>NC_043750.1:39171263-39774751 GCF_902148845.1 Salarias fasciatus | reverse complement strand
CATCACCTCCTCCTCCAGTCGAGCTTCCAGCTTATATTTCTGTCTCCATTCAGCCGTTTTTCTTCTGCAGCTGGAATAAAAAGAGTGAAAATGGTCATTGAGGGACTTTCTAAACCGCTCACTGTCTCCTGGAGCTTGTCATTCCAAACCGGTTCATCTCCAGACAAACTGAAAAGAGCTGAGGTTGTGTGAAATGTTGTAAATCAGTGACTGAATGTGTGTTTCTACCTGGATGAGTCTGGAGAGATGGCTGTGCTTCTCCTCCATCAGAGCCTCCTTTTGCAGACGGAGCTCCTCTCTCAGAGAAGCCATGTCTGCTTCCACCTCCTCTTCTCGGAGCAGCCAGCGCTGAGCCCACTCTGACACACACTCTGACACACACTCTGACACACACTCTCTCCTGGTGTGGTGGGACGCCGGCAGCTTCCTGACCACAGCCTTGTTCTCCTCCGTCAGCTGGGCCACTTGCTGCTGGTGTCTCTCTTCCAGGAGGTGTTTGGCTGCGAGGGCTTCTTCCAGCTGCTGCTCTTTGTCCTGCAGCTGGGAGGCCATCAGCTCTGGCTGCTCTCAGCCTGCTGGGTCTGTGCAGCCTCTTTCAGAGAGGTGACTGCTGCTTTCAGCTGGCTGATCTCCTCCTGGTGGTGTTTCTTCAGGCTCTCTTCTTCAGCAGCCAGCCTCTCCTCCCTCGTGTGCCATCGAGCTTCCCAGTGTTTCTTGCTGTCCAGCCTCATTTTCTCAGTGAGGACCTTCAGCTGGCTGCATCTCCGCTCCTTCAGCTCTCTCTGCCACAGCTTCTTTCAGCTGCCGATCTTTTTCCTCCATCAGCTGTTTCTGGGCCTCGAAAGCTCCTGCCTTTAGTTTAAAACAGAAAAAAAAAGAGTTTTGTTCATGACATTTTGTGAAACAATGAGCTGTATACTTGTGTTTTCATTCTAAACAGAAAGCTCTCTCACCTGTCTCTGGTTCTCCTCTAAGCTGGCCACGGAACACTAAAGTCCAGATAATAGGACAACGCCTCACGCAGAGACTTTATCCGTTGGGACTGATCCCCTTGGAGGTATTCAGCCTTTCCAGACGTTTTCCTGCCTTGGTTCTTACTCTCCATGCTGGAACAAGCACTTACTAAACACCAGGAACTCATGAAATACGCTGCTGGCTAGATGAGAATAACTACAAGAATGAACTCCAGATTGGAAATGTGATGTTTGGATTGCTTTCTATTGTTGGACGGTTTTAATATTATATTTGGGGCAGATCTGGCAACCTCCATCAGCTGACAGCAGACACCTCAGGCTGTGTGAGTGACAGTGCTGCGGAGCTGGACCGGACATGCATGGGCACCCAGTGTGAGGCCGGTGTAATTTGGTTTTGAGTTTTCCAACCTGGCGTCAAGAAGAAGCTCCAGAGTTTGGCTGTATTTCAAACGAAAAGATGAAACCTGTAGCGGAGCCAGAGTGGGGTCAAGGGGACGGTCACCCCAGGGCCCACAAGGTCATAGGGCCCCGTTTCATGTGATGTGTTCACATTTACTTGTAAATAAATTATTATAATAAAATGTGCAGTGTGTGCCAGAAGGTATACCATATTACAACTGTCCATGAATGCATCAGAGCTGTAAGACAGCACTGATTGGCTGTGCAGCGTTAATGAGTTTTTTCTTTGCACTTGATCTGAACTCTTTGGAGGGAAGTTAAACAGTATGCTAAACACTATGCTAGCCGGTAGCGGTACTACCCAAAACCTAACATCGGAGTCACTGGTGAGTCAGTGAAACCTTCAAAAATATTATCTTTATCAGAATGCTGTGGTCTTAAACACCTGCCTATTTGAATGTGCCTTGTGATGCCCTCAACTATAAGAGACCGCCGAGTCTATTTTTTCTTTCTAATATACGTGAATTCCAAAAGATATAGATAGCTGTGTCTATATCTATCTGAATAGATTGTGTAATTTTAGACCAGCTGTGTTCATTTTATATTTAAGCTGTATCAAAGATGGTACAGATTTAGCCAGTGAGTTTTTATCTGAGTTTTCAGCACCATGGACAGCGGACGCTCTGAGATTGACACCTGTCAGGCCGCATTTGTTCGTGTGCGTGCGTATGTGTATTTGTTCTTCAGAACAAGTTTGTGAACTGGTTTGTGACTTTATTCTGCTTTCTGAGGCATATAGGTTTGCTTGGCTCAATAAAAGTGAGCATTCGTGTGTTGTTTGATGGCAGCATGAGGGATTGTTTGAATGGTAAAATTACTGTCAAAAGGGCCCCTCCCCCCCCTCTGTACTGAGACCACGCTCTGCCTCTGGCTGCTGGGAAATGATAAACAAAGAAAGGTCAAGAGAAAAACAAACACATCTGAGTGTTTTTTTGGAACTATGACTGATGAAATAGGGAGAATATGTGACATCCACCCATTCATCCTCTACTGCTTCATGTACGGAGCATGAAATGGAGCTGGATGTGATCTGAAGCCACAGCTCACCAAATAAAAGACAGAAAAGTCACAACTGCACGAGGAGAATATGAAAAGTTCTTACAGAGAGTGGCCTCCAGGCCCAGATGTTCCTGTCCACCAGGAGGAAAGTGCAGAGTCACTGTGAGGCTCTGTCTCCACCTGCTGCAGCGTGATGGAGGCGGAGGCGGAGCTGCAGTGTCCAGCTGCAACCAGCAGAGGGCAGCCTGCTGCCACACACACGCACACACTGTGTGTGTGTGTGTGTGTGTGTGTGTGTGTGTGTGTGTGTGTGTGTGTGTGTGTGTTCTTGTATTTCTATCCTTGTCGGGGCCAAATGTCCCCACAAGGATAGCAAAACGTGGAACGACGTGCCTTGTGGGGACCTTTTTCCGGTCCTAAGTAGGAGAAACAGTGTTTTCTTGACCATGTTGTTGTTACTGAAAAAAGTAAAAGTGCAAAAACATTTCTTTAGGGTTAGGCTTTGTTGTGGTGTGGGTTAGGGTTAGGGTAAGGGTCAGGGTTAGGGGCTAGACATGAATGGGAGTCAATGGACGGTCCCCACAAGGATAGAAATACAAGACTGAGCGTGTGTGTGTGTGGTGTGTGTGTGTGTGTGTGAACTTTGACCCCTGCCACTTCCTGGATTGCGTCCTGTGTTTGGGTCAGGCGGTAGCCATGGTGACGCTCTCACATGACAGTAATGTAACCTGAGCCGCTCTGCAGGTCGGACAGGTACAGACGCTCAGTGGAGGCGGCAGGTGAGAGAGGAGGAAGCACAGACAGAGAGAGAGAGAGAGAGAGAGAGAGAGAGAGAGACGGGAGAAAAGGAGCCGAAAGGAGGAAAAAGTCGGAGGTCATGGAGGCCGAGGTGGAGGAGGAGGACGGGACGTTCACCAACATCTCCCTGACGGACGATCCAGGTACAGCTGCTTTATTCTCTGACCGCTCAGAACCGGCTGGGGGTTCAAAACCCTCAGTGAGGTTACAGTTACTGAAGGTCCAGTGACTTTAATGGACCCGTGGCGCTGCAGAGCTGCTGTCTCTCTGTCGGTCCTGCCTGCTGAGAGGCAAGCTTCCTCCTGAGTTCTGATATGGAGACGCTCACATGTGGCTTCTCTGACTGGTGAGGACATAAGCCGGTGAAGCTTGTGTTGCAGTGTGTGTGTGTGTGTGTGTGTGTAAGAGGTGTGGCTCCTCATAAAGCCACACACACAGCTTTCAGTTTGAACTGAAGTCAGCTCACTGCTGATCAGCTGATGGGTTTATCTCTCTGTCTGCTTCCTCCCTTCTAGTTAGGGCCGATGAAGCGGAATGGGCCGATCTGTGTATAGTTTGCATGTTCTCCCTGTGCGAGTGAGAGATTTGTTTCAGCAGAGGTTAATGTGAAGCAAGTTAGGCTCATGAGTGAGAAACAAGGCGAGAGACAGAGAGGAGAAACCTGCAGAACCAGGACCAGGCTCAGAGGAGGAGAAACCTGCAGAACCAGGACCAGGCTCAGAGGAGGAACTTCAAATATTTGCTATTTTTATCCAGTTGTGCAAATTCAACCAAATATCTTGCAACGCGGACAAAGACTTCTGACCAAACTTTCTCCGATTTCTGAGACTTTCTGGTCTTGTTTGTGCAACAAACTCAAAGGACCGACGCAGCTTGACTCCAACTGAAACACGCTTCTGATTCACATTTCTTCTGTCTCCAACTCGAGGTTTGGTTGTTGCTGCTTCTCCAGACCTTTTCAAGTTGTTTCTGCTCTTAAAGTGATCAGATGAACAAACATCGTGTTATAATCATTCATTAATCCATCTTCTGCTTCGCTTCAGTCAACACTGACAAAACATTTCTCAGGAGCTAAAATCTTTAGTTTTTTTCATATTTTGATGGAAGTATTTGAAGTTTGTGATCAACATGTTTCCAGATTTAAAAAAAGAAAGAAAAAATGTTGCAAAAATGGAAGCAGCACTCTCTCTCTCTCTCTCTGTCTGTCTGTCTGTCTGTCTCTCTCTCTCTCTCTCTCTCTCTCTCTCTCTCTCTCTGTCTGTCTCCCCCTGTCGGTGTGTTGCGGTACTGCCTCTACTGTCGCTTGGTGTCCAGCTGTCTTCCTCCTCTTCATCACCATCACCACAGTAATCTCATTACACCCACACTCCGCTAAAAGGAGAAGATATTTTCTGAGATTAGGTGAGTTTTTAATCTCTCACATTCCCGCTTGATGTCTCGTGAGGGTAAAAACAGAGAGAAAAATAGCAGCTAGCTTGTTGTGATTTCAAGCTAAAGCTGCAGGAGTTAGCTTCTGACAGCTCGCTTCACCCGACCAAACAGGATGAAATATATATTTATTATCTTCTTAGTGTGAATTTTAAGAGATATGTGAATATCTGCGACGTGAACTAGATATTTGATTTCAAACGGGCTCCATTCACTGCGGCTTCATAGGCGTGGCTAGCTCCGAAGCTAGTTAGCAAACATTGCTAACGGACCTGGATCCATTATCGGACACGTTGGATGCGCGTCAGAAGGCTTGTTGTCGGCCTGAGGACCGGCGGTAGGCCCGGCCTTCTTCCGTCCGCACGCCACAAACACCGTGCTGGATCATAGCATCGCTCACTGGGCCTGCTAGATTACACTGTTACCTGTCAGTGTAGTGGTTTTTATCCAGGATGACCTGCTGGTCAGAGAGCATCACTGTCTGGGTGGGTCTGACACACACACACACACACACACACACACACAGGAAATAAAGTACCAATTTTCGTCTTCAGATGTTTGTAACACGACTTTCATTCACATTTCAAGACTATATTCCTAGACAGTTTATTAACCCTCTCTGTTTGAGCTGCATGTTCTCCCTGAGCCCACTTCTGCTTTTCCAATGCTTTTCATCTCATCCGGGTTAATCTCACCTCCATCCTCGCTGTTTTCCAAGTCCTCAAAGCTCAAGAGGACAGCTAAGCTGTCAGTGAGTGTGCTCACCCTGCCACGGGCTGACGATACAGTTCGTGTCCTAGCAGAGATTCTCTGCATTCCTGTTTCCACATTAATAAGACATAAGGCTGAGAGAGACAGCGGCCGCAGCTCTAAAGGTCGACCATCCTGACATCCCATAACTGTAACCTGCTTCATGTGTGTGAATCTTCACATCCCGCCTGATATTTCCCAGCAGCCAGCAGAGCAGGGTTGGATTACCGATGGTTATAATGTTGTGGCTGATGGGTTTCTCTCTCTCTCTCTCTCTCTCTCTCTCTCCCAGTGGACTCTGGACCTGCAGCCCTGTATCCCACCCAGGAGAGCGACCTCTTCATCATGAACTGCGACATCGACGGTGCGTCCGCTCTCTGCCGGGAACACTGACAGTGTGGAACAGTGTTTGACTGTGTGTGTGTGTGTGTGTGTGTGTGTGTGTGTGTGTGTGTGTGTGTGTGTGTGTGTGTGCTGCAGGAGACGTGGAGAACCAGGTGGAGATGGAGGAGAAGACCCGGTTAATAAACCAGGTCCTGGAGCTGCAGCACACTCTGGAAGGTAACACGAGCGGACCGGAGTCTGTGCCATGAAACGATGTTACATTTAAATAAACAGAGACACAGAAAGTGGCTGAAATGATTTTATCAATGACTCCCAAATAAACAAATCCCTAAAGGCTGATATGGTAATCTGATGTCAGTGAGATCTGTGTGGATGGTGTAGCGTCTAACCGTTCTCCTCCGGTTCGCCGCCGTCTCAGACCTGTCGGCCCGAGTGGACGCCGTCAAAGAGGAGAACCTGAAGCTGAAGTCGGAGAACCAGGTCCTGGGTCAGTACATCGAGAACCTCATGTCGGCCTCCAGCGTCTTCCAGACCACCGACACCAAGAGCAAGAGGAAGTGATCCGGGGAGGAGGAGGAGGAAACCCGGCGGAGGTTCTCCGCTTCCCCACTTTCTGTTTCAGTAACCTGGAGTGACTCTTTCCTGCCGACTCACTCATGTTAACCTGTAGAGTCGATGCGGCCCGGAGCCGCTGGTCCACGGCGAGATGTCTCCTCTAACCTCTTCATGTTCCGACCCAAAGGTTTCTCCTTCCCGCTCTGTTTGTAAAATAACGTTTCGATCTGATTTCCTGGACTCAAACTGACCCACTGTGCTAAAAACCAACCCCAGCGTCCCGACTGGAGCTCATTCATCTGCCTTTCAGTTCCTTCAGTTTCATTTTGTGACGTGTTTTTGTGGAAGAGTTGGGAGTCAGAAGTCGCAGGAGGAAATCAGTGTTACAGAGAATCGAGTATTTAGACGGCATGTTTGCATCGTATATCGAGATCGTTCAGCATATCTAATCCATAATCCCTGGATGCAGAAGATTTAAATCAGTGTTTGTTGGTACCTTTAGAAAGCACAGAAACAGGAAGTCGTTAAAAGTAGAACATATTAAAGGAGGAAGTCGTATTAAAAGAGGGTCTGCTGTGCTCCTGTTTTAGTTTTTGCTGAATTTTAAAGTGAGCTGTGTCATTTGACACCAGGATTAATTCAGAGAGTTCACAGCCTTAAGTCTGGAATGGATCTGCAAATATCTGCAATTTGACACCAGCCTCGTGGTCCTCCAATTCTCATTGTCAACAGCGTCTTGTAATTTGACATCAGCCTCATTGCCTCGAAAATATGATCAGTTTCCTGAAGAGGGATGACTTAAATGTTACGATTTAATGCTTAATCTGAATATTTAATCCACTAAGATCAGAACTAGATGAAGAGTTTTGTCAGTTTAGTGTGAAAACGAGGCTCAGCGGGCCGCTTTTAATCCGACTTCTGGTTTTCCTTCCGTTTGTAAACCCTTTAAAGTGAGAGCTGAGCGTGGATCCTCTGGTTCCGGTTCCTTCCATCTGGGGAGCAAAGCGGGGGGGATGAGGTTCGAGAGGCTGGCTGTATATGCTGTAATTTATTCAAGTTATTTTGATATTTTTTAACAGTTGTAAAAAGTATTTTGCCGTTTGTGTCCCGTCTACACGCATCCTGCTACCGTCTCCTTTCTGTGTGGAGAAACTGCACCTCTGCCTTTAAAGATGAGTTTTGTTTGTTTTAATAAAATCCTAATATCCTAAGATCCGTCTCACTGAATCAAACTTCAGGCTCTCTTTTTTTTTTTTGTATTAAATAAGTTTTATTTTTCCAAGAGCAATGTACAATTTGCAAACAAATGTAAACGGGGGGAGAAATCTGCCACCGTCTGGCCAGAGGGTGAACTACAAAAGCCCGGAGCCGATCAGAAACCCGAACAGAAAGTGCTGTCTTCCTCCAGGAAACCGGCCGACGTGAACAGATCCACGCAGAGCCAAGGCATTCAGACAAAACACACACACACACACACAAAAAAAACCCCAAACAATCCCTCATTCTGAAGCGACGGGTTCTGGGGTTTAGCGATCTGCTGAAGCTGCCCCCACGTCGGGGTCGCTCCAAAACACTGAGAGGAAATCTGTCTGCATGATGAATAAAATAATGATCAATAAATAGAGCTGTCAGTGCTAACTGCATTAGTTGGTGAAACTCCATAAAAAAAACAAAAAACACAGAAAAGTAATTGATGCTCGTCACAAACGACCTAAAATCTAAACCGAGCATCTTTTTTCTTCATTTAAAAAACAAAAAGAGGTAATTTTTAGCTCTAAACTGAGGCGACTTGTTCAGATGAAACGCTCCTGCGGTCTCAGGATTCGTCCGGAACGTTCTGTCATCCCGGAACGCTGAAGAGCGCCGTCTTCAGGCCAGTTCCGTTAAACAAGGACAGAAGGAGGGGAGAGACACGTGCACGCGCACACACACACGCACGCAGAAATAGACGGGGGTGAAGCAGGACGGGGAGGGGGCGGGGCTTATCAGGCTGGGTGGATGTGGGGGGGGTTTGGTGTATTTCAGGCGTATGTTTGGAGGGGGGGGGGGGGTCTCGGGGTGGAGATAGACTTCAGACTGCAGGAACTCTGGTGATGGAGCTCCACAGCGAGGGGGGGGTTGGGGGGGGGACTGCAGGCTACCGGCTGGTTGGAGGGAGCTGCTCCTCCTCCTCAGTCTTTCCGTACCCTCCTCTTCCTCACGGCTTGTTTGTGGCTCTCCTCGGCCGAGTCTCCTCCCTCCTTCACCTGCAGGGAGAAACACGCCGTTTAATACCCCCGGTGACCTGAGGGGGGCAGTGTGGAGCTGTACAGCTCACGTGTTTATTGATTCATTTATGGAGAAAAGTCAAAAAATAAATTAAGTCTGAAAATATCAATAATGAAAACAAAGCTAACTTTAGAATTAGAAATAAATCCATTAAAAATGAAAGGAATATTGTCAAAAAAAAAAAAGGTTTTTGTATGAGTCCGGTGTGTTCTGTTCATGCACCGACTCGCTGTGTTCGGTGACATTTTACAGTTTAGCCAATAATCAATACGATCAATAAATACTCCCCGTGGTCAGAGGAAGTGTGTCTGCTTTGTGAGCTCAGAATGAATATTCAGGACGGTCAAAACAGATTCACCACAAGTACTACAGAATGAATGAATGAGTGAATGAATGAATGAGTGGTGTTGCATCCATGAGTGTCTGCGGTGATCCAAGCTCTGCAGTATCTTCTTCTTCTTCGACACCAACCTGGTCTTCTGATGTTCTCTCTGGAGCTTTGCTCTCCTCCTCTCCCTCCTCCTCCTCCTCCTCTTCCTCCTCCCCTTCTAGATTGTCCCTGTGTTTCCAGTGTCCTCCTCTTCCTCCTCCTCTTCCTCGGCCTCCGCTGCTTCAGATAGGATGAAGAAACGAGACATTAGTTCAAATGCTGAAGAGTGTGTGTGTGTGTGTGTGTGTGTGTGTGTGTGTGTGTTTACCTGCAGCCGGTGCTTCTGCAGCTCCCTTGTCCTCCTCGTCAGCTGCCGCCGCCTCTTCCTCCTCCTCCTCCTCCTCCTCCTCTTCCTCCTCTGCGTCAGCTGGAGGCACCTCCACCTTCTTGTACTTGTACTCATCGTCTGGTTTCTGCCACACAAACAGGAAACAGGTCGTCCGGTTCATCATGAGGCCCCGGCCGGCCGGCGCGGCGGTGTGTCGGTCGGTCCGTACCTTGGGCCAGCAGAAGAGCACGGCGAGTCCCACCGGCAGGCCCACCGTCAGGATGTAGATCACCCAGAGCCACGGACGCTCCTCGGCGGCGATCATCAGCTGAGCGAAGATCCCCGGCTGGAAGAAGTCAAACCGTCAGCACCGGGGAGGGGGTCTTCCAGGGGAGGGGGGGGGCGCTGAGGGCCACTCACCTCGTTGGCGCTGGCCACCAGCTTCTTCAGCCCCCAGCTGTCGGAGGCCCAGCGGTCGGCCACCTCCTTGTGGGAGGTGATGATGAAGTTGTCGAAGTAGATGTCAGAGGTCATGGACCACAGCTCCAGGCCCAGAGCCCTGAAGGGGGTCATCCTGAAGGGCTGCAGGTCCTCGAAGTACTCCGGGTTGATGATCTTCCGTGGCTTCCAGACTCCCTGGAGAGAGAGAGAGGCAGAGGACAAGAAAGCTTTCAGAGGAAGAACCTGGGCAGCCCTGCCCTGTGGGGCTGAGAGAAAGGCGTTGATCTGATGGAGAAGGGACTCAGACCGGGTACCTGGTAGTTGGGGTTGTCCACCAGCGCAGGCTTCCACTTGCCCTTGTACAGCGGGTTGTTGATCATGGGGCGTTTCCACAGGCCGCAGCCGGGGGCGGTCTCGCAGGCCGGGTTGGGGATCTGCGGCGCCTCCCACTCGCCGTCCATCTCCTCGTCCCTGTGGACACGGAGGACGGCGCGTCAGCAGACAGACCGGCGCACTCAAACACCGTTCGAGGACAGGCTGGGGGGGGGGGGGGGGGGGGCGTCTCTACCAGTCCTCGGGCTTCTCGGCGCTGGGGTCGGAGATGAACTCGGACTCGTAGTCCAGCCAGCCCTCCGGCTTCAGGGCGTCGGGGTCCTCCACCTTCACCGGCGCGTCCTCGTCCCAGTCGTCGGGCTTCACGGCCTCGGGGTCGGGGATCTTGGCCCTCTCGTCCCAGTCCTCCGGCTTGGAGTCGTTGGGGTCGTCGATCTCCTTGGGGGGGTTGACCGGCGGAACCACGTCCTCCAGCAGGCTGCCGCGGCTCACCTGGGACTGGTCGATGAACATCTCGTAGCTGTTGTCTGGATTCAGGACTGACACCAGAAGGAAACCAGAAGGAAACTGTTTCTGACTTCTGGAAAGAACTGGAGCATTCTCACTCAAGTAGAAAGACTGAAACACTTTTTGCATCCTAACTGGAAGACGCTGACTTCTATTTGTCACAGTTTAACTTTAAACCTGGAGAAAGTGACGTGAGGAGTTCCCCAAGGCTCCATCCTGGGCCCACTGTTCAGGTGTTAAATGTAAGCGGGACCGGGATGCTTCCACCCAATCAGAACGTCACAGATCTTTATCTTTGCTCTGCTCCTCGCCAGCTGCTGTGCGGCCACACACCCAGCGTGTAGAGGTGAGTCTTCTTGTCGGTGTAGAACTTCTTCAGGTCCACGTCGGCCCTCTTGGCGTGCTTCTCCTCCACGTCCTTGTTGAGCGGGTTCCGGTGGCGGAAGATGAAGTGCAGCTTGTAGTCCTCGCCGCATTTATCCGGTCCGAACATGATGGTGTAGGGCGTGCGGTCGTGAAACTGCTCCTGCAGAGGAGAACCGGTCAGCCCACAACAGACTCAGAGTCCAACAAGCAAAAATACGCCGAATTTCGGATATTTGATGATGAAATGAATATGTTCTTGAACACACTGACCAGGTTGAGATTTCCGCTGTCTGAGAGCAGTTTGATGTACGCTCCGCCGCAGTCGATGCCATCCTGGAAGTTCACCTCGTACCTGCAACACACGGCGCCCGTCAGGCCCCGACGGTGGTCGTGTCGGAGTTTAAAACAGACGGAGTGTGAGTCTGAGCGGGTGAGGGCCTCACTGGACGACCAGGGGCTCGTCCTGGAAGACGAAGGGTTTGTCCAGCAGGGCGGCGATGGCGTGGTGCTTGGCTCGGGACTTCAGCACCAGGCCCAGGTCCCCGGGAACCTTGTTCTCCTTCAGCTGCTCCACGCTCCACTTTCCTACAGGAGACAGGAAGCGATGGCGCCACGCAAGATAATCATGAACCCGCTGCAGCGTCTGGCCGAACGTGAACATTTTCATCAAATTTTTGAAAATTTTCAGGATTCTCTTGCATTTAACATCCTGCATATTTTTGTTTTAATTTCCTTTGAGTCATTCTGAGAGAAAAGTGCTCTAGAAATATAGTAGACACACTGACAGAGAGAAGAGCCACAAACCGTCGTATTTGGCGATGTCGTCGTCGGCGTCCTCCTTCACGGTTTTAGACTGCTGCCACCTGCAGGGGATCACAGCACATTTACGCTTTCTGACTCGGATAAACACACTCCGACTGACCGGTGTGTGTGGAAATGTTCCACTCAGGAAAGCCACAACTCACTTTCCACACATCGAGTTGAGTGTTTTTTAGTCAAACTTGAAGGTGTCGCGTCATCAAACCAAATAAAAACCTGCTAAACGTTTTTCTTGGGATCTTGAGTTTTGTCCAAAAGCTTAAAGTGAATCAGCTCTGCGCACATCCAGATCCAGTTTTAATTTAAATATGGAAACAGTCAAGTTTATACTTCAGACAAACATGTTTGAAGGTTTAAAGACATTAAAAAAGTGTGCAGATTTATCTAGATCCATAAACTGAGTATTGTGAGGATCAATCACAGCCTGATCTGTCAGTCCCACCAGAATAAAAGGAATCCACAGTTCACCTGCTCAGTGATCCGTCGTCAAAGGTTTCTGCGAAGTACACGTCTCCGGTGGGGACGGGCGTCTTATACGTCACCTGGACACACACGAAAGGATGAAGCGAGCTCATGAAAACCAGCTTTTCAACACGTCGAGTCGGCTTTTTGATGGACCGACCTCGAAAGACATGTCGGGTCCGGCTGCGTCTTTCCCGCCGGTCTCCTCAGGAAGCTCTTCGTCCGTCACTGTCGCTTCGTCCTCCTCCTCCTCATCCTCGGCCATCAGCACCTGCATCTCCTCCTCGTCCAGGCCCAGCTCCTCGTCGTCCAGGTCCAGCATGTCAGCGTCCGGCTGCTCCTCCATGGACGCCGCCGCCGCCATGGCAACCAGGGAGGAGAGGAGCAGCGCTCGACACACCCAACCTCCGTCCAACTTCATCTGCAGGAGGGAGCAGAGGGCGAGGAGGAGGAGGGGGAGGGGAGGAAGAGGCAGGTGTGAGAAGGCAGTTTATTTATGGAGCCAGTGTGTGTGTGTGTGTGTGTGTGTGTGTGTGTGCTGGAGTGTGGTGTCAGTGATATAAATAGAGCGCGGTGTGTAAAATGATGAAGGGATGAGTGAGTGAAGTGATGGAGGTCACATTCATTCCCACTAGAAGCCTTCACATCGTTTTCTCTCTTCTTTTTCTGAAAATCCTTGACAAAAAAATCCTGCAATCAGAACTTTCCTCTGCTGTTCCATGTTTTGTTTCACCACCAGATGAACCACTAAAACCTTTCTACTTCCACACGCTTCCTCTCCCGCTCTCCAGCCCTGCGCTGGCTGAATGAAGCAGACCAGGTGCTGAGTAATGCTTCCTTTCAGTTATTGATCGGCTCATCGCGAGCGGCAGGAAATGAAAGATGGCTGCAGACGGCTCAGCGGCACGCTTTACCCCACATCTCATCAGGGAGGAAGAGTAGGAGGAGGAGGAAGGAGTGATAACAACATGATGAAGACCTAAACCTGCAGAGCATAAACAGGGTTTCCACTTTGACTGGATAGGTGATGAAAATTTGCTTTAAAGATATTGAATTACAACATTTGATTATATTTTTTGATCAAAATGAATTTCAATAAAGTAACATGTTTTATGCCAAGGGCAGAGGAGCGAAGGAACAACTGGAATGCTGGGAATTCTACTTCTTCTTCTTCTCCTAGAACTGCTGCATTTTTGACGGCCTAAACGTGCTCAGACTTGCATAAAATTAGCACACAGGTCAGTTGTGGCAAAAATGTTGATGTTTTGTGGGCCAACTGCAATTTTCACTGTGGGCATCCAGTTTCACGTTTCAGTGTGAAATTTGCATTCTAAATCACGATGGGAAACTTTGACCCCATTGACACAATGTCTTTGTTTTCTTTATAAACTGGAAACTCTGTGTCAGTTTCTCTCAGAGTCTGTCTGAAAATCTTGATGATTTTTTTTAATTTCATATAGAGTTCAGTGATGACAACTTTTATTTATTCCGATTTTGTAACAGCTGTGAGCTTCACCAGCCAGCATGCCAGACTCAACCAATAATGTGTTCATGGTCAATCATTTGGACAACATGAGCATTTGAGTTGTAATAAAGCCAATAATAGCAGTAATTTTCATGAGATTGAGGATTTCCCAGTGACCCCCAGATGACCTGTCAAGCAGGGCTAAACGGCCACATCTGGCCCGCGGGCCTTATGATGCAAGATCTGCGCTCGGTGCTAAAGCATAACATAAGATTATCCGATGAATTAACGATCTTAAACAAGTAGTACACATATTGAACAGACGCTGATGCTAAAGAAAAAGGAAAAAAGATTATTCGTTTTGGAATAAAATGCGAGTTGATGTGTGTTTTGAAGCCGCAGGTATGAATGAATGAATAGCTGTTAGCATGCTACATTAGCATTGATGGAGAGGCGGCACGAGCACACATACGAACCTTCACACCTTTCTCCTTCTAGTACAGGGAATAAAGATTCGTCGATTCAAACTGCTTCAATAAAAACAGAAAGAAGATTTAATGATTCCGGCCCGCGGGGATTGTAGCCGGGATCCGGAGGGGGAGGACCGCGGAAGAGCACCGTTATGATCCGGAGGGGGGGAGGGCCGCAAGTTGGGAACAGCCCGAGTAACGGAGAAACACCGCGCATGCGCATTCTGAGCGCTAGTGGTGCATTCAAGAACCACTAAAGTAATGGAGAGGGTTTCAGAATTGGATGCGAATGTCAAATTTATCACAATTTCAGATGGGAAGGGAAACAACTTATGTAACAGCAGTAAATGAGCCATTTCATGCAAGCTCACAGAGGTAAATTAGAACAAATATGCACATGAAAAAAACAAACAGTAAGAATTGATGCAGTTACGTAAATCTGATAAATAAATGTAACACGGAATTTATGTAAAGCAACAAAAATTTGATTATAACCATCAAAATTAGGCGCCTTCTGGAGTTCTAAAAGAATTCTGGAATTAGTCCTCGAATGCAACACAATATCCGACTAATTTTCAAAACAAAAGCTTTGATGCTGATTTGTCAAAAATAATAAAACTAATAAGACAAAGCAAACAAAAGGTGATGGTAGAGAGATTTTCGGGGGGTCATAAGAGGAGCAAAAACAACATAAAATACGAATAAACACAAAAATTAACCACTTTTTCGTTGCCTTCTTACTGATGTGTATATGTACTTCCGGTTCAGAGGTCAGGCAACACGAATGGCGTCCACATGTGTATCTGAGCTGTGAATCAAAACATTGATCGAAAGGTTGAATTTAATCAGAATTAAATTGATTGAATAAGAATCAAACGAGATGAAAGACACTCCGCTGTCCAACTGTGAGCGGGACTTTATTCTGAAAGCCATCGAGGAGAAAAAGGTGATTTTATTTTCATCGCTTTGACTTGAGTTTATCTTAAAAATGTAATTGGAGGCTATTTATTTGAAGGGTTTGTGGTTGTCGAAGTAGTTGTGTTTGGAGAAGGTGATCTTGATATTGAATAAACAGTTTTATAAAGTTCCTTGTCCCTCGTTTCCACAGCGTCTGGATGGACGGCAGACTTACGACTTCCGAAGGATAAAAATCACATTTGGAACCGACTATGGATGCTGTTTCGTGGATCTGGGGAAAACCAGGTGAGGTTCTACCCGAAACGTCTACTAAGTGACCCACTTCATGTTTAATAATGGAGTTATAACCGCACCTGAGCGTGAATGGTGCATTCACTGACCCCTGCATTCATTAGAGTCCCGTGCATGATGCATTCACTGTCATCTGTGGGTGGACTGACCGCCTTGCATGGCAGCCGCCTCCACCGGTGTGTGAATGTTTGTGTGAATGGGTGAATGTGATAATGCAGTGTAAAGCGCTGTAGTCTCTGCTAATGCAGATGAAAAAGTGCTATATAAGTGTAGTCCATTTACCATTTACCAGTCCATTACCTGCAGTCCCCCTGCATGGTGCATTCGCTGTCACCTTGCGCTGAGCTGTCTCCTCCGTGTTGTGTTCAGGGTCATGGCTCAGGTCTCCTGTGAGCTGGTGGCTCCGAAAGAGAGTCGACCCAACGAGGGGATCATGTTCTTCAACATCGAGCTGTCACCCATGGCGTCTCCGGCATTCGAGCAGGGACGGTGAGGATTTTATATCTCAACATGTCTCTGAAAGATGTAATTTTCAGCAAGGTGAAGTTTGATTCCCTCTGCTTGTTTTCTCTGACTCCGCAGACAGTCGGAGCTGTCGGTGAAGCTGAACCGACAGCTGGAGAGATGTCTGAGGAACTCCAAGTGCATCGACACCGAGTCTCTGTGTGTGGTGGCTGGAGAGAAGGTCTGTCCTACACACACACACACACACACACACACACACACGGATAAATGAGTTTGTCTTCCTCAGGCTTCTGTGGGGACATTTAAATCCTATAACTATTTCCTGTTTCCTTCCCTGGTTGACTGGCGGGTCCCGCCTTCGGCGCTCTCTCGGCGTGTTTCAGGTGTGGCAGATCCGGGTGGACGTCAGCATGCTGAACAACGACGGGAACCTGATGGACGCCGCCAGCGTGGCCGCCATCACGGCGCTGTGTCACTTCAGACGCCCCGACGTCGGCATCCAGGGCGACGAAGTCACCGTGGTGAGCGGGCGCCGGCCGAGGCCTCTGGATTGACGGGATCCTGCACGCCGCTGTGCCGGATTCAGGCCTGAGCCTCAGTTTGTAAAACCTGGTTCGAATCCTGGTTGTAGGATTGAATGACTCCGAGCTGTTGTGACTTTTTTGTGGATGCTAACCGATATGCACAGCCCCATCCGTCTGGTTTTACCGTTTTGAATCCATCTGGTTCAAGGTGAGCGTTTGTGTCCTCAGTACAGTCCAGAGGAGCGAGACCCGATTCCTCTCAGCATCTATCACATGCCCATCAGCATCAGCTTCTCCTTCTTCCAGCAGGGGTGAGACTCTGGCTTCTTGTCTTTTCCCAGTTTGAGGACTTTCTGGGAGCGTGAACGTGTCGGGGCTTGCTGCTGTTTCCCTGCAGGACGTTCCTGCTGGTGGATCCGTGTGAGAGGGAGGAGCGAGTGATGGACGGCCTGCTGATGATCGCCATGAACAAACACAGAGAGATCTGCTCCATCCAGTCCAGCGGAGGCATCATGCTGCTGAAGGAGCAGGTGATGGGGCCGACGAGCGCTGCAGACGCCACGTTGAAGAGCACATCGTCAATGCATGTCCACAAGCAGCGATTCCAGAGTTTAAAGTTCATCATCCCCACATCAGGGAGTTAAAACGTCGTTAGAATGCTGTGTGTTGTTGTTGCAGGTGATGAGATGCAGCAAAATCGCAGCGGTCAAAGTGTCTGAGATCACAGAGCTCATCAGCAAGGCGCTGCTGAACGACAGAACGGCCCGGTGAGAGACTCACAGCCACAAGTCGGCTTTTTCAGATGAATGGATCTAATCTGATCTCCTTCATCCAGCAGCTGCAGTTCAAACACACATCAGGTCCACAGATGGAGAGTAAATCGTTTTAATTAATGAAGAAAATGAAGGAATCAGAACTGAAGTAGACTGATGTTCAGTCCTCCACATCTCCTCTCAGATACCAAGTAGAGCTGCTGATATCAACAGACCATTTATTTGACCTTCATTTGGTTTGGTTTCCAGCACATGTTCAGCTGCGGTTTATTGAATTTCAGCCTTTTTTATGGTTTTTGTGCTTTTAACTTATTTTAATTGAATTAATGGAGCATAAACACACTTTTCTTCCACAAAAATGTTAAAGGATTCAATCACCCATTATTTTATTGGACGAACAACTCAGATTATTTCATAGAATCAAAACTGTTTCACCAAACTCATCAGAGTGCTGCTTCGTCATGGAGAGAAGCTGAATGAAACGGTGGCAGCAGTTTGGCCCTCCTCAGTGCTTCTGGCCTCACTGCAGGCTTCTCCATGAACACTCTGTGCTTTTGGACGTTAGGAAAGCGGGCGGTCGGTGCGGTTTTGCCGAATCGATGCCTCAGGAGCGGATCACCGCTCTGAAGACAGACGAGACGCTCATGGAGACGTCGGACGTGACGGAACGAGCCAACGACATCGTGGAGAAGGCCGGGGCTCCGCCTCAGACGTATCCTGAAGCCAACCGCAGACAGAATGTTGTTGTTTTCTCCGCTTGCCTCCTTGACCGCAGAGGCAGGGTCCCGTCCCCGCTGGTCCCCGCCCCCGGGGTCGGACAGGTCAGCCAGGGGCAGCAGAACACCTGGGGGCTCCAGGAGGAAGACGAGGACGACGACGATGATGATGATGAGCAGAATGGAAAAGAAACAAAGATGGAGACGGAGCCACAAGAGGAGGAGAAAGGAGCAGGTTTGAGACACTCAGAAACTTCTCTGTAAACGTTTTCTCCTTAGTTTTTAAAGACACTCACACACATCGTCTCACCTCGCAGGAGATGTGGTTGAAATCTCCGACAGCGAGGAGGAGGAAGTGGTCATTCTGACTTCAGAGACATCAGGCCAAGCAAAGCAAGTGGTTCTCGTTCTCTGCAGGAAGTGGAATTCAGGAGTTACCTGTAGCTCTGAGCAAAGATAATTCAGTTGGTTTTAATTGAGTTTCTCCTGATTTCAGAAACGCGGACTCCAGTTCTCACCAGAAGAGGGCAGCAGCGTCGAAGAGAAGGCCCAAGAAATAAGGAGAGCATGATCTGCTGCAGCATCTCTTCACATTGAACTGTTTCCTGGCTTTTTGTGATGCTTCGCCTCCTTGTGGAAGCAGCCGAGAGACAAAAAAGGACTTGTCATACATGTTTTTGTTTTGTTTCTACTCATTAAAGTATGTCTTGAATTTTTTCAGCCGAATGAAGGTGTTGGAGTCACTTATTTCCTCTTGTTTTGCACACTGCAGATGACGGATGTGTGTGTGCACGTATGGAAGTGTCAAACATTTCCATGTCTGAGCCGTCGGCGCTCAGGAAATACAGCTTGAGAGCATTTTGTTATGATCAGCTTTCCACATTTTACACAAATGGGCGTCTTAAAGACAGTTTGTGTAACAGGTTGGTGAATAAAGACAGCAGCCACATTACCTCCAGGCTGCTGTTGTGAGGTTTGTTTGTGCTGAGTCCCTGGATGGTCTCCATGACAACAGCATGACATCACCATGATGTCATCACTCATCAAAGTCACTGTTGTCCTTTTATGTTCTGGCTCTCAGGAAGACATTTTTGACTTTCTTTCATTCACTTCTTAGTGGCTGTAGAGTTCAGAGGTGTGAGAGGAAGGTGGTCGGCTGATTGGAGTTCGTTCGCTTCCAGATTTGAAGGCTGCTTCATCTTGTCTGCACTGGTCAGGCTGGTAGATTTCCTCAACGTGGTTTAGCTGATTGGTGTATTCAAACCTCGGAACCTGAAAAAGGCAGAAGATGGAGGATTACACACGTCACATCAAACGTAGAGTCACAGTAAACGACTTGGACGTCCATCCCACGGAGAAGGCCCTGGTGGTCCGCTACGAGGTGGAGGCGTCCATTCTGGCAGGAGGTCAGATGCTGAGCAAACGCAAAGAGGGGCAACAACTCATTAGAGTGAAAAACTTTTCCCCCAGGACTGATGTGGGAGCGTTGGCCAAGAAAGTGTTGGAGGAGTGTAAACTCATTCCTCCGTCACGTTTGCCCGAGCTGGAGCAGCTCCTCTGTTGCCTGCAGAAGAGGAAAAGGTCTCCTGCTGAGGGCAAGGTGGAGAAGAAAGACAAGAGAACGCTGAAGCCCAGACAGCTGCCTGAAGAAGCCAGCATAACCAGAGTGGATGAATATGTTGAGTTCCTCTCCCAAGACATCCCCGAGAAGATCAGAGGCTCTGCTCTCATTCTGAAACTCGCTCGCAACCCTGACAACCTGCTGGATCTCCAGCACAACCAGGCAGCTTTAGGAGCTCTGGCCAGAGTCCTGAGGGAGGACTGGAAGCGAAGTGCAGAGCTGGCCACGACCATCACGAGCATCTTCTTCTGCTTCTCCAGGTTCTCAGCGTTTCACGGAGTGGTGAATCAACACAAGATCGGCGCGCTGTGCTTGAGTGTTGTTGAATATGAGCTGGAGAGGCATGATGCTTGGTGTATGACGCTGCACAAGAAAAACAAGGCCAATGAGTTCAAACCAGAGAATCACTCTCTGAGAAGAGACCGGGACAAAGCTCTGAGGAAATACCAGGATCTCCTGGCCAAGCAGGAGCAGCTGCTCAGAGTGTGTTTGCGCCTCCTGCTGAATCTGGCCGAAGACACCAGGACTGAGCTGAAAATGAGGAAGAGAAACATCGTGGGTGTTCTGGTCAAACTTCTAGAACGGGACAACGAGGAGCTGCTGGTCCTGGTGGTGTCGTTTCTGAAAAAACTGTCCATCTTCCTGGAGAACAAGAACGACATGGCTGAGATGGACACGGTGGAGCGACTGGCTCGTCTGCTTCCCTGCAAACACAAAGCCCTGCTGAACCTGACGCTGCGTCTGCTGCTCAACCTGTCCTTCGATTCTGGACTCAGAGCCAAGATGGTGGAAGCCGGACTGCTGCCTAAACTGACGGCTTTGCTGGGCGATGAGAGCAACTGTCAGCTGGCCATGAGGATCCTGTACCACATCAGCACCGAGGACCGCTTCAGGGACATGTTGGTTGACTGTGTCCCTCAGCTCATGCAGATGTTGTCCAAACACGGTGAAGACGAAGCCAAACCTGAGCTCCTGGCTCTCTGCATCAACCTGGCTGCTAACAGGACGAACGCACAGCTCATGTGTAAAAGCAAAGGACTGAAGACGCTGATGAGGAGAGCTCTGAAGACCAAGGATCCTCTTCTCATGAAGGTCATCAGAAATATCTCCCAACACGACGGAGCGACCAAACTACGCTTCATCGACCATGTTGGAGACCTGGCAGCTGAGGTTGGATCAGAGGGAGAAGAGGACTGGGTTTTAGAGTGTCTGGGAACGCTGGCCAACCTCACCGTCCCTGACCTGGACTGGAAGCTGGTGCTGGAGGAGTATCACCTGCTGCCGTACCTGAAGGACAGACTCAAACCAGGGTCTGCAGAGGACGACCTGCTGCTGGAGGTGGTGCTGCTGATCGGAACAGCTTCCACGGACGAGGCCTGCGCTGCCATGTTGGCTGAATCGGGGGTCATCCCTGCTCTCATCGAGCTGCTGAACGCTAAGCAGGAGGACCACGAGTTCGTGTGTCACATTTTCTACATCTTCTATCAGATGGTGTCTCATCAAGCTACACGAGACGTCATCATCAGAGAGACCGGGGCTCCGGCCTACCTGATAGACCTGATGCATGAGAAGAACGCAGAGATTCAGAAAGTGTGCAGCAGCGCCCTGAACATCATCGAAGAGAACCATGAGGAGTGGGGAAGGAAGATCCAGCTGGAGAAGTTTCGATTCCACAACACTCAGTGGTTGGAGATAATGAAGTGGCGACAAGATCTGATCAGACATGTGATCCGTACCGCGATGATCAGAGATGTGATCCGTACCTCCATGATAACGACAACAACATGATTGACTTTGGTGTGACGTGCAGACGGATGAAGTCTGGGAGACGGTTCAGTGAGTCAAGACTACTGCTGATGAAGACAGGGATGAGGAGAGCTGCTGCATTCCGGGTTGGGTTGACTCTGGGCACTCTGGTCAAAACTGCTCCACCTGAAAATAATCAGCCTTCATCAAACTAGAAAATAATAAAAATATCACAAATGTACAGATTTAGTTTCTGCTCCTTTGATTCTGTTCGTCCTCAGTCAGATAAGGAACAAAAAGGTTGAAATTCACCTGTCACTATGAGACAACGTATCAACGCCTCAATCAATAATTTCTGATGTGTTAGAAAGCTGCAGAATGTGAAGTGGTTTGCTCTCTTCCCTCTCAGCGAAGATCCTCAGTGGAATCCAGGTTTTATGTCGGTGGTTTAAGCTTTACAAACACACAAAACATGGTTTCCTCACATCCAGTGGTTCAAAAACGGACTCAGTGTGGTTTGCAAAAACAAGACATCATTCACAAACTGGTGCATTTTGATTTGAAAACCAGAAACAAACCTATCAAATATAAACATCATCTGTGTGTCTACGTGGGACCCAAATCAAGCCTAATTCTGCTCTAAAGTGACCATGTAAACGCCTGAAAACTTTATTCAGATTTAAGTTTAAATCCAAATCGACCGGAGGGTTTATTCTTCTTTGGAAACGGAATTATATGCTAATTAGGCGCGACTTCTTTCTGGTCCTTTTTTCCCCCAAAACCTTTATTGAAAAAATAGGCATACAGACAAACAACTGTATATAAAATAAATTTCACAGCGTACATAATAACAAGTGTATATTGAAGATATAACAGGATGAGAAAACATAAAAATGCAAATTAAAAGAAAAT
Source organism: Salarias fasciatus (assembly GCF_902148845.1). Lineage (NCBI taxonomy): Eukaryota > Metazoa > Chordata > Actinopteri > Blenniiformes > Blenniidae > Salarias > Salarias fasciatus. The sequence goes on along the minus strand of NC_043750.1, from coordinate 39,752,648 downwards.
TAAGGCATAAACTATCTAACCAGGGGTGACTGAAAGTAAATCTTTGAAGTACAGCAGTGTTCGTTCACTCTTTTTATTTTTTGTCAACTCCAGAGTGGTTGTATAAAAGTTTAATTCGGCAATAAAAACATTAAAGTTTGGACGGGACTTGGAGAACTTCATCTTGTGTATGTGAAACTTACCCATCAAAATCATGAGATTTGTTATAAAACGCATGGGCTTGTCATCAAATTCAAAATGTGAAATAACATCTTTGGGCCTGATTGTGATGGATTGTCTGGTTTTATTACAGATAATTTTCTCCATGTCCCTCCAGAATACAGTAGATGATTGGCAAACACAAAACAAAGGAAGGATCATCTCTGGCTCTTCTCCACAAAAACTGCACATTACATCCACTTCAGCAAACCTGGAAATTAGTTTGTTACAAGGATAAATACAATGTAAGATTTTAAAATGAACTTCTCTAATCTTGTTCAAAATGCAAATTTGAGAGGGACACCACCATGTTTTTCGCCACTTAATCCGGACCAACTGTGAATACCAAAAAAATGTTCCTCTGGGCAAAATCCTGCTTTGTTTCTGTAATGATTTCCTCATGTGTTTGTTTGTACATTTTCTGTCCTTTATGTCAGTCCCCTCGACCTGTAGAGAGGGTGTTTGAACATTAACATTTTGATAACTGAAGTGAGATTTCATTAAACTAATCATACCAATGGGAATAGCCTTTACAATAGAAACTAACTCTCCGTATTTAATAGGTAAGATTTTAGCTTTTAAGAAGTGCTCATAACTATAAAGATTTCCATTATCATCAAACAAAGCTGCCACAAAGACTGTACCCCTCTCAATCCATCTCTCTTTATATACTTGTTTCTGCTCGTTCTGCGCATGCTCCGTCCTGATGACGTAACATCCCAAGATGGCGGCCCGCGGTCCGTGTTTCGACTCGTATGGAGTCGATATATTTAACGGCAGTTTTAGAAGAATTGGATATAATGAAACACGCGGATCGATGGGCGCTCAACAACGCGGACATTTTCAAAGCTGCAGCATCAAAGTTAACCGAGAAAGAAAGACGAGAAAAACGTTGTTTACTTCCTGTAGACGTCACACGTCACGGACGCCCCCAGTCCAATCAGAGCGCTTCACAGACCCTGGCGTGAGAGAGGATTTCATCCCTTGTTTTTCCTATGAATATAATTATGAAATACTTAATTCTGCATTAAAAACACAATGTAACCATATTCAATGTGTTAGAAACAAATCGAGACAAACATTTATTCAATTACAAATGTATTTATATGTCCTTCAAATGCAAAAACAGTTCCAGAGTTATGTGACTTGTGACACACTTTTACCACTGTCCCCTGACTTGTCCCCTGACATGGGGGCCTGCCTCTCAGAGGTGACTTCAGGAAGAGGTTCTGGCTAAAAGACGAGCGAGTTTAATAACAATGAAGAGAACATTTCATCAAGTCTCAGCTGTCAAACATAAAGTCTGTGGGCCAAAGCTGGTCCGCCAAGAGGTCCAGTCTGGCCGCCACAGTGAGCTGAAGTCAAAGTGACAAAGGGAACAGGAACACAGTCAAAGTTGAATGGATGAAAACCATCTACCATCATACAAAAAAAAAAAGAAAAAGAAAAAAAAATTGCGAAATACTTACAGAAAACTTGTGGATTTAAAATAAAGCTCAACTGAAAAAGATCAAACTTGACTTGAAAAATTTTGCATCACATTAAAAGGACAATTTGAAATGGTTTTTTTAATTTATTTATTTTTTTACGTATTCAGAGTTTTTTTGTGAAAACTCCCCAAATGCCAGGCTCAGGGGATTCTGTTCAAAGTGGGTTTTTTTCTGCTGTCAGATGTCTCAATGAGCCCAATGTTATTGTTCAATTTCAAATTTAGCGCTTCCAAAAATGAACAAAAATTCTCCAAAACTTAAGTTTTATACACTTTCTGACCTCCTACTGCTCCAGATTCCTGTTTCGGTGAAGTCTAAAACTAATTTACGTCCAATTTTCTGAATTTCAGAAGAAATGTAACTTTCAACTGTTGTCTCTTTTCTTCTCAAGTTACAAACACTTTGACAGTTGAAACAAGTCAAAGGAAAAATAAAAGCTTTTTAAATAAACTGAAGTTATGATGAAGTGAAACGGAACATGTTAAACTCTCCAAAAATTAGTATCTGCTCTCCTAAACCTTTCAGGATCCCTCTGTCAGATTCCCTTTTCATACATGCAGATCAATATTTTAGTTCCTGCACGTGACAGTGAACGCATGAATATGAGGAGAAACTTTGGTTTTTATAGAAATGAACCTCCTTAAATGTTTTGAATTCATGCATTAAAAAAAAAAGTAAAGCTGGAGAGAAACAACTGAAGTCCATGTAAAATTTTGGACTCACCACCTTCTGGCTCAGATCATCAGCCTGCTGCTCCTCCTCCTCACACGCTGCATTTCCAGAAGTTGCGCGCGCCCCTGGAGAAGCTGCGTCTCCCCGTGGAGTGTGGCTCGCCCTTCGCTGCTTGTCTTCCTGTGAGCCGCGGGTAGATGGAGTCCTCTCTGGAGTTCTCCGGCTCTCTGGGCAGCGTGTCGTCGCTCGCCAGCCGCTGCCGGACCTTCAAGGTGCTGGTGATCGGGGACTCCGGGGTGGGGAAGACGTGCCTGACGCACCGCCTGTGCGCCGGAGAGTTCCCCAGCAGGATGGAGGCCACCATCGGTGTGGACTTCCGCGAGAGGCTGCTGGACGTCGATGGAGAGAAAATCAAGGTAAAGTGGAGAGGATGCGTCCAAATCATGAGTTATGAGAGTTTCAGGACTTTACTGTCATTTTACGCACAAAATTGCGTCGAATCTGTAGAAACCCTGAAGATCACCACAAAAGAAGTCTTTGAAAAATAAGTTTGACTTTTTTAAATATAATTCTGACTTTTATCTTACGAATTCTGAATTTTTTTCCCTCTAAAATGGACACCTATTCCCCTCCAAATTCTCTAAATGAAGACAGCCTGCAGGTGTTTATGCAGTGTGCATGTGTGCGTCTGCGTGCGTCTCTGAGCTCGATGAAGCTGTTTTGTGTGGATTAAAGCTCACAATGAGGGAAAGAGCATTAGAGTGAGCTAAATAAAGTTTTTTTGTGACTCATCATTAGAAAGCCACACAGAAATGTGAGTGAATGCTGTCAATGATTCATCAGCATGAAGAGTGACTGAACCGGTGAACGATGTGTCTCCAGTCATTCTTCAGTCCTCAGCTGGACTCTGGTGTTTCACGTTGTGTTGTTTGTTTGGTGATTAGGAGCTTCCACATCCCTGAATCGTCTCCTTCCACGGACAGTGTGTTGAATATTTGAAGCCTTCAGAGTCGTGCAGATCTTCTTGAGACCAAACTCGACTCCGTCAGGTTTCCTGAATCCAGTGAATTGGACATTTATCCATTTCTTTCCCTTCAGAATCCATCACATCCCGTTTGTCACATCCCGTTTATCAGGATGTGATCCAGGCTAATTGTGGATGGAGGCAGAGTCTGTCATGAAGCACTGGAATCGTTTGAGGTTCGGTGCTTCATGTTCTTCCACTTCTGACTAATCTGTGGTTTGTGTCACGTTTTAATGCCAGTTATTACTGAAAACTACTGAATTCCAGAAGATTAGCAGTTTCTTTACATTATTGCAGCTTCAGATAACCTGGGTGAAATAAAAGTAAAGATGATATACAAAATGCATCATATAGACCAGGGGTGTCAAACATAAGGCTCGTGGACCAAAAACAGGCCTGCAAGAGGCTCCAATCCACCAAAATACTGAGAAAATAGTGAAAACTTCAAAGAAAAGATTGATCTTTTTAATCAGAACGATGTAACCTGATGCAGCAATGTTCAGCCAATAGAAATCTGTTCCACACTCATGTTAAAAACACGAAGTGGAGGAATTAGAGAGAGACTGCAGCTCTTTCTGTGTCCCTTCTTTAACCAGACTTTTACATTTTATCTCCTCTGAAAGCTTTAAACATGCTCAGGAGCTGTTTTAAAGTTCCACACTGCAGCGTGACTCTGCTGTGTCACACATGAGTGTTTGTCGCAGCCTGAAAATTCTCTGCATGGCAGAAAATCAGTGTGTGAGTGTGTGTGTGTCTGTGTGTGTGTGTGTGCAGGACTGAGATTCTTCACAGGAATGCTCACTTGCAGCCCCGTTAATGCATTAAATCCACCTCCAGACTGTGAGGAGTTTGCAGCGAGATGCGTGACGTTGGTGTGTGTTTCCTGACAGTTTTGAAACCACATGACAGAGGAAGTTTCAGATTTGGTAACGGCTTCAGGATCCCTGTTCTCGATTTCCAGAAGTTCATCAAACTTTAGTTGTGTTTGCAGTTTGGTGCGGTTTAAAGGGCAACTTCGGTTTTTTGACACCTGGACCTTATTTCTAGGTGTGTGCATGCTCATATACTCACTCAGACAAACATCGTGCAGCTCGGAGTCCTTCAGAAGTTATTTAGATCCAACCGATGTAGCCGCACTTAGCGGGGGCCACGGCAATGGAGCTTCAGCGCGGGACATAATCTCTGCAAAGTCGCTCATTTCGGCTGTATTTCTTCATCCATCGCCAGTGTTATCATAAAGGCAGCATATCTACCGTTTTCAGGTGAGTCAGCTGACAGTTTTCGCTAACTTAGCCACAATTAGCTCAGATGGGAACGTTGCGGAGCTCCTCTCCCCAGCAGAGAGGCCTCGGCTGTCACGGTGCCCCGGCGTCTGACTTCCAGGGGCCGAGTTGGAAAATGGCCCTCAGCTGCTCCACGGAGGCTCCGGACACCGGCGAAGACGCACGGCTTGCGCGCGGCCGCTGGGCCGCTGGAGCTCTCTCCTCGCCGGGAGGAAGCGTATCTCCGCCGCCCGGCGGATGCGCGCTCCAAGCCAGGCTGCGGGACACCGCCAGAGGTCCCCCTTCCGACCGAAAGGCAACCCAGCGCTGATGGAGGGAAAAATACAGCCGAAATGAGCGATTTTGCAGAGATTATATCCCGCGCTGAAGCTCCCTTGCCGTGGCCCCCGCTAAAAGTGCAGCTGCATCGGTTGGATCTAAATAACTTCTGAAGGACTCTGAGCTGCACGATGTTTGTCTGAGTGAGTATATGAGCATGCACACACCGAGAAATAAAGTCTAGGTGTCAAAAAACCGAAGTTGCCCTTCAAAGAGTTTCACGGAGATTTGCAGAGCGATAGAAAATAAAATAAGAAAAGGTGTTAAAAGGTGAAATCAGAGAGAAAAAGAGAAGTGGACTAAAAGAAGCTCAAAGCAGACATGGAACATTGCAGTGGTTTAGTGCAGACATTCAATCAATTCAACATCATTTAAAACAGTAAAATATTGGTGATATGAGGTCACAGACTGAATTATAAATACAGTTAATGTTTAATTTCTTTATCCTGCAAAGAAATCTTTCATTTTCTGTGCATAGATTTAGTATTAGATGATTTGTGGTGTTTATTTTCAGAATTGAAAACTTATTTTCATCATCAACCTGAAAGGGGACACTGCATTATTTTTATTTTCACAAATGTGTGTTGTTGTTTTTTTTATAAATAGTTTTTATTTTTAAAAAAATATGCCATGTTGCACAGTTAAAAAGGTTAATAATTTAATCAATCAGACTCTGAAGGCATTCTCTCTTTTTCCAGCCTGAAAGATGTTTTAGTGAAGGTACATCAGGGGAAAGAGGGATCAGTGGATTGCTCTGGCGCCTCACAGCCAGCCTGTCCCTGGTTTGATTCCGGGTTTGTGTGCAGAGTTAGCATGGTTAGCAGACCCGATGGATGCTCGATGGATTGACTGACGAATAGATAGAAATTTCAACCGAGTCTGAAGTGAGGAGTCAGATCAATCTTCAGGTTTAATATGGTTCAAGTCTGGAAAGGAGTTTTTCTGAGACATGAAGTCAACACTGGATTGTTAAAGCTGCTTTAACTCAGCATGTTTTTGAAACATGTGGCAGATAAATACAGATTCTACTCATGAGAGTCACGAGGTTAAAGGAACCTGTGAGGAACGACGGCGCCTCCAGAGAGAAATGCAGCTTTCTAACCATCAGATTGATTCTTTCTCTTTGTTTCCTCTCAGAGACGATTCTCTGGATCTCAGAGTGTTTGAGGGATTTCAGCGCATGACTTCTTTTCCTCTCTGTGCCCCGTTTCTCCTGCGTTTCCTCTTTTTTCTTGTTTGGGTCTTTCGTCACCAACTTCTTTGCTCTCCGTCTTCCTTCCTGTCCCCTCTGCTGGATCAGCTGCAGCTGTGGGACACGGCGGGACAGGAGCGCTTCAGGAAGTCCATGGTGCAGCACTACTACCGGAACGTGCACGCCGTGCTCTTCGTCTACGACCTGAGCTGCCCGTCCAGCTTCAGCGGCCTGACGTCGTGGCTGGAGGAGTGCCGGCAGAACTCCGTGAGACAGGAAATACCCAGGTAGCACCTGTCCCAGTCCACGGCTCCGTGTGAGGGAGGAGCGTTTCCTGTTCTGTGTAGTTTAAAGCAAATCACTTCATAATGCGTCCCCGAGGTGAGGAGGGAGACGGGCCTGAGCCGTCCCGTCTGCGGCACTGAAACCAGCATTTTATGAAGAGACGACTCTGCCTGTCTCATCTGGTCAAATGGGGTTACATCTGTGTCTGTGTCCCGTCTCATCTGGGGTCCCGTCTTGTCACTTCTAGTGTTCCATCTGCTGTCTCGTCTAGTGTCTCGTTTCATCTGGTGTCTGTCTTGTCTGGTATCGTCTCGTCTGATATCGTGTTTCGTCTGGGGTCCCGTCTCGTCTCGTCTCATCTGGCGCCTCGTCTCGCTTGGTCTCGTACCTCGTCTGGTGTCTGGTGTCGTGTTTTGTCTGGTCTGGTGTCTCGTCTCGTCTGTTGTCTTTTGTCCTGTCTCAACTAGTGTCCTGTCCCGTCTCGTCTGGTGTCTGGTCTGGTCTGGTGTCCTGTCCTGTCCTGTCCTGTCCTGTCTGGTGTTGTTCTTTCTGGTGTGTCTGTCGTTACGTCCTTTCTGGTGTCTTGTCTCACCTCATTGTCTCATGTCCTGGCTTTTGTCTTCTCTAGTGTCTTGTCGTACTTATCGTGTCCTTTGTGTTGTTTTTGGTTTACATCTTGTTTTGTCTCTTAAAGCTTAATTTCTAATGAATATTCAACCATAAAATGTAACTTTAGACATTTTCCAACGATTCCATCCATCTTCTGTGATCATTTTATCTAAGTAGGAGAAAAGCAGAGCACTGGCAGAACATGCAAACTCCAAACAGAAAGGCGCCAGCCTGTTGATTGTCATGTTTCCTGTTTTAAACACTCCAGTTACCCAATGTGTCAAAGATTTCCTAACAGTGATCTCATACCAGAAAGACCATTTAAAAAGCATTTAGAGACATGTTCACCTCACGATGGATAAGAACTTAAAAAAAACAAAAACGGGGGGACTGAGACACTGAAGAGCTGCCAGGTACAGAAAGTCGAAGGTCTCTTGAAAATCAGGAAATGTGGTCAGCAGGGTTGTGGTTGAATCTGGCGTCTCCTTCAGGTTCCTGGTGGGGAACAAGACCGACCTCCGGGAGTCCCGGCGGTCCGACGGCCTGGTGAGCCAGGAGCGGGCGCTGGACTTCGCCCGGACTCACCACATGACGTTCTTCGAGACGTCCGCCAAGAGCTCGCCGAAGCATCGCAGTAAGGGACGGCAGCCCGGCGGCGGCGGCGGCGCTCCAGGTCAGCAGAGCGCAGTGGAGGACGTCGTCGCCGCCATCGGAGCCAAACTGAAGGGACAGAAGAAGCCGTCGGTGTCGAGTCCTCCGGCGTACAGCGGGTCCTTCAAACTGTCCAACCAGAAGAACCCGGAGAAGGACGTGTTGAGCTGCTGCTGAGACGAACCGGAGGAACCGGAGGAACCATGGGACTTTTTATGAACGTCTGTTTATGTCGTGTGTGTGAATTTTTAAACCCTGCATTCCGTATTTATTCTCAACTGTGTGAAATTTTCTACCTTTATCTGTTTTGAAATAGCTGTGAAATAAAAAGTGCTTTTAACTTGAAGCGTCAGTGGACTTGAGGCGGCTGTGACTGATTGTTTCCACCGTGGGTGGGCTCTCTGCTGCCTGACAGACCGATCTCACGTCACCTCACTTCCTTTTCGGCGTTTGACATGTCAGGATGACGAGCTGCGCTGCAGCGCGAGGCGCCACATGACGGGAAGGTCTGTGGAGTGCTGCTGGAGTCACATGACGGGCCGGACGCTCTCACCCAGCGCTTCACTCTGGCCTCGTTTATTGGAAAGCATGTTTTTACTCCTCTTTACTTCAAATTTCTTGTTGTTGGGAGAAAGAAGGCGCCAGCATGAGGAAGATGCTCTATATCAGGGGTGTCAAACATAAAGCCCGTGTAACAGAACCGGCCCGCAAGAGGCTCCAAATCAAGAGAATGCTAATTTGAAAGGGAATTATGACTCTGTTTTACCAATCTGGAGCTCTCAAAAAAAAAATTTTCAACTTTCATTTTTGATCAGTGTTGAAAGTTTTGTCATTTCTTTAAAGGAATCTGTAGTGGAGCTACTGGATTGGTCACTTATGTGAAAACAAACTCTTCTTTTACGTGTTTTAATTGTGATGTCTTGTGTAGATCGTTGTGTTGTTGCTTTCCGGGATGAATGAAGTGAACAGGAGCTTAGTGAAATAGAAACATTCAGAAGCTGTTAATGCTCAGTGCAGAAAGAGACAGCAGCTCCACAGCCCTGCTGTGTGATAGTAATCGATTACTTGTGAGCTTTTGCACACGGCGACTTTAAACTACATCTCAGGATTGTGGAAGTTGTTTTGGCTTCACAGTCTCGTGGTGTTTTGTGAAATTTCGTGTCCAGTTGATGATTCAGACGAGGCGGACGGCGGTGCAGGCTGCGGGCCTTCACGGGTGACTTCAGGCTGAGGGAGAGTGTGCACGTGCACGTGCACCAGCGTCACAATGGTGCAACATTCATCAGGCCAACGACAGATGTGGTGTGAGATCAAGAGGGAGGATGAACACAGGAAGAGAGGAGCCGCTGCTGTTTTAATCTAGAACTGCTGAAGCTGCAGTGAGGTTGATTTACACTGGATCTGTTTGGATCAATTAGAACTTCTGCTCTTTCACTGGATCCTCTTTAAAATGTTTGACTCCACCACTAGATGTCAGTAACTCCCACACAGACACACACACGACAGAAAATTGGGGAAAAACGTGATTTTCTTTAATTTTGAGGATCATTTTGTGTATGATGTGAAATCAGCAGTTTGAATTGTGGGAAAATTACCCCAAATGTTGATTTTAGGTCACAAACTCTGAATAGAGACTGAGAATAGGGTTATGGGGAGCTATTGCTTGATGAGAAATGTAGAGTCTGTTTTTGGAGGTCTATTTTTCTGGAAACAAAATGTTTGTGCACTCAGAAAATCTACAGCCTGTGGTCATTCTGATGTATTGGAAGGAGATTTGTGCATGCTCCATAAAAATCAAAATTTCTCTCACGATAAAACGCTAAAAATAATTCAATTAAAATGTAAAAATTTGCTCATTTCTAACTGAAAGTGTCGTTTCATAGCATTTCTTCATCAGGGCCATGAACAGCGTGGAGGTCAGGAAGATGCTTTTACTGGAGAATAAATTAGAATTAAAGTTAGAAAAGTGAAGCACGAAGCTGTTCATCATTTTCGTCAGTGAAGAACCGGCTCTAAGTGTAAAGAATATTTATCAGGATTATAAAATATGGATCTAAAATCAACATTTGCCTACTTTATAAAAATGACTCATCAGATATTTCATTCTATTTCTATAAGAAAATAAAAGCATTTTACTGAATTTTGAAAATTCAGCAGACATTCCCACTTGTTTCCCAGAGTCAGGGTTTCAGGTGTTATTGGGTCTCTTCCTCACACACTGTGAACCTTTCTGCTGTCCAATAAATCCCCAGAGCGACGCCTCCTCTGTATGTTTGACACGACAAGTGTCGACTATTATTAGACGTCAGAAGGTCGTATTTGTTCAGATCACAGGCCCTGTACTGTAAATCCATATATATGACGGAGTCGGGACAGCAAGGAGATGTAGAAGGTTTTTTTAAACCAATAAACCTTTGATTTTCTCTGAAATAATAATGATTTCCACAATAAATTAATAGTTTGAATTGATTGTGATCACATTAAGAAGAGAACAGACACAAAAATCTATATCTTTAAATCTATAGAACTGAAATGGAACTTTCAGATGAGGTGTATCGGTTTTAAATTTTTAGCCCGGTTGGAAAGCGACAGCTGGTTTCTTTTCCCTTTAACCTGTGATATTTAGGTTGTGGGAGAGCTGGTGACACCGAGATCCAAGACAACAAAGGTCACGGTGCATGTGAAGCCTGGCGAGGGGTTCAAAAGGTTCCCCGCGTTATGTAATATCATTTCTTCTTTGTAGAATAATTAGACAGCAATACTGGGCTTATAGCAGACGGTTTAAACACATTTCACGCTCCACATACAGATCAGTGTCATCTTGAATGGGCCATACTGGTGAAACTGTGCAATAATAACCTTTATATTTGAAGTTTAGAGCTTTTCTGTGCTCTGCTGCAGAGCATGTCTGATAAAAATGTCTATGTTTTCACAAAACAACTGCTATTGGAGAGCACTACAGTCTGAACATGTAGTCCATTCAAAGGAAACTTTCTGGTGTAAAACTCATTGAAGTGTCTTTTAAACTCCTCCAGCTGTTTCATTGTGCATGTTTTTACCAGCTCATCCTGACAGCATGGCTTTGAGGCTGGTTTGATTGAAACCAGGTTGTTAACTTGAACCATACATGCCTATGTTTTTGTAACATTTTATTTATTTAAACTCTGTTTATTCCGATGGGCCCCATTGAGACCCAGGGTCTCATCTTCAAGAGGGACCTGTCGATATATATATATATATATATATATATATATATATATATATATATATATATATATATATATATATATATATATATATATATATGTGTGTGTGTGTGTGTGTGTGTGTGTGTGTGTGTGTGTGTGTGTGTGTGTGTGTGTGTGCTGTATGTAGCTAAAAAGCAATCAGTCTATTAATAGCTCTGACTTTTAGAAAAATTTTCCAATATGTAAATGGTGCAATGTTTGTTGGATGTGAAATGAAATCTTGGTGTCAAGGTGCTCATGCACAGGGGCGGATCCTTCATGAAGACACTGGGAGGCCCCACCCTCCTTATAATTCATCCCCCCCCCCAAAAAAAAATAAAAAGCCCCCCAATTTATTCAACTGAGTACTGTGTAACATTAAACAAAAGTAAAAATCACGACTTGTATGTCTTTAATTTAACTTTGAGGATCTTTTTTTTTCTGTAAAAACTGAAATTAATGTCTCACCATGTAACTGAAAGAACATATCCAACCTGGTATTATAGTTGTGGCACATTAGAGGTTCACATGCAGGTTATGGTCACCGTTTGACTTTGTAAGTTTTGCTCTTGCAGGTGTTATTTATGTAAGTTAAAGGAATGACTATCATTCGTCCTGCATGAGAAGCATCCATACAGTACGTGCTCTCAGCTGCGGCCGTGCATGTTATACAACCACCATTCTGTTTCCCACTCAGTCCCTAATCCACTAGAAACCTGCAGCCTGCCTGATCCTGCCTGATTCCCATGAATGAAGAGGGATTATGACAATTGTGATATAAAATCACTCATGCATCAAGGAAAGAGTTTTTCTAATGCGTGTTTTTGTATAAGTACTGTTATGTAGACTAATGGTGCAGTATATTGAGGCATCAAGTAATAAATGTAATGAGACAATAAATCAGTCCTGATATCTTCTCATATATTTTTTTCATGTGTTACTACAAAAGTAAGCACATTTTTCCAGTTTTCCTCAATCGATCTTGTCTTGCACTGCAGGTTTCCACCACTAGAGGGTGTATCGAGTTGTTCCAAAAAGCAGCAGGACACCAAAATGTTTGAAGCACTCAAAATGTCACGTGAGCTCCCTCTAGTGGTACTTTGAGGAAAATCATGAATACCCTTTGACAATGAATCAAATTTGAAAATATCTAACATTAGATTCTAATAGAGTGCTTGAGGAGAGCTGATGGGGGACTATAAGCCTTTTTCAGACGCTCAGTGGCAATTTTTCAGGATTCGAACCTTCCACCCTCCGAACACAACGCTCAGTGTCTGTCTGTCTATGTGTATCTGGTGCAGTCGTCCATGTCGGCCTGCAGGGGGCGTGCTGGCGGCCTCCCCCCTGGTTTTAAATAGAGGGGGAGTGATCTGTCCGCAGCATCGCACCGCAGCTCAGCGCCTCCACGCATTCTTCCCCGGAAACCTGCGGGAGCCACACGCACGCACACCGGAGAACCCCGCAGCTCGCAGCCGAGAATCATGTTCTGCAGACGGGCATGGCAGAGGGTCGCCCCGCTGGCACGGAGCGCCTTCAAACCGGCGTCCAGAAACCGTGAGTGAGGCTGAAAACACGCGAAAGTCGCTTTAACGTTAAAATAACATCAGTTTTGAGTTGCATATAATCACTTATTGTTTTTTTAATTGTCAAAAATGTTTTAATTTTGCAGGATTTGCAGAAAAACTGCTTCATTGTTTTAATTTAAATCGGCTCTATATTGATAATTAAACTCATTCATTGGGATTCTATCGTAGAAAGATGTTAACAAATCACTTTTTTTTGTAATTTTTAGATGATATTTGCAGTCTTTCTCTCTTCCTCTCTCTCTCACACACACATTACATACACACACACGCTCACAGGCAGAGGAGGAGGTGTGTCCTGCGTCGGGAACACACAGTTCTCTCTCGTTATGAAAGAGCATCTTACACACACGCACTGTGAAACTGCTTTATCTCGGCTTTTACATCAAGTCCGCACCTGATGCACGCTTTCTATCACACATCTCATATCTGTGCGCCAATATTTGTGCAGAAATACGCTTTTTGTGGCGTTTTTTGCAATCGTCACACGTTGTTCCAGGTTTGCCTTTATGAGCTGGGCCTCATGGAGGGCAGACTCTGCCCCCAGGGCTCTGAGGTGTCCTGTGTCTGACATATATGTCAGACTTTTAAAGCAGTATTTGTGCTTTGAATCCTCACTGTGGGAAGTTTGCATGTCAGCGAGGAATCTGTCACCAGTTTCTGGAGGTTTTTGTCTCTTCACGCATGGATCAACCTTTACTTTTGGGGATGTGAGCCTGAGGAATTCAGCCTTTAATTTCCTGTTGGGTAAACCTGAATGCAATATGCATGATTTGAAGTGAGTCACAACTTTAAGGTTTGACTGCTTCTGCAGGCAGGTCTGTCAAACAGGCCCTCGGTGGTGCGTTGTGCAGGCGTGCGCAGGCCGACACGCCGCCGCTGCTCCTATAGGCTGCAGGACTCCCAGCACATGTCAGCTGATGGACAGAGGCAGCAGACATGTGTCACAGCTCCCACTGCAGCCATCTTGTGTGTTGTTGCCTGACATGCGTGTCCATCTTTGCAGGCTTGAACCCGGGCAGCGGGGATTAACTGATTACCTGTATAAATAACCCGGGCTGTTCTGTGGACTTGGCCTTGTCCCCGCTCGCCGCTGCTGTGTCACTGGCATTAGAGGAGGCCGGCTCACGCCTGTGTTGGCTCAGCATCCACAGCAGCATGACCCAAACTCTTCTTTCCAGGGTTTCTTCTTCAGTCCACGTTCCTCCTATTCTGAAGTACAAATTTACACGTTTGTCTTGTTCCTGAAAAAAATACCCAGGAGCGTCTGAACGTTAAGCATGACTCAGCATAAATGGGAAGAGTTTGATGACTCCAGAAATATACCTGTTGATTTTCTTTCATGCATTCAAAATATTTGTCTCTTTTGGAAGTGTTTAAGTTCAGATCACAATTCCCGTCCATGGTTTATTTTCAGGACAAAACTAAAAATACACTAATCCCTGTTAAAAGAAGTAGCCTCACAGGTCACAAACATTAAAAAATTAAACTAAAATATCGATATTGAATCAAATCAAACCGTATCCTTCAATCATATCGACTTGAGACAGAATATCAGCTCTAGTAGTTTGTACTTAACCATTTAAAGAAATGTTTCAATAAGTTTATCAGTGGAAATAATAACCTAAAAACATATCAGAAGGGTTTGCTTTAAAGACTCCAGCTTTAATTTGAAATTGAAGAGGTTATCATTAAAGAGTCTATGTCAGTGTAATCTGTTTCAGTTACCAGAAACACTGGCATCCGGGCATTGTGGTGGATGTTTACAGTTGGCATTTGACTCATTTCTTCCATTCAAGCTCTTATTTTTATTTATTTATTTTTATAGATTTCAGGTCAGAATTGGGTGCAGACTTGTAACTCTCATGCAGAGCAGCTGGTCCAGTTCCAGTCTGATTACTCTGTTTACATGCAGGAACAGATCCACTCACCACCATCTGGGCGCAAACTTGGATTTCAGTCACCATATTGGTTTAATAAATGAACACGTATGCAGATGATGTGAATGTCTCTGTGTTTTCTGATATGTGCTTTATTCCTCTCCTTGGAATCAAATTTAACAGGATGTGCTGTGTTAGTGAGGGCTAGGATCGCTGGCTAGATATGTTGACATTTTATTTGCAGATAAATCAGTCGTTTATACTTAAAGTCCAGTTTATGACTGAACCTGCCTTATTGGAGAGAAAGTGTCATTTCAACCATTGTTGACTCGATGAGAAAGTGAAATTCGAACCGTCATTCAGACCCTCATTCATGCGCTCAACGTGACTCTGAGCAGCTGTTTTCGGCCTTTCTAACCATAAAGCGTCGACATTGTGAATGACATTGAGCGGCGAAGAGTGGCCGGGTGAGTTATGAGCCCCTGCAGCATACAGGACATGGAAAGGGGCGTGACGCGCTGTACATTGTGTTCTGTCGGCCCCTCAGGTGAACGCCGGAGCACATGGAGCGTGTGCACACGTGGAGAAGATCGTGCTAAAGATATCATCTTTTCTGTGTGTGTTGGGGGGGTGGGGGGATTAGGTGGAGTTGGGGATGCATGGAGGTTTTATTTCTGGCTTCCTGTCCGTGCACCTGTGGAAATCCTATAAAGTCGTGCACGTCTTCTTGCAGCTTCACCTCCTTCTTCCATGACAATGGTTCAATCTGAAGGCGTTTCAGAGTTTCACCCTTGATTGGTGTGATCTGGAGGACGCTAAAGTCCTTCATCTGGAAGCCAGTCAGAGGTTGTTTGTGTGTGTGTGTGTGTGTGTGTGTGTGTGTGTGTGTGTGTGTGTGTGTTGAGGATTTAATTTAAGTTTGGATGTTTATCTAAAGCTTTCCGTGGCTTCTGCTTCAGATGACCAGAGCTGCATTGTGTAACAGGTTTAAAGGCGGAGAGACGTCATACTAATGATTCAAATGGGTTCACCTCCTTGTTAATGCTCTGTTTTTTCCACATATGCTGTTCTAAGTGTATATTTGTGTAAATATGACTGAATCCACACTCTCTCTGTGCAGCTCCAGTGCGACACATGGCCTTCGGGATTCCTGGAGGATCCACCAACATGACGTACTTCCTGCTGTGTGGAGGCGGCGTCACCGCTGCAGCCGTCTACGTGAGTTTCTCTCCAGTTTGGGGCTGATCTGTTTTGTTTAATCTGAATATTTTAACTACTTCGGTGTTCAGCTGAAGGCCATGTGAAGGATCTGTACACGATAAACTGAATAGGTCACATAAAAATGAGTGAGAAAAATCAGTCTTCTGACAGGATAAACCTTAAAGATGCTCGCTCTCTGGCTTATGAATTTATTTAGCGTGTAATTCAACTTCTTAAATCCTGCAGGGATTCATGATATTTCCAGAGTCCATGTTCAGTTTAGGATTTTTCAGAGCCATCAACTTGTTAGAATAGGGCAAATACAGAGACTGGTGCAAATGGAAGTAGATGTCTTTGTGACGTAGAATGGGCCAACAGTGGGTTTTAATTGAGCTTCAGCTGTTGAATTTTGTGCTTTAGTTTAATGACGTGATTCAAATACTATGCAGTAATGTGATTTACTGCATTAAAGATACGTTTATACACTTTCTTCTAAGACAAAGTTGTCAGATTGTGTTTCCACTTTTTTAGGTAGGGTGAAAGCGTCAGCTTGGTCTGAAATGAGCTGAGAATGGTTAAAGTGATGAATGTAGTTGATTTTCTTCTTTTCCAGTGTTTTTGTTGCACACATTAACGCTGGACCATGGAGGTTAAACACACTCGGTCTTTGTGCTTTCTCGCTTGTTCTGTGTTTGCTGTGTGTTGTTGGCAGAGCTGCTGTGTGAGAAAATGTCTGCAAGCCGAGACATTTTGTAATCTGGATACTTTTATAAAGAAATATGGTATTGTTGTGTGTGTGCTGGAATGTAATAGGTGCCATATCTATTCTGATTTCTTTCTCAGGCGTACAAGACAGTGAACGGCGAGAGTGAACGTCCTGAAGACAGACTGGCCACCGTGAGCACCACAGAGAAAGGTACACACACACACACACACACACACAATGATGCCCAGACCCACAGATTCATTATGACATAGCACTAAAAACACACCAATGTGCTAAATGGACCCTAAATGTAATCCCATCACCCTGAAAGTTTGACAGGTTTTCATGAAATTAATGTTGAAATTACTTTCCTTTTCCTTACTACTGAAAAAAATTCTAGTGACCAGATCAGCCGCCGTGGAAAATAATGATTTGTTTGTGCTCAGATTTCACAGTCAGCGTACAATATTTTCCCCCCAGAAAAAGTGAAATAAATAAATGAAAAAAAACAAAACCATTTCATTGCCTGTTAAAGGAATTAATAACAATTTTGAACAATGTCAGGCTGTTTCTACTAACTTCCTGTGTTGACACTGCCCTTGGTGCAGGTGATGCTCAGATGCGCCTATATGCTGATGACACCTTTAGTTATCCATACAGGCCCAGCCTTCTGTCTTCACTACAGATCAGCTTCCAACTTTCTTTTTGCACTCTCCATTTAGATTTAAATTCAAATAAACCTTGAAGGCATGGTTTTCAACTGAAAGTCTCTCCTTGGAGTGTTTGTCTGTAATCTGCCTCGGATCGATCCAAGCAGCTTGAAAAAACCCTCACAAAGCAACAAAAGTGATAACAGATACTGACGCACACATTAAAAATCCTTTTAATAGTATTAAATGTGAGAATTTCCTACGTAAGCAATGGATTAGACAACTTTAAGCAACTGAAGCACAGGAAAAAAACGTCCCAAAATGGCCTTTAAATCCTTTTTTCATTTAAAAACATTTAAAAACATTTAAAATCATTTAAAAACATTTTTACACTTTTTTTTTCCCTGGCATTAGTAAAGGCTCTTCACAGTCCAGCTCGATTTACGGTTTAGCTTTAATATAAGATGAATTTTCCCATCATTTAACTCTATTACGCAGGCGAAAATCTGGAGTGTGAATCAATTAAAAATACTGTAAAGAAGTGGAAATCTGATGGAAAATGTATCACATTTCATTTGTGAACTTGACCCAAGCGTCTTAAAATTGATTTTGTGTAACAGCAATTTGAATGTCCTCCCTGTTAACGTTTCGTAGAGGATTCATGAAATGACGAAAATCCTGTTTTCATCCGCCTGTGTTGGACTGAAGCTGCTGATCAGCTCACAGCCGGGTTAGCAGCTCCGGGCTGAGTAGACAAATAACTCCCAGACAGGAATCCGAACCGACAGGCGAGCCGCAGCCATTCAGATTGATCGTTCTACCATGTTGGATATCTGCACAGCGCGGTCAGAACCAACCCCGAAACACATTCAAGTCTTTAGTTTTCACCATCAGTGAAGACTTTAAACCTCATTTAACAGATTGTAGACTTTCATTATACAGTATATGATGCATTTCATCATGATAACAACAAAAAAAAAAATCTATTTTGCTTTGAAATCTTCTGCGTAAAAGTATGTCTTCAATCAAAGTTTCAACCCAGAAACAATCAGAATCTTCTCTTGAGATCCTTGAAACCCTTCAGTGGTGACACCTGAGCTCTGGTTTGGTTTTTAAACTCTCTCTATGAACAGTTGCGTCGTTGTCCATGTGATCCTCTCAGAACGGGAGCTGAAACACTCAAACAGCTGCTAACATCTTCGCTGAGCTCAGCACTTTTATTTCCGTCCCTTCCACTGGATTTTTGAGGGATTAAGGCTTATCCTCTGCTTCACGCCGACAGTTTTAACAGACTTTCAGACCTTTTAAGACTTTTGACCTTCAGCCCAGCGTGACGGACGTTGATACTGATGGTCTCACCGCAGCTTGTTAGTCTGAGGTTAATATGTTCTCCCGTCTGTCCATTTGTCTGTTTTCTCGGTCGTTCATGGTCACAGTCGACGTTTACATGACACCGTTTCAGACTTGTGCTGCAGGAAGTCTTGATCTCACTGTCTCCACCTGTCTCTTTCTGCAGCTCCAGCAGCTGAGGCGGCACCGGAGGCGGCGGCGGCTCCTGCAGTCGAGCCCGCCCCGGCGGAGGAGGCGGCGCCCGCCGTGGAGGCCGCTCCAGAGCCCGTCCCCGCCCCCGCCGAGCCGGCGGCTGAGCCCGTCGTCGAGGCCGCTCCTGTAGAGGCGGCTCCCGTGGCGGAGGTGGCGGTCGCCGCTGAGGCCGCGGCCGAGCCGGCGGCTCCAGCCGACGAGGCTGCGCCTGCACCCGCCGCCGCTGAGGTCGTGGCTGAAGCACCTGCCGAGGCGGCGCCTGCGGCGGAGGCGGCGCCCGCAGCGGAGGCAGCACCTGCAGAGGCAGCACCTGCGGTTGAGGCGGCGCCCGCAGCGGAAGTGGCCGCCGTGGTGGAGAGCGCCGGTACGGCAGCAGTAGATGACGCCCCCCCCGCTGCCCCTGCTGCCCCCGCTGAGGCAGAGACTGCCCCCGCTGCCCCCGAGGCGGCGGCCGCCCCGGCTGCCGAGGCGGCGGCGTGAAGCTTCCCCATGGGAAGCCTGTAGATGTGCTGTGATCCCGGCTGTAGGAAAAACCACTCATGACCCTCTAATTCACGCGTTTTCTTTCCGATTGGTTAAAAAAAAACCAGCGATCAGAGGTTCATGAGTCCGGTTTTCACTTCCCTTCAGGTTCAGACCACCCGGCTTCAGTCTGCATGGTCGGATTCAGATTCAAACGTCAGTTTTCAGAGGATTTGTCTGAGTGTGTCGTCAGTACTGTCCAGTCACCAGAGGAATGTTAGAACTAACTTAAGTGCCCTTAAAACAGGTTTCTTTCCCTGCGTTGTCTTCCTGTACCTGTTCAGCACGTCGAGCCTCGTTTCCTTCAACATTCACGCTGTAAAGTGCGACCAAAACGCAGACTGATCGCTCTGGTGTAACCTGACCCTGTAAAATCCTGCTCTTTTTGTTTTGTTTTTTTTTTTTTACCTCACATTCAGATCCATTCAACATTTTCCATTATTACACTAATCTGTACAGCTCCATCAATCTGCAGCCACTTTCTATATGCGACTCATGTTTGTGAGACTTTTCTTAAGATTTGAAGCCATTCTCTTCCTCTACTTGTGTGTTAAAAGAGCACTTCTGCTGTCTCTTCTCTCTGTAAATGTGAATCTGTCATCCTTCAGGGAACACTCCAAAACACAGCTTTCTCCATTACCACAGGATCAAACCAGATGATCAAGATTGAAGTGTTTTAATAAAGATGAAGCTGTCACGACCATCTTTCCTCTGCTGTTGCTTTGTCCTGTTGCTCCAGTGTTTAGTATCTGTAGATGATGTAGAAACTGCCTCCTCCTGTAGGAATCCTCCCTTTTCTCAGACGTCACTGCACATCGCTCATGCTCCAAATTATGAGTTTCATTCACTGTATTAATGCATAAACTCTAGGAATTGCAGGTGCATCTGAAGAAAGACTGAATATCATGAAAAATGTTAGGTTTCTCATTGGAATACTGAATTATTTTGAGTTTTAATCATAACCTCACTTTTACAGAGGAAACTAAGATTGTATTCATTCAGTCATGATTCAAACCAAACATGGATTTTAAAATCTAAAGTATTTTCAATTTCAATTAATTTGCAGGGAAGGAAAAATAGCTTTTCTGTTGTGTCATAATCTTCAGAGCACTCTGAAATGAGTCTGCAGAGTTGTTTTGCAGGACAAATGAAGTAGACATCGGATGTTCCAGCTCTGGAGTGTGTGCTACTGTCTCTGCTCCCAAACATGCACCTTCTGTTTGATTGTTGATGCTCTGATTGGTTTAAGTGATTGTTTGGACGTGTTTGTGACCGGAGCAGGTTAAAGCTGCTTCACAGACGGGCTCAGGCTAATCCTCCATTACAATGCTCATTTTAGGGCGTCAGGGCAGACAGGCGGGCTGGAAATAACCTCATGACGACACTCACGCTGTTTAAAACATATTTAACAATAATGAGAACACAAATTAGTCTTTGACTTCTGGAAATAGGAGCGAAAATATCTTTTTGCCTTTTGTGCCCAGTTGACTTTTCACTGTTTAGATTGCACAAGAAAATGTTATTTTAATTTTACAGCTGACATTCAGATTATAGAGCATCTTCCTCCTCCAACATCCAGAATAAAAATTAAACTTTGTCTGCACAACAGAGATTTTCTCAAAGCCAAAAAAAAAATCACTTTAGAAGGTTGCACCTGCTCCTGCAGCATGGTCATGGAGTCTCCTGTAGTGTTTGACCCTGATGTGACTGTTGATCGTCCTGTAATAGACACACAGCCAAGGTTCAGTCCGCTCCATTAAAACAGCAATATGTTTAATTTTAATGCTCAGCAGTGATTTGTTTTTACACAATGAGGTGTAAAAGAAGACGCAACATTTAACAGGGTTACCAAGTTTCAACTTGATATCATCGAACAATGTATTTTCTTTGCTGTCCGGGCTTTGACTCCAGGACCAATCAGAGTCGTTGTCTATTTAAATACAGTTTTCATAGGTTGAAATGTTGAGGTTGGAGCTGTTTGCTCCTCTCACATCAGGTCTGGTGCTTATTTGAAAAGATTTCCTTGACCTTCAGTAGCAGCTTATTGAATCATTAAAATGATGCTGGGAGAGAATGGGAGCGTGTTTCTGATTCTTCTCCCTCCTTCAGAGTCGACGGCCGATCTGCTCTCAGCAGAGAAGATCCTGACAGGCCCGGCGGTGGAGATCGCTGCAGCGAGTCTGGAGGAGGCCGTCCGTCAAGCAGAGGAGGAAGGGACAGCTCCTCAGGAGGAGGTCCTCAAACCAGAAGCTGTGGGAGCTGAAGAGGAGGCTCCTGAAGGGGGAGCAGCTGCAGCCAGCGAGGAGGAGCTGCAGTCTGCAGAAGGAGCTCAGGATCCGGCTGCAGAGGAGGTGAAGGAGGATGGGGAGGCAGCTGCAGCTCCTCCTGAGGAAGATCCAGCTTCAGCTCCCACAGAGGAGGAGGCAGCAGCTGCACCTCCTTCTGAGGAAGAGCCAGCTTCAGCTCCCACAGAACAGGAGGTGGAAGCTGAGGAGGTGGAGCCTCAGTCCTCCACCCCTGCTGAGGAGGCCACCGCCCCTGCAGAAGCTGCAGATGAAGCAGGAGAAGCAGCAGAGGAGGAGGCGCGCGGAGCCGAGACGGAGGAGAGCGTCATGGTGGCTGCTCAGCTGGCAGCAGCTTCCACCTCCTCGGACCTGGATCTCCTCTCAGCTCCAGGTCCCGAACCTTCACCTCCTGTGCAGGAGGAGGGCTGCTGCCACTCCAGCCACTCAGCTCCAGCAGCAGCAGAAGAGGTGGCGCCCCCTGCTGGAGAGGAGCCCGTCACAGCAGAAGGTGGCCCACATGGAGTCCAGGAGGAGGCCTCGCTGGCGGAGGGACACAGTAAGATGGAGTCCAGTTCTGCTGCTTCCATGTTTCAGATGACTTCCTGCTCACACACTCACATCTGAAAACTCCATAATTCATAACCCTCAGGTCTGTAGCGGAGCCAGAGTGGGGGCGAGGGGGCGGTCGCCCCAGGGCCCACAAGGTCATAGGGCCCCGTTTCATGTGATGTGTTCGCATTTACTCGGAAATAAATTATTATAATAAAATGTGCAGTGTGTGTGAGAAGGTATACGCATCAGAGTGTGGGCTCCAATTTGCCAATTCTTACATTACGACTGTCCATGAATGCATCAGAGCTGTAAGCCAGCGCTGATTGGCTGTGCGGCATGAACCAGTTTTTTCTTTTGCACTTGATCTGAACTCTTTGGAGGGAAGTTAAACAGTATGCTAAACACTATGCTAGCCGCTAGCGGTACTACCCAAAACCTAACATCGGAGCCACTGGTGAGTCAGTGAAACCTTCAAAAATATTATCTTTATCAGAATGCTGTGGTCTTAAACACCTGCCTATTTGAATGTGCCTTGTGTTGCTCTCAACTATAAGAGACCGCCGAGTCTATTTTTTTTCTAATATACGTGAATTCCAAAAGATATAGATAGCTGTGTCTATATCTATCTGAATAGATTGTGTAATTTTAGACTAGCTGTGTTCATTTTATATTTAAACTGTATCAAAGATGGTACAGATTTAGCCCGTTATCTGAGCTTTCAGCACCATGGACAGCGGACGCTCTGAGATTGACACCTGTGACGGCCAGCGCCCACATACTGCAGAACGCGGCGCAGGTCGCAGCCCTCATGCAGCACTGGCTGCATTTGTGTGTGTGTGTGTGTGTGTGTGTGTGTGTGTGTGTGTGTGTGTGTGTGTGTGTGTGTGTGTGTGTGTGTGTGCGTTCTTGTATTTTTATCCTTGTCGGGGCCAAATGTCCCCACAAGGATAGCAAAACGTGGAACGACGTGCCTTGTGGGGACCTTTTTCCGGCCCTAAGTAGGAGAAACAGTGTTTTCTTGACCATGTTGTTGTTACTGAAAAAAGTAAAAGTGCAAAAACATTTCTTTAGGGTTAGGCTTTGTTGTGGTGTGGGTTAGGGTTAGGGTAAGGGTCAGGGTTAGGGGCTAGACATGAATGGGAGTCAATGGACGGTCCCCACAAGGATAGAAATACAAGACTGCGTGTGTGTGTGTGTGTGTGTGTGTGTGTGTGTGTGTGTGTGTGTGTGTGCGCACGCGCGCGTGCGTATGTGTATTTGTTCTTCAGAACAAGTTTATGAACTGGTTTGTGACTTTATTCTGCTTTCTGAGGCGTATAGGTTTGCTTGGCTCAGTAAAAGTGAGCATTAGTGTGTTGTTTGATGGTAGCATGAGGGATTGTTTGAATGGTAAAATTACTGTCCAAAGGGCCCATTGAGAATGCTCCGCCCCCTCTGTACTGAGACCCACGCTCCGCCTCTGCCTCAGGTGTTTTAGAGCAGAGAGACATTTAAAACTTGCACTGATCTCCAGCTACGGAGCTGACAATCACCACAAAAACGCCTCATGTGCAATTTTTACAGTTACAGAAATGTGTTTTTTGTTGAAAGCATGAAAAAAATGCGATTATTTGAATAAATTCTTTTTAAAAAATTCTTGTTTTAAAAACCTTCCCAATAAAACTGATTGATGCCAAACAAAAACACAGATCTTCTTCATCTCAACCTTCCTTTATTAAAGTATTTCTATGTTGTCACAGGATCTTAATTAAAGTCTGAAGAGAAAATGTCATCAGTCTGAGAAAACAGAGAAAATACTGTCCATCTTTTGATCCTAAATGTAAATTATACATAATCCTACATGTAAATAATGCAAGCTTAAATGTATCCTTCTCTTAAAATAATCACAATCTTTGACAATAATAATTTCGGCTCTATGGTGTAATTGATGTGGAATAATGCTTTGTTTTCAAAGTTCTCAGGAACACAGTGTGAAGGCCGCTCTGTTTTGTCTGAAGTCACTTGGAAACAGCGTCTGCTAGTCTCGTGAGATCTAGCTATATGAGATGGCATGGCCGGAAGTCATGCCAGAGTTGGGTTGGATTCTCCTCGGAGCGACAGCCTTGCTCTCAATCAGCTGATTTGTGTGTGTTTCCTCTGCAATCCTCAATAAATCCTCCTTGTGCAGCGTCAACACCTTGACTCGTCATCTTTGGCTCTGATTCACCAAAAATTCCACAACAGTTTGGGGGCTCGTCCGGGATCTAAATACAACATAAACGAGGTGAGTGCAAATGTTTCCTCTGTTAAATATTTAACTCAGGAAGTAATGCCTTACCTGTGGGGATGTTTGACTAGATAAAAGAACTATTTCATGGTTGATTGGAATTGTTAAAGCAAATTTCTAAACATAAAGAGCCAAAGATGTCCCTACATTTTTTGATTGATTTTTATCAATCAACTGCTAATCATTGATTAGTAACAATTGGGTTGTAATAATAATTTTATCCTAATTCGGAACTGTGGCTGGGAGAGCTTAGGAAGAGTTTCTAGACTTGGAGTCTGGACGGCCCTGGGGGCCACTGGCGTGGAAGGGCTGAGCCCCTGAAGCGACTTTGTTTTCACTCGGATTGGATCCGAGATTGGCGTGGAAGGGCTGAGCCCCTGAAGCGGCCTGGTTTTCACTGGGGTTAGATCCGAGACGGGCGTGGAAGGGCTGAGCCCCTGAAGCGGCGTCGCCTGAGGAGATTTCTGCTGGTGAAGCTTGTTGAAAACTGGGTGAGTGTGATTCTGCAGGTCACACCTCACGACTCTGACTCTCTCTTTCACGTTAAAAAAAGGGGGTAAATAAAGAAGAAGGTCATGATGCTGGGAGGTTGTTTAGGTTTGTAGAGGACATGTGTTGCTGTTTGTGTTGCTGTTTTGTGTGCAGTTATTGTTTGTGCTAACCGTTTGGTAAACACCAAAGTGTTAAACATAGGAAAAGAAGAGACAGGAAGTAGAACAGCACGGCGTGGTCTGATCCCGTTGAAAGTTTTCAGCAACTATTCGATGAGTTCACACCGGTCGGGGTGGTCGGCAGGACCAAGATATTGGAATGTTTAGAAGAGTCACAATCTACGGCCCGAGCGATGATTTCTGGCTGGTTGCGCAGACCACCGAGTGATCTGAGAACACCGAGAGAATTAAAGTTTACTTTAATGCATGGTGGTTTTGATTTGCTGGTTCTGTGTAAAACACGGATTGCAACTCCTCACTTGTGCCACAAAACCGGTTGTTGAAGAGAAGTGTGAGGATAGAAATGCTGACGAGAGAGAGACAGGCAGAGAGAGAGAGAAAGAGGTAGAGAGAGAGAGAGAGAGGGAGAGAGGCAGAGCAGGTAGAGAGAGACAGAACAGAGAGACAGGCAGGGTGAGAGAGACACAGAGAGACAGAGAGAGAGACAGGCAGGGTGAGAGAGAGAGGCAGAGAGAGAGCGGCAGAGTGAAGTGAAGAGATGAAGGGTTTGATGAACAGGGAGGAAGAACAGGAAGTTAAGAAAAATAAGCAGGGTTTTAACCAAAGGGAAAGGTTTTCAACCTGTTTGTTTTGTTTCCTGTTTTTTACATGTTTAAGATAAGGAATCCATCAACGAGTCAACAAAGTTGCTTGTTGAACATGTAATCTACTCCACTATTTTTAACCTGAAGTCTACTGAGGACACCCAAAATTTGAATTTATATTCAAATCATTGAATCTAATAGCCTGTCTGATCACGACGGGGTTGATTAATCTATGATGTGATTGATGATTGGTTCTCTGAGAGAGATTCACTCTGCAATCTTAAAAATTGATTTATCTAAAAATCAAATTCAACTGCAGATTAAACCAAAATAAAGAAAAACAGTAACTGTTTTCTAATGAGAGGGAATTCATTTAATAGAAATAAATTCCTGCTTATATCTAAACACAAGACAAGCTGTCTTGGCATAGTTTTTCATTATTCCTCTGAGGAATAAACTTTGAATGCAGTATTTTATCAGATGAATTAAATAAGATGTCTGCTACTGACAACACAAAACATCCATTGGTTAAAAGTAACAATACTTTGAGCAGTTTGTCTGGAGACATGCTTTGCACTCATAAGTATTTTCTGATACTGGTACTTTTACGGGTCATTGAGCATTAATCAATGTAGCAGTATTTGTACTTCAGTGCTACATTTTCAGAAACCTCTGCCTCTGGAAGTTTGTCAAAATAAGTTTCTTTTCTTTTCCATCTTCAGTAGGTGGGCAGAGGCCAGAAGTTCCACCTGTGAACCGTTTCCTGGATAGTGCTGTAAAGCAGTGATTCAGGCCTGTTCGAGAGAAAACTGATTTCTCCAAGACTGCCAGCTGCGTGCAGGGTCAGAGGTCACTGCTTGAGCCATTGACAGGTTTGAGGATGGTTCCCTGAGGACAAACTCTCAGGATGATTATTCATGATTTTCTATTGAATTCACTATTTTAAACCCTCCAAAGTGAGCTGAAGAAAGCAGTTTCTTTCAGTGGTTCCTCCTTATCAGACTGTTGAGGAGCCGAGGACCCTGAACAGAAAACAATCCAGAGAAAATATCAGCACTAGTGAGAAAATGGAGACGAAGGTCCACCAGTCACACTGTTTGATAGACAAATATGATAATGTACTAATATGTTTTTCTCTCTTGAGTGTTTGTTTTGTTATAAAGTCCTGTACAGGCACTCGCCGCTCCGATCCACAGCCCCGATCCCCACGGCCAGCTACACTGCACCAGCCAGCCGGGAGGGAGAAGCTCTGTCAGCAGCGGGAAGTGCAGACATACACACACACACACACACACAGGAGTGATGAAACTCAGATTTTAGCGAGAAAATTGGTTTTTCTATGATGATGACATGTGTGGTGATTCTCTGTTCTTCTGTTCTGCTGAGACTTTCCATACAGGAGAGGAGATGTTGTGACTGCAGAAGCAGTGGACGCATTCTTGGAGAGGGCTGCTCCTGGTGGCTGGGTGGCTGGCTGGGAGGAGGCTGTGGAGGCGGTGGGTTTGATTACGACGTGAAAACATCGGACGTGAAAACATCGGACGTGATAACGGCGTACTGCAACGTGATGGAAAATATGAGGCAGCATGACCGCGACAAGGTCAGGCCATGAACACACACACTGGGGGGAAGAGAGATTAGACTTTAAAAAGTTTTAAATTCCTTACTTTTTTAGCTTTTGAATGAATTATGTGTTTTGTTTGTTTTATAAGTCACTAGGAAGATATCAGTGGGTCGACGGGCTGAACCGTCCTGATCAGACTGAACCACAGGCAGCAGGAAGCCTCCATGATGGTCACTTCTTCCCCACATCGCTGTAACCTGAACACAGGGTGTGGGGCTTTAGTGAAATGGTTTTAATTATCGACCAATTGCTCAGTTGGGTGAAGAATTAAAATGAATTAATTAAATGAATTTGTTTCAATACAGTTTCAATGAAATGACTTGGAGGTCACATTCCGGGTTTTCAAACTGAGGGAAGGGGGAGACAGAAGCAACAGGTTTATCTCGACCTTCCCCTTCGACATAACAAAACTAGCATGACAATGTTTTTACATGACTGTGCTACAAGAATTTGTTACTGTCTATGAATCTACATTCTTAATTTTGAAATCTACTGAAATGAATTACATTTTCACCTTTATTTGATTTAGTTGGAGAATTTGTGGACTAACTATAAAGAGATTACTCAGATTTAGCATTGACCACACCTCACAGAATCACACTGGAGCTCAATGTTGAACTGCTACAGATAGAAAATAGAATATTTGTCCAGAAGTCATGGGAGGTACTGAATGTCTTATGAAGTCATTGAATGATTCAATGATGTTTAGTACCGACTCTTTCTACACCAAGAAGAGGAGGACCTGATGGGTGGACATTTTTCCAAGATTTTATAGAAATCAACTGAACTGTACTATCTGCTACTTCAAAATCTACTGATTTTAAAATCATTTTGTCTTTTGGACCTCTGACTCATGCTACTATCCAGTCGTTGACCTGTCTGACCTGTCTGCTGCATTATTTTCACTCAGATTGGATCCTGAAAGGCAATATTTACCTGCATTCACCTAAAAAGGTAAATAATGTTTCACATTTGGCCCAGGACTTTGTCTCTAGTCTGGGAGTTTGTGCATCGGCAGTGAGGGGATCTGGATCTGGACCTGTCAGGTGGAACTCTGATACAGTATGAGGAGGATGTTTTCAGATCAAAAGGTTGAAGGAAGCTTGAAGAGCCTGACACTGTTCTACTCCTGAACCGTCTTCCTGAGGGAGGCCACCGAGCATCCTGAGCCCAGCTGCAGCTAAAAGTGACGTTCCTTGGACACGTTCTGGAGGAGAAGATCTGGAGGAGAAGAACCGGTCCTGGTCCTCGGGAAGACCTGCATTGTGGTCTAATCTGCCGCTACAGACTAAAAGAAGAGACGTTGTCTTTTCTAGGTCTGGCAGAATGCTGTCGTCACTGGATTTTTGGTTTCAGCTGTAGACTCTGTGTTCGAAACAACCACACAAGGATGTTTCTGCAGGACTGGAGTGAACAGAGACAATGTCACGTGAGGGTTAACATCTGGAAGAAGACTAAACATCAGCCTCTGGTCTGGGATTACCTGGCTACGGACCGCCCTGTCATCTCTATTCCAAGAGAAGGGACGGTTCTCTACAGGTATTCTGGTTTGGACACATGGATCACGGTTTCACCCTGATGCTGATTTCTCTTGCAGACTCCTGACTGGGTTCCTGGGCTCCTAAATAGTCTGTGAGCAGCTGATGCTCCAGCAGAGATTATCACTGCAGCAGGTTTTGGTTCGGGGCGACGGATGCGTAGTACATGCGTCACATTCTGCTGCTGGTGAATAAAGCACAGAGTGCCTGTCAGCAGGGGGGTCGGGGTGTGAAGCCATGTTCTGTGGTTTTAATTTACCTTTGAAATATCTGCTCAATTGAATATGTGTGAATGTGACTATGACTGTGTTACGGCTGACAAACTAACTTACTAACAAACTAACATTGACATTGATGACTGACTTTGAGAACGACCAGTTGTTCAGTGTTTTATTTTTGTGTTCCATGTTTTTGCTGATTTTAAGGGTTTTTCTTTCTTTTCTTAGTTTAGCTTGATTGGACACATCGCGGCCACTGATTGTCTTTTGCCTTCCTGGTTGATCGGCCTGGACCAGGATTGATTGAATGCATCAGAGCTGTAAGCCAGCGCTGATTGGCTGTGCGGCATGAACCAGTTTTTTCTTTTGCACTTGATCTGAACTCTTTGGAGGGAAGTTAAACAGTATGCTAAACACTATGCTAGCCGCTAGCGGTACTACCCAAAACCTAACATCGGAGCCACTGGTGAGTCAGTGAAACCTTCAAAAATATTATCTTTATCAGAATGCTGTGGTCTTAAACACCTGCCTATTTGAATGTGCCTTGTGTTGCTCTCAACTATAAGAGACCGCCGAGTCTATTTTTTTTCTAATATACGTGAATTCCAAAAGATATAGATAGCTGTGTCTATATCTATCTGAATAGATTGTGTAATTTTAGACTAGCTGTGTTCATTTTATATTTAAACTGTATCAAAGATGGTACAGATTTAGCCCGTTATCTGAGCTTTCAGCACCATGGACAGCGGACGCTCTGAGATTGACACCTGTGACGGCCAGCGCCCACATACTGCAGAACGCGGCGCAGGTCGCAGCCCTCATGCAGCACTGGCTGCATTTGTGTGTGTGTGTGTGTGTGTGTGTGTGTGTGTGTGTGTGTGTGTGTGTGTGTGTGTGTGTGTGTGTGTGTGTGTGTGCGTTCTTGTATTTTTATCCTTGTCGGGGCCAAATGTCCCCACAAGGATAGCAAAACGTGGAACGACGTGCCTTGTGGGGACCTTTTTCCGGCCCTAAGTAGGAGAAACAGTGTTTTCTTGACCATGTTGTTGTTACTGAAAAAAGTAAAAGTGCAAAAACATTTCTTTAGGGTTAGGCTTTGTTGTGGTGTGGGTTAGGGTTAGGGTAAGGGTCAGGGTTAGGGGCTAGACATGAATGGGAGTCAATGGACGGTCCCCACAAGGATAGAAATACAAGACTGCGTGTGTGTGTGTGTGTGTGTGTGTGTGTGTGTGTGTGTGTGTGTGTGTGTGCGCACGCGCGCGTGCGTATGTGTATTTGTTCTTCAGAACAAGTTTATGAACTGGTTTGTGACTTTATTCTGCTTTCTGAGGCGTATAGGTTTGCTTGGCTCAGTAAAAGTGAGCATTAGTGTGTTGTTTGATGGTAGCATGAGGGATTGTTTGAATGGTAAAATTACTGTCCAAAGGGCCCATTGAGAATGCTCCGCCCCCTCTGTACTGAGACCCACGCTCCGCCTCTGCCTCAGGTGTTTTAGAGCAGAGAGACATTTAAAACTTGCACTGATCTCCAGCTACGGAGCTGACAATCACCACAAAAACGCCTCATGTGCAATTTTTACAGTTACAGAAATGTGTTTTTTGTTGAAAGCATGAAAAAAATGCGATTATTTGAATAAATTCTTTTTAAAAAATTCTTGTTTTAAAAACCTTCCCAATAAAACTGATTGATGCCAAACAAAAACACAGATCTTCTTCATCTCAACCTTCCTTTATTAAAGTTTTTCTATGTTGTCACAGGATCTTAATTAAAGTCTGAAGAGAAAATGTCATCAGTCTGAGAAAACAGAGAAAATACTGTCCATCTTTTGATCCTAAATGTAAATTATACATAATCCTACATGTAAATAATGCAAGCTTAAATGTATCCTTCTCTTAAAATAATCACAATCTTTGACAATAATAATTTCGGCTCTATGGTGTAATAGTAAAATTAAAAAGGTAAGTGAGTTCAAATAGCACAGTGAGGTGAAAAGATGGACATCTGCAGACTCTTCAACTGTAGAAAATCTGAATTTCAAACCATTTCTTGTAGAAGCTGCGAGACAGGGTTGTAAATTTTACACATGCTCCCGAGAGTAAACTTTTCCTGCTGTCTGAACTGGAGTTTTTGTGTTGCAGAGACTCTGGCAGTGGTTACAGCTCAGTCGTGACAGATGGACAGCGTGCCTTCCACAGCGAGCAGACATGACTCCAGACAGCATGACGGACTCAGCCTCAGGTTTAACTGACTCTTCTCTCCCTCTCTGAGATGGTTTCACTCTTTTACTGTTAGGAAGTGATCTGCAGTTTATCATTCCACCTTTAGATGCCACTGTTGGAAAAGCTTTCATGTGTTGCAGGAAGGATGTTAAAGTGGTTTGGAGTTAAAGATCATTGCTGACTAAATATCACACATAAACCCATGTTTTTTGTTTTGATATTAGTTATAGAAGTCCAAACGCTGAATTTCTATAGTAAAATATCACAAAAATACCATTCAGAAAATTGTAATTTGTACAAATAGATGTCTTTTTTGTCAGTGTTGTCAAAATTTCCACAGTTTGTTGAATTGAATCCAATATTCAAACATTACAAATGAATCTGCAGTCCACACTGATGTGACAATCCTTTGCAAGCAAGGATACATAACTAGCCGATTCTGATCTTGAATCTCTCAATTAATGTAAAATTTCACAGAAATTAAGAGATTATATGTATTTCAAACCTTAAAACGTCTTGGTAACTGAGAAACAGCTGATTATTACTGAGGAATATGGGAATTTTTTCTAAATTGATGCTGCTCAATCCTTAAAAAGGAAAATTTATTACCGTGTGGGTGCCCTTACTAATAAAAAAAATCAAAAAAAGCATTCTGCTCTATGCTATGCACAATTTTATTTTCTTGAGCATAATAGAAAAATTAAATGAGAAATAGCAAGCTGTCTTTGTTTCTTAGTGGTAATATTGTTTTCAAACATGTACGTGTCACACATTTTTCCACGCATATATACATGCAAACTTATTTAACATGAGATTTGGTTTACTGGAAAGTGCATGTAAATGTTCATATATGATATCAAACTCAGAACTAGATATATAGTTCAGTGTGTCGATATGGAAAGACGTCCCTGTTGCAAAAAGTACATATGTATATTTTAAATAAAGTGATATAAATACATTAAAACTGTGTCTTTGATTTTAAATTATAAACATGATTGCTTCATTGTTCATGTGATTTTTATTCAAGATTTTGGGAGATAGTTGTAGTACTCATAGCAGCACTAGTTATATTAGTCATGTTTTATTGCAGTTTGATTCAGTGATAAAAATACAAATTACTTTTCGCTCATCTTTCTTGTCAATTTTTTTAAAAATGTATATCTATTCTTTCAAAGAAAGGACAGTCAGACGTATTTTTGAATATAGTTTTGTGAAATATGTTTTCATTTGTAATTATTTAACAGAAAATTGGATGCATTCCTTCTTTTACATTATTGAATTCTTTTAATATTTTCAATATCAAATTACCAATATTATAAATCAAAAGCTACATTTCAAAAATAATATTTCATGATGAAATTGATTGCTATTATTGTTGTTGTTTTTATTATAATAGTAGTTACAGTAGCAGTAGTAGCTAAGACTTTTTTCTTTTTTTGACATTTATTTCTTTAAATGTATACTTTTAATTTTACTTTACAACTAAAAAAATAGAACCAGGATGGGTTCCTTATTTATATTATTTCTATTTTTTCATATTGTATTTTTTCAATCATTTAATTGAATATTAAAAATTAGATGCTGATTTTGAAAATGAAAGAGATTTTTTAATTCATTTTTGAAGTGACCTCCAAAGTTTTTTCTTTTTTTAATCATAGGTAAAGGACTAATTAAAAAAATCGCTTTTATTATTATTATTATTATTATTATTATTATTATTATTATTGTTATTATTATTATTATTATTATTGTTATTATTATTATTATTATTACTGGATGTTTACATTGTGAGCTCGTGCTGTTTATGTACGTCGTGACGTCAGCACGGTAACGTGTCCGGACCGGCGGACAGCCGAACTGAGCCGAGCCGAGCCGAGCCGACATCAGCCCGGCAGCGCCCGCCCGGGACCAGCCGCTGTTTCCCCGTCCACACGTTCACCTGTGCCGCTGCACGCACCCGAGGAGCGCCGGCCGCCTTCCCCGCTTGCTCCGGGGCTGCTCGGCACCACAGCGGCCAGCTGACGCTCGGCTAACGGCTAGCAGCGGGACTCCCCAGCCTGACAGCCGACAGCGGGGACCGGAGCTCTGCCGCCCGGGGGGAGGAGGAGGGGGAGGGGGAGGGGGGAGGGGGAGTGTGTTTGGAGGAGGTTACTGGATGTCACACACACACAAACAGACAGAGCGGCGGACTCTCATCAGCCAGCTAGCGGCAGATCGGAGCTGCTGAAGCGGGAGTGAAAGAGAAAGCAGAAGAGAGAGGAGTTTGCGGTGAGTGTTTCCTCCTCTTTCTCCTCTGACAGGTTTTCCCTCCTTCCTCTCGTCGGGTTTGTTTCTGTGACAGCTCCACGGTGCTCTCTCTCTCTCTCTCTCTCTCTCTCTCTCTCTCTCTCTCTCCTCTCTGTCACGCTGCTAACGCGGCTAGCCGCGGTTAGCGCCACTTTCCGCTCCGCACGGTTATGAGCCGAGATGAAAGATTAAAGCGCTGGCTAATAATTCATGGAGCCGCTCTGAAGAGCAAAGGTGCCATTGCAACAGTGTGTGACACTACAGCAGCCTGCTGGCCCACGACACCGCGGTGACCCACATCCAGGAGGGACCGAGGCTGTTTCTGAGACCTGACAACAGATCGGAGGGTCCGTGTTGCTCATCAGGACAGATTCTTCTAAAACTTTCACCACTGAATCGGCTTTCTCAGCTTCTCCCCTATGAAGTGAAATATTTAACTGGAAGGTGGATGACTTGTCCAGGTGGCGTCTGCTTCAGGAAATTAAATCAACTAGTGAAGGAAGAAGGGAGGAATATTTTAGGAACACTGACATGAGTTTACTGAAACATTTCTGTAAAGTTCATCCCTTCAGTCTACTGTTAGTAGACTTCTGCACCATTCTGTCACACCGTGGCATGGATACCAGTGACTGGTCTCAGTCTTTTATTCAGAGGATTGACAGTTTGGTTCCATGTGTCTGAGTACCTTTGAGCAAGACACTGAACTCCAAACCAGTGGAAGGATAGACTGCCTTCCATTGCCGGTTTCAGGAATTAGATTCTAAGTCAAAGGTGATGTAGTGGTTAGCAGTCTTGGCCCAGACTGTGAGAAAGCCCCTGGTTTGAGTCCAGCTCTGGGATCAGGGCCCTCCAGGTGGGAGCCACTGGTCTGCAGGGTGATGGAGCATTACCCGGAGCTGTCTGGACACTGGAGCCCGCCATCGCGCTCGGCTCTGGTAAACGATTAACGCGCCCGTCGCTCGGCAGGTTCATGTGGCGGTGCGAAGGTTTCCGCTGGGCGTTCCTCGCTGGAGAGACACCGAGCACAAAGGACCGGTGCCGCAGAGGCAGATACAGACGATAGGTTACGTGAGATGTGTGTGACTGCAGATGACAAAGGAGAGCTTGTAGTGTGTGTGTGGGGGGGGTGATGGTGGTTGTGAACTCACGTATCACCTTCACCTGTTTTTCTAAATCACTCTCCAACAAGTCATTTAGTTTAATCTTTATTCAACCAAACCAGGCCGTCTGGTAACAGCTCCTCATGGTCACTTTGTTCAGCAGACTTTCACAACCTAACAGTAAATACACTCGTAGTTTTCACAGCAACCTGTTGTTTTGTGTCATTTTTTCCACCTTCCTGCCCTAACCGACATCCAAACATGGAGCGGTCCAGATGAAGACGCACACCCATGCACTGCCAGGGATTGAATAAAGCTGAAGGTAGTTGGTGGAACCGCTCCAGTGGATGCAGATCTCATGTTCTGAGATGTCTCAGCCTTGCTTCCCTTCATAAATTTCCATTTATGCGCCGAGTTTTTGTGAAGGGGTGGTTTCAGCCACCATGACGAGGGGGTGAAATTTATCACAGGAGGAATGATGGGTCCTCAGACCGGAGCTGGTATGTCCCTCAAAGCTTCCAGGTAAATCCCACTCTGGCATTTGGTGGGTGTAAAGAAAATTCTGGGGTCATAAGCTCTGTCTGTTTAGTGTGTGTATGTGTGTGTGTGTGTGTGTGTGTGTGTGTGTGTGTGTGTGTGCATGCGCACGCTGGTGGAGGGCAGGGCAGGGCACAAGGCAGGGTGTTGTATCTACAGCAGCAGCCCAGTTACTTGGAACAAAAGCTCAGTTGTTGAAAGATCATGTGACTGTGTGTGTGTGTGTGTGTGTGTGTGTGTGTGTGTGTGTGTGTCTGTGTGTGTGTGTGTGTGTGTGTGTGTGTGTGTGTGTGTGTGTTCCACCCTCGTCATGTGATGTGCGCTCAGGGCTCGGTCTGAGAAGTGCTGAGTCGCTCTGAGAGGCTTCCTCCACGGCGTGCAGGCAGTGAGGGGAGACGGATGGACAGATGGGAGGACGGGTGGATGACGGTTGGATGTCGGACAGAGGAGAGGAATGACACGCCATCGGGAGCAAACACGGAGAGGAAGCTACAGAACCGGTCGTGTTGCGTTGTCCTGGCCAGAATGCTCCACGTTCAGTTTTCCCTCCCCTCTTGTCACTTGGGAGTTTTGAACATCGGCCTCGTAAAGATGCAGAAGTTTGTCTTGAAGGGACTTTTACCACCACAAGGCAAGTTTGCGCCTCTTTTGCTCAGTTCCGATGTGTTTATTGCTGTGTTGGGAAAGTTGTCCTGTCAGAATGACTGTTCTACCTCGTGAAGAGACTGACAGGGACTCACCCACAGACACTTTGACCACAGGAAATATGTTCAAGTGAATTAAATTCGACTGATTCTGTGCTGTAACATCCCCTTTTCCTTTCCTTTCTTTTTTTTTTTTTGAAAGTCTGGGTTGCAAATATTTTCAATTCCTTAAATACCGGCATGACTCCTTACAGCCTGTCAGCAGTGAAAACGCTCTTTGACATTAAATCGTTGCTTGTTGCTCACATGATGAGAGATTTTGATTAAAACCGATCGCAGATAGCTAATGGTGCAAGATTTTATCTGTTTTTGTCGAACTGAGAGGAAGGAAAGAAGCCACGTGTCTCCTGTCGGGCAGCAGGTCCTGTAATACTTGTTTGAATCAATGCAGCCAGCTGGAGAGAACAGCTAGTGTGTGTTGGGTGTGTGTGTGTGTGTAGGTGAAACGGTTTATGTGATTGCTAAATGTGGGGGAAAAAAAAAAAAAAAATCATCTCTTTTGGCCGTAGGTCGTAGACTCTGACAACTTGACAATGATTCAGCAGTTCGTCACACCCGGTGGTGACAGGTCACAGGTCAGAGGCACAAAAACCAAGAAAAGTGATTAAAAAAATAAAAAGGAGTCAACCCTGATGGACTATTGATCTGTCCAGTGTGTATCTAGCCTTTCGCCACAGTCAGCTGATCATCTCCAGCGAAAACCCAACTTAGACAAAGCAAATTGAAGGCGGACGGACGGGCCGAGTCAACAAACGAAGCTAAACCACCCTGCCGGCAGGAATCTTTTCCCTGAAGACGACAATGCTGCTGATCGCAATGTGCAACTTCATAACAGACTGGGAAATAACTTGAACGTGTTGCTACAGGGTAGCGTGCAGTTGGAAGACTGTCCGAACATTCTAGAATCTGTTTCTGTTTCTTTATCTTCTGCAGTGGAGATATCAAAAGACCTCTGGGTCAAACTCAAACCTATAACCTGCTTGTTCTGTAAATCAGCTCCAAATTACACAACATCACGTGAAAGTGTGTTTTACCGTAACAATACGTGTATTTCACATGTTAATATAGCGATACCAGAAACATGTTGTGCTAATCTTCCTCATCCTGTCAGTGTCTGTGGTATGAGGCTGAATTATTGATCAGGATTTCTACCTGCGCTCACGGGCTGGTCTCAGCGGCTGAGGGAGCGCCAGCGCAGCGTGGCTCATCCATTATGCAGCCGCTGAAGTTACCAGGCATGCCGTGACACCTTCATTAAAAATATTCCTCATGCTCTGCGCTGACTGAATGGAAGAGCTTGGTTTCATTCTCAATCCTTTGTTCATACAGAGGAATTCAAAGAATCCGGAGTTGGATTATGTTTAAGCAGATGCTCTGCTGTTGAGGAATGAGTCCGTTCGCTCTGGGGCCTCCTTAATGTCGGAATTGAAACTGCTCATTACCCTTCAAACAGACGTGTTTGACAAAACCCTGCCTCTGTTAGAAGGGACGAGACGATAGTCTCTGGAGTATTGACGCCGACTCTCTCTTCTTATTCGAGATCCAAGGTTTAGTTTTCCACACGTCGCTGTGCAAAGGTTGGAAAAAGAGTGTTGTCAGCTCTGCACACATCCCGGCCCTCGGTATGAAGCGTGCACACCCACCACACCCTCCCACTTCTCATTTCCTACGTCCTCCTTGGCTTTCTGCTCTCACACAGCTGGTGAGTAAACATGCAGAGAAAAGCTGAGTGAAACACGAGCCGTTTGCCCGAGAGCCTGATGATTAGTGAAGACGACGTGAACGGCGTGAAATTAGTCAGAATCTGTTCCTTCACTGGTTGGACATGAAGTGTGAAAACAGTTTGCTGTTAAACCTGTCAGGTGATCATATGTCTGTCAGCTCTGGATCCTTTTCGTATTTGTGGAGTGGAAGATTTTAGAGTCCTTCAGTCTTTTCAAGTTGGAATTCCGAGTTTGACCTTGGAGAACTTGGAGAGATTCCCAGGCCAGACTGGGATCTGTTCAACAGTGCCTGGGTTTATTATTTCATGTAATGCCACTTTTATTTTCTCGGAACTCCCCATATCTCAGCTCTGCAGTGGATTTTATCTGTTTTTTACGCTTTAGGAGAAGAGATTTTAAAATCTTTGAGCTTGGACAACACTCAGAACTCTGAATTTTGATTTCCTGAAGATCATTTTTATGACCATTTCCGTCATCCTTGTTTCCGGCTTTGTCGGAGCGTACAGAAGGATTTCCTTGTGCTTGGTTCTCGGTCATCATTCTGATCTGAGTTTTCTGTAAGGCAGCATACTGCTGCAGTCATGCAGCTTGGCATGCTGTCTGGACTGTTTTCACATTTTATTTCTCATGTAGACGTGGAAATGCAGTTATTTTTTTTTTATGGGAATTCACACTTGATTTTGAAGGCTCTCTGAAATTTGCCACATTCCACGAGTTGCTTTCAGACCCTCTTTCTTGATATTGGATCCTCGACGTTGATCTCAGATGAGCTCCTGGACTCGGATCAGATGCTGTTACTTTAAATATTATGACAACTTCAAGGATTCCTTCAAGATAACCAGTCAGGGCTGGTCTAAGTTAGAGTCAAGAGACAGAGCACTGTCATCTTCTTATCTCGATTCTTGACAACCTTAACATGTTTTCCTGATATTGTGCAGCCGCAGCTCTTTATTATATCTCGACCCTGAGGTCTGGACGAATGTTAAGACTGATTCACCGGTGTCTGTTGGTCAGCTGTGGCGTAACACCGGGTCAGTGGAGGTGGAGCATCAGTTGAAATGGCGTCCTGCAGTGGGTGTTTATGTCTGTCTCCGCGTTCCGGCTCTCCTCTTTGTTTCACATCCTACTGCCGCCCCGTGGCGCCGCCCTAAACAGGAACTCGGAGCCCTGCAGTTCTTAGCAACTGTTACCATGGCTCCGGCCCGCCCCGGCCTGGAGCCGCCACTGGACGGCGTGCCGGTGTCGGAGGGGAGCGGCTTGGCTCGCTGTCAGTGCATTTCTTCCTGTAATAGCAGGCAGGCGCTTCCTGCCGGCCTGGGCCAGAACGGGGGAGATGAGAGAGATGAGATGTGAGACAGATGGAGGAAGGTGTAGCGGAGCGCTGCTCGGATTACAGCCGCCGCTCGTTCCCTGTGCAGCTCAGACACTTTTTCTTGGTAGTAGAACAGGTGTTGGTTGTTCATGTTAATTGAAGTTTAGAAGGTAAATGTAATTAAAGCCTGAGTCTTATCTGATAAAGAAGAGTCGACACAGGAGAATGATTTGCATAAATGGGGTCTAAAAGCCTTTGAAATATCTTTTGTCTTCCATCTTGACACTGTGGGACCCTTCGGGGTCCGCTGCAGGCTTTCCTTATAAATCACAAGGAGTAAAAATGAATCTGAGATAAACTCTTCCTCTCAAACCCCCGG
The DNA here is from genome assembly GCF_902148845.1 of Salarias fasciatus. Lineage (NCBI taxonomy): Eukaryota > Metazoa > Chordata > Actinopteri > Blenniiformes > Blenniidae > Salarias > Salarias fasciatus. Next base: position 39,713,617 of record NC_043750.1, on the reverse strand, counting down.
ACTCTTCTTGTGCTTTTTATTTTTAAATATCCGGCAAGTCTTTATGTATAGCGTGGAACTGCTGTACCTGTTGTAGTTTTGCTTCTGTGTTTATGGAGTTCTGAAACTGTTTGCTTTCTCCTCAGGAGCCGCTGCTCACCACACCAGTGAGCGCCGATCCCCGGGGAGCATGAGTCATGACCTCGGTGGTGCTGGTCGACACTGGTGGGACGGTGGTGGAGTACGTCGCGGCCGAGGAAGACCCCCAGCAGGTGCGTCGGACTCGGGCCTGGAAGCAGAGGAAGGCCCGGAGCTGCCGTGGCTCATCTCCACCCCTGTCTCCGTCCGCAGGGGGAAGACTGCGAGCTGGACGTGGAGCTGGACGGCGAGGTGGAAGGCCAGTGTGAAGCCGAGGACGCATACGAAGACGTGCAGGAGATGGGGGAGGCCGGGGACTACCCGGCGGTCATCGTGGAGGAGGTGCCGGGCGCCAGCGTGACCGAGGAGCAGGCGTACTCCGCCCAGGTGCTGGTGTACAACGACGAGCCGTACCTCCTGCAGGAGGTGGAGGCAGAAGAGGAACCAGGTGAGACCTCAGTATTGTCTTCGCCGAGTTCTCCTTAACGGGACTTTTCTCCATGCTCAACAGCATGAGCACAGACAGGGGAACCGCTGAGGCGTACTGCAGCGTATTGCTTGGTGAAAATTCCCCACGGGTCCTCCGGTGCTTCAGGGGAAGGCGGTGAACCTTTGTGGTGTCGAGTTTCCTTGTTAGCTTGACGCTGCTTAATTAGCTTTGAGGCTTCTTGGACTCTTGTCTTTTCTAAGCTCTTCGTTCTGCTTTAAAACGCTCCGTAAACTTGTCGGGCCATCGTTAGCCTGGCCGGAGGGAGCAGGGTTTCAGCAGGGTTTCACCCCCACTCAGGCCGTCTGGCCCGTGGGTGGTGTCATTTAAATCCTCCAGGGCTCCTTTAGAGTGTGATCAACAGTCTTCAGAGCATAAAACATCATCATGCTGCTGAATTACTGGAGCTTTTTAAGGGACAGTTTCCTCCTCCTCTCTTCGCTGCCTCATCGTTTGCACATGCTCTCTGTTGAGGTTTGAGGGGGCGGGGCTTGGTGACGGAGCATGCCTAGGTCTGCGTTTGTGATTGCTTGCGAGGAGGTAGTGATTATCATTAAGCTTCATGATAGGCTCCCATGAATAGAAAACAACAGTTTTTGCTGTTGAACTTTTTATCGAGCCTGTTTTTTCCTTTCGCACCAGACATCTATCGATCAATATATTTTCTTATCCAGTTCCATAGGTATTTTGGTGATTCTACTCTTACATTTTTGTTTAAGAATATTTTTGCATTCACACAGTAAACGCTGGGCACAGTGTAGTTTGATGCCAGGTCACTAGTTGGCGCTGTGTGTTTTTGTAATAAAACCACAGTTTTATTGATCAGATCGAGCTTCACCATCAGTTGACGTTTTTTCGTTTCCTTGTTCTGTCAAGCAGCAGTGATGGAGATGTTTCTGTGTTACTGGAACAGCTTTCTGTAGTCATACAGTGACATCTAGTGGTATCTGGCGGAAATGTACCGCTATCGTTTTATCTGTAGCTAAATCAGCAGAGCAATGTGATGAATAGGCCCCGATTAAATCTCCTGTTTTTAGTGTGACACAGCAGCTGCATGTCTGCATGTCTTCGTTCGGGCAGTCCTGCTGTCGTCTTCTGGCTCTACCTGTGTGTGATTGGTCCACATTCACAGCCTTTCGTGTTGAGCGCTGTGGCTCGTGTCTGTGTGCTGTGGGGATACGTGCCGTGGGTTATACTCGCTGTCTCAGCTGAATGCTTTGGAAGCTCACAGTTGAATCTATTTTTAAACTTTACAAATCAGTTTCATGAAATGAAGGTGGAAGGCTGATGGTGTAGACCAGGAGTGTCAAACATATGGCTTGGGGAACAAAACTAGGCCACAAGAGGCTCCAATCCACTGCAGAGAGTTGTTTTTTTGTATCAACTCTTTCAAGAATGTTTTTTTTTTTTTAGTATTAATTGATTCAGACATGTCAGACGTATACAAAAGAAAAAAAATCTGTTTAAACAAACACACAGAACCATGCTTGATATGTGTGTCTGTGTGTTCCACGTTATACACACACATGTCTAATTTACCATGTCTGAAAAGGGACAGGAAGAAGTAAAGTTGTTTGCATTGAAAGAAATGGACATTTTTGAATGACTCTTGAGGGTTTTATGTTTTCGCAGCTCTAAAGTGAGTTTGACACTCTGGTTTGAGCTGCTTCGAGCTGGAAAAGGTCTGAGTGTGAGAGATGGCTGAGCCACACACTGCTGCCACCTTGTGGACACTATTGGACACAGCGAGCTCAGGCAGAGGTGCCAAACTCAGTTCAGGGCCCACAAACTCTGGAACCCATTTGGTCTCTTAGGATCTTATTTATTTTAAAGCAGAGTCTGAAATGTTATCAGCCATGTTGTTCTGATGACTGAGTGATTTCTGCATGTCTTCTTTCACAAACTGACTTCATGCATTGGTAGCAGAGCCAGATTTCACAGCAGCAGACTGTCAAGTTGCAGTTGTCGCTGTTGGAGAAATGGTCAGTAGCAGTTATTTTTTTATCTTCAAATTGCAATTATTATCTGCTTCATAGTTTTTAGATTTCACAACATTCTTTTACAGGTCTATGCCACTTGTTTGTTTTTGTTTTTTTGCTTTTTTAAAACTTTCTGTATAACATTGACCATATCACCACAGCTTTTACCCTTTGTACCGTGCAGACTGAAAACACTGTTCCGCTGCCTGAAGACAGAACATAATGACTGCCAGTGAGCATGTCTCTACTGACACGTGTTCTGTTCTGTTATATTTGTCATACGAAGACACAGCCATGAGTGGTCTTGTTTATTTGCCATCTCTCCATATAGAACAGTAATCTGAGATATATTTAAAGATTTTGGGACTACAAAAAGATCATTTTGAATTCAGATAAATATGATTCGATGGTGTACATTGATGAATGATTTATGTGGTCATAATTCAACACGTAGAAAATTAAAGTACTGTCCGTATGAACTGACAAAAGGAAGAGGCGGTGGCCTCTGTATGTCTATCCTCTAATTATACTAGAATCTGTTCATTTTACAAATATAAAACCAAAACAACAAAACAAACATCAAAAGACAAAAAAACAGGAGGAACATCTGAAGAACATAGAATAACATAAATGATATTCCTTTCTTCTCATTATTGGTCTGAACTGTAACCATGAATTATTCTGTTTTACATTTTGTTTCTTTTTTAAATAAAATAAACGTATTCTAAAATACAACGCTAGTAAAAGGAAAAAAAAGGCATTTTTTTTTAATTTAGTTTACTTTATGAAACTCTTCCGGTGCAGTCTACGTGACGTCACTGGTTACGCACGCGGAGGGCGGGCGCAGGAAGGATTTCCTGTGTCGGCTCTCGGCGGAGGGATACCTCCCCTGCCGCCGCCGCGCCGCGTCCCGCTGAGTTTTCGGAGATTTCCCATTAGCCGGCGGAGTGATCCGAGCGTCCCCGTCCAATTCAGCGAGCGTACGGCGAGGGGGGAAACATGGCGACTTCACAGCATGAGGGGCACGCCAACCAGCTCGATCTGCTCATCAGGGCCGGTAACGCTCTCTTTTCTCTCGACCCGTGTCCTCGCGGCGGCCGTTCACGGTCGCGTTTGTTGTCGAGCTCGAGCGGCGGCGCGGTGCGCTCGGACGGGCGCGCGCCGGAGCAATGGAGGGCAATCAGGAAGTGATCACCTTGGTAGAAACCTGCATGGCGCTACTGATCTGTTCAAACCGGGTCTGAGAGGGAGCGGAGAGAATGTGCGGGGCCGTGCGGGGTGAGAGCGGGCTGCACGCCGCGGGCCCTGCATGCGGGGTTCGGATGCGGTTGTTGAATAACGGTTTGCGTGCGGATCTGCACCAACCAGGAAGTGCGGATGTTGTCTTTCTGCGTCCGTGCCACGCTGTCTGAGGAGGAGGAAGGACATGTGGCTCGAGCTGACGCTCGCTGGGTTCTCCTAGTGCAGATTGTGCGTGATTTCGCCTGAAACCGAGTCTGGAGACGCTGTAATGCGTTAAACTGAGATTACAGTGAGATGTTGGTCTGCGGAGGGCAGAGGAGCAACAGTCCGTCCGAAAACTGCAACATCAACATGAGCTGGAGTGTTTCTGCAGTGAGCTGCTCACTAATGTTACTGGAGCGGGAGCAGTATTACCCCCCAATGAGGTTTATTAGCATTAAAAAATCAACTAAAATACAAAATCTTTGTTTGTTTTTTTAGAAATATTAAAATGTTGACCTGCAGACGGATATTATTTTGCGCTTTGAGAGGAGCAGCTCTCCAATTTTCAATGATAATAAAAGCTTTTTAATTCTATTATAAATTTAAGGATCAATGTTTTCTTACATTACGTTTGTTATGGACTTAAAAATAAGAACTCCAGTTATAGAGCCTAAAAAAATTGTGTGTACCAACTATTGAAGCTGCGTTTATTTAATTTCCCTTGAAATTTGTCTAACAAAGGCAGATATAAACTTAGTTTTAGCCCTGACTGTTTGAAGTACATACAATTACAAATTTTATCTTTAAAAGATAAGTGAAAACTGACTGATGCTGATCTCTGACTTGTCTCTGAAACTTACTTTCCAAAGTATTCTGTACTTTCATTGTAGTAACGACTGTAATAATTAGTTCATTATAATACTTGGATCAATACAGTTGCATTCATATTGAATGCTTAAAAATCTACATCTAACCTTGACATTTATGGTTTATTTAGAAGTTAAACTTTTCTCATTCCCCAGTACATAAATACTTTATTTCTATGAGCATTATTTTTGTCTAACATCTTATTTGCCCTCTTCCCTCTTTATAATGCTATTTCCATATTTTATTTCCCTGGTTTACCAGACAGCAGTCTATTGAAATTGTATTGATGCTTCCACTCACTGCAGGCCACCAACTAGTTTCTAGTCATTGCATAAAGTGTTAAACCATGACGCACTTGCTGTGATCACTTTAACAGATTTTTAAAAGTATTTTAAAGCCTGTTTTGTGTTTTAAAGTCCTATAGAGTTGTTTTCTGCAGACTTTCAGAGTTCTTGTGAAATTTCGTGCAGGCGCATGGAGAGAGTTTTGTGCAGGACTTGAGTTTTGTGCACACTTCAGTGGGACTTTGTGCAGAGTTTGCAGCTTTCTGCTCCCGTGGTTGAAACGTGTGTTGCCACTAAAGCAGCAGTTATTGCTTTGGGTGGTTTCTGAATGCATTTTAAGGCCGTTTCGTGGTGTTTGTGTCGCGTTTTAAGAGCGGGCTCTGATGGTCTTGTGCAGACTTTGTGTGCAGCTCAGCTGCTGTTGTGCAGGCTGTGGGTGAAGCGTGGGACGGCCTGGACGTGACTTCACACTCACGATAAAAACACACATTCAGTCCGACCCCACTCGGATGTGACCCGCTGATCACTACAAACTGCGCGCTTTGAAAACATTCCTGCTATTTCTGTCGTTTTTAATCTATTATAAACTCACTTTTTTGCCTCGCTTCGATGGCGGAAGCATTGTTTTTCAGGGGGCGGGGTTTGTGTTTGATGGACACGAGGGGCGGTCCTGTAGCGTGCGGGCGGTTTTGAAACGTCAGCAGTCGTCCAATGAGAGCCCAGAGGGGGTGGGGCATGGATTCAAGCTTGAGCCAATCAAATTTGAGGCGGGTGTTGATTGACAGACGTATTTGTGAGCTTCTTCGAAGAGAAGTGGAGGGAAATGAGGAGTAAACACGGAAGTCGACCGGGGGACTACTTTCTGTCGGACTTTCTGCTTTTCTTGGCGCCCTTACCCCAGCTTTATTTCATTATACCTACAGATCATTTAGATTAAGTCCATATTTTGAATCCTTAAATAACATGTAGAGTTTTATTTTAAAAATAGCAGTGCAAGCTTGTGAACGCCAGCTCGTTCATGTGTTTCCCTGCAGCTCACACCCAGTGTGCAGCTCCTTGACCTCAAAGCTTTCCTGGTGTCAACACATCAGCCTGGCCATCTCAATGACAGTCCAGCACAGCCACCAGATCGCCACCGTGATGCCGACCTGCGCGTCATGTATGTGAGGGGGTCTGGATGTGCAGGGCGAGCTAAAGATAGCCCGATCCTCTCCCCCCGCCCCCCCACGCCGTGCGGCGCCCATCGCCTCTGTGAGATAGCCAAACATGGACAGGGCAGGGTGGAACGGGGGCTCACGTTTCCCACCGCTGATTGACAACAACAGCAGGTGCTTCAGGATCCTTCTCAGGGTCCGAGGAGAGGCCACGTCCAGTTTCCCTCACAACAGGCTGCATTCCATTTATTTATAAGTCTGCATTGTCTTTTTGTCTGTGCACAGAAGTGGGAGCGGTTTTGACTCTTCAATATTTTCTAAGTAAATCTTCAAACAATCCTGACAGTTTTTTTCAAAATTATGGAGTTCTTACTTTGCTGCAGCTTTTTTGTTTTTTTATTCTTCAATAAAATCATCAAAATTTACTTAGGGGGCCCATTCACATCAGGAGACTCTGGGTGCAAGAGGAGATCAACTGTACAGAAAGTGATCATTTGTGGAATTATTTATATTTAAAATGTGTGCTCAAGTGTTATTCGTGAATAACTCTCTTACTGCTAGGTGAATGTTATTTATTCTAACTACAAGGCGGTAGACTTTTGCTGCTTTTTTCCAGGATGAATTCAGCATTTAAAATCTCAGTTCTTTTAATGTGACTGTTTTTAATGGGTTCTTATCAGCTCATGTTAGAACAGCTGAATTAAACTGATGGAACTTTCAAATTCAGAAAGTCAAAGTGTATCTGGACTAAATGAGGCGACACTGATTAGTCCATCAGCCTAATTTCCTGTGTGTGTGTGTGTGTGTGTGTGTGTGTGTGTGTGTGTTTCAGTGGAGGCCTCTGTTCATGGCACCAGCGTTCACTGCTCTGATAAAACCATCGAGGCTGCAGAAGCGCTGCTGCGGATGGACTCGCCGTCCAGCCTCCGTGAAGATCGCAGTCCAGGTAAGACTCTGGCCCGGGTCGTCCTTCTTCGACCTTCAACCAGCTGAGATTTCAAAGTAATCGAGCTCCACCGGTTCCTCCATCTAGAGGCTTTCATGTCGCCGTGCGGCGCCACGCCGGACTTCCTCCACGCCGCCATGCGGCCCGACGTGATGGCGGAGACGGAGGTGGAGATATCGACGGAGGACTGCTGCGAGGACGAGGATGAGGAGGCGGTCATGCTGCTGGAGGAGCCGGAGCCCTTCCACGAGCCCGGCAGGAAGAGGCGAGGTACGGCCGGCGACGCAACGCCAGGACAACACCCGACACGAAGTAGACTCTGTGAAGTCTTCATCGTATTTTCAATAATCAAAATTAAGGACAGTGTCAAATACGAAGACATTTCTCCTGATCAATTAATATTTCATGAGATGTCATTTAATTTGCTCTCAATCAAATATTCAAGATGAGCGGCAGCTCCAAAACCTGGTAAATGACTTATTACCACAGGAAACAAGTTTCTGGTTTTTCTCTGAGGTGAAATTATTCTAGTCACCACCTCATCAGTGATCGGTGTAATCCAAGAGCACCATCTGGTGGTGAGTGTGTGTCGTTACCTTTCACAGCAGGTCTGATGTCTCGTTTCAGCCGGACGAAAACCAAAAACTCACCAGCTGGACATTTCCAACGGCTCCCCGGACCTCGGCATCAAGAAGAAACCCAGAGAAGGAAAAGGTAGCGAAAGCCTCCTGGTTAGATCCTCCAGTCAGCCGGTGTGTCTGCCGGGGGTGTGTGTGTGTGTGTGACGGAGCTGTGTGTGTGTGTGTGTGTGTGTGTGTGTAGCAGGAAGCACCACCTACCTGTGGGAGTTCCTGCTGGACCTCCTGCAGGACAAGAACACCTGTCCCAGGTACATCAAGTGGACGCAGAGGGAGAAAGGCATCTTCAAGCTGGTGGACTCCAAGGCCGTGTCCCGGCTGTGGGGGAAACACAAGAACAAGCCGGACATGAACTACGAGACGATGGGCCGGGCGCTCAGGTGAGCTCCGGGCCCCGGAGCGCCGCCGGGACGCCGCAGCGCCAGACGCTAACCGCCTACGGTCTGTCCTCTGCAGGTATTACTACCAGAGGGGCATCCTGGCCAAGGTGGAGGGCCAGCGGCTGGTCTACCAGTTCAAAGAGATGCCCAAAAACATCGTCATCATCGACGACGACAAGGCCGACCTGTCCGACCCCGACGCCCTGCTGGTCGCCGACAAGACGCTGCCGTACGAGCGCGTGCCGCCGCCGCCCGACCTGCTGCTGCACTCGGACGTCTGCTCCCCCAAGAGGCCCAACATCCTGCGGGGCGCCGGCAGGTCCAGCGTGGTCCAGACGTCCGTGGCCTCCAGCAGCAAGCCGGCGGCGCCGGCAGCAGGGGGAGGGGCCGCGGCGGCGCCGAGGGTCGTGACGGTCTCGCCCGACGGGAGTCAGGCGCAGCGGTCACACGCCACCATCATCCCCAACGCCTCCGGGCCCAGGTGAGCAGACTCCCAGAATGCACCTCTTCGCTTCCTCCTGCAGCCGTTGCCATGGGCGGGGCCGTGGTCCGATGACCCGCTGCTTGCGGTCATGTGACATGGTTGTGTTGAACACAGCGTGTGTTCCGTTTCCCGCCATCGTCTGAACTCCTCCCCTCCTCAGGACGGTGCGGGTGGCCATGCAGGTGCCCGTCGTCATGACGACGTCGCTGGGTCAGAAGATCTCCTCGGTGGCCGTGCAGCAGCCGGCGGGAACGACGGTGGCGGGCGGACACGCCACGCTCCTGACCAGCGCCTCGGCCTACGGCGCCGCTGCCGGGAACGCCAACTCTCAGCAGAAGGTTCGTCCACTCAGGCGCCTGAGTGAGAGTTGACGCCGTGACCCCGCCGTGACCCCGCCGCGCTGACCCGCCATGTTTGTGTCTGCAGGTGGTGATCCAGACCATCCCCACCATGGTTCCCGCCACCGCCGACAACGGAGACAAGATCACCGTCCAGCTGGCCAAGATCATCACCATCCCGGCCCACCAGCTGGCCCAGTGCCAGCTGCAGACGCCCGCCGGCGCCGGCAAGCCGGGCGTGGCCGCCTCCCCGGCGGGCCTCAGCCTCCTGGGCGGCCCCCTGACGGTCCGGGCGCTGGCGCCGGTCAGCGTGGCGCCGGGCACGCAGGTGATGAGGCTGACCGTGCCCACGCAGACGCAGCCCCAGCCCCAGACTCTGGTGGTGTCGCAGCCGGGGGGCGGCGGCGCTGCGGCGACGGCGGCCAATCAGACGCCGGCGGCACAGCCGCGCATCATCAGCGGCGTCCTGAACGGCGCCGAGCTGGTGATCGGGGGCGGCGCCGGCGGCGTGACGGTGGAGAAGCTGAAGGCCGCCGGCCTGCAGGTGCAGGCGCTGCCGCTGCTGCCGCAGAAGAACAAGCCCCTCCCCAAAATTGAGGCCGGCGTCCAACCGGAGGCGGCGGACGGCGACGGGCTCCTCCAGCTGGAAATGGCGCCGGGCGTGACGATAAAGACGGAGGAGCCGGAGTGCTGAGCGCCTCGCTAGCAGCAGCCGTCTGTCAAACTGAAGACTGAAGCGTCTCCTCGGACGACGTTCGGGACCAACGTGATCACTACACGCCACGGCGGAGGAAAACAAACAAACAAACAAAAACACTACGGAAACTCGGCGACAATGTGAAGTTTGATATCAGAAGCAGCTTCTGCAGAATTCCTCTGCAAAACGTCAAAACCAGCAACTTTTTTTTTTCTTTTTTTTAACTAACTAATATCACTGTGCAGATCCAGAGTGGGCGGAGCTCTGAGGCGGTGGTCCCAACCTGAGGTTCACGGCCCCGTTGGGGGACGCCGGTTAACGAGATGAGGAGGCGGAGCTCCCAGCAGGAAGGATGTCGGGCAGAAAGGTCACGCGTGTAAATATATAAATAGCTGGAACTGTCTCTGGACTGCGGAGCCGCAGGACTCCACACCTTCTACCAAGCACAGTATTATCCCAACCTCGTATTCTCCCCATCTGACAGAAGGCCCGCGGCGCAGAACCTCCAAATAGGAACCAGGAAATGAGTTGTAGGTCACTTTAGCTCCGGAGGAAAGCCGCGGCGGCTCCGCACCGCCATTTCATCGTTACGCTTATTTTTTAAAAAAAAAAAGGAAACAAAAGAAGAGGGAAGATGTTCGTGTTCAGACTGAACTGTTTGTATATTCAACATTTGAAGTATATTCTATTTTGTTGTACTCTTGTTTCAAAGTGTATTAAAGTAGATTTTACTGAAATATAAAAGGACTTTTGAAACCTGAAGTGTTTGTCTGAGACTGTTTGTGGAGATCAGAAAGAAAATTAGATTCAAAAGGATCCAAAGAAAGAAATGAAAGAAAGTGAAAAATGAATAGACTGAATTTCATGTTAGATCATTTGAAGCACATTGAACATCAGCAGATGGATTTCTGATCTGATATTTCAGGATTTTATGCACATTTTCTTTGATTTATTACATGTTTTGAATCTTTTACTCTATCTGATGGGAAAGTCACTTCAAATTTGACCGAATTATTTTAATCCACCCTCCACCGGTGTGTGAGTGTGTGTGTGAATGGGTGAATGTGATCCTGCAGTGTAAAGCGCTAATGCAGATGAAAATGCGCTATGTAAGTGTAGTCCATTTACCATTTAATCCACATTCATTCAAAAACTTTACAAACAATAAAAAGTTCAGATTTTATCAGTCAGTGTCGCCCTCTAGAGGAGAAACACCCCAAACTCAACACAATGGACTTATCAAGATTGTATTTTATAGATTTTTTTAAATACTGATTCCCTTTCAGATAAATTGACAGATAGATAAGCATGTATTTCATTCGACGAATTCAAAAGAATCAATCAGAAAAAAACATTCATAAGAGGAAATAATGACATCTGAACATTTAACTGATAAAACTGAATTTTATATTGTTTTACACATCGTATTTTACAAATGGCAAAGAACAAATCTCAAAACACACTTAGGTAATAAACTCCCAAGAATAAATTAAAGATGCCACATGCTCAATGCCTGATTAGGGGTTTTAAATGGAAGTGTGAACCCGGTGTGTTCAAATGCACTCATAAAATGTAAAAACAAATGTTGATCACTGACTGGTAATCCGCCTGCAAACATTTAAAAATGCATCAAATATTTAAAAAAAAACAAACAAATGGTTGAAAAGATTGAGAAAGTTGATATTGAAAGAAAAAACGTCCCTCAAATCGGGTGAATAACGGTGAGAAAGTAAAAACAATCCAAAACACTTTATTCACTTTTTTTTTAAGTACAAATGGAAGAATGAAATTCGGACAGTCGCCATGGTAACTGACCACTGACCCTGGTCAGTGTTTTGGAAGTCGGACCATTACCATGGTAACCAGAGACCCTGATTTGTGTTTGAGATCAGACTATCACCATGGTTACCACTGACCCTGGTTTTTGTTTTGGAGGTCGGACCATCACCACGGTAACCAGTGAACCCAGTCAGTGTTTTGGAGGAGGTTGGACGGTCACCATGGCAACCAGTGACCTTGGCACAGTGTTTTGGAGGTTGGGCCGTCACCACGGTAACCAGTGACCCTGGCCAGAGCTTCAGAGGAGGTAGCCGCTGTCGGGGGTCCCCCGCCCCGTCCTCAGTCCTTGAAGCTGAAGTCGCAGACCAGAGACAGGTGGTCGGACGGGTAGCTGAAGGACGGGAGGCGGTTCGGGCCGATCTGCTCCTCGGTGGGCAGGTCCAGGACGGCGTCCACCCTCAGCGAGTCCCGGCTGTACCAGATGTAGTCCAGAGTGCTGCGGCACTCGCCCGTGGGCCGGATCTTCCACGTGGTGTAGTCCGGCTCGCTGGAGCCGTCCGAGCTCAGCTTCTTGTAGGCCGAGTCCAGGCGCAGCGGCGACGCGGCGAAGCGCCGGTACACCTCCTCGGTGGGGACGGCGTTGAAGTCCCCGCACACGATGAGGGGCACGTCGGGGTCCGCCGCCGTCTTGGGGGGCAGGCTCTGGAGGTGCCGGAGGAGGTCCGAGCCCTGAGCGCTGCGCAGCCACTCCCAGCCAGAGCGAGCCTTCAGGTGGGTCACCGCCACGCACACGACCCGCCCCGAGCTCCGGCAGCGCAGCGTGGTCACCACGGCAACCTGTCACCAGAACACAAGGTGTCGGGTTACTCAGCGTCCGTTTACAGAACGACTGAAGCGAGAACCCATCATTTATGCATTTTGTTTCAGAAAAGTTTCATGTTTACATTCTGAAAACTAAACTAAACTAATTCTAAACATTCACAATGAGAGAACACAGACTTTCATATGGACAGAAAACCAAAATGGACTCAAAGATACTGAACCTGATTGGTGGGGATCCTCATGGCCGACAGGCGGACGTTGGCGCTGTCCAGCAGCTCGAAGCGGGAGCGGTCGAAGAAGAGCGCGCAGCCGTCGGGGCCGTTGTTGCCCTCCACGTCCAGGCAGGGGGACCAGGGCTTGGGGCAGAAGTGGCAGGCGTAGCCCAGGCCGGACAGCACCGGCTGCAGGGTGTCGGGGAAGTGGTCCACCTCCTGCAGGCAGGCCACGGCCGGCCGGTACGTCAGCAGCTCCTCCAGGATCAGGTACTTCCTGCGGGACCAGCTGAGGGCCTCCGGGGGACACCGGACGAACCCGTCCAGTCCTTCACCGAGAGCTGAGGAGAGAGCTGGAGCACTCAGCCAAAACAATAAAACCACTGACAGGAGCGGTCAAGTCATCTCAGAGCTTCTCTAATGTGATCAAGGCAGCCGTTTGAGCACTTCTACAGTCTGATGGATTTTGGTTTTGGCCGAATTTGTTGCACCTGGAAGCAAACAGCTGATTCCAGCAGAAAGATTACATTTATCATTTCAACTTCACAGGGCAGGAAGCTGAACATCATTAGAAGCTAAACCAGCACTGAGTCAGGTTGTTGTCCACTAGGGGGCGGCAGATAGAAATCAGGATGGTGTTTAACCAGGCGTTCTTCCTGATGCATCCTGGGTCCAGGAGGCTTAATGGATTTTGTCAGGTGAAAGTGACTGGAATCATTCAGTCGCTACATCAGCTGCTACACTAGCGCAGGTCTGGCTCCAGAACGTCACCATGCCTTCAGCGTCAGCCTGAAGAGAAGCCCACCTTGTGCCAGGATGTTCCACTGCATCACCCTGATGGGGCTGCTGGGGGCGCCGCCTCCATCGCCCAGGCGGACCAGCTTCCTGTGGAAGCGGGGCGGCCGGCCCCTCAGGGCCTCCTCGCACTGCCGCAGCAGCTCCGCCGGGTCCGGGGAGCACACCGCTTTGCAGAAATCAGGGTCCAGGTTGGGGTGTGGCGGCTGGTGGGGGTCCAGGTGAGGCGGGGGGAGGGGGAGGGGGGAGGCACTGCTGCTGCTGCTGCTGCTGCTGTACAGCCTGGTGGCTCCTCCTCCCATCGGACACACTGCAGGGGCGAAAACATGAGCAGAGAGGTCGTTCAGGACATCTGTGGTGTCAAAACAAGAGTTAACAGGTGGAGCCGTTTCCAAACGCCTCCAAATCCTCCCGCCGCTCCTCCGCTGTGTTCATGAGAGGAGAATGTGACCGCGTCAAGCAGCTGCCCAACGAGCCGGAGCCTCCAAACCAGGACGAGTCACGGCTGGATTTAACTGAAGCATCTCAGAGTCCGGCTCTGCTCACTCCTCGGCTCCAACTAGCTTTAAAACTGCTTAAAAACACGTCCCAGTTCTACATAACTGATGCAGATGAAGGAAGAGTTCCCATCTAAAGCAACAAAAAGTGAAGAAAGTATCCTGCAGAAAAGCACCAGCTGACCCAGTCAGTTGTAATACCAGGCCGTGCCACAAGATGATGCAGTGAGTCACTCTTCCTGCCTTCAGAATAAGAAGAAGAAGAAGAAGAAGAGGAGGTTCAGACTCTAAAACTAGCAAGAAATGTTGTAATTGTTTAAGTTCTTGACAAGAATTAAGAGAAAACTGCTGAAACTCACTGCCAGAGTACCACACTGGCATTATTATACATATTACAACGAAAAAACGACATTTATTGTTTAAAAAATAAGAGTTAGAGAATCAGCACACTTCTCAGCACACACTGACTGTGCTGGAACTGTTTGTTTTATTCAATTAAAACCTCTTTTATGAACCAAAGCTCGCAATCCATCCCGTTCAGGTCGCACTGGGTCAGACGCCAGAGGCCGAAAAGCATCAGCATCGAGGAAAAACTGCAACGATAACACAACTGCTCTGCTTCTGCTGATCACAGCATGTCTAAATGAAAGGCTGATAACTCGGGATCATACACTACGACTAGAAATCATCAGGAGAAAGATGATCCACTTCATCCCTGCAATCAACAAATAGACCAAAGTTATCAATGAAAACCACATTGGCATAAAAAAAAAAACTGTTTCCTCAACTTTCTCACAAACTCTGCTGCTCATCCCACAAATGTAAATACATTCAGATTTTTACGGCTGTTTATCTGAGTTATTGAGTTTTCCACAGCAGCTTTACAGCACCAATAAGCTCTCACGTGGCCAGTAAAAGAGTTCTGAAGCGTAGTTTCTCATCCTGCTGATAACGCGAGCGGATGCACGCCGTGTGTGTGTTTGCAGGCCGCCGGGTCAAAGCGAGTGTTTAGCCAACAGGCCTCGGGCTCACCTGGCTCCGGGAGCTGCCGACTATAAATATGAATCACTCTGCAGCTTTAAATCCTCCTAAACCTCCAAATGTTGCATTTATAGCCGATTAGCTAAAAGTTCAAGCATATCCATCTCGACCAGTATTGATCCAGCTCGCTGCACGTTTTTCTGAAAAGGGGGTAAATAACAGCCCGAACATGACCTCTGACCTTTTAGACAAGCACCAGGGATTAACGTGTCCTCCGCTGCTCTCCACCAGAACAACCAGGCCATATATGGAGGGTTTCCAGGTGATTTAATCATTTCACACAACTTTCCACAACTGCAGTAACCTTTAGGCCCTGTTTCCACCACGCTTCACGTGAAAACGCATCGTTTATGCATCTTAGTTTCAGAAAAGTTTAGTGTTTACACCCAAACATTTTGAAAACCACGAGCTGGTGCCGTTTGTTTTCGTCATGAAGCCACAGAGAGGAGAGAGAGTCAGAGCTCAGGTTCACTGAGGATGACCTTCACCAGGCCACCGGAGCGGGTCGGGGTCAACGACCTCCCGGCAGGGTGTCACAGCGGCGACCTGCTGAGATATTTACCAACAACTTTCACATGTTTCGTACCGAGATCGTCCCAGAGACTCAACATTTTGACCCAGACTCTTCTGCCTCCTTGTACTCCGTCCTCGCTCGCCATTCGCCGGAGTTTTGGTGTTTCGTTTTTGCAGCAGAGGCACAAATATCCTCCGACGGCTACATGAGACGAGAATTCTTGAACCTGGAGCGGGTTTAAACGTCTCAGTGTGACACGCAGCGGAGTGTGTCCACGCTCGACCCTCTGAAAGCCTGAGCAGCTCAGATGAAGCTGAGGCTGATGGGAGAGGCGGACGGCACATCTACACAACCCAAATCATAGCAGCCCACAGAGTATTTAAACACTTTTTCTTTCTCTAAACAGCTGTGAAAACAACGATGGATTGAGTTTAGGAGATTTGTTTAATCATATTTGACCCTCGAGGGATCAACATGACCATGGCTTTTCCCAGCATGAATATACGATAAAGAAAATATGCAGGGCGAAACTCGGACTTCATCTAATGATAGTAATAAATATAATAAAAGTGACACATTTTAGACTGAATCTAAGTAGAACAGAAACAAAAGTTCAATAGTTTCAGATTAAAAATGCAAACATAAAAATGTCAAATTGCCTTTCACTGTCTGCAGACCAACAGCTGGTAAAACTAATAACTAAATCTATTACTGTGGAACGTTCAGTGAACTGTAGTAAATGACGTTCACATGCACTGTACATCGATAACAGCAACTCAGATCAGACACAGCTCCTCTTATCTATACACACATTTCACCACACACACACACACTGCTGAAACCTGAAAACATTTTCTGCTGCGGGAAAACGGAGCTGCTTCTCACCCATCGTCTCCATGACTCTCCTCTGCTCTGAAACAAATATCCTGAGTCTGTCCTGCTGATGAGCGACCGAACAGAGAGAGGAGACGTCTCTCTGCTGGATATAAAGCCTGACTGACTCCCTCTCTCTCAGAGAGAGAGAGAGAGAGAGAGAGAGAGAGAGAGAGAGAGAGAGAGAGAGAGAGAGAGAGAGATTAGGAAGCTCAGACGTCACCAGGCCAGATGGAGAATTACAGGTCATGTGCTGGTGAAGCAGTGAGAGAACACACTGCGCAATCCAAACCACTGCACACACCACACACACACACACTCACACACACCAAACTGATATGAAGCACTACCTTGAACAGGTTGCAACAGAACAAAAAAAAAAAAAAAAAAAAGTGACTCACCGCCTCATAAAGACGCAACAACAACAACAATAAAACCGTCCTCTTCGGAGGATGTGTTGTTTGTGTGCCAGTGTAGTAACTGGAAGTTCCTCCGCCGGCGTGTCGTAACGGCAGAACCTTCCTCTGATTACAGCTTCAGTCACGTCACGTCACGTCGGCGAGGAACATTTCCACACTTCTGGACGTGATGCTGGCAGAACCGAGTCCGGCTCCGCTGCTCCAGCTACACCTGGACACACAGCCTTCACTGCTGTCTTCACTCTTTATTTTCACTAATACTTCAGAGTTCACTCAAGAAGCTTTAACGCCTCGAGCTCAAACTCTACGAGATAAGATTCTTGGAAGAGTAACTCTGTTCTGATTTGAACTAATAGAGTTTTTGGTGTTTTAAGATCTGTGTGATCAGTTACCACAGCTCTGGACGTCCGCTTGCTGTAATCGTGTGAAACAAAGAGCTGTGTTTGAGTTCTCCACATGACAATAACAAGTGCTTTTAGAGTAGGATCCATCTTCAGTGCTCAGGAAGCATCGCAGCAGACGCCTTCCTCTGCCAGTAAAACCCAATAAAGACTCTTCTGTGTGAAAAACAACAAGCAGGAGCATCTGGCTGACGGTCGCTATTCTGCCACAAGAGGCCACATGCTCCTCCATGAATATCGACCAGACAATATCCAGCTCTGCCGTTGGACTTCTCCTCCAGCTGAATCTGTGGAGCCGAGGAGGGAACGCTGTCCTCCTGGAAAGACACTCAAGCTTTTCTTTCTTCTTCTTTCACCCCGTACCTGGAGGTCTTCTGATACGGGGTGGAAGAAGAAAAAAGAAACGCTTTAGTGACTTTCCAGAGGCGACTCCTATCTGCAGCCTGTGAATCATATCAAGCTCAGACGTGATCAGAGCAGCAGGACAAACAGTCACTGTGAGGGCGGACAGAACCGCGTCCTGCTGAGGACAAACTCCTGCAGCAAACACTGAGCCCACGCCACAGACATGCATGTCACGGTGTGTGTGTGTGTGTTACTCTATCCTTCAGAGACATCCTGACATTTCCACCTAGGAGTGCAGCTGCCGCTTTACTTCACAATCCACCAGTAGTTTTTCTTTCTTTAATGTGCGCGAGCTTTAACTATACCACGCATCTGGAACTTATCTCTGCAACAGGAGCTTTGTGAGGCTGTAATTATAATAATTCTGTATAAAATAAAGTAAGATAGATCAAGGGAAATAAAATAAAAGTGTCCTTAGCATCCAGATTGTGAGTGTGTATTCCAGACTTGTTCTATGTGAAATAGAGATAAAGAAGCGCTCTTCATAAGCTGGTTGTTAAAGAATCATCACAGATTATTATTTCAATCCTCCAATAAAACACATAAAAGATTAAATCAATCATAAACAAATAAAACAATGACTGATGTAAAACGCAGTCACTTCTTGTTTTTCATTAGTATTTAATATTTATTTAATATTTTCAAAGGAACTAATTACTAGACAGAGTAACTATTGCATTACTTAAAACAACCTTGTTTAAATATGTCAGAGAATGTGGATCCCCTCTTAATGGAACTTTAAGATCCATATTCAATCATTTATTATCAAACTGAATATATGAATAATGAAATAAATGGACTCTTGACAGAATAAATTACAAACAGGAAACAGTACATTGATTTAAATTATTCAAATGTTACTCTGTGATATATGAGACAAGATACCGATCAGATTTAATTTGTAACTGTAGATAACATTTTTACATTTGTACAAGAATAATAAAACACAATAGATGTATGCCGATAGCTGTTCTATTTAAAAGCTGTTTTTGACTGAGGAGTTTGCAACAATGTATCATTTTAGATGACATCATCATCTAATTTGACCTAGATATGGAAATGAGCAGATATGCAATTTAGACAATGACATCATTTAGAACTTTCCTGACTGAGTTGGAAACAATGTATCAGTTTTAAAGCAACTTTGTTTTTGTTTATTACTGTTATTCACACAGTTCTTTGGCTTAATGTTTTTTCCCTTCTCACTGAGAAATAAACATTTCTGACATTGCTCTTCACATGGAAATCTTTTCATGATCAAGGTGATACTTTTCATTTTAGGTGCAAGGGAAGAGCTTGAATTGTTCGATAACTGCTGTAAACAGCTGAAACTGCTGGATTTTGTCTGTCAAACTGTTCTGAAATAGCTGTGATGTGCAGAAATAAAAGTGAAGCACAGCTCAGCGCTGTGCTGCTGTGGATTTGAACGTCTGGAGTCCGGTGAGTCTGAACTTTGTCATATTTTGGCTGTTTGCTGACCTACTGATCCACATTCCTGTGGAAAAGTAAACACCAAGTCAGTTTATATGAAGTCCAAAGAGCTTTATCTTTCCTTTATAGCACGTGGGAACGCTGCGTCGCGTAGTGTTGTGTTCATTTCCTCCACCGCTCGGCCGAGCCGCCGCAAACCGGGGTGGAAGCGCAACGCCACACGTGAACCGGAGCTGCACACGGTGCCGGCTTATCTCCTTCCACTGATAAGCCAGTTCGTTCAGTCTTTTTTTCTCATCACGCAGCGTCAAAAGAATGTTCATGGCGGACTGATTTCACTGAATGGTCGGTCACTTTTCACTCGAGTCACGCAAACTTCAGATTCAGTGACTGGAGACAAGGCTCTGAAACGCTGCTGGAGAAAAAGAGGAAGTGAAGAAACGTTCGGGCATCGTTAAGACGTGAAAACTTAGAATAATACTGCCAGCTTTGAAGAGGCAGTCGGTCAATCCATCATGACGTAGTTTTTCTATAGTGTGTTCCACTGAGCAGTAGTTAGTGGGTCAGTGACGGTGAGAGGATTCAAATCCCAGAAGGGATGAGCAGGCCTGACGGTCAGAAAACTGACTGCTGTCAGAGATCAGACCCCTCCAACTCGGAATCTCACTTCTCTGTTCAGCATAAGCTTCATCCTCTCGGTGTTTCTGAACACCTTCCACCCGAACAGACACAACTGCTCTTTGTGTTTCCCCTCGGTGTAAAAAGTCCCCCCTCGTTCTGAATCTGAAACAGTGAGAAGCTGTTGGTTTGTGGTCGACACCGATTCCACATGGGAGCGTTTACTCACTGAAGCGCCGTTGATCAGGATGTGACGACACTTCATGTGACTTTGAGTCAGGTTTAGGAAAATGTGCATGAAATCTGATTAATTGTCTGATGTGTGTGGATCACCAGCTTTCTTCGAATTGTTTGGTTTCATTTGTTTCCTGGAGGGGATGGAGGATAAAATATCTGGAAAACACAAGACCTCTTCCAAAAAACACCGTTCAGATGTTGTCAGGACTTGTTCCGCATTCTCCCGATGCTCTACTTGTCAGATTCTTAGGACTGAGTACGAGGAAACCATCAGATCTGAACGAACCTTTAGGATTTTTTTACCGAGTTGCCTTTTTGGGAGCCTGAACATGTTCAGGGTTATTTACCATATGTGGCAAAAATAAAATCAGATATGGTGAAATTTGATGTGATTCATTGGTTTCAGAGATGGGTGGAGCAAAATGGCTCCACAGCGCCATCTAGAAATGTCCATAACTGTGTGAAAAATCAGTGGCTGGACCCAAACAGAATGAAACTTGCACAGCCATCAGATCTGCACACTTGTGCTTTTTTCCCCCAGATCGACAATTAAAGAATTGGATTTTAACCAAATAAAATGGATTTCATCCATTCGAACTGAAATTTGGTGACTACTGAAACACGTGTGACTCGTGAAGTCTCGTTGAACGGTGAGAAAGTTGAACAAAAGCAGCTGCATCTTCTCTGTCTGCTGTCCAAACCTCATGGGATGTCTCAGGGTTCACGGAGGTCCAGCTCTGAACACATCCACAGGAAGACATGCTGTGATCGTGACAGTGCCACCTAATGGCACAAGGAAACGTCTTGTTTTGTACCTTCAGCCATGAATCTGAGGTGGTTGCCAGAAGCAGCCTCAGTCTGGTGAGAACAGACTTCAGACCCTCAAACACATCCAGGAAACTCTCTCTCATTAAAAAACTGAGTTCGGTGTGATGCTTTTGTCTCCAATCTGCTCAGAGCAGTACAAAAAGTTTATAGGATATCAATATCTACAAGAAAACTTATGCATTTGTGAAGCTAACGAGGGTAAATCTGCCGAATCAGATCAGCGGTGGAACAACTTGTGTTTTGACATCATAAATCTGGCTGAAGGGAGATAGAGGACACTAAAGATAGTATACTGTTAACAGTAAAACATGATCCGCAGCTGCCATGTCACGAAGCTAAAGATAGACAGACTTTACATCTGGGACTCACCGTCTTCACGCCAACGGCGGCTTTCTCTTCCTCACCTCCTCGTCTCACGCTCGGTCCTGATCGGTGAGCGATGGAGGAACACGCGGCCCGGGTCTACCTGCATGTGTCTCCAGGGAGCCTGCAGGGCGTGTGTGTGTGTGTGTGTGTGTGTGTGTGTGTGTGTGTGTGTGTTACAGCGAGGTCACAGTCTGTCCCGCCGCCTGCTGGGAGGAGACGCTGCCTTTACTCGTCTCCATTCAGCCTGGAAAGGAAAACAGCGACTGAAACAAACTCAACACAAAACTTAAACTTCCTCATTTTCACTGATGCACGATACTCCTAAAACAAAGTCTACGTTTTAATTTCCTATCTTAGTGTTTTAAAATGAGCCTTAAATTATTTCTGCACCATGGTTAAAGGTGTCACAATTAGAACTAATGAACTAATGGCGGAATCATTTACAAACAAAAAAGTCTAGATCTGTTCCATTATGTTTATTCAATTTAGACATTTGGAGATAATTCTTATTTGATTTACCTGCAGATGTTGGATTACTTATTTTAAAGTGTGTTGCTCTTTTTTTTTCCATTATGAGCTGAAGTTACAGCATGTGGATGAGTTGAATGACAGCGCGTAGACAAGACAATATTCCAAGTGAAAACGCATCGTTTTTGCCCTTTCATTTGAGGAAAGTTTCACATTTACATGGAAAACTTCTGAAAGCCATCTGTTTCCCTTTAAATGGCAGAAAAACCTAAAATTATGTAGTTTTCATGTTGATGCTGTTGTTTGCTTTTGCATTGAAACCACACACACACACACACACACACACACACACACACACTGCAGAGAACAATACACTCTCAAAAAATTAACAATAGGAGAACACAGACATTCATATGGACAAACCACCAACTTGGATTGTTATCACAGCAACTGTCAACTCTAAAACAACCAAGTCCAGGAGAATCTGGACTGCAACCAGGACCAGGAGCACCTGGTCTCCAAGCACCGTTATGTAAACAAACAACCAAAATGCAACTAAGCTTTCTGTTTTCCCTTGTAAGCACTGTGGTGTAATAGTTACACATGATTTTAACTCGAACTGCATTTTTCACAGTACATCTGGAAGACAATAATAAAAAGAAATGTTAAAAAAGAAAACATTTTATTGTCTGGTTTAATGCAGAGGCATGGACAACAGGAGCATCATCAGCATGTAGAGAAGCTGGGCTGGTGTATCCTGACTGAAGTCAGCTCTGCTCCCTCACTGTGGTTTTCTCTCCCAGCCGCCGGCTGAAGTCCAGCATGTGTGTGTGCAGCAGCGAGCCCACGTGTCCGATCCGCTGCCTCCTGGTCCGCAGGCGCTCCAGCAGAGACTGGAAGGAGTCCAGCAGCGCGGCGGCGCTGCTCTGGCGGCGCTGCGTCAGCAGGGAGTCCTCCCTCCAGGCCCGCTGCAGCGCCTCCCGCCGCTCCTGCGTGTCGCGGGCGAGCTGCCGGCTCTCCCGCAGGTGTCGCTCTCGGTCCCGCCGGGCTCGGCCGGCGTCCTCCGACATCTGGGCGATGGCGAGCTGCAGCCGGCTGTTCTCCGTACGGACCTGCTCCAGCTTCGCCGTGCTGCTGTAGATGTTGGCCTCCACGGCGCTCAGCTCGGAGCTGTGTTTGCTGAGGAGGAGCATGTGGCGCTCCTGCGCCTCCTCCAGCTGGACCTTCAGCTCCTCCCTCTGCTGAAGCAGAGAGCTTCTTCTCTCCTCCAGCCTCTCGACAGACAGCTCCAGCTGAGTCCTGTGTCTGAGCAGCTCCTGATAGAGCGTCTTCACCTCCTCGTGCCTCCTTCGCTCCTCGCTGTACTTGCTTTCCACCTCCTTGAGGATCTCCTCTTTCTCCTCCACCGCTCGCTGCTTCTCCTCGTTGCTCTTCAGGAGGAGCTCAGCTTCTGCAGCGTACTTCTCTATCTCCTCATGATGCCTGCGTTCTATCTCTCTGTACTTGGCCTCAGTTTGGGTGATGAGGCTCATCAGCAGGACTTCGTCGGCGTCCTTCGGCTCCTGCTGCTGGAGCTCGGCCTCTTCGCGTTGCAGCTCCTCGTACCTCCTCCTTGCGTCGCTGATATCGGCTTTGACTTTGGCCACGTGCTCCTCCTGCCTTCTCCTCATTTCGTCCAGGAGCCGAGTGAGCCGGTCCTCCTCCTCCTCTAACTGTGTGATGTTCCTCCTCTCCGTGTGGACATTGCCACAGAGCTCCTCCTGGTTTTTCTCGAACACTCTCTGATTGATGGCGTTGGCTTCCCGCAGCTCCCTGATCTGCCGGTCCATCTCTCTGACCTCCTGGTTGTGTCTGACTATGGAGGCGACGCGCTCCTCCAGCTGATTCCTGGACCGCTCCAGCTGCTGGGACACCTGGGCGTGCTCAGCTCGGACCCGGCTCTCCTCTGCATGCCGCTGTTTGTACATCTCGCGGGCTGCAGACAGTTTTTCCTGAAGACGCCTCCCTGATGCTCGAGCTTCTTTTATTTTGTCTTCGACTGTTTCTATTTCTTCTTGAAGACGCTGGACGGCGAGCTTGAAGGCTTCCTCTAACTCACCAGGCTTCTTCTTCAACATTTCTCCGTGCTGCATGAGCTCTTCATGCCTCTGAACTTCTGCCTCCCGTTGTTTCTCACACTGACACTGAGACGCTGCCAGCTCCTGCAGATCGCTCTCCAGTCCAGACATCTGATCGGTGAGTTCCTTCAGCTGGCCACAGGTCTCTTCTTTCCTCTTCTTCACGGCCTCCAGCTCCCTGCTCCTCCTCCTGATGGCTTGTTTCTGCTGCTTGATTTCCTCCTCGGTGCGGTCCTCCTCTCTGGACAGTCCATCCTTCTCTGAGGAGAGTGCGTCTCTCTCCAGCACCATATTTTCCTGCAGCGCCAGCTGGTCCTGTTGGAGATCGGCGGTGTAGGACTTCATCTTCTCGGTCTGCTCTCGGGTCTGCTCCAGATGCTCCTGCAGCTGGCGTTTCAGAGCGGCCTCGCCATCCAGAGCAGAACGCAGGGCTTCATGCTCGGCCCTCAGCTTCTCTCTCTCTGGATGCAGAGATTCATTCTGGTCTAAAAGTTTCTGTTGTTTCTCCGCAGCTTCTTCCCGGAGCTGAGCGGAAGCTGTCAGATCTCCACGCAGCGTCTCGATCTCTTCAGTGATGGATGTCAGAGCTGCTGCCACCTCAGCTTTTATCTCCTCCCTCATCTTCTCACTCAGCGTCTGGATTTTGTGCCTCAGCTCGCTGTTTTCTATGCTTTCCACTTCGAGCTGCTCGTGTGCGGTTCTCCTCTCCGCCTCCAGCTCGGTGACAGCAGCCGCTATCTGTGCCAGGTGTGGGCCGACGTCGGGTCCGAACCGGGCTCCGTCCTCCGCCAGCTCCCGGTCCAGCTCCTTCAGATGCTCCAGAGCCACCAGGACGGCCGGGAAGTCCGGAACCAGACAGGAAGCCATTGATCTAGAACCAGATCCAAAGCCCAGAGAGCTGCGGCGAAGTCCAGGAAGCCGCTGTTGCTATGGTGACCGTGTGAGTACTGTTACCTGGCAACCAGGGAGACGTGTGCCGCGTGCTACGGGAAGCCAGCCAGCTCAAAATATCCCCCGTTACCTAAATTTAGCCAGAAATGTGGCGAATATTCACAGGGAAGTGTGTCACACTCAGACGAAACGAAGCAAAACGAAGGAATGAACACAGAGGCGCGGCGAGAAGCGCTGTGTGCTAGCAGCCCGGACGGAGACCTTCACGGCGAGAAATGCCTTTCACACACTCCGATGCCTTCAAATAACACGCATTATAAATGTGGGGGAAGTGACTGGATGCTCACCTGAAAGCTGTGGAAATGTCAAGACTCCATGCCAGGCCATGAAAAGAGTCAGTATGGGCTCAAAGTCTGAAATGAGCAAGCTAACAGCTAGCGGCTAACCCTGCAACACACTGTCAACACAGGGGAGCCCGAGGGTTGCCAGGTCTGACGACAAATATGTGATTACAGGAGATCGAGCAAGCATATCTAAATGCAATAAAACGCATCTGTCATAAGGACGTTGTTGTATACAGCTAAGAATGTGACGTTTTAGAACTTTGAACTCTCTTTATATGATAATAAAGGACGATTTTATGTTTCTATTGTCAAAACCACACCATAACTATGTTATAAATTACTGACTGTATGCTGCAGTTGATATATCCGACCTGGCAACCTGGAGCGTCGCAGCTTAATGACGTTAACCGAGAAACAAAACGCATAGAACATAACTTCGCCACTACATAAATGTCATCAGGCATTTCAAGGTAATAATCCCTTGTTCCTCACACAAAAATAAATCTACTATAAAATATATTATTTAAGTGGTTTCTCTACATGTATTATTGTATAGATAGTTTTTTTTCATTGCCACACAGAACGCTGCATGTAAAGTTTTCCTGGTAGCCATCTTTGCAAGAATACAGCTCGAATTTAAGTGTTTCAAAAACAACATTTGTGCATTTTTGCACCGAATGTGTGTTCTATATTTTATATATCTGTTACTGGAGCTGCTGGCGCCGTAGAGCTGCGCACGCATGCGCACACGCTCCCACATAGACACCATAACAAACATGGATCTGGTGACCAAGCCAAGGAGCAAATCCGTCGTGTGGCTGTATTTTGGCCTGAAAGCAGACGACAAAGGGCAACCTTTAAACAACAGAGAGGCAGTTTGTCGCCTGTGCAGAAAAATCGTGCTTGCAAAGAGTGGAAACACCACTAATTTAAGAAGTCATCTGAAGAGGAGACACCGTGCAGATTTCTTTGACACCCCATCTTCTACCAGCTCTGGAGGATTTGAGACCCCAGGTAATTCATGTCCCTGCAAATCCACATTTATCACACACACGTCAAACACGCATGCAGCAGTTCATGTGTAAATAAAACTGAATATATGCATGCATGCATGCATCTTTTTAATTTATTTCTCTTGCCCATTATTATTGCATTATTGCCCATGAAACAAATGATATTGTCTTGCATCATGCATAGTTGTTGAGTTCATTAATGATGTAATCTATAAATGTGTTTCCCTAAACAGAGGTTGGACTGGAACAAAATGTAAAATTTTGGCTGGAAAATAAGTTGTAAGAATCATTTTGTCATCCTGAAAGTTGCAAAATAAGAAGTACATAGCAGAGTTTCAGTGACGTTCTGTTCTTGCAGGTTTTGGGACTCAGTGCTCACCACTACACCTGACTCATTCTTCCTCTGCTCCGTTTCTCCAGGATTGGATCTGAACAATGAGGAGTTCTTTGAGGACGTTCCCCTCCTGCAGTCCGTGCCGGGTCACTCCTCGTACGTCCCGGACGCCGTGCTGCCCCCGGGCGAGCCCTGGCTCCAGGGCGGACCCTCCCGGGCCAGGCTGTCCCTGCCGTCCTGCCTCAGTCTGAGCGAAGACGCCTTCGCCGGGTCGTCCAGCGAGGATCAGCCGGCGGACGTGAAGGTGTTCGCCAAGTGTCTCCTGCAGCAGGGAGTCATGTTCGGGCCGTTTGTGGGTGAACTGTGCAGAGGTCAAACACCATCCAGCCTCCGATACGCCTGGGCTGTGAGTCACTCCTCACAGTTTCTCTCATCTGGGTTTATTTGATCCAAATAACCTCTTTCAGAGCTGCAAACTTTTGCCTTCAGATGTTTCAGAATCAAAGGTATAATGGACGATGTTTCAGCCAATGAATGGCGTGATGCGAGTCTCAACTATTGGTCCTCCAACATGTCAATCACGTTGGAGAAATGCTTACGTAACGCCGTCAAGCGCGCTCGTAGGAGCAGCAGAGCAGGTAGGATGGTCTGGCACATGCGCGTTTTCAAAAAGCGAGTAACAGACGTTTGGCTTCGACTTTTTCGAAAAAATCGTCCATTATACTTTTAAGCGCCTTGATCACAATCCATCCTTTTCATTAACCTCTTTATCCAACTAAAGTCTCATTTATGCTTTGATTTAGAGATGCATTTGCTTTATTTTTGCTCCAGTCTGGCCACCAAACCACAAGTAAATACTTCTACGAAGTCTAAAGATGTCGACATTAAAGAAAATTTCTCTTCCAGATCCGAGACGACGCGGCTTTCATCTACATCGACGCTTCTGATGAGAACAAGTCGAACTGGATGAGGTGGGGATTCAGTATTTCCTCCCTCTTGATTTCTTCCTTGTCTTGATCCCTTCCTGTAGCTTCTGATGATGCGTTTCAGGTACGTGACGTACACCGGCAGCGAGGAAAAACACAACCTGGTGGTTTTCCAGTTCTACCGCCACATCTACTACCGAGTCTCTCAGCCCATCGCAGAAGGAGCAGAGCTGCGGGTCTGGATTGGAAAAGACTACGCCTCCCTCCTGGGCCTGGGGATGGGTGAGCTCTCAATGACTCCCAGAGGTGGAAAACCAGCAGGGATCATTCCACACTGAACCACATCATTCTTTTACATCATAATTTACCTTTCACAGTTCAGTGACTGGAACCTTTGCTGTGTATCACCAGCTTCCCTCTGTTGTTAATGAGTGAATCTCTTCTGAACCTGAGTCTAGCTGTGTGTTTTCTGGGTGTGTGTCCTCAGGGGACAGTGTGAAGTGTGGAGTCGGAGACAAAGAGTCGGCTCTGCGTCTGCTGCAGGACGTCCAGCTGGTCACCCTGCCCGAGCCCAGCGCCGCCCCCCTCTGGTCCGACCGCAGCCAGTCGCAGAGCCCCATGCCGGTCATCAGCGACGTGACCACGGTGTCCGCCGCGGACGGCGCCCCCGCCTCGCCGTTCCCCTCCGGCTCCCTGCTCTCCTTCCCGTCCCCGAGCTACTCCGTGACGGAGAAGTACGACTTCATGCCGGGCACCGAGAGGCTGCTGAGCAACCCCGGCGCCACGCTCAGCAACCCCTGGTACTTCTTCGGCTTCGAGCCCGACCCCACCGGGCGGCCGCTGGACCGCGGCACGGCGGTGTGCAAGCTGTGCCTGGAGCACGTGGGCTGCGCCAGCGGAGCGGCCGACCTGCAGAGCCACCTGACCAGCAAGCACGACATCCGACCGCGGGACAGCTACAAGGACCGCGGCTCGTCCGCAGGTAAACTCCCGCTCTCCGCTCCCAGACGCAACCACAGCCGGAAGTTTGAGTTTTCCCACACTGTGTTTCACCAGCTTCTGTTCAAAATCGTGCCGTTGGAAGATCAAAAAATTAATCTAATTAATTACAGGAGTCATGATTAATTAATTGAATTAATCTCATTTCATCTCATATCTGCTTTAGGTCTCCAAATAAAGAATTTGAATTCTGGGAGTCATTCCCAGTTATAAAGACAACTGAAACACCAAATCCAGCCTAGTGGAAAATAACCCTATGTTTGAATTTATTGGTCCAAATATAAATCAGGTTTTGTCTGCTGGATAAGGTTTGAGAAAGTGGAATAATCTCATATTGAGCTGATCTGGTGGCCTGAATGATCAGTCGCGTTTCCCCTTTTACACATACTAGACCCTGTTTTTGCAGTGTTTTCTAGTGAAAACGCATCATTTTCTCCTAATCGTCATTTTCCCAATTGGTGAGTACACAACAGCGTTTCCCACAGATGAATCGGCCAGTCCGTGAATAATCAGTAATCGGCCTAAAGTCGATCCATTGACATGGACGTATTAAACTGCAGGCAATATGGCGTTTCTCTCAGAAATGAAGTCCTTGTGTTATGCATCCAGTCATCTCGCTCCAGCAGAGTGAAGAGTCCACAGCACTTTTACTGAGCGGAGCGCTTTGCCGTGACGGTAAGTTTGTACAGTCAACAATAACTCAGTCAGTTCCCCTTGACAGCTAGCAGAATCTAGTTAAAGATTACCGTGTTAACCCAGTCAGTCCGCGGCAGCAGGCCTCCTGACTAGATGATATGGGATAATGTGGGATGTGCAGAGATGATCATGAACTGTGTTTATTTACAGCATAGCATGGGATGTGTTTGTTTATTTAAACTTATGACAGAAAGAAAATGTGAACACAAATTTAGAAGACCTCAGAGAGGCACTTCATGCTTTCCATGACACTTTATCCACCTGCCTGTTCAGTACACATAGAAATCCATTAAATATGCTCAGTTTATTTGTTGTGCAGTATCTGTTTTCCACCCAGATGCATTGGTTTAAATTCAAGCTAGCTGAGCATTGTGGCAAATATAATGTTAATATTTGTTTTTTATATTTTTAATTCTCTTGTTAGGTTTTTACTGCTTAGTTTGTAGCATCTTTGTGTGACTAATAAATGATTATCTAATCTAAATAGACTCTCTTCATCAGAAACTTTAATGTAAGAAGAGTCCTGCCATGGATTTTAATTTTACTCTAAATGTTGACACTGCTCTGTTTTCAGTGTATTTAATGTTGAATTGTCCTTTGGCGCCCCCTTGCGACCTCCCCATGGAACGAACACAAAGTTGTCCCTCGGCGATGACGTCATCTGCGCGCGCCCACCCCTCCATGTGAGAGCAGGAGCTGCTGGCTGCTTCCAGAGAGTCTGGCCTGAAGGTTTGTGGAAGAAACTTTTACTTTGTAGCACCTGCATTGGTCTGCATGAAGCATGCATTGTTTCCCAGCTGCACGGATGCTTTTGTTTTGAAGTTCAACTAAGTTAAAGCATTTGTCATACAGTCAAGCAAAGCCCTGTTTGTTGTCTGAAGCATTCAAATGTTTGCATGCAAGCACATACCACAGTAAGAGATGCTTCATGTCACATGATGAGATGGTTTTCTGTTTTTTGACTAATGCATGTGGTGTCTTGCTGTTTGTTGTCTTTGTTTTTCAGATGGTGAAATATGCCGGCCCTAGTCCTGTGTGGAAATACTTCACCAGGACTCTCAGTAGTGAAGCGATCTGTAATATTTGTGCAGCTTCGGTGAGCCAGGGATCCATCCGTTTCAGCATGAGAAACACGACCAACCTGTGGCAGCACCTTCGATCCAAACACTACGATTGTTATGTGGAAGCTCAGGGTGAGATGGAACAATCAGACTGTCAACAGTCACACGCTCCAAACCTTTGGAGTTACTTTTTAATTGTTTCTTTCAAAAATGTTCACTAAATAAAAGTTTTACTTTTACTCCACAGTCCAACGCTCTTCGAATGGAAATGAGAACAACTGTGGCACTGAGGGGGGTACGTGAAAGAAGATGTTTTACTTCATGTTGATTTCACGTGATCATTTTGTTTTGCCTCGCTACTTTTTCTAGCACATCATTAATTTCAACTTCAAGTAGGGGTGGGCGGTATAAACCTTATGCGACGTACGTTTGGCCCACGGTAGGGAGTTTGGTCAAACCGCCCAACCGCGATAGCACATTACGTCCTCTAGGTGGCAGTCGTGCAACTTTTTAGATGCGCGGTTCCCCGTAGAAGAAGTAGACGATAACAGCGATGGCGGGGAGCAGGGGACGGACGGAGGGAGAGCTCGTGAAGAAGAATGGTGCAAAAACATCTATTATCTGGACATGGTTTGGCTTCAGAGTAACAGACACCAAGCAAGAGAACGTGATCTGCAAGATATGCCGGGTGGCAGTGGTCGCAAAACACGGAAACACGAGTAATCTTTTCTACCACCTGAAGTCAAAACACGCGGTAGAATATGAGGAGAGCCAGAGAAGACTGCAGCGCGATGAAACGCAGAAGAAAGGCCAGTCCTCACGTGGGAGACAAGCCACTCTCCAGCAGCTGTCCATCTCTCAGGCGTTTGATGGAGGTTTGTCTCATGACAAAAAGAGCTATAACAAAGTCCATCATTTTTATGCGAAGACATGGCAGCCTTGTTCTGTAATTTATGTGTCAAATTATACCGTGATATAAATTTTAGGCCATGTCGCCCATCCCTAACTTCAAGTTTGTTCATATGCTACTTGTTCTGCATAATTTCTGATAATAAAAGTATCCAAAAACAGAAACATGTTCTGGCTTCTATTTCTGTTTTCTTAAAGCGATACTTCAACATTTTGGCAAATTGGCCCATTTAGCGCAATTCCTTAGTCATTTTGAACAGCGTACTTACTTTTTTTGCGAGGGCGAGCTGTTGTTTATCCAGAGGTGAGTCGGGGAAGGTTTTCGGACGGACACAATGGAAGTGGGCGGTATTTTTGTTTCCCCTCGTGAAACTCATCAAATACACAATCCAACAACCCCAAAACACTTTGGTGGACACGTTATAATCCACACATTCACTAGGCTGTGAAATATTAATGCAAAATTACGAGACTGAGTTGTTTATGCGAAGATTGCTAAGACGGAACTACTTACTAAACATGGCGTCTGGGCGTAGTGATTTCAAAAGAAAAAGTAGTTCCCAGTATTTGCTTCAGTGTCGTAACGCTACAATATTATTTGTTGGTGTTCCAGAGTGTAGTGAATGTGCGGATTATAACGTGTCCACCAAAGTGTTTGGGGGTTGTTGGATTGTGTATTTGATGAGTTTGATGAGGGGGAACAAAAATACCATCCACTTCCATTGTGTCCGTCCTGAAAACCTTCCCCGACTCACCTCTGAATAAACAACAGCTCGCCCTCACAGAAAAAGCAAGTATGCTGTTCGAAATGACTAAGGAATTGCGCTAAATGGGCCAATTTGCCAAAATGTTGAAGTATCCTTTTAACAAGCGTTTGGAATATATCCAGGCCATCAGAGAAGGCGCTCTTATTTGTTTTAATTTAAGATATTGATCATCAGAATTTTTCATTCGTTGATATTGAGCTGCGTTTCTTGACTTATAAGGATTGTTTGAGGCTGATTCCAAGCATTTTCAGATACGTTGTCAGTGTGTAAACCGGTTCTTGAAATGCAGCTATAGCTTTGCATTTTCATTTGAAAACATGTGTAAAATGGGAAGTACATGTTGGGATTGGAAGGGAAAGCCAGTTCCCTGATCGATTCCGATCATTTGGTGGAACCACACGTGTATGTAAGCTTCGCAGCGCGCATGGCGACGGCAGCAGGAAACATGGCGTCAAGATGGACAAGCGCTTGAAAATGTATTTACATTTCATGAGAAAGGATGACAACAAGGAAACTTCCATTACTTGCAAAGTGAATATTTTATCAAAGGGAGGAAATGATTCCAGTATACAGAAACACTCGCCATGTCACGTCTTTGAATGAATGTGGCGTTTTCATCCGCTCCGGAGTGAATCTCAACCCAGCCACATTAGCAGTCCTCTGCTGGGAATACTGCAGGTAATTTGATAACTATGCCGATCATGTTGGCGCCATTTGCCCCTTTCTTTATAGCTAAACTGTTAAATCTCCTATTTTTTGAACAGCTCAGCAGCGCCCCCAGCCGGCGCCGGCCTCCAGCAGTTCGGTTAACGCGCTTCCCGTCGTGTCGTCCGCTCCTGTGACCAGCGCCATCGTCAACTTCCTCATCACGGACCTTCAGCCGCCCGCTCTGATCGAAGGCGACGGCTTCAGGCAGCTCATCCACACCATGCTGCCGTTCTACAAGGAGCTGCCTTCGCCCGACCAGCTGGAGGCCCTCCTGAAGGACCACCACACCCGAGCCAAGGCGAACCTGTTCCATCTGCTGAGGAGGAGGGGCGAAGTGGAGGACCTGAACGACTACACGGCCCCCATCGAGTCCGAGCCCCGGAGCCCCTGGCACTCCCGCGGCAGTCAGAGTGCCGTTGGCCACTCCGTCACGCTGAGCGTGGACGTCTGGCGCCACAGCTGGCAGGGCGGCACTGAGCACTACCTCACGCTCTGGGCTCACTTCATAGACTGTAACTTTAGTTTCCACAACCTGGCGCTGGCGACCCGACGGCTGGCTGAAGGCGAGCAGGACAGCTTCCAGGCAGTGGAGAGTCGGGTGAAAGCCGTGGCCCTCGAGTGGGGCATCTCCCAGCCGAGTCTGGTCCTGCTGGGTGGGCAGTGGAAGAACAGAGCGAGGAGGCCGGTGCAGGGGGGGGACGCTGCAGGAAGCGCCCCTCACCCCAACTCCACGACGTTTCTGGAGAGGGAGGACTCCACGTCGCCCGATGAAGCGTCTGAGCTCGGCCCATCCGGCGAAGGGCTCCCTTCCATCCCCTGCTTCTTCAGCGCCGTGCGGGGCTGCGTCGAGGAGGTGATGCTGCATCCCGTCGTCTCCAAAACTCTCCGCCAGTTCCAGCTGTTTCTGTCCGCCCTGTTCCTGCCGCCCGCTCACAGTAAAGGCTGGTTTACCCTTGACGCCCAGATCGTCCTGCAGGTCCTGACGAAGCAGGAGAAGGCCGACCTCAAGTCGTGGGCCCACAGCTGGCCGGCCTGGAAGAAGCTCTACCCTTTACTCAGCACGCTCGTCAAGCACAAAAGTGTCTTTGTTGATTTAGTAAAAGACATAAAAGACGAGGTTTTGCCTCCTGAGGACGTGGAGTCCAGCTCGTCTGGCAGCTGCTCTGCCATCTCCACCTCCAACTCGTCCTCAGTCGGCGTCTCGGTCTCGCCTTCGGACTGGAGGGTTGTGGAGGACTTGTCCCTGGTCCTCAAGCCGCTGGACGTGGCCTGCAGGACTCTGGCCAAGGAGAGCTTCCCCCGCCTGTCCCTCATCAAGCCCATCCTGACCGGCCTGCTGTCGCGCCACCTCGTCTCGCGGCCGGCCGACTCGTCGTCCGTCCTGAAGGAGGTGAAGAAGACGATGAGGAGACACCTGTCCAGCTGCTATGGGAGCCCGGCGGTGAGCCGGGCCCTGAGCGTGGCGTGCTGCCTCGACCCGCAGTTCCACGGCCTGAGGTTCATGGAGGAGAAGGTGAGACCCACACAGCTCTGAGGTTTCATTTCTTACCATGTCAGAGCTGAAAGGCTTCTGCTCTGATGACCTTCCAGGAGCAGGCGGCCACGTTCGACTGGCTGAAGGAAGAGACGGCGAGGATCGTGAAGGAGGACCGGAGGGGTCGAGGTAAGAAGAGGAGCCCCTCCCCGGGCTCGCCGGAGTCCGACAGCGACTGCCTGCGGAGGAGCAAACGCCTCAAGGAGTCTCGGCCGATCAGCTTCAAGGAAACGTCTGAAGAGGAGGAGGAGAGCGACGTGGGAGACCCCGACGAGTCGGAGGCCGCGGAGCCCGGGTGTCAGGGCGCGCTGTCCGGGATGGAGTTCCTGCTGGGAGACCTGTTCAGCCCGGCGCCCAGCAGCAGGCACAGCTCCGTGGAGGAGGCCCTGGACATGGAGATGTCGGTGTTCAGGGCCGGCCGGGGGGCCTCGCTGGGCGTGGAGCCCCTGCAGTGGTGGAGGACCAAGGCGGGGCAGTTTCCTCTGCTGGCCGCCGCGGCCCGGGCCTACCTGGCCGCCCCGGCCGCGGCGGGGAACGCCGCGCTGGACTTCGTGGAGGACGGAGCCAGCTCCAGGAAGAGATCCAACATCCCGCCGGAGAGTCTGGACGCCATCTTGTTTCTCCATTACAACAACATACCAGTGACCGAGAGCAGTTATACGACGACCACGATGATGACCATGACGGCGGCGGCGGTGAAGAGCGAAGACAAGAGCAGTGGGAGTTAAAAAGATGCAAGTTTAGAGCTTTAACCACACTATTTCCACCAGAACGTCACAAATCCAACACCAACACCCGTCAATAAATTCCACTTACTGCTGATGGAGCTGCTGTTGACAACAATAACTTCTATCCTGAAAATACAGAATATCCTGGAATCGACCCAAATATTCCTCCTGGTGTGTGAAGCAGACGCTGTTGTAGTGAGTTCAGAGTGGAAAATGTGTGTATGACAGAGAGAGAGCGACGGCACTCTGGATTTCTAACTGTCCACGCCATGAAGCGTCTTCTGACTGATAAATGTTCAAATTTATCTTTATTGAAAACATGCAAATTCATCAATAAGCTATCCAAATGCAGTGGGGATGCAGATGAGAGGAAGAACTTCCTCATTTCCTCCTTGTCGAGTTTTAGTTTTACGTTTAGACGCAAACGTGACAGAATTCTGCCAGTTGTCATGTTAGACTGAGGGCTTTATATTTGGGCTTTTAATTTGATATACCTTTTTTTTTTTACCATTTCTTGACAAGTATATGTAGCTGATTACAAATGTGTGTAATCCAGGGTTATGATAGTTTTGAATATTTTCATTAGTTTTTTCATTTTTGTCATTTTGACGTCATGCCTCTAATTTTAGTTTAGTTTTAGTTTTTATTCATGACTGCTAGATTTTAGTTTTATGTTTTGCGTATTGGTTAGTCCAAATTATAGTTTTTTTTTTTTTAGTTTGTTTTTCATTTCTAGTTTTCTCCAGTTAACCGTCCTGACCTTGATTCCCACCAGAGCTGTTAGGCTGAACGTCCCAAGAAAAACGTTTTGGTTGAAGTCTGGACTCGTAGTTTTTATGTTAGAAGATATATTAACACATTGATTATGTTACGTGGATCAATATTTTTACCGCTGCACACCTTCAGTCCGTGTGTCGATACAGAGTTTGGACCTTTTCAGCATTCAGTGCCTTTTTCTGTAGTTTCAACATGGATTTTCCTGTTTTATCCCGTTTCTTTTGAAGTCTGTTTGAATGTCGTCCACATCTCATTTATCATTATTATTGATATTTTCCGTTATTCAGACTAGAACAAAACAAAGACTGTTGGTTATCTGCGAGGCGTGCTGCTTCTTAAATAACCAGACAGGGCAGAAATGAGTGAATTAACCTGAATGTAGAACAAACTAGGACTGGAGCTCAGAATCTCAGCTGTTCCGTCGTGTTTCAGCGCAGGACTGTGGGTTGTTTACACAAACAGAAACTCGGTAGCACAAAGTGTGTGTTGTCCTAAACTGTGACGCTGTTTGAGTTCTGTCATTCATGCAACTGGTGTGAAGTAACTGTACCTGCTGCAGAAGATTTTTAATAAAATGTACCTTCACTGGATTCATGTTTCTGGTGGTTTTATCTCAGAGGAGAGTCGGAACGAAGCTGTTGATTGAACAAATGTTAGTGGTATGTAAGCTTCAAAAATACAAAACTCACAAACCATCAGATATATTTTTTATTAAAACATTTGGGTCAAAAAATACAACTTTTTGTTCCCGCAGCCATAAAAAAAACAATAAAAAACAACACTAGCGCTTCTTTTTTTTTTAAAGTTCGATCTATTTTCAGCATTACAAAAAAAATTTTACCATCTGAGCTCTAACAGACAAGCTGCTGCAGGATAATGGACATTAACGGCATAATTTTGACCATTCTGAATGGAGCAGAACAAAAAGCGTCAAAACTGAAAAACCCATGATCGATCATTTTTCATGTTTCAGTTGCAAGAGATCTGCAAAAACCTTCATAAAATGATCAGCACTGTAACATTCTTTCATGCTGCTTCAGTCGCATTATTGGTGAAATGCTCTGATGATCATAGATGGAACATTTTTTAACACTACTGACACATTGTAAATTATGGGCTTTAATTCATTGAAGAAGTCTCTTCATAGTTTCGCTTCGGCCGTGGGGGAGTGGGCCTGGCCCTCCGCCCGGCTCGTCTTCTCTCGGAGGCGGCGCTGCCTCCTGCAGTGGACGAAGACGTAGACGGGATGGACGAAGACCAGCAGATTGAGGACGATCAGAGCCACGTCCACCTGCAAGCACACGGCGGCGTCTCAGGAGTGTTTCACGTTCACGCGGCGGCGTTTTGGAAACGCCAGCAGCGTGTTGGGGCTCTAGTGGATCCACCGGATGGTTTGTGTCTGAATCGGCTGTTTTCTCACAAAGAGGGGGTCTCCTCCGAGGACGCCTTTGACC
Organism: Salarias fasciatus; assembly: GCF_902148845.1. NCBI lineage: Eukaryota > Metazoa > Chordata > Actinopteri > Blenniiformes > Blenniidae > Salarias > Salarias fasciatus. The sequence continues at coordinate 39,677,058 of NC_043750.1, read as the reverse complement.
AGGGCGAGGCAGGGATACTGCAGCAGGGAGAAGACGGCCGACAGGGACATGACCATACCGTGCAGCTTCCCGAAGTGACGGGCCGGAAACCTGAGGGAGCGGCGGCGTTACCCAGTCATCCCAGATCCACTCAGAGCAAAACTCATTAAAAATCACATTTATCGCCTCAAAGATGTCATGTTTTAATAAGCTTTCAAGCCAGTCTTCTAAAAGCATTAATAAAACACTAATCTTTTGGTTCCTGTAATTTAAAGAGCGGGGGTGTCAATTCATCAAACTCATTTTACTTCAGGAGCCGCATACAGCTCTAAATATTAACATTATAATCTACATAATATATACAGATTATAATTAAAAGATAATAAGGAGTTCTAGTTCATTTTATGATCAGAATAACTCATCAAAACCTACAAATGATCAATGTCAGTACATTAACTCAACACATGATACAGACTGAAGGGCGCCCCTGCTGGTCAAATCAATACATTGCAGTTAAAGTTATAATCAAAAAGCTGATATTCTTTCTCCCCTTCATGGAGTGTGTGCGCATGTGTGTGTGTGTGTGTGTTGGTCAAACGCTCACGCGATGCTGATGAAGGCGGCGTTGCCCCCGTACAGGAAGGAGCGGTTGAGGACTTGCAGGACGAAGGTGAGGTACTGCAGCGGCAGGTACGGGACGGAGGCGCACACCGAGAAGAGGAGGCACTGCAGCGAGGTGAGGACGAGCGACAGGCAGGAGGAGCGCAGGTCCGCCTCCCTCTCTGTCTCGCCTGCAGCACCACAGCAGGGCGTCCGGTCAGTGGAGCACAGGAAGGGGCGGGGCTTACGCACAAGGGGGAGGAGTCCAGGAGGGAGGATGAGGAGCAGGGGGTGATTTACCCGGGGCCAGGGGTCTTCCCTTGTGGCGGTCCATGATGAGCCCGTTCCAGGGGGCGCACAGCACGCCGCACAGCTGCGTCATGGCGAAGGCGTTGGTGTACTGGCTCACTGAGGGCGGAAACGGAAACCACATGAAGTAAGAACCGTCTCCAAGTTCCACACCATGACCTGAGTTCCTGGTGACCTGCTGGCACTAAGTGACGTTCCTACGATCACCGCCTCATCGAAACCATCGTTCCATTTCTGTTGTACCAATAATAACCTTCACTCAGCATCAGCTTTCATCTTTCTGTTCATCCCTTCTCTTGGGCTATAGTCCCTGGCTGATTGTCTGACGGCGTCTCACCCAGGACGGGGTCGCCGTGGGCGAGCCGGTTCAGCCTGGTGTTGAGCGTGCCGATGAAGAAGTAGTGTCTCAGCTGCATGACGGACAGCCACAGCAGCTGGCACAGGAAGAACCAGGACAGGACGCAGCTCCGGAAGCTGTCCTCTGGACACATTCACAGATCCACACCGGGGTGTGAGGGGTGAAGCCATAGACAGGGGAACATGCAAACTTGATGTGTGTGTGTGTGTGTGTGTGTGTGTGTGTGTGTGTGTGTGTGTGCGGTGAACCTTTTCCAGAGTCCTGCGCCTCCGTCTCGTCCTCCTGTGTCCTGATGTTCCTCCCGCCGGACTCCTGTCTGCTCCTCTCCAGACGCTCCACGTTGTAAGAGTTGCTCTTTCTACAAGTCACTCTGAAAAACAAAGAACACTGTTTAACCCAGAGGTGTCAAACATGAGGCTTGCGGGCCCAAACCGGCCACACGGGACTCTAACCGGGCCAAACCACGAAGCAGACGATCAAAACTCCACAGAAAACACTGAGGAAATTTATTCAGAGTAGCGAAGTGAACTGAACTGTGTTTGACACCCTTGAATTAATCTTTGATCTGTTCTGAAACCTTGAGGGAAACATGTCTGACTCATTTTTCACAAAAATTAAAATAAAAATAAGTCCAGATGAAGTCATGAAAGACAAACAAGGATGTTTCTGCAAGCTGAGGACCGTAAACACTCTGACAGATTGTCAGAGTGTGTGTGTGTGTGTGTGTGCTTCTGTCACCCGTATGTGTAGTCCTGAGGCGGGCTGTAGGGGATGTGGCTCCTGGGCATCAGCAGGAAGGTTCGCAGGACGTGAATCACGCTGCAGGCGGACAAGGCGAGGAAGGAGGAGCGCAGAGAGATTCCATGTTCATACAGGATCTGCAAACGTGGAGGAGAAATCTGAGTGGCTGCCTCTCTGTCAGCATTACACTAACCCCCTGTTGACTCAGGGTTCTAGAGCATCTTCCTCCTCTAACATCCTGATTCTATTCTGATACTGACTGACGGAAAATGTCAGTTTTATGAATTGAAGCCTGTGCCGTTAGTTATAGCTGAAGCTGCGCTGCAGTATTGTGTGAACGGTGGAGACGTTTTACCTTAATGATGAGAAACACGGCCGAGGACGAGTCGAAGGCGCCGTTGTAGAGGGTGATGATGGTGGAGCGATGAGCGGCGAACAGGTTTCCCACCTTTTGGAGGTTTGAACGTGTTCCACATGTTCAGTCTGATGAGCAGACGAGCCGGTTCGAACGGCAGGAGGATTTACCTGCATGTTGGTGACAAGGAGGAGAATTCCTCCGACGGCAATCAGGGCCAAAGCCGGAAACAGCAGACCTGACAACGCTGTGAGGAGAACAAAAAGCACCTGTGGTACACGTGGCCCTCTCCACTCATCACTTAATAAACACTAATATAAAGTGCAGCACATACAGTGTGTGAACACATGAATTCATGTTCTTACCTGCATTGGAGAAAGCTACAAGAAGAGTCCCAGTGGTGTACAAAGATCTGCACAGGGGGAAAAACAACATTTTCACAGGAGTTTTATCAGTGTTCACAGATATGTCGGATTTATTTAAAAAAAAAAAAGAATTATTGAAAAGTTGTTTTTTCAATCATGACAACATTATATTTTATTTTCTTGACTTTTGCAGTTTCACACTTTAGAATAAATTAGGCAATTGCCTTTAAATGGTATTGAAATATTCGTCTCTAGCCTCTGATAACGAGGTTCACCAGCTCCACTTAACATATCGATGTGTGAGGTTCACATCAAAATGTCTATAATTTCAGCTAACTCTCATATAAACTGCAAAAAAGTAGGCTCAATAGGTTTATTGTCCAATAATTCCTTGTATTAATCGTAAAACTTTTGTTTTTTGAATATTCTCAGTCAGTCGTACTCTCTCCACTTCACACACGTCATTGGAAATCAAAGGAATGATGCTTCTTCTGCCAGTTTGTTGACATTGCGATTGATCCTGATTGGTCTTTCCTAGTGGAATGAGGTGTGGAGGTCTTTTCCTGGGACATAAACAATGTTTAACTGCGATGGTTCATTTAAAGGTCTGCAGGTGCAGTGAGAACACAGAAGAAGAGGAGGAAGAGGAGGAGGAGGAGGAGGGGAGGAGGAGAGCTCACACTCCCAGCAGCCGGGTCACCAAGGTGCCGAAGTGGTCGAACACGAAACCGTTGATCAGGGTGAGGAAGTTGTTGAGGAAGGAGGCGATGGTGAAGACCAGGGAGAAGCGCTCGTCCTGATCACTGCAGCCTGGAACCCACAAAACCTTTACAGCAAGGGGTGATGAAGGCGTGATGAAGACCTCCCCCCAACTCAGAGCTCACCTGTGCCGTTTGCTGTCTGACTGACGCACAGGTCGCTGAAATATCCCTCTTCCTTGAGCACGAAGACCAGGGAGGCGAATCCGAACACCACGCCGGCGAAGCACAGGCACTCCAGCATCCCGGAGAGCAGGGTGAGCCAGTGGCGCAGCCTGGCCCCCCCCTCGCAGCCCTGCATGGTCCACAGAGTCCCGGTCCTCTCCAAGCCTCGGCCTCGGGGTCACAACGTTCATCCAGGGCGGAGAAGTCGTCCTTTCTACGATACAAAGCAGTGTTTATGGAATCTTTCTAAATGTGCTTTGGCATTGTCGTGACTCCGCCTCTGCAGAGATTTGGAACAAACTTGATGTTCCCTTTCATGTTTAATCCTGTGAACAATATTGCCAACTATAACTTCAAATGATAATTTATCTGCCAAAAACTGGACTTTAGTCCTGCAGAGACAGGAATGTCCTCCGGTGAGGCTTCGTCTGGATCCAGCCTGCACCATGTGCTGCGCTCACATCAATCATTTCTGAAAGCGTTCCTGCGGTCCAGCAATGATTTCCAGAGCTGTCGATCATCATCCAGACGCTGGAGGACATTTCTGTATCTGTCTGAATGACTGAAGCTTGTGGTCCTGCCTTTTGGGCTCGTCTTTACTGGCGGCTAAATCCCTCTCTTACCCAGACACGTCCTCTCTTCACGCCCCGTCTGATTCATCCAGTGCATTCTCTACTTTCCATTCTTTAAGCAGAAATTTTATCTGACTGATGCTTTCCTCAGAACATCACAGTACTTAATGGTAAAGCTTCGGTTTTGTGCAGGATGAGGAAACTTAAACAAATCCCAGAATAAGTAAAGGAACAGCAGAAAGCTCAGACTAAACTCACATGTGACCTTATATATTATAATAATCATTAAACTCACTTCAGATTTAATGTGATCTAAGCTACAGTGACTTTTAAGAGAATATTTTCAATACACTTTAACTTTACTAATATTTTCAGCATCATGTTGCGCCTGTTTTTCTCACACTGAAGATAGCCTGAGCAGCCCTTCTAATATTCTGACTTGGATTTTAAAATGATGTGTTCCTCATTATAAACATAATTTCTCATATAAAAGGAGATAAAAGTGCTACTCACACGTCCCTCCTGGTGCTTCTCAGTTGGACCTTCCTTTCAAAACGTCCCCAGACTGCCTGGCTGTCTCATGGTGGACTCACACAGCACCATGTGGACAGCAGGAGGGACAGATAGCGTGGCAGTTATCGCCAGGCTGTGCCTCACTGTAATCCAGATTAGGCAGTTTGGACTAATCTTTGCGCATAACGGACGGCACATGGCACCAGCTGAACATGAGGAGGCTCCTAATTACAACCGACAAACATGACTGGGTCAACTTTTGAGTGCCATTTCTTTTATCTTGTTATTTAAAACATGGAGATATCATTTCACACACATTTAAAACAAACGTACAGCACGAGGAGATGTTGAATGTTTACTTCTATATATGTGATATAACACAGTGATATAAATATTATAAAACCATGTTTTTTTAAGCTTGTACAGGGTCTCTGCTTTGCCCAATGCTTTAACTTTTATAACACACTATAGTCCTATTGCAAATCCGCATCTTTAATCCAGATTAATCAAACTGATTATATATTCTTTATGCATAGAAAAGTTTTTTTTCCTTGATTTTTGTCACCAGTGATCAACAGGATTCTGAAAATGACCGCTGAGTTATTTCTTCTCTCAGTTGAACTATTTTTATGTCCATGAGTGGGAGGAAGATGCTCTATAATCTGGATGTTGGTGCTTAGTTAAAGAAATCTGTTCATGAAGAAGAAACACTGAGAAGAGCAAACATGAACAGATCTGAGAACTAGAAACTATTACTATTTTTCAGAGCAGTGAAACCATCATAACTACTGTGCTAATGCTAATGTCACCCTCTGAAAAATGAGGAAGGAGACAGTTTGGGAGATTCTATTTAAAAATCTATATTCAGTCTTACATTCTTGTGGAAAAGAACAAAGAACAAAGTGCCAATATTTCATTGTGGTGCAGCAAAAACATTCACAGCCTTTTTAAAATTAGCAGATATTTGGTATTTTTTTCATCATTAAACTGAATCCACTGAAAAAAGAACGTAACTCAAACCATGCTGCTGGCTCAGGTGAAAACTTCTCTTTTCAGAAGAGATCTGCTTCCATCTGGTATCCACCTCCATCTGCTGCATTATTTGAACTCTGGGTGATGAAAATTAGACAAAGGTACAGGTTGTGAGCATTATGTCAAACACATTCAGCTTTATAAGGATTGATCAAAGAATCCTGTTTCAGGAAGAACTGGTTACGCAGTCGATGTCCAGAATTAAAGATTCATGAGGTGAGGAAAGCATTGGATAATTCATCAGCAATGAATGCAGCGTTACAAAAATCAGAGGACTCGAGAGTGGAAAAAGCAATAATGTGCTCAGATTCTCTCTCTGCTTTACAGTACTGTCCCTAAAGTCAAATATATCTAGTACCAGACAAGACATTGTTCAAGAATTACTGGAAACTTTACTCAGATTCACGAATAACAGCAGGCTAATCCGGTTTACATTGATGCCAGCGCATAGGGGGTAAAAACTAACAGTGGATAAACTTGCAAAACAGGTGCTATCAGGGGATTTCTTAACTGAAATCTCACTGAACCGATCAGAGGCCAAAGGGACGATATAAAGACAAATAATAAAGGAATGGCAGCCAAGGTGAGACACTTCACACACAGGGAGATCCCTTCATTCAGTACAGCCAGAGGTGGAGCACAACCAGGGAAACAGACAGAAGCACCTGTGACCAGGCTGAGGGTCGGAAGAAGACGCTCAATAAGCCTCATTCTGGGCTCTGAAACACTGAAGAGTCTGTGTAAACAAATGTGAAAGGGAAAGGGGGGAGACAGAGGCGGAGCGTGGGTCTCAGTACAGAGGGGGCGGAGCATTCTCGATGGGCCCTTATGACAGTAATTTTACCATTCAAACAATCCCTCATGCTACCGTCAAACAACACACTAATGCTCACTTTTATTGAGCCAAGCAAACCTATATGCCTCAGAAAGCAGAATAAAGTCACAAACCAGTTCACAAACTTGTTCTGAAGAACAAATACGCATACGCCCACGCGCGCGCACGCACACACACATACACACACACACACAAACACACACACACACACACACACACACACACATACACACAAATGCAGACTGACAGGTGTCAATCTCAGAGCGTCCACTGTCCATGGTGCTGAAAGCTCAGATAAAAACTCACAGGCTAAATCTGATTCTGTACCATCTTTGATACAGCTTAAAAATAAAATGAACACAGCTGGTCTAAAATTACACAATCTATTCAGATAGATATAGACACAGCTATCTATATCTCTTGGAATTCACGTATATTAGAAAAAAAATAGACTCGGTGGTCTCCTATAGTTGAGAGCAACACAAGGCACATTCAAATAGGCAGGTGTTTAAGACCACAGCATTCTGATAAAGATAATATTTTTGAAGGTTTCACTGACTCACCAGTGGCTCCGATGTTAGGTTTTGGGTAGTACTGCTAGCCGCTAGCATAGTGTTTAGCATACTGTTTACTGTTTAATGCTTAATGCTCAGCTCTGATGCATTCATGGACAGTCATAATGTAAGAATTGACAAATTGGAGCTCACACTCATATGCGTATACCTTCTGGCACACACTGCACATTTTATTATAATAATTTATTTACGAGTAAATGTGAACACATCACATGAAACAGGCCCTATGACCTTGTGGGCCCTGTGTCGACCGCCCCCTTGCCCCCACTCTGGCTCCGCTACAGGGAGGAAAGGTTCCCAGAGGAGAGAAATAATGGAGCTTTAATGTCTCAACCAACAAGAACAGCAACTTACAAGAGAGATGGGCCTCATCAAAAGAATTTGAAGTGTCGGTGACGCCAAACAAAGAATCCAAAGTATCCTAAAGAAAAACAGCAATATTTTTTAGTCCCTCTGATAGCTTTGTTAAAATAATTTCTGAGAGAAAAACCAATTTAATTTGCAGTTGTAGTAGAAATAACTCAGTGTTCTTTCAGTGTTCTTTCCTGGCTGAGCTAGCGTACCTGCTAACAGTAGTGCTAACAGGAACCTGTGCCGTTACTGCTGGAACGACAGAGTCACAGATTCTTCTTATTCTGATAGGGTCAGGACTTAGGTAAGGTTAGAGACTGTTTTTGAGGCAGATATTGTTAATCCCAGAGGAGACAGTGCCTTTGGTATTATTCCTGACCATTTTCAGTCATATTTGGAGGAGTCTGTCAAAGAGGAACAACGTCAGAGCCAGACAGTCCAGGAAGCTCCATACTTATTGCTGCAGACTTTAATTTTTTTTTTTTTCATTCTTATCCCATTTATTTATTTAGCACCTTTGAGCTTCTGCCTCCTCTCTGTGGGACCGTGATTGATCCCGAGAGGCTTGAAGGGCCTGGGACTGCATGGTCCAGCTTGGGCTGCTGGTTTGGTGGTTTGGTGTCAAAACAGGCTGATTTAAAGAGGTCCAAGCTCAAAACACAGCAGAGGATCTGTTCACGTCTACCTCATCCTCTCGACTTGTTTCACCCACCTGTATCAAATGTCCAGGTCCCGTTTTCACAAAATTCACCATTTCGACAGATTTTCCCACAAACAGGCCAGAATTATTAGGAAAATACGACTGGATTCAATTAGCTGGAAAATATCCCCTGATATCTGTTTTTGTTGACTTCAGCTCTTTTAGAGGAGGCAGTGAACTCTGGATCACACTCCAGCGCAGGAGGTGGCGCTAATGCACCTACCGTTAAACTGAAGAAGAAGAGGTGGAGGTCAAAGGTTAGAGGAAGGGGGGGGGTGGGGGGGGGGGGTGGGGGGGGGGGGGGGGGGGGGGGGGGGTGTTGGTGGACACAGGGTTCCCATCAGACCAGGACAAATATACACACCTCCCTGTAGGAAGACCCCAGTGTGTCCATCTTTAGTCTTCTTCAAATAATCCGTCCACTAAACTGCAAATAAACACACTGGGAGCTCTGTTAGTGAGTCTGTGCCGGTTCAGTCCTGCCCCACCTGGGAAGTCATGGTAATTATGGGTCATAGAAGAACAGTCTTTCAGTTTTTAACAGTCCTCTGCAATCAAGTCGGAGGTTAGAAGTATAATAATGACAAACAGGAGTTTTGTTTTCAGATCTTTGAACTTCTTTACTAAGATCCACAAAGTGCAGTCGATACTTGGAAGAAGCTTTAGGCTGCAGACAAGAGAAGACGACAATGCTTTCTCTGAGAACGCAAGACTTTCTTTGTATTTTAGGTGTCTGTTGACATAATAATATGGGCCAATGTGAAAATGAATTTTTCAGAATCTTGCAGTCACTGTAATAACAATCCGACTTGGTGGTCTGTCCATAGGGATGTCTGTGTTCTCCTGCTGTTCATGTTTAAAGTGTTGCTCTCTGTTGTTTCTTTATAAAAACAGTCAACAGCACCCACTAGTGGCCAAACATGAAAGTGCATCATTTTCAGTGTTTTGGTTATTTCTGTTGAAATGGACGTTGTTTTCAAGATGCTGCAGCCTAAAAGTGAAACTTTTCTGAAATGAAAACTCAAAAACGATGTATCTTCACTTGAAACGTCGACGTGTAAACGGGGTCTTAGTCTCTCCCTCCCTCCTCCCAACTGCTCACTCCGTTAACCTGGAGTCCATTCGCCACTTTCACAACAGTTCCAGAACATTTTGACAATATTTACTCGATAGATACACTTTATAACCAGTCTACAAAAATGCACGGTCTAATAAAACTCCAAAATTCAGATTAGGATGAATCCCTCTGTCAACATGTGCAGTCGGTGTGACTGCTGGTCAGATTCTGTTCCTGCACTTCCTGTTCAGTCTTTCTCTGAGAGGTCAGTTTCCTGCTGTGGAGGTAGACGTGCAGCGGGTGAATGAAGGTGAGCAGGGACACCAGAGTGACGCCCACCTTCACCTGAGGAAGGGAAGAAAGCACACGGATGCGATCAGGCCAAGTGCGACGCGTCACGCTGTAACACAGCGTCTGTGCACTCACGTAGAGGGAGTCTCCATGGAGCTGCTGCTGGATGAAATGCAGGATGGGAAACTGAAGAAACAGAGCCACGGCCGACACTGACATGGCTACTCCTGAGATCTTCCCAAAGTGAGGCATGGGGAAGCTGGAAAGGAAGGGAAAAAAAAGAAAAAATCTCAGATTACAGTTTTTCTAAAAAGTCACTTTGAGTCCGTATGTTTAGGAAGATTCACTCTCTCTCGCTCCAGGAGGAATGAACGTACGCGATGCTGACGAAGGCCTGGTGGCCTCCGTAGAAGAAGCCGCTGCAGACCACCTGCAGGATGAAGGTGAGGTACTGCAGAGGCAGGACGGGACAGGTGAAGCACACGCAGAACAGGAAACACTGCAGGGAGGTCAGGAAGAGCGCCAGGCAGGACAAGCGCAGGTCCGCTTCCCGTTTGCTCTCTCCTGACAAATAAACACACTGGATGAGGTCCGGCATGGTGAAGTCGGTGGAGTTGAGGAGAATGTGGACTGACCCGGAGCCAGAGTCCTGTGCTTGTGTCTGTCCATGATGAGGCCGTTTATGGGGGCAAACAGCAGCGAACACAGCTGTGTGAAGGCGAACGCATTGGTGTAGTGACTCACTGCAGGGCAGGAGAGGGCGGGGAGGAGCAGGAGGTTAGTTTGTAGATGTCCCATCACCTTCCTGTCACTGCTCATGCCTCTCAAAAGATGTATTGAGGTCCTTCAACTGAAACCTATAAATATCTATCACAAATCTATCACTACGTTTCCTTTCTGAATGTCTTTAGAACCTGTCTTTCAGAAACACAGCTTCCATCCTATAAAGCTCGCTGGTTTATCCTCAACGTGTTTATTAGATCCAATCTGAACTAGCTAGTTTATAGACATTTCCCCCTTGATTGGTACATCACTTCTAGATCATATCAGTCTATCTCTATTGAGTAATATGTTGTGCACTAGAGGATTAATGATGACTCTTCAGCTCAGACTGAAGCTAAACATGGAGTTCCACAGGGTTCTGTATTGGAACCTATACTCTTCACATTATACATGCTTCTTGTAGGGAATATTATTAGGAAACACCCCAGAAAGGGAAGTATATTTAACCTTTATGGGAACAAATGCTACAGTTGTTTTGCCAGTAATTAATGAATGAGTGAAAGACACTCACAGACAGCCTTAATTTTACACCTCACCAAGTGTTTTGTCATTATCAGCCAACCGGGTGAGTGTGGGGTTGAGGGTGGAGAAGAAGATGTAGTGACAGAAGATGATGATGACCACCCAGACCAGGTGCCACAGGAAGAGCCAGGACAGAACGCAGCTCTGGAAAGCAGCTGCGGAGAGGACAAATAAGCGTTTCGTCGACAAGTCTTCTCAGTGCAAACATGAATAAAAATAGTGCAAAGATGCTGACTTGAAACTCAACATCAATTTTAATAGATTTGACTGTTTTTTTTTTTTTGTTTTTTTTTGTTTTTGGATTCTTGTGTCGTCAGATATGGGGTTCCTCAAGCATCTGCATTGGGAATCCTGTTGTTTTATTTGCATTTGCTGAGTCAGGTCATTAAATTGCAAAATCTTCTTATATATTCTGATTGTGCTCCCATAATTTTCCAATATTTTCCTGCAGGTTGTTAAGGATAGATCTCTTGTATAAATCCCAGCACCTTCTTGTCCCTTGGGTTTGTTTGTTGGATTTTGCAGTAAATGTAGAGAAGATATTCCCGCCTCTTCATTTCCCTCCTTTTTATGTTTCCGCTCATCTTCCTGTTCTTCGTCCTTCTTTTCATTCTTCCCTCCTTCTGTCCCCCGATTGCAGCCGGAGCACTTTACCCTATCAGAGCAGAGCAGATGAGTCAAACAAGCTGGCTGCTGGAACTCCTCAGGATAAAGACGCCTTTCTCCTGACCCGTAAGTGTATTTTTCTGGCAGTGGGTAGGGGATGTGCCCTCTGGGCATCAGCAGGAAGGTGCGAAGGACGAGGAATACGCCGTTAAAAGCAAGGGATAAAAACAAAGAATGAAGAGGCACCCCTCTTTCATGCAGCAGCTGTATGCAGGAAGATAAGAAGCCAAACATTTACAAAGAGAAAACTATTCAAACTGGTTCAACTGGAAAATTTCCTTCATGCGTTACCTTCACGATGAGAAAGACCAGGGCTGAGGAGTCAAACGCGCCATTGTAGATTGTGATTATTGTGGACCGGAAGGAATCAAAAAGGTTGCCGACCTGAAGAAAAAAAAAAGATTTCACATCTCCAATTATATTTTTAGTTATCTGCATGAAGTGGTTACTCAAAAAGAGTTCAGTTAATGGATAGTTAAGAAATGAAACTACAGAGTGACACTTTGCTGCAAAGCCTGCTGAAAACCTGAAATCATTCAAGCACAGGTTTACCACTGATAGCCGAAATGCTTTCAGATTAAAGAGGCCAGTGAACACACACCTGAACGTTGGTGATGTAGAGGATTGATCCAGAGATGATTAAACAGGACAGAGCGGGGTACAGCAGCACAGAGGTTTCTGTGAGGGTTGAGGCAGATCGGCTCATGTTTCTGATTATCATCTGCAATGTGCTGAATGTAAACAAACTGACACGTTCAGGAAGAACATACCGACGCTGGACAGTGTGATCAACAGTGTGCCGGTGAGGTATAAGGATCTGCAGGAAAACAGGATTCAAACAAAGTCTGAAATGTCACATTTAAATGTGTCTCTTTGGTGAAGAACAGGCAGGGGATCAATAATCAATCAGTTTACGCACTCCTGCTACAGTCCAAAGAAAGGTATTTGAAGTTAATTGTGGCGCATCACATGAGTTTGATGTCAGACTGGGAGATGTTTCAAACTCGGATAAACTGATTTACATTCGCTGGTGAATAGAGAGATCATTTCACTTGCCACTCCAGTTTGACCACAATTAAAAAAAATTGCAAAGCACTTACTATTACTGAAGGATTTTATGTTTTAGCTAACTCCAGATTATAGAGCAGCTTCCTCCCACTAACATCCAGATTATAGAGCAGTGATCGTCAACTGGGGGCGAACCGTCCAATCCGGCCCACGACTGGATTCCAACGCACGCGCGCACGCATGCCCCTCCAGTTCGCAAGTGGATGCACGCTAAGGCTGGACGATTAATTGAATTTTAATCTTGATTTCGATTTTGGTTACTCACGATCATTAAAATGTTATAATCGGAGAAAAACGATTAATTAGCCGCACGGCGCGGCGTGTATGTAATTTCCTACGCTGCCAAAGTACCATGAATGCACCTTGTGCACGCAGCCGCAGCAAGGGCTCTATCAGCAGCACGTGAAGGAAGCGGTTAACAAACATGGCAGAAAAGGAGCCTTCAGTTGACAAGAAAGGTAGGACTACTTCAGTCTTCTATTAGCATTTTGGCTTCAACTCGTCGGACATCCAGCATCCCTGCCACAAGTGCGGCATCAGAGCGGGTTTTCAGCGCAGGTGGGAATGTTGTCACCTGCCTTCGTTCGTCGCTGAAGCCAGACCAAGTGAACAGACTCGTCTTCCTTGCCAAAAACCTGTAGGAAGTTAACTACAGGGAGTTTTTAACTATGCAGCCAACCCCTCTTTTGTTATTTAAAATAGTTTTTGAGAGAGTTCAAAGAATATTTTCAGGTTGTGTTTTTGACTGAGTTATTAGTGTATTTTGCATATTGCTATTTTTGCAAGTTCTATAGAAATGCATGCAGATTGGGTATTTATTTTTATTTGTTTTATTGATATTATTTAAGATATTAATTTTTTATAAGTTTATTTTTGATTGTTCTTTCAAGTTGTAGTTTAATAAATACTCAAGTTTTGGAATTATGAATAATCGTGGTGATTTCAATATCTATCAACATAATCGTGATTATTATTTTTGCCATAATCGTCCAGCCCTAATGCACGCATCTTCCTCCCCATAACATCCAGATTATAGAGCATCTTCCTCTCACTAATGACCACATTATAGAGCATCTTCCTCCCGTTAACATCCAGATTATAGAACATCTTCTTCAGTTCACTTCTTGCCTGAAACAGACTTAAGTATGGGATACCAAAGAAATACAATAGTAACTTTCATTTTCAGACACTAAAAGTTACTTCTTAAAAAGTAGTCAATTTGTAGTTTTCAGACTCTTCAATGCTGAGTCTTTTTGTCAATACTCAGTGTTTCTCATTTTCACATTTACAGTTGGAGACACGGCAGACTATAAAGTGTCTGAACAGCCGGCGGAGCTTGAGTTGCTCAGTGTTTCATTACTCACATTGCTATAAGTCTCATCACAGTCGTTCCACAGCGATCGAAGAAGTAACCGATCGGGAAGCGAGTTACTGTGTTGCAGATACAAGCAACAGACATGACCTGAGACAAGTGCTCATCCTGATCAATACAGTCTGTTAGAAAAAGAAGAAAGACGGGGTCAAGGTCAGCAGCAATAGTATTTGTGTTAGTATTAATAGTGTCAGTACTGGTGGTCCCAGCAGTGGTCGTCTTACCTGTGTGTATGCTGAGCTCCTCTGTTGCCTCAGCTGTGCTGTTCACACAGTGCCCTGCAAAGTATCCTTCAGTTTTGAGCACAAACACCAGAGAGGCCCAGCCGAAGGAAATCCCCGTGAAGAACAAAGCCTCCACCAGTCCAGACAGCAGCGTGAGCCAGTGCTGCACTTTCTGTCCTGCAGACATGACTCTGCAGTCTGCACACCTCAGCTCAGCCGGCGGGGTCCGGCCAGGCCCGGCCAGGAAGCCCGGTCCGATTCAACTGAGCTCAGGATATGAGAGGAGGAGGCCTGGGGAGGGCAGACATGACAGATGAGACCGGGCGGCCGGGGGAGGAACTTAAACTCTGGAAAGGAGGGATTTCAGACTGCTCCACAGCTCCGAACAAGTCTTCATACAACACAGTTCTCCTTTCAGCTCTGCTTTTTATTTAGTTCTCAGCTGTTGCAAATACTCACATTACTGTAATTAAGTAGTATTTATGATCTACACATAACATACAACATGTCAGTAGAAAAGTAAACTGTTGAGTACACATTTTAACTATTTTAACACATTGCAAATATATTTTTGATTTAACTTAATTCTTTATTTTTAGATAAAGCAACTGAGAATTGTTATTCATATGACAACAACGACAATATTAATAATAATAATAATAGTAAGTATAATAATTTTGTTTTCATAAATAAATAAATAAATAAATAAATAGGTGATTTAAAAATCAAAGTAAATTTGTGAAATGTTGTGAGCAAGTTACAGGTTTTTTTTCTTTTATTGCAGGGATTTTACATCATAAATTTTCTCGACTGTTTCACAACTTTTTAATAGTTTATTAAAAATGTATTTTTTTCAGATCCGGTAACTACATTCCTACATAGCATTGTTACTTCAGTATTTTTAAACTGTCGATAAATTCTGTAACTACATTCAGTTTTCAGGGAGAGAAGTGCCAAATTATACACTACTGTACATTGGATAACATTTTCAGTAACAAACTATAAACACCCACATTACTGGAAATAAGTATTTTGGAAAACTTTTCATAACTTCAAGCAATGTAACAGGAGTTGGACTTAAGTTCAAAGTTCACTGCACATTCGGATGCTGATTTAATTATTTTTTCCAGTACAGGTACATTACTGTACAAATACTTGTTGACCATCTTAGAAGTACCATATTAAAAACACCCACATTACTGCAATTAAGGACTTGTTTCAAACACTTTAATTAAAGTTATGTAAAAGCATTTAGTACTCTTTCCTTTCTGAGAGCAGAAGCCTGAGTGTGTGTAGCAGGATTAAAGTCCACTTTTACTCATTTCACTCACTGGGAAGGTAAACAAACTGACTTTCTGCAGTCTGGTGAAAAGACATTGTTTCAGTAAAGCTGATGAGAGTTTGCATGTTTGGCTGAGCCGAGCCGTCCCCTTACCTCTCTTGTTGTTGAAAGGATCGGTCTGTTGGAGTTCCTCGTCTTGTGACGAGCACCCAGGATCTCAAACCACACCTTTTCCTGTGTGCACACTGCTGGAAGCCAGCAGCAGCAGCTGTCTGCCGGCTCATCTTCCTGCTGCCTCAGAGGACTGTGGGATATTTCACATACCATGTCAGGTTTGTGCCTGCAGGGCTCCTCCGGATCAGAACCGTCCTGCTTCTGGGAGACAGAAAGAGAAAGCAAGACTCACTATAATGTTATAAACCTGCAGACTGAAGATAATCATCACAAGGTTTTACTGGTCTGGAAACATTAAAGAAATCTGGTTACGCATTAAGTACATGGACTGCAGCACATGTCATTTAATAATAGAAATATATATGTTTTACTTCAACTCCAGGCTGGAGTCTCCAGCTGCTCGAGTTTGCATGTTCTCTCTGTGTTGGGGTTTGAACACGCAAATGGAAAAATGGATGAATAAGTCTTTTAAAATTTATTTCCATTCTTCTCATAAAAGCTTTCTGCAGATGTATTACATTCACAATGAGGATGAATGTTTTGAGTTTGCAGTTTTTGAAGTGAAGATTGGAAATTCCAGCATGTGAAGTTAAAGTCAAATCTGAAGCTGAGCCAGAGTGGGGGCAAGGGGGCGGTCGCCCCAGGGCCCACAAGGTCATAGGGCCCCGTTTCATGTGATGCGTTCACATTTAATCGTAAATAAATTATTATAATAAAATGTGCAGTGTGTGCCAGAAGGTATACGCATATGATTGTGGGCTCCAATTTGCCAATTCTTACATGACGACTGTCCATGAATGCATCAGAGCTGTAAGTGAGCACTGATTGGCTGTGCGGAATTAACGAGTTTTTTTCTTTTGCACTTGATCTGAACTCTTTGGAGGGAAGTTAAACAGTATGCTAAACACTATGCTAGCTGCTAGCGGTACTACCCAAAACCTAACATCGGAGCCACTGGTGAGTCAGTGAAACCTTCAATAATATTATCTTTATCAGAATGCTGTGGTCTTAAACACCTGCCTATCTGAATGTGCCTTGTGTTGCTCTCAACTATAAGAGACCACCGAGTCTATTTTTTTCTAATATACGTGAATTCCAAAAGATATAGATAGCTGTGTCTATATCTGTCTGAATAGATTGTGTAATTTTAGACCAGCTGTGTTCATTTATATTTAAGCTGTATCAAAGATGGTACAGATTTAGCCAGGGAGTTTTTATCTGAGCTTTCAGCACCATGGACAGTGGATGCTCTGAGATTGACACCTGTCAGTCTGCATTTGTGTGTGTGTGTGTGTGTGTGGTGCGTATGTGTATTTGTTCTTCAGAACAAGTTAGTGAACTGGTTTGTGACTTTATTCTGCTTTCTGAGGCATATCGGTTTGCTTGGCTCAATAAAAGTGAGCATTAGTGTGTTGTTTGATGGCAGCATGAGGGATTGTTTGAATGGTAAAATTACTATCATAAGGTCCTGTAGAGAACGCTCCGCCCCCTCTGTACTGAGACCCACGCTCCGCCTCTGATCAAACCTCTCTGTCTTTTAGAGTCGATGTAGGATCCAGTTCCTCTGCAGTTCAGCTTTTTGAACCTTTTCTCTGTTTTACTCATTTCCACGACTGATTTCAGCTTTCACAGCATTTTGAATGTCTGTTTACGCGACAATGGTGCACTGAATCAGTGAAAATGAAACTTTTTGGAAACAGCTCCCGAGGGGGAACTTCTGTAAATCGCTCCATCGTCATGTGAATGGGAGAAAACGAGACTTTCTGAAAACACCCTGTCTTCATGCTGCTACTGGTCATGTGCACCATGGCCGAAATAAACAGTTCTGCACATGCTCAGAGGGAGAAAACTTTTTTTCCTGCCTTCAACATGTTTTGGTGAAAACAGGCCTTTTTCCACTTTTGTCTTAGTGTTTACTATTTAATCTATAATTATTATTATAATATAATACACACTGGAGGCCACACTGGCAACACAGCACATCAATGAAATAAAATCAGGTGTTCTTTAAAAACAATGAGAAAAACATCCTCCAGGTTCCAGTAATTCATCTGCTTTAAAACTCCATTCTCATGTCTTCATTTCTCCAGGCTGATGTTAGCAGTACAATCTGTTTTATTACACTTTAACATTTAACTGATGTATTATATGTAGTTTATGGTGATTGTGCAACTTGTTAATGAGTCATCCATTCATTTATGAGCTTTATAAGACAGTATGTACGTTAAGAAACATATGAAAATCCAGGATGTTGTTCAACCAAATTGATTTCAATTCAAAGTTGATCAATGAAAATCATATTGTCAACTATATCAACATTAAATAAGCATTCTTCTTCTTTTTTTTAATCTCAGTTATCAGCGTGAATGGTGTGATTTCTAATATTTGCTGTTTAAAACAATCATTTTTGGGTTTGGATTATCCGTGGCTCAGATAAGAAGAATATTTTTGAAGAAAGAAAACCTTCTGTTGATTCATTGTGTGTTTGAGTGAATGAAGGAATTTATTCTGCTGATTCATGTAATCCTCATGTAAAGAGTGACGTGCCGTCATCTCACACTTCGATAATCTGATGTTAATCATTTACTGTGATAATATTTGCTCAGGAGCTGTTTGATGTAGGCCATGTTGACTTTTATAATCTCCCTGTGAGTCACTTTTATTTCTGATGGTATTTTCACCCCTACAAGACTGATTCAAAAAAGTGTAATGAAGCAGTTTGATCGAAAAGAAGTTTGAAGTCAAAGATTTAACATGAATGGAAGCATAACCAGGATACATTGATCACTAATCAAGTCACCATTGATACTCAGACAGCCTGAAATATTCATTGAGATGAATTAATTTATTTACAGGTTTGTGATAGGATGCAAGGATGAAATGAGGAAGGGAAGGTTTTTATTTATTTATTTATTATTTTTTTAAATCTGCGCTCCCTCCTCTAGCTCATCCTGATTGGCTGCTGCCTCTCTCCCGTCTCTTGCTTGCTCCTCCCGGATCGTCCTCCTGCTCCCTCTCCTCTCCTCTGCCTCTCTGCTTTCTTGGAGCAGCTCCTCTTTGTTTGACATTCTTCACTCTGAGCATCACCTCCTCCTCAAGTCGAGCTTCCACAGCTTTATATTTCCGTCTCCATTCAGCGTTTTTCTTCTGCAGCTGGAATAAAAATAGTGAAAATGGTCATTGAGGGACTTTCTAAACTGCTCACTGTCTCCTGGAGCCCATCGTTCCCAACCGGTTCATCTCCAAACAAAATGAAATGAGCTGAAGTTGTGTGAAATGCTGTTCAGAGCTGTGGTCGTAAGGTCTCCGGTGCCTGCGGTGGCTAAAACCCCCGAACCCGGTGGTGGACACCAGAAGTAAGCGCTGCCATCAAGCTGAAGAAGGAGTCCTATCGAGCCTTGTTGGCTCGTGGGACTCCAGAAGTAGCTGACAGGTACCGGCAGGCCTAGCGAACTGCAGCCCGAGTGGTTGTGGAGGCAAAAACTCGGGTCTGGGAGGAGTTCGGGGAGGCCATGGAGGAGGACTACCGGTCGGCCTCAAAGAAATTCTGGCAAACCGTCTGGTGCCTCAGAAAGGGAAAGCAGGTCTCTACTAACACTGTTTACAGTGGAGGCAGGAAGCTGCTGACCTCAACTGGAGATATCATAGGACAGTGGAAGGAATACTTCGAGAACCTCCTCAATATCATTACCACCTCTTCCGTGGCAGAAGCAGAGGCTGAGGTCTCAGAGGTGGACTCGTCCATCACCCAAGCTGAAGTCACCGAGGTGGTTGGTAAGCTCCTCGGTGGCAAGGCACCAGGGGTGGACGAGATTCGCCCTGAGGACCTTAAGTCTCTGGATGTGCAGGGACTGTCTTGGTTGACATGTCTCTGCAACATCGCGCGGCGGTCGGGGACGGTGCCTCTGGATTGGCAGACCGGGGTGGTGGTCCCCCTTTTTAAAAAAGGGGACCGGAGGATGTGCTCAACTATAGGGGGATCGCACTCCTCAGTCTGCCTGGGAAAGTCTTCTCCAAGGTACTGGAGAGGAGAATTCGACCGATAGTCGAACCTGGGATCCAGGAGGAACAATACGGTTTTCGTCCTGGTCGTGGAACAGTGGACCAGCTCTACACCCTCCATAGGTTGCTCGAGGGCTCGTCGGAGTTCGCCCGACCAGTTCACATGTGTTTTGTGGACTTGGAGAAGGCATTCAACTGCGTCCCTCATGGTGGCTTGTGGGGGGTGCTCCGGGAATACGGAGTCCGGGGCCCCTTCCTAAGGGCCGTCCGGTCTCTGTATGACCGGAGTAGGAGTGTGGTCAGCATTGCCAGCAGTAAATCGGACCTGTTCCCGATGCATGTTGGACTACGGCAGGGCTGCCCTTAGTCACCAGTTCTGTTAATAACTTTTATGGACAGAATTTCTAGGTAAAGCCAGGGGCCGGAGGGGGTCTGGTTTGGGGACCACAGGATTTCATCTTTGCTTTTGCAGATGATGTTGTCCTGTTGGTTTCATCGAACCCGGACCTACAGCATGCACTGCGGCGGTTCGCAGCCAAGTGTGAAGCGACAGGGATGAGGATCAGCACCTCCAAATCCGAGGCCATGGTCCTCGACTGGAGGAAGGTGGCTTGCCCCCTCCAGGTCGGTGGAGAAATTCTGGCCCATGTATAGGACTTCAAGTATCTTGGGGTCTTGTTCACGAGTGGAGGACGGATGGAGGGTGAGATTGACAGGCGGATCGGTGCAGCGGCTGCAGTGATGCGGTCGTTGTATCGGTCCGTCGTGGTAAAGAAGGAGCTGAGCCGAAAGGCGAAACTCTCAATTTACCGGTCAATCTACGTTCCCACCCTCACCTATGGTCATGAGCTTTGGGTCATGACCGAAAGGACAAGATCCCGGACACAAGTGGCTGAAATGAGCTTCCTCCGTAGGGTGGCTGGGCGCTCCCTTCGAGATAGGGTGAGGAGCTCAGTCACCAGGGAGGAGCTCGGAGTAGAGCCGCTACTCCTCCACGTCCAGAGGAGCCAGCTGAGGAGGCTCGGACACCTCTTTAGGATGCCTCCTGGATGCCTCCCTGGGGAGGTGTTCCGGGCATGTCCCACCAGCAGGAGACCCGGGGACGACCTAGGACACAGTGGCCTGGAAACACCTTGGGATCCTCCCAGAGGAGCTGGAGGAAGAGTCCCATAGAAGTCTGGGCATCCCTGCTGAGACTGCTGCCCCCGCGACCCGGTCCCGGATAAGCGGTGGAAAATTGATGGATGGCTGGATCATAAATCCTGAATTGAGAATTGTACTATGGTATTTCAATTTAAAAAAAAGGTTTTTCTGACTTGCCAGCTGTCAGCAGTTTGATCATGAAGAGTCAATAATTCATTTTTTTATCACCACTGAAGAAGACTAATGTTCTTGTTCCTTTAACATTCATAAATGAGGAGTTACATCAGGAAAAAGGTTTAATTCAGATTCTGTTTGCATGCTGATGACACCTAAACCTGTTTTTGTGCTTATCTGGGCTCAACAGAACAACATGAACCAGTAGAGGCTGACTTCAGGGTTCTCCTCAGGGTGTGATCACCACCGATGGCACAAACCTCAACCATGTTCTGGTCTGTGAAAGAGTCGGTTTTTTTCATTCAAAAGAAAAAAAAAAAAGCTAAACAATATTTCTAATTTTAAGTTTTTTTTTAGATGGGCTGTAAAAGTGCACTTCCACTATCTAACCACACGAGGGCAGCATCACACTTTCACTGACAACCATTTATTCCAAGCGAAATAATTCAGGAGAAAATGGTACAAATATCCCAAATAACACCCCATTTCACCATCGCGTATATTTGTATTTTGCTTATTTAACTCTTGTTATTCTATATTAAAAGCATGAAACATTCAGTATCATTAGATCTAATATTTATTGAAATTCAGAATCACAATCAGCTTTATTGGCCATGTTTGTAAAAAAGCAAGCAAGAAATTTGACTTTGGTTAAAATTTCACTCTCTGGGCATTAGAAGGAAAAACAAGCAGCAACAGGAGAGAAGAAGACACTGAGTACTGAAATTAGGTTAAAAATAATAAGTATATAAACATTCCAAAATCACAATATTTCTAATAAAATGAATACAGGATTTATTACTGATATTTCAGTATTATTATTCTAACAGATGTACTGATATAATATAGCAAAATGCTTTGTTTTTATTCTGCTGGTGAGCAGGGTCGGAGACAAAAAATGAAAAGTTCTAAATGGGAAGTCGACAATACAAATCTTTTCAATGCATCTCTTAGTGCTTCTATTATTATTTTAATATGAGAAAAAGAAACCGGAGCAGAAAAGTTTGTGTTTGATGGAGCTTTCCATCCATTAACGTTACAGATAAGATTTTTAAATTAAAAAATAAATTCAACAAAAAAAATAATAATTTTTTTTTTGAGATTTTCAACCTTTTTTTCAACGTTTTAATTCAATTCAATTCAGTTCAGTTTCATACAGCAAATAAAGCACAGTCATTCCAAGTTTCTTTAACAGAGAGAAAAAAAATAACTTTCTGCAGAACCAGACTCAGAGGTAAATATCAATTTTAAAAAAATAGAAACGATATTTTTTCTTCAACATTCTCTGTGTAGTCTTTTTCTTGCACGGTGGTTTATTTCCATACATGAGATTATTATATTACTGCACATATGCCCCCCCCCCCCCCCCCACCTCCCCGCAACCCCCCCGCCCCCCCCCCGCAGAGGAAGCGCAGCGCCCGGTGAACAAGCCGCGGCAGGACCGGGAGCAGAGCAGAGGAGACGAGAGGAAATTGCATAGGTGGGTGTTTTCTCCTCCGTCTTCATTGTGAGAGCGCTTCTCGCCCTGCGGAGGACAGCGTCACCTGCCCGGGCCACACGCGGGGCTCCTGCCACCTCTCGCCGGTGTCTTTTACTGTTTTTTTTTTCCCGCGGCGTGGAGCTCGCTCGCCTCTCCCGGAGGAGCTGCGGTGGTCTGCGGGTTCAGGACACAGGAGCGGCGGCTGGAGCGGCTGGAGGCTAAGCTAGACTAAGCTAAGCTAAGCTAAGGCCCGAATCCCTCATCGCACACACTTATGGACTTTGAAAAACACGCCTAACAGTCTCCAGAATCGGTAAAGACCCGTCTCTCGGTGTTTTGTGCTCAGCGCGGCCGGTTCTGGGTTGTTGTAGAAGGGGAAAAGAGCAGTTCTTCTTTCGGGGAACTTGCTAGGTTGTAAACGCAGAGGCTAACTCGGCTAGCACTGCGGCGGTGAAGTCGGTCTCTTGTCGGATGCGGGGAAACTTTCCTCATGTTTGCTTCAGTGCTGCAAAGGTGTGTCACTGATCACACCCTAAAGCATGCTTTTCTTCTGGGAAAACGCAGTGAAATAGATATTTCAGTCAGTGTGCTGTCTCCTGTAGATCAGGGTTAAATTAACAAATGTTGTCTTATCCGCGCTAGAATATCCTCACTGGCTGAAATAATCCTTATTTCTGTTCCACAGAATCATGTTCTGATTGGAGATGTAGACACTTACTTTCAGATTGGACTGGATTACCTTTCAGGGGCTAAATAAGCATTTTGTAACAGTCTGCAGTTTTCAAAATCACAAAATAATGATCCCTCATATTGGTCAAACCTGTGAGTGAATTAAAACAGATCAGGAAAACTTTTTTCTATTAGTGAGAATGCAGAAAAACAGATATTCCATGTTGTTATACTCTGATCAACATCAGACCAGGTTTATATAATCAAGAGAAAAGAGCTAG
Source organism: Salarias fasciatus (assembly GCF_902148845.1). Lineage (NCBI taxonomy): Eukaryota > Metazoa > Chordata > Actinopteri > Blenniiformes > Blenniidae > Salarias > Salarias fasciatus. The sequence goes on along the minus strand of NC_043750.1, from coordinate 39,653,662 downwards.
ATTAACTGCCAATGTCTCTAGAGTAGTAATACCATGTGTCTTCTAACAGTCTATTTTAATTGGAAACTCTGCAGAATGTTTCTTTGAAATGACAGCTAGAAATGCACAGAACTTTCTTTTTGTTTATCTCACTGTTGGTGTAACAGCATTTTGTTGCTTTTTGTACATTAGTCAATGTTTCAATTGGCCAAAAACTTGAATCCTATTATCAAGTGTGAACTTAGTCATTCCACAGTTTGATACAGCCTGTGGTTTATAAACAGTTTATGCAGATCATGAATGTTTCAGCACTTGTTGACCACATTGAGCCGGGATGGACTGTAGCTGAGTGGATTATCCCCAGAGGGATTTATTCTAATGTAAACACTATTAATGCTTCATGAAGTCTTGACTCTACCAGGCCCACATTATGACACTTCTTATCTGCTCTATAAGAAAGCACATATGTTGTTACGTTTGGACAAAAAACCTTTCATTCTTTCTTGTTCAGATACAAAATATTGACATTCTAGTGCATTTTGTCACTTCAAACCAGGAACTACTCTACATTTGTCTAAGACAATAGATCCCAGAAAAGAGAACTGTTCAGGATAATGTGTGTGATTTGTGAAACCAGTGTTTACGGGTGAAAATGATGGATGTGGATCACACTGAACCAGGTGAATCTGCTCTCTTTGAGGGCAGGTTTCATCCTGAAGAGATTAGTTTAGGATTTGTGAAACAGATGTGGGTGTACTGATGACAGCTCTGAACATGGCTTCATGTAATCTACATGCAAAATATTGAAAAGAGAAAAAATGTTGATAATATGCTCTTTTTTTCCTAAGACTTTTTTTTTTGGCCTTTCTTGGATATTGTAGTCTGTTTTAGAGGCTGCTGGTGTGAATACATAAACAAATTGCCAAATTTTATGCATTTTGCTCGATTTTCAAAGCGTTAAATGAGCTTCAGAGATAATCAGAGCTTTACCTAAAGGCCTTACACGATTTTAGCGCATTAAGAGGTGTAAAAAAAGCGGATTATTTGAGGGTTTTGAGTTCTAGTTTCTCTTTAAATGCCTGTCAGAAGCCGCCAATCACAGGCTAACTTCATCGCAATGCTAACGCTCGTTAGCTTGATGAATAACTTTATTTAGAGCCAGACCTCGGGGAAAGTTTAACAAAACTCACTACCAGGGTTAAAACTTATCGAGGCGGATTAAAGCTGAAGTGCGTGGTGAACCCGGCGGGCTGCTGTTCGGTGGATGGTTTCGGGGTGTGCTAGATTTCACCCTTTCCGTTTGGCTGCGGTAAACATGGGAGCTTTAAACGGGCTGTTCCGTCACTTTCCCCCCGGGTGGGGGTCTCCGGGGGGTGGTGGTGGGGCACGGAAGTGGCCGTCCGTGCCGCTCAGACGCCGCCAGACAGTAAACCAGGGGTCAAAGTCCAGTTCGTGCTTATCGGTTTCCGTCATGGAATACACCTGAATACGCCCACTCTGCGTGGTCCGTGAATGCCGCACGGTGCGTTCAGGTGACGGCGTGTGTTTCCTTCTCCTCAGTGTCCTGCCCTGTTTGGTTTCCAGCAGCTGGCTTTTGATGTGGTGGGCCTGAGGATCCGAGCTGCTGCTGCTGGTGCTGCTGGTGGAGGAGCAGCTCGGGATTACAGCCAGAACCTGTTGTGTGGGTCTGGATGCGCGGGGTGTGGTTGGGTGGCAGGCGTGTTTTTAGTTGCTTCATTTTTCAGCCCCTTTTGAGGAGGCTCGCAGCCCTGACGCCTTCTCCGTTTACACTCTTCCTTTGTGGTTGGACCAGGGCCGGATTACCTGAAGTTACCTGGCGGATCGCACACAGTAAGCTTCCTCCTCAGAGCTTCATGTGCTTCACGCATTCTCTCAGAGCGAGTGGAAAGTGGAGGGTACAGTCAGCTGATCGGTGCATGGACATGCCTGACATGCTCCTGTGAACGCCCCTGGGGTATGTCTGCTTTGACCTGCTGGGACAGAGCTTGTGAGCGAGTTGGTACACGCCATCCGCTCTGAAATGCGGCGTTTCTTTGGGACGTGGAGGAGAATCAGGTCTCCTGTGGAGCCTGGAGTTTGTCCGTGGAGGCTGAAGCCTCGCGGCTCAGCCAGTTGTTTTAAGCAGGGCTATCATTTGCGAGCGGCTGTAATGACGGGCTTTCGGCGCGCTGCTCGGGTGTGTCCCTCTGACACACAGGAGCTGGGGTTTTGTTATATTTGCTCCTCCTCTCTCCCTCCCTCTCTCCATTCATCACACTTCCTCCCTCCTGTTCCCAGCAGTCACACCTGCACTCTGTTTTTATTTGAACGTCAGAGATGTGCGATAACGCGCGCAGCGTGAAATCAAAGTGCACTGATTTTCAAACCTGCTCCTCGACCCCTCCTTCCTCTGCTCCCCCTGCTGCTGCTGCTGCTTGGTTTCTTGGAAAGGTTGAGTGTCGGTTTGCAGTTTTATGAACCTCACTGCAGCGCTGTAACCCGCTTCCTTGTTAAGAAGTGGTCTCGCTCTAGTTGCAGTTCAGTGCTGGTAAATCTTTATCGCAGGCGTGTGTTTTCTCATTTTTTTTGTGGTTGAGATCCTTCATGATTTCAGTGGGTATCTGCTGAAGAACACCAGAGAAGCTCTGTATGAGGCCACTCCTGATGAAGAAAATGTAATTATGTGCCTCTGCAACATTTTCCAGAATTATTGGGTTCACTGGAAGAGTGATTGACATTTGCAACAGCTACCACTTGAAATTTACATGCAAAATACTATTTTACTGACTTTATTCAGGGTAAGAAATGTGTGCCTGCTGCTTGCTGGAGACATGCAGTTAGTCCTCTTCAATGAAAAGGATATATGTAGGACGCTGCTGATATTCAGGACCTGTTTATACGACAACGGTGCTCGAAGCCACTGAACGTTTTGAAATCGGCTGGGCAGAGATGCTGCTCCTGGTCCTGCTGCTGCGCTCCTCGACTGCAGTCAACAGTCCTTCTGCACGTGCTCAGTAGATGGTCAGTAAGAGCATTGCTGGTCTCCACAGTGTCACGACTCCATATTCTCCTAAATCCTGTTTTGAAATGTTAGAAAGTCGAGTGGAATGTCACTGGAGCCCTGCTCCACCGGGGGGAAAAACATTGTTCTTATTGTCCGTCTACTGAGCATGTGCAGTTTGCAAGACTAGTAACAGTTTCCACCGTCAGCACAGAAATAGTCTGAACTTTTGCAAAAACTTATGAACACTTCTCAAGAAGTTGTGTTTTCAGTGGCATCATGCAGCACTGTCGTCTAAACAGACCCCCAAAACGCTTTTTCACTTGAAGTCGTCTTTAGCATTTTCATCGTACCACTAAATATAATCTACAGTCGATTATTTCTGTTCATGCATGAGGAAATCCATCTGAAGTGAAGAAGAATGGCTTCATTGTTTGTTTTCCAGATCATGTGCATTTGCTGTCAGTACCGGTAGATTAACGGAACCGTCCATTGACCTCTGTTGACCTCTGTCGCCACGGCGATCCCATCGCTGCCCGTGACAGGTTAATTTGTACACAGCTTGATCTAATCTAGAGGTTCACCATGCTGTTTTGGGAGGAGAATAATGCAATAATATAATAAACAGTAAGATTTCTGCTTATTTCGTTAAAGTCGAATGTAAAATTGATCTCTTTACAGATCCACAGCATTCAAACGCCCTCATACCTGGACATAATAAGATCATTTAAACCAATTCTCTCTGTGAAAAACACTTGGAAGGAGCTCGATGATGGTCAGCACAACATTTAATGAGAGAATGGTTTATATTTTCCAGCATTTTCAGATTGCAAAAATGAAAACGTGCTGCAAACACATCTGAAATGAGTACTGCATCCTCTGATCTCCTCCGATCTCCCCGCTCCAGCCAGATCACACTTGTTGCTTCTGTATTCAGCTCTTCTCTTTGTCCTGAGATGAAATTCATCCGCCAGCCTTTGGAAGCGCGCTGCACGTTTCCTTCCTCGCCGTGAATAGAAAGCTCGCTGTGACCACAGCGTCCCCCGCATGGAGGGCTGCGTGAGCGTGCACGTGTATTCATGGCTTCAAGTCAGGATGGTAAAGGCGGCACTAGTTGGACATTGGCCAAAGCTAACACACAAAATGCACTGCGCACACACACACACACACACACACACACACACACACACACACACACACACACACACACACACAGTCACACACACACACACAGTCACACACAGTCAGTCCAAATCTCTGTCTGACCATTGAAATGAGGCTGAGTCAGCGAAGCGCTTCGCCAAGCCACAACAGCATTTTACCATAGCTTCACTTCTGTGTGCGTGCGTGCGTGTGCGCGCGTTTTCGTGTGTGTGTGTTTGTGTCAGCCTGCCACAGCCACCACTGACTGCGTCCCTGAAACGGCCGTGATGGCACTGGAATGAGGGAGTGCAGAAACAGTCCTGGGTGAAATGCAAACAAACACACTGCGATTGACTCCTCACTGAGCAGTCGGTTGATGTTGCGCGGCAGTAAGTGGCTTAGCGGTGTAATTCCCGGCCCGTTCCATCAGCAGATACGATTTAGCGTCGCAGCTAATGGCCTTACGATGGATTTACGACTAATGCCCGAGCTGCAAGTGGCAAAAGCCATTTAAAACTTTCCCGAGAAGCTGCGCCCTGCCACAAGAATGTCCGTGGTCGGACTCGCATAGCAGTAGTGGTTGTGTGGAAGCGCTCTTCCTCCACTCAGAGACACACACAGAAAGGAAAAGTGTTGATGTTCCTGTGGTGTGTGGACGTATCTGATGTTCACTGTCAGGTCGGTTGTTTTCCGTCTCTAATGGAAATTCCTGACAGCTGCTGCAGGCTCCGTCAAAACACTGCAAACATTTGTTTGTCACATGCTGACACAGCCACTTAGTTTTGGCAAAGAGATTTTTACGTCAACATTTTACAGCGGCGGTGTCAAACATCAGACACTACAGCCTCCAGACGTCCATTTCAGTCTGTAGGATGAGGTTAAATTGGGTTTTTCAGTCAGAGGAGCTGTTGTTTCAGTAAAGGTAGACGCCGTAACGCCACACTAATGCTGTTTATTCAGCTTCCAACTGGGTTAGTTAACAGTTTAGACTTCAAACGACATTAACAGACAGGCAACATGGCTGCCTCCAGCTCAGCTGCTTCATGACTGCTTTCATCCAGAAAGAAACCAGAGATTTTATTGAGTTTTCTGCTGTTAATATACTTGGAAAATGGACATGCTGATGGATATTTCACCGAAATGATGAGAGGCAGTGTTATTTAGTACAAACAAAATCAAAAGTTACATCGAACTTGAAAAAAACTTCGACCAAAACCTCAGAAACCACCCACTTTCCCCAGTCGGAAGCTCCCGGGTTGATCGTATTCAGGTGCCTTGCTCTCATATCTCAGTTACTGATGGCGGCACCTTTAGACCTGTGGAGGCCTCAGAAAATATTGGGCCCCGTTACCATTACACCTCGCAGCCACCGAAAACACAACTTTTTGAAAGTGTTCCGACTCTGCCTCTGTGGTAGGGTGGGCTGGGGGGGACGCAACTTTTTGAAAACACTCGGACTTTGTCTCTGGAAACGCCGCTGCTGTTGGTGAGCAACACGGCCGTAGCAAACGGCTGTTCTGCACACGCTCAGGAGATGTTGAACGTTGGCGATTATTTTCAAAAAACAAGATCTTACTGCCATCATGTCTAAGTAGTTGAGTTTAACGTAGCAAAGAATTAGAGAGGATGAAGCTGCTTGTGCAGTGTGTCTGATTCAACCCCTTCGATCACTGAAAGCTGCTTATAGCAGTCAAACGTTTTCACATAATGACTGTTTCCATGAAAATCTGCTACGTTTTAGTGTAATTTTTGGTGGAAAACTCTTGCGAGCGAGGAAGATTTATTTAATTTGAAAGCCTGCTGCTTTAACTTGACTCTTGCCGTCACTTGCTTTAATTTCAAGCTGCAGATGTTTGACATTTGGCGTTACGTCACATGAACGTGAGAGTGCGTGAACGCTCTACATGCAGAAAGATTCAGTGTTGAATTTTCCACCCTGTAGCCTTTAATTTAAATGCTCATCCATGCGCTGGATGGCTTGACACTGGAGACACACTTGAAGTTTTTCCGACTGCCTCTCACTTTGTGAACCTTTCCCACCGGGGAAGCGACGGACGGCCACACCGCCGCTCAGCGTTTGTCTGGGAAGATGAAACGTCGGCCAGAGCCAAACACAAAGAGAGCGAAAGGGTCCCTTATTAGGACGGCTTCCAACAGCTGAGACAGGATATGACATGCTAAATCCGTCTCTGGAATGTATGACAGTGGCGGTGTGTGTGTGTGTTTGTGTGTTTTTTGTGTAGCCTATGTGCTGATCTGTCCACAAGTGGGTTTAAAAAAAAAAAAAAAAAAAATCCACATCAATGGAAAGAAATGTATCTTCACCAAAGTAGCCACAGCTCTGTCTGAGTTCTCTTGGATAAAAAGCAGTGAGAGACACACACAAACACACACACACACACACACATTTTGCCACCTTTATTTAGTCTCTGACCCACATACACAGTCACACGCCCTCGCGCAGATGTGAACTGCTGCTGCCGTGTGCGAGCACCAGGACTGTATTCCAGGAGTCTTTGTTGGGGCAGCCGGTGGTGGGTGGGTGGGTGTGTGTGTGTGTGTGTGTGTGTGTGTGTGTGTGTGTGTGTGTGTGTGTGTGTGTGTGTGTGTGTGTGTGTGTGTGTGTGTGTGTGTGTGTGTGTGTGTGTGTGTGTGTGTGTGTGTGTGTGTGTGTGTGTGTGTGTGTGTGTGTGTATCTGTGTGTCAGTCAGTCAACTTTGAAGTGGAGAAAATGGTTTTTCGCCCTGGTTTGGAGACGAGCCACGCTCCTGTCAGCTCGTTATTAGACAGAAATAATCCTCCTTCACCAGCGTCTGAAAATAAAAGCTTCGTCACGGTGCGCCGGGGCGGGCGGGCGTTGCAGTTTACCTCTGGAAGCTGCACTCAGGTGCTCATTGACTTTCTCCCCGATGTCCTTAAACTACCTTTTTACTTATTCTCACCTGAATTAATTGATCCCTCTTGTTTGAGATGTATAAGCAATTTTGAAATCTGTGTGCCGAGTTTTGTTTTGTTTTTTTGTGTGTTTGATTTTTGTCCTGCTGCCACCAGCCAGGTATGAAATAATCAGTTTTTACAATATTTTAATGTGAATTTTCTGTTGGGAATACATCGTGAAGACCAGGTTCACTACAGAAATGTTATTAGTTTGGTAAAATAGTATTTTTAGCTAAAATGCTGGGAAAAAAGAGTTTCTTGCTGCTTGATGCCTTTTAAACATTCCAAACAGATTGCTGCTACATCAGAGCTCAAGTTTCTCCTCTCAAGTGTCCTCATTTAATCCTCAACATCATGGGCGGCCTGTTGTGTTGTGTACTTACAGAATTTGAAGTGCTTTTGTCTCACAGATTCAGAGTTAAACTCACACAAAACAAAAACAGGAGCCGCTGTGGAGAGCACAGCCCTCACAGATGAAAACGCCTCTGATCTGATCAATTTGCTGCCTCGTGATGGGTTTTCTCACTCCTCTCACACTCGTCTCCCTCTTTCCTCGTCACCTCCGCTGTCATTTGGGTAGAAGAAGTGCTAACAAGCTGCTCGCGCTCCAGCTGAAAACATGCTGTAATTGTCTCTCATCAGGTTTTTCACCTTCTATTTTTAATCCTGCTAAGCAGGAGGTGAAAGCTGCATGGAAACGTGACAGCAGCTTGCTGATCCTGCCTTGAATTTACACTGAATAACCATTTCTCCTGATTAATTCTCCAGCCGTAGGCTCTTTCTCTTTTGTCTTCTCACTGTGGTCCCGTTCTCTCTTTACCTCTGCTCTCATTCGCCTTCCTGCCGCTTATCATTTAAAGATCAGCTGATTGTCTTTCCTTCACGGCGCGTCCCGGTGGGTCAGTGCTCCTCTGTGTCTCTGTATGTGCTGGGGTGTGGTCCTGTCTGTCCCTGGGGGGGTTCCTGGTGGTGGTTGACCCTGTCCTGTCCTGTCCTGTCCTGTGCTCTGCTCTCAGCGTGTGAATGGAGCAGTGTGCGAGCACGGCCTCCCTGCTGGCCTCGGTGCGGGAGCAGGAGAGGCAGTTTGAGATGCTGAGCCGAGCTCTGGAGGAGGAGCGGAGGTCGTGTGCCGGCACCTTGCCCCGCCCCCTCCCCAACATGCAGGTAACGCCAGATTAAACCCCGTCCCGGCTGTCTCCGCCACCTCCATCTCTCATGCATCCGTCCATCCATCCCAGCAGCTTCATCCAAAGTCGTCTCCGCCGTCACCTCCCGCCTGGCTGGGTGGCAGCACAAACTAAACCTTTCCAGGGGGGAAACATACCTCCTCTCTGGGTTTTCGTCACACTGGGCTGCTTCAGTTCAGCTTGAATGATTGAAGATAAAGTTTCAGGGTGCTTTCACGTCTGTTATCCCACACTGAAATGTACATTTGATAGAAACGAGCCTCAGTGTGAAGCTCATCAAGACTATTTTAACTCAAATTCTGGGAAAGTGCAGCTTCATGTTGTTCCTTTCTCCCCGTGCTTGAACCGTATCAGGTTGAAAGTGGAGCTCTAGCAGACCTTTTCCATTCCTTGGTCTCATTCTGTGGCGTTCACACTTCCCAGCCGCGCCGAGCTCGTCTCTGAAACGCAACTGCGATAACCTGAAAACAGCAGGCGTGAAAGCACCCTGGATCGAAGCGAGTGAGCCGAACCGTCAAGAGGAGATATTGTGCCCCTCGTCGCAGCTTTCCGTCACATTCTCCATCCTCCACGTTTCCTCAGTAACCATCCTCACCTCATTCAAAATGAGTCGTCATTGCATCCCTCCACAAATCAACCCTAACAAGCGGGGACGGCCCGCCACGTTTGTCTTGACTTGTTCCTGGGCCTTTGCATGCTGAGCAGTGCTCCATGTTTGGTTTGTTGTGATCTCAGGCTTCTGTGTTCCAGAACTTACCCATGTGTCCAGCAGGCGGTTTATTTACCAGCAGCTGGATTTATTTGTGCTGGGGTTGTGGGGGCGATCCTCGGGATTGTTCCAGCTCAGGGGAGTTTATTAACTCAGGCAGCGGTTCAGTCAGACCTGTTTCATCAGCGGTGATTTCCAGCTCATACTCATGATTTCGTACGTGTGTTTGCTCACACACCCTTCAAGGACAGGTAACAGGTTGGCATGTGTGTGTGATACTCGGTGACTTCATGCTCGGGAGTTTACCTCACAGTCAGACACGCACACACACACCCACGCTCACTCATTCTTTCACTTTCTTATTGCCGTGTTTACTGCACTGGAACCCATCTCCGTGTAGACGCTGCTCTGTGGCCCTGAGGCGACCTCTGTCACGCTAATAAAGAATCAGTCTGTCTCACTCACTCACTCATTCACTCACTCACTCACTCACACTCTCCCTCCCCGGTCTGCCGTCTCCCTGCATGCAGGCATGCCTCCACCGGCGCTCATCCTGGTCTCAGGTGGCTCCTCTGACTGATAAGGAGCAGAAATACATGCAGCTTGTGTCGTAGTCACAGCAAGGCAGAAATGTAGCCTGAGCGGGATCTTATCACTGGTGTGTGTGTGTGTGTGTGTGTGTGTTTACATAGCCCAGAGGCTTCGGCATGCCTCCGCCACTCTCCCAAAGCAGCACAACACGACCTCGGTCTGTACTGACAGGTTCCCACATGCTCACGGCTGCCCGCCACTTTCTGCCATTGTCTTCTTCCTGAACCCTCATCTGAACTTCAGCGCCTCACGTCAGTTCAGTTTTCACCTTTCTGCCAGAGATTTTTGTTTTTTTTTTAAGTCGAGATTATGACAGGAGGCTCCTTTTTTCGAGAATTCGCCCCCGAGCTTTGCCAGCTCCGTTCCCGTTTTTGTGGAGATAGCTCAGAAAGAGAGGCGTGCAGAGGTAGAGCGCTCTCTGTGTCTGGAATGGGACGTGCGCCACACCCGACAATGCAGGCGGCGTTCAGGACCGACAGGAAGACGTTCCCCTGGTGTTGTCTTTTTACCGTGTGCCGTCATTACGTCATTATTAACCGATTCTCATTCCATCGCCACCTCAGTTCATTCATGCATTTACTGTTTGTTTACAAGCTGTCACTGACTTTCATTTGATTTTGTTTTTTTTTTTTTTTAAGGGGGAAATCATGTGCTTGTTTTGATTGTCAGAGCTGCATCAGATGCTGGAACAATAGTTACAGGGAGTGTTCACAGCTGAGCTTCACTCTCACTCTGGTATTTTTAGCATCAGACCAGAATATATGTAAATAAAACACGTTGGAGAGCTGCGGTTACATACAGCACTGTTTATAAAGGCAGCTGTTCAAAATATGCTAGTAGTTTTTATCAGTAAGGCCCAGTAGGAAGAGAATCAGTGTAGGTAGTCATTAAAAACTGATTTAACTCACCCTGACGCTGTTTTTTGGAAGAAATTAGCTGTTTGAAAAGTGTAAGTTGTTTTTGGAACCAGAATGTGGTTGAGATCCTTCCATCGATCTGCTGTGTGTTTTGGCTTGTTTTGAAATTTGGAGCCAATCAGACGCTTTCTTTGCTGGCGATACATGACCGATCAGTAGAGTTATTCTGCACCTGTCTAAAGCGTTTGCACAGTCTAGGATGTACGCCTCAGAAACAGTGCATGTCTGTTTGGAGCCCAGAAGGTAAAATAAACTGCAGATGTGCGGAGCTGAAAGGATCTACTCACAGGTCTTGTTGGGTCCTGCATTCGGAATATGATTGGAAGTGAACCGAAACCTGTTTATCCAGCGTTTTGTTGCACACAAATCACAGCAGGGTTTAATGTCAGTGCGAACAACAGTTCGTCCCCGCGTGTTGACGCGTCTCTTCTCCCCTCGCAGAACGGCCGCATTCCTTGTGATGCAGACATAGAGCGGCTGACGCTGAGCGAGGGTTACATCAACGGGACACACCACGTAAGAGCGTTTCAGCCCGGTTAGTTCCAAACGGGGCCGCTCCCCTGCTGATGCATTGTGACCTGCTGCTGCCTACAGTTCAGGATGGAGCCTGGTCAGATGGTGCAGGAGATGTTCACGGTGGAGGAGCCGCCCCTGGAGTCTGCGCCGGTCGTTTCCGTGGAGACCAATGAAGACGGGAGCACGCGGCGCACAGAGACGACGGTAACTTCATCAGTCGAGCACAGTCGGGTTGTTTGGAAATCAGTGGTTTTCCGCTCTCGTCCTTCTCCTCACTTCCTTTGCTCTTTCTCAGGTAAAGAAAGTGGTGAAGACCACCACCACCCGCACGGTCGTCCCCTCCGTGTCGGACACCATGTCCCTCGACGGCGGCGGCTCCATGACGGGCGTGGGGGGCTACACCACGCCCATGAACCAGGTCTACAGGCCAGCCCCGGGTGGAGGCGGCATGCCCATGGACTACCCCACTCAGACCGTGCCCCGCAACTACCACTACGGCCCCTCCCCCGGGGGCTACGGCGACTACCGCGCCGGGCCGCCGTCCGACAACTACGCAAGCCTCAGCAGGAGCGCCCACATGGACGATCGCTACAGGTGCCACAGCTTCACCTGTCAGGTGGATTCTACCAGACTGGAAGACGCTGTGTTCTCACTCCAGACTTCCTGCTCCCTCCTCTTTCCAGACCGGTCCATCCGGATGGGTACAGAACTCTGGATCCCAGCTACCGAGCCCCCAGCAGGTCCCAGCTGGACCCCTACGCTGCTCAGCCACAGGTGCAGTCTCGTCAGATATCTCTGCATTTCCTGCTTTCATGCTCTTTCTGATGTCAGTTTGTCCTTCTCACACTTCGAGTGTAAAATGCTCTTTGGGTGCAGAGCTTTACGCTACTGTGTTCAAGTAAGATGAAGATTTTTAAATAAAAGCTCAAAGATGCCTTTGAGAAGAATTCAGCGCCAAATGAAAGGACTTCATCCAGACCGAATCTACCTGCTGGAGACTTTTATCAGCACAGCTGAGAACGGCAATCCTTCAGAAATATCAGCCCATCTTTTGTACAACCAGTTGGAAAATATGCTGTGAATCTCATGTGCGTCTTTATCGGTCATGTTAAGACATCTAGAATATTTTGGTGTGTTTGTGATGACTGATTGGACTCCAGCTTTTTAGTTAGCTGTTTTTTTTTTTGTTTGTTTTTTTGGTTTCTCAACTTTAATACCCACGTGTCGTCGTGTTGATTGTTATCCTGTAATTTCTGCGTCTGCTCTGATCGTGGCATTGTCTTCACTGCCGTGGTGTCTTCGTGTTTGAAATGGTTGTAAGTTAATCTTATCTATTAGTTACACCCTGCCGTATCTCGATGAAAGCCTGCGATTTGTGGATTCAGAACTTGTTTTGAAAATCTCTCTCTGATGCTCCAGTTGTCTTTCTAGCTTGGGTTTTTTCTGACCGCGGTTCGTCCTGTCTGCAGGTGGGCCCTATGGGGAGCGCCATGGAGCTGTCTTCGATCCCCAGGTTCATGCCGGAGCCATACGGGCTGGAGGACGACCAGCGCAGCATGGGGTTCGACGAGCCCGACTACGGGATGGGACACCCGGTGGCCTACAGCACCATGCCCCGCAGCCACCATGCCTTCCCTCACGGGCCGCCGCGCAGAACTGCGTGAGTCGCACGTCGCTGCTGTGGCTCCTGGAGCGTCTTCCGGCGGAGAATTCACGGAATTTGCTCTCCTCTCTCTCTCTCTGTGTCTCCAGGAGTTACGAGGGAACCCTGGACGGCGACATGAGCGGTCCAGGAGACATGTACTACTGGGGAGGCGGCGCCCCGCTGGCCCAGGGCGAGCGGGGCAGCATGGCGTCGCTGGACAGCACTCTGAGGAAGGGTCCGGGCCCGGCGGGCTGGCGCCAGCCGGAGCTGCCGGAGGTCATCGCCATGCTCAACTACAGGCTGGACCCGGTCAAGAGCAACGCAGCGGCTTATCTACAGCATCTCACCTACAAGAACGACAAAGTCAGTCCCACTTTTTTCTTTTTTGTTTTAAACTAAGTCCTTAATAGGAGCATTCGCAACACAACACTGAAGCCTGAGCTGAGATATCGCTGCCGTTAAAACTACCAAAGTAGAATAAGCCTCAAAGCCATGCTGTCAGACATGCATAATGCATCAGGATTTTTTTTTTTTTTTTTTTAAACATTTCAGTGTATTTTGCACCAGAAGGTTTCATTAAAATCGGCTTTATTTTGAGATTTGAGGCATTTTCTACAGTAATTGTTTTTGTGAAAGTATTGGCATTTTCATCACGCATCCTCTGCACTACACCAAAGAAAACCTTGAAGTTTTAAAGGTTATTATGGTGCCATTTCACCAATCTGGCCTACCACTGATGTACTTGGATGAAATCAGGCATATATTGTGCATCAAGTACTGCAGATTTGTTACTTAACTGATGAGGGACTGATGAGAAACAATCAAATGTGCAAGTCTGCTTTAAAGGAATACTTCACCCAAAAAACGATTTGGCCTCATTTTCTACTCACCCTCATGCTGAGCAACACTCTGGAGCCCCTTTTTGATGTCTCAAATGCAGCCGGAGGTCCGGGGGGATTTTCGTTGTCAACAAACTTCCATATAACAGGGACCGTTAGAGCCCGAAAGAAAAAGGTCCATAAAGTCCACAAAAAAAAGTGCCTATTTTCCTTCATACTGCTCGTCCGCTGTAATCAAAGTGTCCTGAGCGGGTAACGTCCATAATTAATTCTTCACGAGGTCATTTAGTACATTTTTAGAGCCTAAACAGTGCTCTCTCGTACTTCTCCAGTGCACGTCTGCGCGCGCAGCCTGAACTACGGAAGCTGCGGCAGACCAAGCCAGACGCTTTCAGCAGGACACCGAAGTCAAAGCTTTAAAACAGTAGCCAGTCACTTTTGTGATTGTCCACAGCTCGGTCATTCACAGCAGAATATAAACAGCGGAACTTCTTTTTCTACGCTTGCAATTTAGAAAAGTAGTCGCTGAAAGCTCACAAGCGTGTTGCTTGGTCTGCCGCAGCTTCCATAGTTCAGGGTGCGCACGCAGACGTGCACTGGAGAAGTACGAGAGAGCACTGTTTAGGCTCTTAAAATGTACTAAATGACCTCATTGAGAATTAATTATGGACGTTACCCGCTCAGGACACTTGGATTACAGCGGACGAGCAGTATGAAGGAAAATAGGCACGTTTTGTGGACTTTATGGACCTTTTTCTTTCGGGCTCTATTGGTCCCTGTTATATGGAAGTTTGTTGACAACGAAAATCCCCCCGGACCTCCGGCTGCATTTGAGACATCAAAAAGGTGCTCCAGAGTGTTGCTCAGCATGAGGGTGAGTAGAAAATGAGGCCAAATGGTTTTTTGGGTGAAGTATTCCTTTAAATACCAACCGCTAAGTCATACTTGTGTCAAATTTCATGTTTGAATTAAAAAAAAACAAAAAAAACCTTTCAAACTAAAAGCTCTGTTGTGGTAATTCAGTGGACAGATAGAGAAGGAGACTTTAAGGAGTAAAGATGATGCATAATTGATGATGGACTGTGTTTTATCTGGCTGTAGTGTGGGACTAAAAGAAGACGCTATCATTGTTTATTTGAAGGAACATTTGGAAATGGCCATGGAAATAATAAAGCTTATTGGGGTCAGTGTAGAGATAATGTGAACTGTCAGCGTTAAAATGAAGAAAACAAAACACTGATCAGTCTTTACAACTGGAATGATTTTAATGTGTCACTGTTGTCAGAAATTTTGCATTTTCAGTGTGTCGGAAACGTTTTCCCCTTTTTCTCAGCTCTCCACCGACATGGTGGGGTTTTTGTTGCTGATTTACTTTAATTGTTGTAATTCCGTGTTGATAATGTATAACTTGAAAGTGTCAGCTGACGTCCGCCGTCCTGCTGGTTCCAGGTGAAGTCCGACGTGCGTCGTCTGAAGGGGATTCCAGCGCTGGTCTCCATGCTCGACAACCCCAACAGGGAGGTCAGTCTGCCGCCGCCGTACCGTCCCTCACATGTTGTTGTGGTTGGGCCGGAGCGGAGCGCGGAGCGAGGCTGAAGAATGCGGCGTGTTCTTTACATAATCCGGGAACAGGTCGTTGGCCTCAGACGAGCCGCGCTCAACAAAGGTGAACTTCAGACTTCCAGAGTGAGCGGGAGTAAAAATAAGCATGACGTGTTTGAGCTCCCTTGGCCAAATCCTGGAGGTCAACATTTGTGTGCTAAAAACACTTTTTCTGCGGCTTTTCCTCTTTCTCCTTCTCCTGCAGCTCCCTTTCATTTAGGCTCGGCTGTGGCAAAGTTTTCTGCTGATGTTTGTATGAGAATTACCAGACGGACCACATGGTGCATTCCAGCGCCGAGGCGGAGGAGCTCCTTTAGTTCACATTACATGCTCTGCTCCGTGTGTGTGTGTGTTTGTGTGTTATAGAATTGGACACAAACTCTTGCTTTGTGAAAACTCGAACAAATTCCACCAGGAGTAAACAAATATATTAAGGGAAACTAAATGGAATATTGATCTGAGATGAATTCGTGTTGAAATGAACCGTTTTAAAGTGAAATAGTTTGAGAAACCGTGGCCGGCTGGTTTGCAGTAATCACCGTAACGAGCGATACGAGCCGCACAGCCGGAGCGCCGAGTGGAAAACAGTCTGGGAGCTGCAGGAGTTCGGGCTGGTTTCCACCGATACGCCGCCGGAGCGCCGCGCGCCGGATCAATGCTCCCGTTAAGTGATACTCCATCACGGCTAATGGCTCATTAAGCTGTTATTGCCTCTGCCTCGTAGGTGCACTACGCAGCCTGCGGAGCACTGAAGAACATCTCCTATGGCAAAGATCCAGACAATAAAATTGCCATCAAGAACTGCGATGGAGTGCCGGCTCTGATCCGGCTGCTGAGGAAGATCCGAGACCAGGACCTGACCGACATCATCACAGGTGAGACTCGCATGAAAACACACACGCCTAACGTCACTTCATCTGTTCCTGTTGGATTTATCTCACCTCGCCCACGTTTCCGATCTAAACTTTGAATCGTGTCAGTTTTAAATGGCTGATTTGATTGTGAACAAGATGAGAACAGATATACGAGGCGAGGACGAGGATGTCGGCTGCTCAGCGTTGTGTTTAACGGCGTTCAGGGCAGTGACAGCTCTGGGGGAAAAACAGTTTTTTAGTCTGTTTTTGACTTAATTGCCCTGAAAGCCTCCCTGGGGGTTAGAGGTCAGGATAACGGTCCCCGGGCTGTGAGGAGTCCCTGACGGTGCAGCGGGTGTGGTAGGTCTCCTCCAGAGCTGGGAGAGGGCAGCGGGTCAGGCTCTGGACGACGTTCTGACCCTCTGGAGCTGCTTCCTGTCTGCGGCAGTGCAGCTGGAGAACCACAGCGAGACGCCGTAGTTCAGCACCGACTCCGCCGTATTAGGATTATTCCTCGTGAGAATCCTCTGGAAGTCGAGTCTCTGCTGTGCCCTCTTCAGGGTGGGGGTGGAGTTAGCGGTCCAGCTCAGGGCTTCGCTCATGTAGCTGCCCAGGAATCCTGAAACGTACCAAATAAATCACTTGTTTCAGTGTTTGAATTCACTGCTAGCTTTATGTTAGCGTTAGCATCAGTGGTGGCTCCTGTGCTGTTTCCTCCTCCTAACCCAGAGTGTTTCTCCTCAGGGACACTGTGGAACCTGTCGTCCCACGACTCTGTGAAAATGGAGATCGTGGACCACGCGCTGCACGCCCTCTCCGACGAGGTGATGGTGCCCCACTCGGGCTGGGAGCGAGGGAGCAACGGGGCCGGAGGCGGCGAGGAGAACTGCAAGCCCCGGCACCTGGAGTGGGAGACGGCGCTCACCAACACGGCGGGCTGCCTCAGGTACGGAGCCACGGCGGAGGCAGCTGCAGAACTGCCGCAGACGATGGCGGTAGCAGCGCAGGGCGGGGAGCGAGAGTGGAAGGCCGCCAGCTCCACAGATTGACACAGCAGTGGGATGACGAGGGAGGGAGGAGGCAGCGAGCCGAGCAGAACAGCAGAGTGTGCATCTTGGAGTGGAGATCCAGAAGAAGCTGTTCTGAAACGCAGTCACGCGTTACCTGTTCTGGTTTTGACTGATCCAGAGTCACCATAGAAACTCTCTGCGGCGTCCTCGCTGTTCGTGGCTCTGAGAAACCCGGAGAAGCGCCGGGAGATAATCAGCTTGGAGGGAGGGGGCGAGCCGAGGACAGTGGGGCATTGACTCACACAGTGTAAACAGTCTGTTCTGGGCTGCAGCCGTCTTATCTATACATTCCCCTCGACCACACGGTTAATTACAGCGCTCGCTCGCACACGTTGGAAAAGCATGTAGTGGATAAGTTGAACTGGAAGTTTTGAGGAGGAAAACTTGGAGGAGATCGACGCTCATGTCCGGTTTGTTGGTGAAGCAGCTGCAGTGACTCTTGAGATAAGGCGGATTCAGTAATGCTCACGATTAATGACTGTATTTAAATCCACACTCAGCACAAGAAATAAAGAATAGATTCTTTTGCTGAGTGTGTTGTTGAATCCCTGATCGTCTCTCAGGATGTCAGTCCTTCAGGGTGAAGATGGACGCTATAACCTGAACGCGTCACGCAGCAGATGGCGGTCAGAGTTTATGGCTTCAGGAAGCCTCCAGATGAACTTGACACTATTTACCCGCCCAGCGGTTCCGCCGTGGCTCCGTGTACCAAAGGTCAGCCAAGACAGAAAGTGTCTGACACTGATTAATCCGTCATCCTCTGACCGGCGCGGAGTTCGGGCCGGATTGTTTCCCCGACTTCCTGGAGATTTACCGGCAGGAGCTGCACCTGACGGCGAGCCTCCAACAAAGTTAAAGTTCCTCCTCTCTGGAAACTGGGTCTCTCTCTCCGCTGTGCTGCAGTCCTGATTTGTTTTAGTCTGCAGTTTTCGGGGTTATTATTATCATTTTTGTGCCCTCTGCAGCATGTGAGTAATCCTCCTGATCTGAGCAGGGAAGAGAGCTGAGCGCCCCCTGCTGGGCGAGGGACAGAGTCACCCGTCCTGAGAGGGACGGTGTGTCTGAGCACGACGCCGCTGAGTTTCTCCTCTTTATGTCGTCCCTCCTGTATAATGTTTGACTGGCTCTCGGTTTTCCATCCGTCCGGCTCTGTTAGAGCTCCTGAGTGGAACCCAGTCTGCAGATGCAACCCGATCTGCTCTGCGTAATCCGGAACATTCAACAGCAGTTTCATTCAAACTGTGTGTGTGTGTGTGTGTGTATGTACGTGCATTGTGTGCTGGAATCTTCTCTCCCTTTCGCCCCTCCGCTGCCTCATTAAGCTGCTCACTAATCTGCGCTTTGTTCCGCTCTCCTTCCGCTTCCCAAGAAATGTGAGTTCGGAGCGAAGCGAGGCCAGGAGGAAGCTGAGGGAGTGCACGGGCCTGGTGGACTCGCTCATGTACATCGTGCAGTCCCAGATCGACTGCAAAGACGTGGACAATAAGGTGAGGTGGCTCGGAGTGTTCAGCCTTCTGTGAAAAATCAAAACGCAAAAGAGCTCCGGTTCAGAAAGCAGCAGTAAGTCACATCAGGAAATACTGAAACAGTTTGTAAGAGAATGACCTGGGTCATCTTAAACTTTTTCTCCTGCAGTTGATAGAGAACAGCGTGTGTCTGCTGAGGAACTTGTCCTATCACGTGCACCGCGAGATCCCCGGCTGCGAGCGCTACCAGGAGACCACGCCCGTCAACCAGGGCCCCGCCCCCTCCGGCCAGAAGGGCGGCTGCTTCAGCTCCCGCAAGGGCAAAGGTGTGTGACGGCAGAGAGAGAGTTTACCCAGCCAGTTTCAGGAGGATTCAGAGCCATGGCACTGTTAACGACACACACACACACACACACACACACACACACACACACACACACACACACAGGGACAAACAAAACCACTCTGTTGCACAGGAATGTTAAAAATCCTCCCTCGGAGGTCGTCCTTCCTCCTGCCGCTCTATTTGGGTTTCACAGAGAGTATTGACTTTTTTTTTTTTCCACCGACACCCTTGACCTCCGTTTTTAGGAATATCATTCTTTGCGCATGCAGTCAACATTTTTCAGTTAATTTATGCTCGCCCACTGATCAGCCGCAGCATGAGGACCCCCGCTGCGCAGAATGGGTTTTCTTTCAGAAATCCTAAACCAGCATAGATGCAATGAATCACCCTATGACTCACGTTTATAGACACATGCACAGAGAGAACATGGAAGCTCCACACAACAAGGCCCCAAGCCTGAAATCAAGTCACATTGTGTGTCATTTTGTAATGCTCTGTACTGCCATTGTGTGTTTTTCATATTATAGGATATTTAATTTAAACACACTTTAAATTTCTTCTGCTCAAAAGTGATAAAATTTAGGATTTCATAAACCAAGAATCTTATGGGCAAATTGAATAAAATGAAGTGTGTTTTGCAGAACTTTTCTACTTATTGATTATTCATGAGAACTGCTTCAGCTGCAGTAATAATTTGAATATTGTTGTAAATAGCTGATTTTGAGTGTCACTGCTTGGTCTGGGTCCAGTAAAGTAACGTCAGTGGGTTTAATGGGTTCAAGCACATTTTGTTCTGTTCTGTTATTTGACACTCAAATCGTACGGTTTTGGTTCAAATTAGAACTACGTGTCAAAGTTGATTAGACGTGTTTTATTTGTTTTGAAGTTGAAATGTGTTTGAAGTCGTCAGATTTATTTGATTTGATGGAAGGAGTTGACGAAGTTGCAGATCATAATGCTCATCCTGGGATACGATCACGTTCTCATTCATTCATCAGCATTGTGAATTTCTTCTTTATTTAAATGTGTGTTTTAATGTTTGCTGTTGAGATCTGCGTGACTCCTGAACATGTCGAGCTGGTGCGCTGGTCCTCCTGCTGCATTCGGCCTTTTTCACCGGCATGTCGCGTTGCTGGATCTGCGGCGGCCGGAGAGTCGAGGGGATGGGAGCTCATGATTACTGGGTCGCTCAAATTTCGGCTGCTTCTCCTTTCTCTATTTTCCTTTTTTTAAACTGAAAACATGCTCTCTTCCTCCTGTCTGGCCTGGTCCTTTCCTCTTCCTCTCCTCTGCGCGCTGTTCGGCTGGGCTGCAGATGAGTGGTTTTCCAAAGGTAAGCTTCCTTCCTTACGCCTGCTCTGAGCTTCAGCCGCTGGGAGATGAACTCGCACTAACACGCACGCTTTTCATGACGTAGCAGTAGAGGAGATGCATTTTGGACTTTTTATTAATAATGTGTTTGCCCATGATAGATATTGGCTAACCTACACAGAACAAATGTTCTTAACATGGAGATTTGACCCCGAAATGTCTTGTTTCAAGGCGATGAGTGTGTTTTTAAAACCCCGTTTAACGATTTCGAGTGGAAATGCAAAACTTTCATTTCATTTTGGGGGTCTGTTCACGCTCCAACCAATCCGTCTTAGTGGTCTGTCTAGAGGAATGTCCATGTTCTCCCTTTGTTCATGTTTAGAGTGTGTGTTCTCTGCAGCGTGTGTGTGTGGTTTCATTACAAAAACAACTAACAGCACCAACTAGTGGCCAAACCTGCTAACCACCGCTCTTTCTGTGTCTCTTCCGTTGTCGTGTAAACATGAAAATTTTCTGAAAATGTAAAAACGGTGCGTTTCCAACTTGGAACATCGTGGCATGAACGGACGTTCAGACTGGAATGCTGATGTCTGCTTTCAGGAAGAAAAGATGAGGATGCAGCTGCAGACGTAATAGACATTCCAAAGAGGACCTCGCCCGCCAAAGGTACCCGCGTAATCCACCGACACCTTTCCCCCCCATCACCACCCCCCTCCTCCCCACCGTGTCTGCCGCTCCGCCCTCATCCATCACCACCGCCGTCCTTGACGCGCTCCCGTCTCCTCCCGAAGGCTACGAGCTGCTGTTCCAGCCGGAGGTGGTCCGCATCTACACCTCGCTGCTGAAGGAGTCCAAAAACCCCACCGTGCTGGAGGCGTCGGCCGGGGCCGTGCAGAACCTGTGTGCAGGACGCTGGACTGTGAGTCAGATTCAGACGCCTTTCCTGAAGCTCCGCTCCTTTTTAAATCCTGCCTGTTACTCAAGATAGCTCCAGGTTCAGTAACGGGAAGCCAGCTTTCGGTTTGAACCCCGCCGCTGTGAGTCCTTGAACTCCAGCTGCTCTGGTTGTGCCAGAAACGGCATCTGGTGTGAAAACCTGAGCCAAATCAAACAGGCAGATCTCCTGATCTGCGGTGGAAACCGCAGAAGAGAGCGGCTGAACCACGCTGCCGCTCTGCGTCCGACTCCTCCTGCACTTTGACTTTGTCCTGACTTTTAACAGACTCTGAAAGAAAGCAATGTCCTCAGGAACGGTCTTCATTTCCACTTTATGTGCAACTTTGTGAAGTTCACAGGAAAACTGGGATTATTGTCTTTCTCCCGCTAATCTCTCATATCAAAGAGGAAGAGTCGCTCGGTTTAGACATTTTTACATCAATGAATTGAAACTGAATCCGTCCAGTCTCGGTGTTAGAGGGTGGAATTGAACAAACCCGTGTCTCTGTGTTGCAGTATGGGCGATACATCCGTGCCTTGCTGCGCCAGGAGAAGGGTCTTCCCATGATGACCGAGCTGTTGGCCCACGGCAACGACCGGGTGGTCCGGGCCATGTCCGGAGCCCTGAGGAACCTCGCCATCGACGCCCGCAACAGAGACCTACTAGGTGAGACGTGGATGGGAGTCAGCAGTTTTTTCTCTCTTCCATTCTTTCTTTTTCTGTCTCTTTTACTTTCTTTCACTGATTTTTCTTTTTTATTTCGAACAAGCATAAAAATAAGAACACATTTAAATGAGTAAAACATCCAAACGTTATGCAAATCTGGATTATACATGAATGAAAAGAAGTAGGAAGCAGTAAAACACTCATTTAGTCCCTCCCCTGAAGTAGCTCTGCATCCTCACAGCTGACATTTACTGCTATAATGAAATGAAACGAAGCACAGAAATGTGAGCGAAGCAAAGACGGGAGCTGAGTCCAGATGGATGTAATAATGTGAACAGATATTCTCTGTGTGTGTGTTCTGTCACCGGTCACAAGCTTTTCCCCGTTTGCGTCCAGGTAAACACGCCGTGCCTCACCTGGTGGCCAACCTGCCGGGCGGCGGTCAGAGCCAGCCGGTGCGGGCGCTGTCGGAGGAGACGGTGGTGTCCGTCCTGAGCACGCTGCACGAGGTGCTGGGATCCAGCCTGGAGGCCGCCAAGACGCTGCGCGCCTCGCAGGGCATCGAGCGGCTGGTGCTCATCAACAAGGACGGGTGAGGCTGCGGCCGCCGCCGCTGACGGGCGCGCTCGCTCCGCCGCTCAGCCGGTCTGATTCCTCTCATCCTCGTCCTCGACAGAAACCGCTCGGAGAAGGAGGTGCGCGGCGCCGGCATGGTGCTGCAGACGGTGTGGGGCTACAAGGAGCTGCGGCGCACTCTGGAGAAGGACGGCTGGAAGAAGACCGACTTCATGGTCAACCTCAACCCACCCAGCAACAACACCCGGGCCAACGGGGGCTACGAGGACAGCACGCTGCCGCTCATCGACAAAGGTCAGCAGGCCCGGGGCCGGCGCCCCAGCTCCAGAGGGTCCAGAGGGTCCAGCAGGTCCAGGAGGTCTGGAGCCGGCGTCTCTTTTACCTGCCGGACCTCAGAAACCTTTACATGCACGACGTTTAATGGTTTAAATAAGTGATCCTTAACTGGGATTGTCATTAAAGAAATGACTTTTATGAAATGTCATCAGGTGCTTTTAAAGCTGTTTTTAAGATTGATTGTTTTTTTTTTTTTTTTTTTTTTTTTTTTAGAAAGTTGAAATGCACCTCATTGAGATTAACAACAAAATAATTGGCAGGAAACGTACCCAGACAGTGCAGGGGAAAGAAAAACCGTGAATAAAACAGTGAAGTGGGTCAGTGAATCACAAAAAAATATTACAAAACAGGACGATTCAGGAAATAGTTCCATCCTCTGTATTCGTATCGCAGTTATTTTTGGCTCAGTTTCAGTCATTATTGCTGGAGTAAAGTTCTTTCTCTCAGGTTTTTGAGAGAAATGCAGATTTGACTGTTACTATTGTGATATTCCACTCTGAAATGTTGGATTAAAGCTGCATCGGAAAATAAACACTGTGAATCAGCATAGTTTTATTTTTTAGATTACTTTAAATCAATATTTCAGAAGTCTGTAAATATCTAGATTATCTTTAAAATGCCACTTTCTTTTGATAGAAAGTATTGTTTGCTGCAGTGTTGCTGAGTTTGAGCGTCGCAGCTCGCTGAGCTCCTGTTGGTTCAGTTCTCTTCACTAAAGCTCCACATCCTGCCAGATTCACCAGGATTCCTCTCGTCACCGTTCATTCTAGAGGCATTTAAACGGACTCACACCTCCGTGCTTCTCAGCTTGGCAGCAGAATCTGTTGAGAACAGAAACGTTTATTTATAACCATCATATTAATATTAGATGTTTTTTAATGCTTGTTTTTTTATCACACAGGTGGCAAAAGTGAGCGAGAAATGATTCCAATGAACGACTTGGGACCAGGCAAGTGTGATTCTCTCAAATGACCGTCGTGTGTGTGTGTGTGTAGAGTCATGAATGAGGCTGTTTTGTTGGAGGTTTCATCGTCACACACACTCTGCTCATGTGGTGTGTGTGTTGCTCCTGTGCAGATGCCTACTCCACACTGGACCAGAGCGGCAGAAAGAACACTCTGGATAACACACTCGAACCTGCTGACAGAGATGCACCACAGGTACACACACACACACACCCCTTCACACTGCATGATGCACCTTAATTTGATGCTGAACAGAGACTCTGCTCGTTTACATCGATCTCCTAACCCCAACAATGTTAAAAAAAAAAAAGACCTTATGACAGACATACGAGGGTTTTTGAGAAATCCAGTTTCTCCATCAAGTGATTTCATTCACTTCCAATCATTTGGGGATTAGGACTCCTGATCGTTCAGGGACGTACACGTTTGGACATGGACACAATTATCAGCATCGATCTCTGGAACTAAAGGCTGTTTTTTTACCTCCAAACCGGGCCGGCAGTGCAGAAGCCACAGCACTTTTCCCATCGGCAGTGTTTCTGCTGCTGCTTCATGGTTTAATTGAGAAGCAGCAGATAAGAGCTGCAGCCTGTTCGATGTGGTTTTTGGGATCTGGTGATGTTGGAGTCCAGAGAGCTGCCATTAGCGCCGGTGGTCAGGCTGGAACGTCGAAAACAGACAGGAAACATTCAGTGTTAAATCAGCTGCTGAGTTCAGCAGGAATGGATGAGGGAGAGAAAGACGGTGGATTGATGGAGAACATTGGAAACGGTTCAATAAAAAATGAAGATGTCCTCAGCCAGAGGAGACTGTAGGAGACTGGTTGCTGCTCCTTGGTGTAAACAGGAGTTACGTTGTTCAGAAAACAAACCGGCTTTTCCTTTCAGTGTTTAGTGTCTGTTTAGACGACAGCGGTGCTGAGAGCCGCTGAAACTGAAGCTTTCTGAACGCCGCCCCCAAGGTGGAACTTTTAGCTCATGCACCGACTCCGTCTCCATGGAAACGGGGGTAAAATGTCTTCAAAGGCTTCAGCCTCCACACCGTGGAGACGGCAGAAGCGCCGCTCCTGGTCTTGGGTTCACAGCCAGAGTAAACACTTCTGCTCACGCTCAGTAGACGGACAGTCAGAACGATGGTTCCTTCCAGAGTGTCACGTGACGGTCGCCTGATTTGGAGATGAATGCAGTCAAGTTGAAGCTGCTGCCTTTCATTTCTGCCACACTGGTGGTCCGCACAGCTGGAATACTGTCTCCATGTCCTGATGTGTGTCGGCCGGACGCCGCCTCACCTCTGCAGCAGCTCCTCCCGACGAGGGAGACGGCAGCGCTGCTGCTGAACGGAGCCTCCACTGGTGATCTTTGATCTGAAAAACATGAGAATTACAGAGGGGGAGTGATTCATTGTGTGCAACACACACACACTCACACACACAGTTTGCGAGCGTTAGCGTGTGAATGGACATGTTCTCACACACACCCACACACAGCATGTCGATGCATGTCTCTTTAAAGCGCTCCTTCTCGTCGCCGTCGGGTTTTTTTCTTCCTCCTCAAATCGTGACTTCTGACTGAACTAACAGTTTGTAATCTCTCCCCTTTTCTCGTCTAACACTTGTTTCCTTTGACTTTCTCTGCTGCTGTTCGACACCTCCTCGCTCCCTCTCCTCTTTTTTTACTTGCTGTGCACCTCTCCTGTCCTGCCATGTCTTTTCTGGTCTCTCTCTCTCTCTCTCTCTCTCTCTCTCCTCCTCTCTCTCTCAGGGAGGGATGTATGGGGAGAGGCAGGCCTCGTTGCCTCTGATGGATTCTTACGATGGTTAGGCCACGCCCCCCTGTCACACTGCATGTGAGCGCATGGTGTGTGTGTGTGTGTGTGATGTGGTGTGTGTCCGGCTGCTTCCTGTCACTGCACGGCCTGGACGGGCTGCTCACTCAGTCTGTGGCCCTTTGTGTGTGAGACACTGAGCTGCTGCCTCCTCCTCCATTAGGACTGTTGTATTTGCGCCCCCTGCTGGTGGAACGTTTGTTTTCATTTGTGTAAAGAAGTGATGACTTTGTTCCCCAAAGCCACGTTGTGTTTATTGTATTTTGTGGGTATGTGTGTGTGTGTGTGTTTTCAGAACTGTAAATGTGAGATTCCTCCTGCAGGAGCATGACGTATCGTCTGTTGGCTGTTCAGCTTGATCTGGCATTTTGGAGAAAAATGAGTCACAATTCATTCTTACTTTTCTCCGCACAACAAAAAAAATTACTTATGAATACAGTTATTAAACTCTATATTAAAAATACTGCTGTATAAGACTAAATGCTATCAATCCTCCAACTTTGAGGTTTGCAGGCTTTTCACGTCAAATGTAGTTTTTACGAAGATGTAAAAGTCGAGGCAGGACTTTCTGTGCAGTTTTGGTTTCGATTCAAAGTAAAAAGTTCACACAAGCGTTTCTGCTGAACTCATTATTAACCTGCAGCTGCAGCTTACTCCTAAAATGAATTTCAAACCCCGTTTCCACAAAATTAAGAAGCCTTTATTTGGATTTTTGATTTTATTTCCAAATCCAGATGATGGCAGACAGAAGCAGAGGAATCAAAGTCGCTGATCGGACTAAACCCACAGCAGCTTCTACAGATCATGGCTTCTCCAAAACTAGTAGTTTTATCTGTAATAGAGCTAAAGACATTACTTCAACAGAATACTGAACTTTACACTCAAACTTAGTTTTCTGTCATAATTTGTTCCATTAATGCATCTTTAAAATAATACTTATTTGAACTTTTGGTTATGTTTTCTGAGAACAGTCTGCAAAAGCGCATTATAAGGGAATAAGAAGAATACATTTAATTTTACGTTTTTTGAGGGAAAAAAATCCCCATCCAACAGTTTTCCTTCAGATTTTTGTCTTTTTTAAGGGTGATTTGCCTTTTTTCCTCTGAATTCTAAAAGAAATTGTAATCTTATAGCTATGGTTTATGGTCAGATTTCTCACTTTTTTCCTCCCAGAATTCTGATTTTGATGTAAAAGTACAGATTTGTTTTCCTTCTTAGAGCCCAAGAGCTGGAAGAGTCTGAGAAAACCAAGCTGTTGCTGTGTTTTCCAGATTGAGAAAGGGAGAAAAGTGGAGCAGAGAATTGTGGCTCGTTGTCGTTGTCCAGATCAAGAAGGAGAGTTGTTGAATGACCGGACGGTCCCTGAACTCACCGGGTCTCCTCCACCGTGCCCCTGGTGATCCGCTGCCTCACGCTGCCTCTTCTTCTTCTGCAGAAAAACTGATCGTGTGCATCACCAGACGACAGCCTCCACCCACGTACTGCCCTTGCTGAACGGACGGAGGAGGACCACTACGCCTCCTCACCCTCCTCCTCCTCCTCCTCCTCCTCCTCTTCCTCCTCCTCTTCCTCCTCTCTGTTACATTCCTTCATTTCAGAACAGCCGGCGTGGATCTCGACCTGACACTACGACCACTTCTCTACGGCGACACTACTAAACAAGTCGGACGTCCTCCTCCACCCCGACGTCTCAGAACTTTTGTATTTCAGCGGGCGGGCGATCGCCGCTCCGTTTTAAAGGAATCAAGCGAATGTGTCATTTTTTTCTCTCTCTCTGATGGTGAAACACTATTATTAGAACAACTTTCCTACCGATGACAGTGGATGTTAATCAAGCTGGTTAGACGTGTAAAGGCTTCTGCTGCTGTCCGGTCCGTGGTCGTCTCTTCTTCTTGCTTCGCTCTGTTCCGTTAGTTCTGCACATGTGCCGTATCTGTGCCAAATGACACTGCTCCTGCTGCGACTGCCACCTCCTCCTCCTCCTCCTCCTCTTCTTCTTCTTGTTTCTGCCGCTCGGAGCAGCTACACTGAAAAGACTGTGCTGAACGGGGGGGGGGGGGGGGGGGGGGTTGCCGCTGCCTTGTTGTTGCTGTGTTGGATTGTGATCATGTTGAACCTGAGGGTGGGGGGGCTTTGGGGGGGTGACGGCGTGGATGTTTGGAACAAGCCGACGTGAAGCCGAGGCTGGAACGTGTTCGTCCGTACAGGACTGTCTGTAACTGGAGTGCCTCGCTCGTTCAGGGGAAACTCTCAGCAGCTCTCAACTCCTGCAGGAAGATGTGAACTCCTCGAGCTAATCCTTGGAATTGGGGGATTGTTTGTTTTTCTTATTTTATTTTTCAGGTATTTTCCAGCTTCACAGAGGATTACTGTTTGTTTTCAACCACTTTTCTGTAGACGAATGCATATTCCTAGTGCCGAGTGAGATGTAGATACTGAGTGGATGATTAAAAGAAGCACTACGTGGTGGAAAAATGTGGGTTTTTTTTTTTTTAACCCTAAAGCCTTTTTCTGTTTTCTCCCCTTCCATTTGATTTTCACACCACTTTGTCAAAACTAACAAGTTGCCTTCATGAGTGGAGAATAGAGGGAAGCGAGGGTTAGTGTTAGAAAATCTGTGTACGGAGGCCTAGACCGGGATTCGTTTGTTAGATAAAGAGGAGAAAAAAATTAAAAAAGCACATTTAAACTATATATACCAGAGAATATTTGTTAATTTTAATGGGTTTTGTGTATTTTTCTTTTTTTTTTTTTTTTTTTTTAATATTGATTTGGGTTTAATTGTTTTTGGGTGCTTTGGGTGAACGCATATGCAATCATTTTTTTTGTTTTTCTACATTTTGATTGAAAATATTCAGTTCATGTCTTAATTAAAAGTTAGCTGAGCAAAATCCTGCAGCCGCGTCGTCGGATACTGGAACACTAATGGGAAAAACAGATTGTGGACTACACCTTAATCTCTTTGCCTTGGCTCTTAAAGTTGCACATTCTCATTTATGAATGAATTATGTAACTAGCAATAATGTTTTTAATAAAAAAGAAAATGATTTGTCAGTGCTTTGTTTTTCTTTGTTGAAGAGCTGTTTGGGTATTTTGTGTTGTGTGGATGGGTCATGAATATATATATATATACATATATATATATGAATTCATATTTTTCAGAAATAATCTTTGAATATTGGAGAAGTGGCAGGATTAAATAAGTTTTACTCCATCCTAGTGGTTTTTGCATTTAGATGTGGATCTGCTTCATTCAGTTTGTTGGCGCTGACCCCAGATGATGATGATGATGATGATGATGGTGGTGGTTAAAGGAACGGACTATGGGAGGAAATCCATGAGCACACCAGACAAACACACAAACCACACACCAAGAGGTTCCCAGACTCAAACCTGGAATCCTTGCTCTGTGAGGTGTGAGTGTTACCATACGCTGAAGTCATTTCCTGCTGATTGGAGCTGTCTGGAAAACTTTCTAATCAAAGAAGCAATTAAGCCAAAGATGAATTCCAAACACTAGTAATTTATCCATATTTCCAACTCTCTGTATTGTTTGAGGCCATCGTACGTCGCCTTGATTTTAGCTGCGGACTGACGGAGCTGAGCTGACTGTGAACTCGACTTTACTCCAGTCTGGGTCTGAATTTCAGATGAGGTTTTGTCTGAACTTTCCATCCCGAAATGTCCTTCCTTAAAACAGCTGTTCATCCACCTATTCAAAATGTGTGGAAGTTGATTGTTGAAACTAAAATAAGTAAAAAAAAAAATCATTTATAGATATTATATCCTGCAAAAAAGCACAATAATAAAAGTATTTGAATGTACAACAAATACACTTGAGAGCTCGAGATCGATCAACAAACACATCCGTCCATAAAAAAAAAACATCTCCATATTGATCCAGGCAACTTGGAAACAAGTTGTTTTTATCAATATAATATATGATTGACTTTTTAACCTGCCAATCAGTAATTACATACCTAAATAAAGGTCGTGTTAAAACAGTATTTGAAGTTAAATATTTGAGTGTTTTTCTTTGTTTTTTTTTTTTTCTTTTCAGTAAAAGTAAGAAATGCATCTTTCTCCGAATGAATGGAGGCAGTTTTCACAAACTGATCTTAAAAATTTATAGTACACACTGATTGGGTTATAAGCTGTTTTGTTTTGACATAGAGGAATAATAAACAACGAAATATCCCATTCGTCATCATCTGTCGCGTGTTTGCCCGGTCCAACATGGCGGCCGCCTTGACGCGTCGCTTCCATCGTCTTCCGCACGAGGCGCTACGATGTGCACGTTTTACCACTGAAGCGGCACAAGTTGTTCGAGATGTGGAGCGGCAATTAATCTGCACAATTAACGAGTGTTTTAGCGTTTTAAACAAATTAACTCCCCACGCCTGAACAAGGAGCAAACGCCGGTGAGTATGATGAAGATAACTTTACTCAGAGCGGGAAAGTCTCTTAATTTTAACTCTGATATTACTCCAAATAAGCTTTCAATTAGCGTGAAGCAAAAAACCGAGTAATTTCAAAAACACGAACTGTCAGGGTTTAATCTTTCACATGCACGTCGGAAGTCCAATTTATGCATGCTCCATGTGCTCAGAGGCCAAAGAGGAGCTACGGGAAGCTATGCTAATGCTAACAATGTGTTTATGGAGTGAAATTAATGCCAAAACCTCTCCAACACAAAAAACGTGTTTTATTCACAGCCGATGATTCACACACAAACTCAGTGTGTTTTGCAAAAGCAAAATGTCATTCACAACTAATGCACTTAGGTTTGTCCATCAAAAAAACGTTCCACAAATTAAAAAAATATGTATCTGCACTTACATTAAAATATTCTTTAAGTGCAAAATAAAATCTTTCAAGATTAATTTTTTTTTTCCGAGTACAAAAAACAATTCTGCGGGTTGGAGAAAAAAATCTGCAGGTTGGAGAAAAAATTCCGCGGGTTGGAGAAACTTTCTTCTTCTTCTTCTTCTTTAGCTGTTATACGGCAGACGCGGCTATATCAGCGCATTACCGCCACCCTCCTGATAAATGAGTGAATGAACTCTCACAGTTATGGCTCACAAAACTAACAGTGAAAAAACTGTAGCATGCAAGCTACAGGGGGAAATAAATAAATAAATAAATAAATAAATAAATAAATAAAACCTAGATTCTATTCATTAACCCCGTCCTCCTAAGATATTCAAATAAATACTTAACAACTGCATGGTCAGATGACTTGTCTAAAATTTCCTTCACTCTGAAGATCACCTTCTCGTCCTCAACCTTACTTTTAAAAACTCTTCTCTCTCTTTCATAGGTTCTGCATCTAATCAGAACGTGCTCTATGGTTTCTGCTTCATGACACTCATCACATTCTCCAGAGTTGTGTTTCCCCATTAACTGCAGTGTTTTGTTCAGACCCGTGTGTCCTATTCTCAATCTTGTGAATACTACTTCTTCTTTCCTCAACCTTATTCTCTGACGTCCCAAACCAACCTTTGGATTCAAATTATAATAAGCCCTCCCTTTGGACTCTTCATCCCATCTGTCCTGCCACAAATTCCTCATGTGTTTTTTAATTATCGACTTGACCTCCGATTTAGACAGTTTACAATGGATGGAGACAGTACTTCCTCTTAAAGCCCACTTTGCACACTTATCCGCCAGCTCATTCCCATCCAGGCCCACATGAGCTGGAACCCAAACAAATCTGACGTGAGTTCCTAAATTTTGAATAGACTGGAGAAGAACCAATATTTCACCAACAAGTTCACTTCGTTCATTGACATTACCTGATTTAAAGTTTTCTAATGCTGACAACGAATCTGTGCAGATTATTGCTCTGAGTGGTTTAACCTGCTCCACCCATTGTAGTGCCATAATAATTGCTACCAGCTCAGACGTATATACAGATACAAAGTCAGACACTCTTGCAGACACCCTCACATCAAACTCTGGTATTACACATGCCGCAGCAACAGCCCCCGACTCTGGATCTTTTGATCCATCAGTGAATATCTGTAAATATCCATAATAATTATTTATATATCTCATTGCCAATTGGCCACTGTCACCCTTAAATCTCTTAACTGTCTCGTGCAATGAAGTATCAACATCTGGAGCTGGTAACAACCATGGTGGGTGCGGCTGACACATGATCGATGGACTTAACTCGAGATTTGCAATACCAGCTTTTACTGCTTTTCCTAGCACCCCTATACCAAAAGTCTCTCTCTTAATTTTCGAGTTCTCCCATGTTGGTACAAGTACACTCTTAGTTGGATGATCATCCTTATGTCCTTTTAAATTCACATAATATGCCAATGTCAGCTGCAGACGCCTCAACTCAAACGGCATTTCCCCAACTTCCACCTGAAGCGCACACACTGGAGATGATCTCAGTGCTCCCGAACAAAGTCTAAGTGCTGTACTTTGAATCACATCTAGCTTCTGTAGTTCAGATTTTGCTGCAGACCCATAAGCTATACAGCCATAATCAATGACAGATCTAATTAATCCAGCATATAACCTTTTCATTGAAATCATATCTGCCCCCCATTCCTTACTACTTAAACACCTAATGATGTTTATAGCCTTCTTGCATTTATTAATCAGCTTCCCAATATGGTTTTGCCAAGTCAACTTGGAGTCAAATTGCATACCTAGAAACCGCACACAATTAACTCTTTCTAGATCTTTACCATACAGTTGAAATTTGACACTTTCCTGAATTTTCCTAAATGAGAAAAACATAACTTTAGTTTTTTCCACAGAAAACCTGAATCCCCATTTACCCGCCCACACCTCAACAGCATCAACAGCTTTTTGTAACCCATTCACAATAGATGAGACATTCTTTCCTCTTTTCCAGATGGCCCCATCATCTGCAAATAATGATTTTCCAATAGAATAATCCAGTCCTTCAAATATGTCATTTATCATTATTGAAAAAAGGATAGGAGATATAACACTGCCTTGAGGCACTCCATTTTCTACTGTCAGACATTCTGAGAAGCTACTATTAATTCTAATTTGAATCTCTCTATCGCTGAGAAAGTTTTTAATCCATTTATACATCTTTCCATCTATTCCATTCCTTCGAATTTTAATTAGCACACCTTCTTTCCAAAGCATATCATACGCTTTTTCTACATCGAAAAAAACCGCTGCAACTACTTCCTTACATCCGTGTGCCTTTCTTATGTCACTCTCTAATTTTATAACGGGATCCATTGTTGACCTGCCCTTCCTGAACCCACTCTGAAACGGGGAAACTAGATTGCGTGATTCAACATAAAAACTCATTCTTTCCACAACCATCCTCTCCATTATCTTACCAAGGTGTGACGTTAATGCGATTGGCCTGTAATTTGACGCTATCGTTGGGTCTTTCCCTGGCTTTCTAACTGGAATAACCACCGCCATTTTCCAACATTTTGGAACTCTACCACACTCCCACACTTTATTAAATAATATCAATAATATATTAAGCGCATCGTCGCTAAGATGTTTCAACATTGCGTAACTTATTCTGTCTTTCCCTGGGGCTGTAATTTTTGCTTTGTTTATGGCCTTTTTAAGCTCCCTCAAAGAAAACAACATGTTCAGGCTACTATTTGAGTCTTCTACATTTTCCAAGAGATGCTGATACTGTTTCTTTGTCTCCTCTCTCTTTGTTCTCTCATCATTTGTCAGATTAAAACTACTGTGTACTTTAGCAAAAGTCCTAGCCATTAGCGTTGCCTTCTCTACATCTTTCACTGCAACATTCCCATCATTCTCAAGAACTGGGTAGCTCCAAGACTTCTGCACCCCACTCATTCTTTTAACAACTCCCCAAACTTCATTTATACATGTTTGTCTCCCTATCGTGTTACAATAATTTTGCCAATAGCTCTTTTTAGTCTTTCTCACCACTTTCCTCACTTTTGCCTGTTCTCTTTTATACGCAATAAACTCAGACATATTAAAACACTCTCTAAACTTCTTGAAGGCCTTATTTCTTGACTTTACAGCTTGAGAACATTCTTCTGTCCACCAAGGAACCAGCTTCCGCTTCTTACCTCCTGTCTTACTCTGCCCTATAGAGGATTTTGCAGCTTCTGCTATAGCAACAGTAACCTTTTCACTAAGCACATCTACATCATCTACGATATCAATCTGGCTCATTTGTCTCTCACTTAAAAATCTAAACAATGTCCAGTCTGCTTTATTAAAATTCCACCGTTCATAAAAGACCCTAGACGCATCACAGCTCCTGTTACCAAGTCTGCAAACAATAGGATAATGATCACTTCCAATTGTTGTATCACTTAAAACTTCCCAACTCACTTGATCTGCCAGAGCTTGAGAAACCAAGGTCAAATCCAACACCGATTGCCCTGTAACCCCTATACGTGTAGGTGACCCATCATTTAACCACACCAATCCTTTTTTATCAATAAACTCTTCTACAACTGTTCCATTGTGATCAATTTTACTTCCTCCCCAAAGAAAACTGTGTGCATTAAAATCACCCAACCAGATTATTTTCCTATCATCTTGTCCTTCTATCCTTTCTAACGCAGCCGTCTCCAGCCTATGACAAGGGTTGTAAAAATTTACAACAACTAAACTACCATTAACACCCCATACTTCAATAACAACATATTCCAGTACATCACCCTTCCCCAAAACTCTATAGGGAATTCCTTCTTTAATGAATGTTGCACACCCACCACCACTCCCACCAGGTCTATCTCTTCTTTCACAAACATAACCATTTAGAACAAAGTTTAAATGTGGTAGCAACCAAGTCTCAACTATACATATAATATCCGGTTTAACTTCTCTTTCAAAAACAAATCTTTTAAACTCCTGGCCATTAGCCAACAGGCTCCTCGCATTCCACTGTAAGAAATAAATGATTTAGGTCCTTGCTTTAGAAGATAACGCCGATCGCTGCGATGACTGTGATGACTGTGCCGACTGTGCTGACGATTTCTCTGTCATTTCTCTGAACTGAAGTTCCTCATACACTGTCTCCCATGTAATATCTCTAATTCCCAGGTATCTCGCAGCACTCTTAACAACAATGGCAGTTTTCTCTGATCTATGCTTTGCTTGGAAAGTACAGTTAATAATTTCAACCATGAAGTATAAAAAATCCTTTTTCTTGACAATCAGTGAGTCTCCATCTATTGCCAGACTCTGCACAACTCCTGGTCCATGATTCAGCTTAGGCTCAACTCTCACTTGCTTTGCTGCCTCAGCATAAGATAACTTCCTTTCTGCTCTGATCTGCTGAATTTCAGCTGCCCTCTTTCTAGCCTCACAATCTCTGTGGCCCACACTGTGTGCACCTCCACAATTCACACACTTCATTGGAGAAACTTTTCTGCGGGTTGGAGAAACTATTGGCTCCCCAGCGTCACGTGACTTTTGGCAGTGATTTTGCACCTTCCTGATTCGCATCCGCAGGACTTAGGATTTATTCACAACTGCCAGTGTTGTGTAATTTGCATGCCACAACAGGAGGTGGCGCTGTTTATGCCGTTTAACGCATAGCACCATCCACAACCAGCCAGGACCACAACCGAGTGAGTCAGTCGCCCCAGAACAACGCGCCCTGAGCAGCCAACAGGTGAGTTTGTGGTCATTGTTGATGAAAAATTAAATTATCTTCATGGGTTCATGTCATTTTTGTCACTGCCGGAGCTAACCCATGTTGTGGTGTCCGTGGTGTTAGCTGGTTGCTAGCGTTAGCCACGCTAGCTCAGGGCAGTAGTGGCAAAGCAAACACTCTTTCCTCCACTTCCCTGTACTGTTGAATTTATATCATAATTGTCCTCACTCATAGGAGATTGACTTTGAGAGTACATTGTAACTGACCTCATGTTAAAAGTCATAATGGGCGTGTGTGTGTTTTTCAGGAGAGCTGCTGATGAAGTGAATGAACCTCATCCAGACTGCGCTCCTGTCATCACATCTCAACACACGGAGGAGAAAGCTGCGGAAAGATTCCAACGGAGAAAAAGGAGACAGGAGGTCGTGACGGCAGTTACTGCAGCTGCTGCACCTGAACCTCACACACCTGATGGTTATCAGGCTCCACAACAGAGCGACATGGTGGAGAATGAGCAGTGTGTCAGTTATAAACGAATGAATGGTGAAATTAAGTCCATGTGTGCTGAGATGAACCGCTTGTTTTGTTTATCTTGATTATATGTGGCCAACTTCTGTTTTTCTGTAAATAAAATTGATGGCTAACAGTCTTCCTCTGCTTAATTCTAATATTTATCCTGAACATTCAGGACAGGTAAATCTCCTCAGCTGTTACTGCTCATATGGTGACAAAAACCAGCCTCTGCTTTAATAAGTTAATAAGACTATGGTGAAATTAAATATTGTAGCTCAGTAGCTATTTATGAAACTTCATTTTAATGGGAAATCCTCTGTGAGACTGTGCCATTTACCCATGCTGCAATAATGTCACCATTTCTGGTTTCAAAGTCTTCTGTTTATTACCAACCTTCTTGTGTCGTGCAACACACTGTTAAAGTTACAGTTACAGTTCAAATAAGGTGCAAAAGTCTGTGCAAACAAATATCACTGCAACTGTATAAAGTACGATTAGATTGTGCATAAACAAATAACACTGCAAATAAAATGAAGGAAAACATTGTGCACCTTGCAGTCCACCAGCGTCCACACAACTAAGTCACAAAACTTTGCAGCTGTCACAAAGATGTGAGTCTGTCTGGCTGTAGTGTTTCTGTGTCTGGCTGTAGTATTACTGTCTTCTTCAAGACAAAATGCCATCACTGAATCCAGACAAAAGTTTGTGCCCTGACAACCTGTAGCGCCGTGCTGCTGCGATGCTTTGATGGGCATTTCACTTCCAGGCAGCCTTTTCCACAACAGGAGCGGTAAGTGAGCCCAACCGGGTCTGAACCGGGTCCAGCTGGTCTCCATACAGTCCGTCGCCTTTCTGTTTTGGTCCATTTCTCCTTGTGTTTAATTCTGTCTTGTTGAAGCACAGTACATGATCATTTACTGTAAACACTGTAAACGTGAACGCGCACAGCGCCACCTCCTGTTGTGGCATGCAAATTACACAACACTGGCAGTTGTGAATAAATCCTAAGTCCTGCGGATGCGAATCAGGAAGGTGCAAAATCACTGCCAAAAGTCACGTGACGCTGGGGAGCCAATAGTTTCTCCAACCCGCAGAAAAGTTTCTCCAACCCGCGGAATTTTTTCTCCAACCCGCAGAATTTTTTCTCCAACCTGCAGATTTTTTTCTCCAACCCGCAGAATTGTTTTTTGTACTCGGAAAAAAAAAATTAATCTTGAAAGATTTTATTTTGCACTTAAAGAATATTTTAATGTAAGTGCAGATACATATTTTTTTAATTTGTTGAACGTTTTTTTGATGGACAAACCTAAGTGCATTAGTTGTGAATGACATTTTGCTTTTGCAAAACACACTGAGTTTGTGTGTGAATCATCGGCTGTGAATAAAACACGTTTTTTGTGTTGGAGAGGTTTTGGCATTAATTTCACTCCATATGTGTTCAGACTGTTTTTTATAGAAGAAATTTTGACAAAACAGGACGAAAATGTTCAATTATCTCCGTTTACAGGATCGACATGTGCATATTATTTATTGCGTCTGCACCATGAGTGTTGCTCACTCACTTATAGCTTGTCTTTTTAAATCCAAAGTGCTTTCCTGCCTTTGCTTCTTAAATCTCAGCTGTTTTGTTGTAATTCCAGCTGTTTTATGTTTCCCCGCCCATGCTTTTCATGCTGTTCAAATTCCCGCTGTTTTTTCTTTAATTCCATTTGTTTTCCGCCAGTTCCTCACCCATTCTTTTCAAATTCCAGCTTTTTTTTCCCTCTTTAATCCCAAGTGTTTTGGGCTGTTTCCCCATCCATGCTTTTCAAACTCCATTCGTTCTTGTTAATTCCAGGTGTTTCCAGCTGTTTCCCGCCCATGCCCTCATGGACGCCAGGCTGTTCCACTGGCCTGGGTTTGAGCTGCAGCTTCTCAGGCAGCTGCAGAAACAGCAGAACTGCTCTCTGTTCTGTGACACGCTGCTGCAGACCGAAGGTGAAATCATCCCCGTAAACTCCAGTGACTATCAGAGTTACATTATCTCAAATATTTAAAGACTATCATGGCAAGTTAGTATGCAATTGGTGACTGTAAAGTGAAATGCAAAGCTTTCATTGACTCAACATTGTTGCTCGGCTGCTGCCGATTGTCACCTGCAGTGTGTTTCCCTGGGTCTCGTCTTGCAGGCATGTTGGTGCCGACCCACGGCTGCATCCTGGCCGCTCTCAGTCCCTACCTGTCCCAGAAGCTGTCCACCGCCCCGTCTCCTCCGGCAGGGCAGAAGCAGCAGCTCCACCTGCAGGCCGTGAAGCCGCACACCCTGCTCAAGCTGGTGAGTCTGCTGTACTCCGGGCAGCTGGAGGTCAGAGGTCACACGGAGCAGGACGACGTGCTGGCCGCGGCTCGCCGCTTGGGGATTACCGAGCTGGTTGAAGGACGTCCGGATTTGGGGAGGAGCAGACGGATTCAGAGCGTCCAGGACGCAGAAGTTCAGGCTGATCTGACAGCAAGGAGAGACGACGTCTCTCCAGTCAGGAAGGAAGGACGTTTATCTAAAGCCACGCAGACGGAGAACTTAGAGGAGACCGTGAGATACCAGATTCAGCATTCAACCCCCGAAGTTTCTGCATTTTTGAACGTTTCTATTGCCAATCAGCAGAAGTTTGATTGTTCGCCGCTGAGCTGTGATGAAACCACAGTCTCCGCGCTTTCCCATCACCCGATGGGATCGTTCGATGGTTCAGACTCACCCGCCACCTCCAAGCAGTCCGACGACAGCCAGGCGACCGGACCCGGCTCCGGAGGAACCGCCGGCAGCGTGGCTGAGGGCGGCGGAGACGAAGCGGGACGCTCCAGGAGGGGTGGCGGTGGAGGCAGGACGAGCGTGGCCACGGTGAAGCTGAGGGAGACGGCTCACATCTCTGTCAAGGTAACGCCAATAACAACAATAATAACCTTTATGGTGACCAGTGGAGTCACGTAAAGCCACATGGGGTTCAGAGGAGGTGACTTGTTCTCGACCATGAGCGTTTGAAGCTGGGTTATTGAGTTTTTTTTTTGCCAGAGAAGAGAAAATGATGTTGTAAATGGGAGAGATTGTGAGATTAGCCTCCTCCTGAGCTGACTGGTGTTTCTGCTTCCACACACACTCCTCTGGAATTTCTCACTTTTAAATATCAAAGAAAAATGTGACTCAACATGATTCATTCAGCAAAGTTGTTTGGGTAAATAACAATATTTCAATAGATTGATTATAAGTAGTTGACACCGGGTTGCAGCGTGACGTTTCCTTCAACAGTCTTAAATCTTGACAGTGGTTTATATCTCACTGTTGCAGAACCGTAGGCTTGTTATTTGCCTGCTTGTGTGATAATCCCCCCAGATTACATCTTCTCTGAGTCTCTGCTGCAGTAATCTGTGGTCGGTCGGTCTCCGTCTCAGCGCCGTGTCGTCTCTGTGCAGCTGAAGCTGAGGAGGAGGACTCGGGGAGCTGTGTGGGAGGTGGTGAGCGTTCAAACCCAGGAGGAGAAGCTGTCTGCTCGCCGCTCCCGGAAACAGGTCCGTCAGTGTGCGGCTCCCTCGTTCAGGTTTCATAACCGCCTCTGGAAGCGGCGAACACACGTTTAGTTATGTGGGAACTCGCTCTGCGGTGAGACCCGCCGTTTCGGGCCTTTGATGTTCACGCTGGAAGCTCCGGTTGAGAAGGGAGAAGCAGCAGCATGACGCAAAGGCGAAGTAAACGCCGAGCGGAGCGGCTGGAGCCCGGCGGGGCGCCTCGGGCACGGCGCCGTTTCATCATCTGCCGCACCGCAGGTGTAGAAATCAGCGTGAATAATCTGCAGTCCCTCAAAGAGGGAGCGGAGTCATAACGAGACGATTAAAAAAGCAGAAACATTTAACACACCGATTATCATGAGGCGTATCTCTCAGCCTGGAATAGTTTTCCCTCCCTGGAGCTTCACACAAAATACCGACACTGAGGCTCCGTAATGTCGTCCAAACGCAAAACTTCCTTGAAACCTAAAGGCAAAAACGAAGCGTTTTCACTTGAAACGTTCTTCATGGAGACGGTGTCTCAGTGTTTTAAGCAGCTCAGGAGTGAAGGTGTAATCTGGGTTCAGACCAGCGTGATGTGGTTGCTCCTGACCGTTAGGAGGCGTCGTTCTACATCTTGGTAACGTCCCAGTAAACCTGCTGTTCATCTTAACAGAAACAATCCAGACACGCGTCGCCGCCACGGAGGGAAGTCCCGCCTCCTGCGACCCACAAGCCTTCAGAGACTGGAAACGTCGTCCGCCCCCAGCAGCCGGAGCAGCTCGGCTCGGAGTCGGAGCCGCTCCCTGACCTCATTCCTGGGTCAGAGCTGGAGCCGCTCCCTGATCAGGTTCCCGGTCCGGAGTCGGAGCCGCTCCCTGATCAGGTTCCCGGTCCGGAGTCGGAGCAGCTCCGTCAGCATCAGGCCTCCATTGAAGAGTCGGACGAGCAGATCCAGAAGCTGCTGGACGATCTCATGATGGGCATGAACATCCTGCCGGGCTTGGAGGGCGGCTGCAGGAAACCTGAGCTGACAGATCCAGGTACACCTTCAAGCTTCCCCGCAAGATGTTAAAACCTGAATCCTCTCTGAAGGATCTTTGGAGGCATGCAGCTCATTTAAAGCACAGATTCTGTTTTCGGTTTGAAATTGTCTTCTTGCTTTCTGTCACACATACATACAAAAATAAATATTCCAAGTTCAGATTAACCGCTGCTCCTCTTCCCTTCTCGTTCTCCAGGTTTCCATTATGGTTCTGAAAGTCAGAACTTGCCGAGTGGCTCCAGCGTGTCGAACGCGCCGCCTGATGTGCAGATCGAGGGACGAGACTCGTCCTCCTGTCAGAACACGTCTTCGTCCGAGCAGCAGGTTGTGGTGGTGGCCGCAGACGCCTGGTCCGGTAGGCAGAGACCGGGTTACTCGGCTTCAGAGCAGACGTCTCAGCAGGACCATCTGGAGCCGGAGGGAGGTTTCCCCTTAGGGGAGATGGGTGATTTCACTCTCCCTCCATGCATCTCTCCAATACCGCCTTGCAACTTCCCGAGGAAACGTCCTGAACGGGACGCCAGGCCGAAGCTGCGAAGACCGCCGTGGCTCAACGAGGGACCCGACCTGCTGCAGTTTCCTCTCAGCACCATCACCAGTGACCAGGATGCGGTCCACAGCCCCGTGCCGAAGCGTGCGCCGAGCCGAGTGACGGGCAACGCAACGAATGGACAGACCGCACAGGAAGGAGCAGCGACAGCGAGGCTTCAACCCACGGCCGCCCAGAAAAGTTCAAGCTCTCAACAGAATGGCTCAAAATCGGATGACCCCGCCCCGAGAAAGAGGGCGAGACGCCGGAATTGTCCACAGCATGACGACGGTTGTGATTTGGCGTGCAAGAAACCAAAAGTCAGTGATGAGTCGAAGAGTGTGTGCTTGGTGGATCTGTCCAGCAACAACGCGCTGGCAGGTTCTCCAGACGTCCGTCGCAAACGTTCAGAGAGACCAGAGAAGTCCGGCAGAGCGGCGGATCTGATCTCCGAATGGCCCCGAATCAGGACCAGAGCCTTCGTGAGACAGTTTCAAGAGATGGCGAACGACACAGTCGGCGAGAAGTTTGTTTCCATCCCGCTGGTCCACAGAGCGAGCGGCGTGAAGACAGAGCCGTTGCTCTCGAAGCGAGGCCGGGGAAGACCCCGCAAGGTGAAGCTGGAAGTGAACCTGGCAGACGGGTTTCCCTCCGTCCTCGAGGCAGAGACGCTCCATGTTGGACCCGAGGAGGAGACGGCCGACGGCTTACCCAAGGAAGAACCAGACGGAGGAGCAAACGGAGAAGAGCGCAAGAAACGCCGGAGGAGGAGGAACCGAGCGGAGGAAAGTCCACCGAAGAGGAAGGCGAGGTCCGGGAGCAGCGACGTGGTTCCACTGGACGACGGAGGTCGGCCTCAGAAGATCAGCAGACAGGAGCGCAAAAGGAGGAGGAAGTCCAGGAAGATACGGGGAACGAGTAGTCCTGCAGGAGACGGAAGCGACGTGAAGCGAGAAGGAGACGGTCCGACGGACCGTTCGGTCCACAAGCTGGATGGAAGCGAGTCTCTCAGTGAATCGGCAGCGCGGCAGGATGAGGTGAAGAGCTCCTCTCAGGAGGCCAGCGTCAATGGCCAGGGCCGCTCGGCGGCGTCCTCCTCCCTCCGCGGAGGCGAGTCGAGACGAGTGAAGCCTGAGGTGAAGGAGTCTCCGGCGGACGCTGAGGAAGGTCAGTGGCTTTTCTATCAAGCCAAGTGAAATTAAACCTTCTTTTTGAAGTGTGTGAAGCCAGCTCCACAGAAAAAAATGATCAGGAAATTCAATCTACTTACCATTAGATTAGTCCATAAAGTTCAGCCTGGAGACCGAGGCTGTGTTTACACACCGTTTCATATGAAGACGTGTCATTTTTGCATCTTAAAGAAAGTAATACAATTGGAAACGACCTTTGTTTACATGAAAATGGTGGAAACACTGAGGACGGCGTAGAGTCGGCCACTAGTAGGTGCTGTTTCTTCCATTTCCACATTGGTGGATTTTTCGAAAAGTTGCGT
The DNA here is from genome assembly GCF_902148845.1 of Salarias fasciatus. Taxonomy (NCBI): domain Eukaryota; kingdom Metazoa; phylum Chordata; class Actinopteri; order Blenniiformes; family Blenniidae; genus Salarias; species Salarias fasciatus. The sequence goes on along the minus strand of NC_043750.1, from coordinate 39,611,543 downwards.
CTACGTTGGCTCCGAGTGTCGTCGTTGTCTAAACGGACTAGTGGCCAGTGGCGGGATGACAGTGGTTCCCAATCTGGTTCACTGGGACTGGAGCACAGGACATTAGTTGACACTGTCTGAAGTGGAGGGCTGAAGCATGTGATTCCATTTGAAGGTCTTCAGTGGAATCAGACTGTTTTCCAAATGACTTCTGGACCAATATCAAACTGGTGCTCCAGTTTGTTTTTTTTAAAGAAGAATGTAAAGTTCTCACTTGAATTGCAGTTCTTCAAACATGTTTGCTGGCTTTACAGTGTTAAGATGCCAACATCCTCAAAGAAAAGGGTTTTATTCACGTTTAATCGGGCGTTTTTCTGAGAAGTTGTCTGTTTGTTGGTGTGTGTTGCAGAAACGTCTGTGAGTTGCGCTGAGCTCGAAGAGGAGGGTGCTCTTCCTCCTCCGTTGGAGGCCACGGTGATCCAGACGACCCCCTGCAGCATCAAAGAGGACGAGGACGTCGAGGTGGACGTTCTGATCTGCTCTCCGTTTGGAACTCCTCGGATCAGGGCGTGCAGCATACACCTTATCTCTGACGAGGAAGAGGAGGAGGAGGAGGTTGACGTGACCGGAGATTAACAGGATGAGCGTTGCCTCTGGGTTTCACTTCATCCATTCAGCGCCCGAACGCATCAAGTCTGTTTTGTTTTGTTGATCAGTGCAGGATGAAGTCTGCTTTTCCAGTTGTTTTCTGCACAGTTCATTTTTTGCACTTCAGTTTTAAAGTTCAGAGAAGGAAGAAAACGTTCTTACTGTTTGCATTTGAAATCTTTATTTGTTAATTATTTTAATCATTGTACATTTTATGTGGAAAGTGTCGTTTCAGTGGCGTTTGTAAAATAAATCCTCTATGCTTCACAAGTACAACTTAATAGTGTGGAAAAAATGTAAAAAAAAAAATAAAGTTCTGAAAAACGTCTTTATCCTTTTCTGGTTTTGTGAATATATGTAAATAATAATAAATAGACTGACCGGTACAATGGAAATAAAAAAATCTTGCCGTTGCAATGCGGGTGTCGTCCTGTAGGGGCGCCGGAGCGCTTTGGATCGAGCTTCCTGCAGCGGAAGTGCAGCCGGAAGCGGTCCACACATGTTTTATCAGCGGTCTGAAGGTTACCGAAGAGCCGCACTGCTCGTGGGCTCCCTGTCGGTCACCTCGGCGGAGTTTGGCGCAGACTGAGGCCGGTGGCGAGCGTTCGTGAGACGGAGTCATGGACCCCATGAAGGCGCAGCAGCTGGCGGCGGAGCTGGAGGTGGAGATGATGGCGGACATGTACAACCGGTGAGGAGAAGCTAGCGGCGGCTAGCCGCGCGAGCGGTCCGCGCTTCACGTGCTTCATTCCCCCACCGCGGGAAAGACCTTCAAATACACCAAACTGCGTTTCTTTAAGTCTGCTTTAGGCCGGTTCTCCTCGTGGACGCTCCGGTTGCAGCCATTAATCCCGGTCTGTGGTTTGAGGGATTAAGATGCATGAAGCCACCGAGGACTGAAGTCAGGAGTTTCTCCCAAACACTCATTTCCAGGGTTTGTCTAGTTTTGCAGTATCGATTTAGTTTCAGCAGTCCTCTGATGTTTGGCTGCAGCTCTGCAGTTTGCACATAAAACATTAATATTATGTTCTCAGCTTTCTGTGATGCTATCAGGATATTTAAATGTTGATTAAACCTATTGCACCTTCTCAGTTCAAATGGTGTTTCTCCAGCAGTGTGTCATCGGGCAGAGACTTCACTGTAGGTACATCAGATAATGCTGATCAAGGGCAAATTGAGATAAACTATTTGAAAGTGTCTTAAATTGTTCCTCTCTTTTCCCAGAACAGATCAATAAAAGCTTTATCACCTGCAGGAGGAATGACTGACACACGCTGTCACTCAAACATGAGGGATTTACCAGTCCTACTGTATTTAACACATCCATACTAAGATCTCTGGGTATATCTATATATTTATATCTATTCTATTCACACCCCCGGTGTGTCAAGACAGTGCAGTGATTCTCCAGCTTGTTTTCAAGGTGTCACGTGTGTTTGCCTTCAAAAATGGACGTATTGTTGTGACTTTAAAACCTACAAAGTTTGTATTTGTGCTAATGAGACAACAGTTTTACTGCCTCCATGGTAAACGTGTGTGTGTGTGTAAAGTCTTTGGTGTCCTTGGGAGATGTTTATTTCTTCTTCCTGTGGCTAATCTCCTCCTCATATGACGAAGTGCAGAATGTGGTGCAACAGCAGACATGAATCCAGAATCCAGTCTGTCACCAGTTAACAGGGAAACCAGTTACTCTTTAACCCAAGAGGCTGAAACTTCTCCAGTGAGGGGTTTTAGTTGTTCTGTGTGACTCTGACGAACTGTGATCATCCGTCTGACGTTGTCAGGTTCCAACTTGAATTCAGATCTTTTGAAAGTTTGAGTGTTTCTCTTGAATGTGGCTCTTTACAGATGTTGACGTCTTTGTATTTTTTGTGACTTTTTGGTGGTTTTGCTTTGATTTTTCGGGCTCCTGCTTCCGGGGGTATTGAAGTATAAATCCTGCTAACGGGCCTCCCGCTCTGTTTCCCGGCAGAATGACCAACGGCTGCCACAGGAAGTGCGTGCCGCCGCACTACAAGGAGGCGGAGCTCACCAAGGGCGAGTCGGTGTGCCTGGACCGCTGCGTGGCCAAATACCTGGACCTGCACGAGCGGCTGGGCCGGAAGCTCACCGAGCTGTCGGTGCAGGACGAGGAGACCATGAGGAAGGCGGCCGTGGGCAGCGGCTAGACGCCGCCGCCGCGGTCAGGGGTCGGGGTGGGGTAAATTTAAAACAAAAGAAGTTCAGGCTCCGCTGAGACGAACTGGCCTCCTCTTCACGCCGGAGGACGATCCGCAGGACGGAGGCTGCAGAGGGAGGCTGCCGGGATCTCCTCCTCACTTCACACTCGGCCTGGAGACAAACCGACACACACCTCTGAGTTTGTGCTCGTTTACATCCGTCTCTGAATCCAACATTCAAGCCTGTTGCCTGTGTGTCAGACTCCAGGCGCGTCTGACAGGTTTAATCACGAACTATGAGTTTTCTTTGTTCAAAATTTTGTTAGTCAAGTTTTTTTTTTGTTTTTTTTTTTTTAAGTGAAGTGGTAGAAATATGGTGCGTTCATGTCACGAGGGAGAGTGAGAAATTCCAGTTTCTGAGTTGGCTCCATTCACAGTGATAGAAGTCACTTTCCTAGTAAGTGAAATAATGGTGTGTTCATGGGTAACTGAAACCGTGGGACTGTTCAAATGTCTGAACTTGAGGCTTTGAGGTCAATGTTTACACACTTTGACATGTTAGTAACTGTTTTCTTCAAGTAACCAGACGACTTAAAGTATTAGAGGTAAGAAATACTACAAGTACATCTCAAAACATTTTATTGTTGTGGAAGAGTAATTTATCGCTTAATTAAACTCGAATAGTAAAACGTTAATTTTACTTCTGTTAAAACAGTTTAAATCTTAGTTTTTTTTTATGTCAATGTTTCTTAACATTAGATGGTTTTCTTTTTTTCCAGCCATAAACCTTATTAATGCGTTCTCTATCTCGTAGGTTACACGTGTGAAACTAAGTGACAAAACAACCAACTCTGCTTTGATATTCTCACGTTTTGAGATGCGCCTGTACATGTATTAATGCGGGTGGGTTCAGTGATGTGAAATCTGCTGCTCGGAGCCAAAATTCACACTTTCTCAGTGTAAAGTTGTGAGTTTTCCCAGTTCCTGAATGCATCATCGGTCTGTAAATCACTCTGGAGGTGTGGTGCCTTCAGGCCAATTGGAAAATTCCCCTTTCTAAGCAGCGGAACAACACAACCAGAGAGTTCACCCGTGTATGGGAAAAGGTGTGATCAAACTTTTGATCTGGAACTCATGATGCATTCAGAAAGCTGGGAAATTCTATGACTAAAGCTGTTTCCGTAATGTTTGCCGTGTCAAGACTGATGAAAGTGATCATCAGTTTGAATCCAAGTGTGAAAGTTCAGACCTGTGAGTGGAGATGAACATGCAGTAATTCCCACCTTCAGTGGGAAGCTGGGAGTTTACAACAATCAGACAAACTGTTCTCCTGAATGTGTGTTTGGTGCTTTCATGAAGGGTTTTCTGTAAACAGTGTGCACACTTAAAAGCTTTTTGACAGTGGGCTTCTGATTTGATCCAATTAGATTTTTCCAACTTATCAAGATTTCTCACTTTCCCAGTTGTAAATTCTGCTTCGCAGCACGCGCATATGTTTGCTACTCAACATTCAATTTTCCCTCAGTTCTTGGTTTGTCTTGAACGCACCATTGGGCCGTGAAACTCTTTGTTGCCTTCAACGGCCGGGAATTTGAAAAGACGGTCTCATTGTCTAATTTCCCAGTTTGTCTTGAACGCACCATTCTTAAAAATGCGGTTTCATTATGGTGCGTTCACGTTCATCCGTTCTTTTCTGTGAACGACAGAAGTAGAATCACATTGACAAACCTAGAAGAAAAACCTCGTTTCTGACATCGTTTTGTTCATCAGTGAAGAGCTGACGTGTATTTTCAGCACTGGAAAGTCAGTTTTTAGTGAAGAAAGCGCCTCTAAACAGCTGAGAGATTCCCGTTTCTGTGATTTCGATGTGAATCGGTGAAAACTTATCAGAACAAGCGCTGATCTGGAGCCAGAAGGCCTCTCCAGCCTCTATGCAGCGTTCCCTCTCTGAAGCCTCGTTTTCGCCTGTCGCTCGGTTTGATTGGGTGAAAATCAGCCTGAACTTTGCTTGTTGTGTGTTTGTGTGAGTGTGTCTCTCTCTTTGTGTGTGGACTGTTGTCAGTGTGTCAGTGGGCCATGGTTTTTTGTTTTTTTCGTTTTTGTTTTTTTTTTCTCATGTGAAAACCAGAAGCTGAACAATATGTTAAGGACTCTAATAAAGTATCATGTATCTGGACTTGTCCTCGGTGTGTCCTGTTCTGTCCTTTACTTCATTTTGAGGCTTTTTTTCCTGGATGTTTGTCACAAATAAAACCAGATAAATGTGCTGCACTAACTGTTTTTCACCGACTTCCAGCTGGAGAGACATCAGGATTTTCCCATTTAACCACGAATTAAAGCTTATTATTTCTTTGGATTGGTTGAAACTCCAATAAAAGGAAATCGAAGTTCTGGGTGAGATTCATTGTAACGCAACAGAAAGCACACCAGATTTCCGCAGCGTTCATTAGATTTAACTGGAAATTCAAATTAAATTTTTTTATTCTCTATCTTTTTATTCGTCATGATTGGGTAATTACAGTTTTCTGATTGAAACGCTTCAAGATGATTAAATATTAATCTGATGGCTCCAGAACTGGATATTGATCGGATCGTTAGTGCGCATGTAAACAGATGATCAGTCATTTAAAGGGTTAAGTAGAGACGCCAGAGGCAGAATCCACTTTTGGGAGTTCCTATGAAGTGTGTGTGTGTGTGTGTGTGTGTGTGTGTGTCCCTTTAAGGCAAAACAGTGCCGCAGTGAGGAAGTGAACTTTACTTTCGTTTCCCTGTTGAAACTTTATTTTTGACTGCACCGTGTGTGTTGTTAGAAAGAGGAACTGATCAGTGGGTGTGCATGACAGTGTGTGAGTGTGTGTGTGTGTGTGTGTGTGTGTGTGTGTGTGTGTTTCTGCGCCTCAGAAGGAGCCACCTTCCATCTGAGAGGAGCTACGCTGCTTTAACATGGTGAGTAAACAGCAGGAAAACAGGATTTATGATGTTTTTCTGACTGAAACAACCTGGAATCCATCCGTTTAAAAAAAGATGATCATCTACACTGACTGGAACCTGAAGTCCTCATCAATAACAGCTACTAAATATCCAACTAACAGCAGCTTTAATTAACACAAGTTCTTAATTCTTAGTGGAAAGTAGAGCCATTTGTGAGAGAAATGTGAATTTGAGGAGTGTAACTTGTGCTGTTTTCATTACAGATTAGTGTCGTTTCTATAATCTGTGAGATTTAGAGAACTGAGTTCAGAACAGATCCTCTTTTAACACATGGCTGCCTGGACACATGGCGCTTACAGAAAATTAGAAAAATTAGATTAAATGTATGAGCAGGCAGGGTATCTATCTATCTATCTATCTATCTATCTATCTATCTATCTATCTATCTATCTATCTATCTATCTATCGAGATCTTCAAAGCCAATGTTAAATATTAAAAATATAAAAATAAAAATATACCTAGAAAATAGATCATTTTAAATGTAAAACAAACCAAAAATGCTTTAAATAAATGAAAACGCATGGAATTAAAAAGTCTATAAAAATATGCAACTTAAAATGGCATCTAAGTGAAAACAAATCACAAAAAAATGATATAAGAAACAATAATAGCTGATAAAAGAATTGTTTTAGAGTAGAAATATACAGATAACAATAAGAACATATGAATGAGCTCATGAACTGAGATAAAGAGCAGAAGATACAGCTTCGAAACCAAAAGTGATTAAATAAAAATAAATAAATGAGAAAATGAGTGATTTAGCAACCAGAAATAAAGGATTGAAAATCCGGAACATGAGTGAAACATAAGAATGAGCACAAGACAAATGACAAAGCAAATGGTTTCAGGAGCAAAAAATAAAGCAAAAATACAAAGTACTGAGAAAAATAACTGAAATTAAATGAATTCAAAAGGTGGATTAAAAGGCCACATAAAGCCAAACAAACAAAGCAATCAACCTTCATCTGCAGCATCTTTCAGTCTTCAGCGGGATTTTTAAACGATTCTCTTTGTAAATTCTCCATAAATGTTTGGCTCTGAAGCTGATGCTAAAACTTTTGCATCGAACATGTTTCTTCTGGACTGAAATTCATGAACTCTGCTTCATTTCTCCACATTCCTGCCTGGTTTTGTGTGGAAGGTTCACTGCTTCATTCTTCCATCATGATGTGAGGATGGCTTTATGAATGGAGGAGTCTGAAAGGACACACATCTGAGGAGATTGAACTTTTTCTACTCAGAGAAAACACAAGTTAGACTTGATTTTATACATTTCACTGTATTTTGCACCTCTCTGTCTCTTGGATACGAAATACTGCTGAATATGCTCTATATTTTTCCTTGAGAAATGAAGCTCTTCTGGTTGTTTGCAAACATTTTCTTTTAATTTTTTTAATATCAATTCATTATAGAGATGCCAAAAGACACAAAACATGTTTTCAGAAATGAAAAAAATCTTATTTATTAATTTGATAAATCTACATAGAGAACACATTAATCTAAATCAACATGTCTGGAGTGTTGTTGGAGGAAGTAAAGCTGATTTAATCCTAATGTACTTAGATAATAATCAATAATCAGTTTATACAATTATCCTCCTGACTGCTTTTATCATGCATTTATACACAAAGAGAGAGAAACATTTGGACTGTCGTTCATTGAAAGCATCTTACTTAAATTTAAAACTCCTGCTGGAATAAAGAGAGGGAACTGCATCGATCGTATCAAGAAAAAATCTCCATAGGGACATTAAAATACAGATGTAACTACATATAAATTCAGTTTGAAGCTTTTTGCAAAGTATAAAATAAATTCAATTTAATGGAAAAGATTTAATGTAATTGAACAAAACGTGAAGGAATTGACTTTTTTAAGGAAAAATGAAGGAAATTTTAGTGGGACTGTGGTGAAATACATTGAAATAAATCAAACCACATCCAGCTTGTGTTTTCTCTTTGAATCTTGATGCATAGAAAAATTCCACTCTGCTCAGAGATGTGTCCTTTCAGACATGACTCGTTAAATGTGAATAAAATGCTTTATATCATGACTAAAGTTCTTTATTTTTCATTAAAATTGGAGAAAAAATTGCTCAGAAAAAAAACTGAAATGTTGTTGAATCCTTGTAATTCCACCTTTTGACCACTAGATGGAGGCAACTGCAAGAGAAGCGCTGCTGGATGATGCTGTGCAGGCGGCGGCGCCACCTAACGGCGGCATGAATGACCTGCTGGATGTGGCTCCTGAGGACAACCTGCAGGGCCAGGTGAGTCCCTGACCCTCCTGGTCCATCAGGAACCCGCCGGCGTCAAACTGAGCCTGTCCCCCTCCAGATGGGGGAGTTTCTGGACCCGCAGGCCGAGTACAACGAGGAGGAGGAGGAGAGGAAGTACTACAGGAGGAAGAGGCTGGGCGTCGTCAAGAACGTGCTGGCCGCCAGCGTGGGCGCCATGATCGTCTACAGCGTGTACATGGGTGGGATGCATAGAAACACACTCCGTTCACGCTGTGGGTGAGCTGGTATTCATGTGTGTGTGTGTGTGTGTGTGTGTGTGTGTGTGTGTGTGTGTGTCAGGGCTGCTGCAGATGCAGCTCATCCTCCACTACGACACCACCTACCGAGAGGTGAAGTACAGCAACCTGGGCCTGGAGGACATCGACCGCAAGATGCTGATGGGCATCAACGTCACGCCCATCGTGGGCCTCCTGTACACACCCGTCCTGATCAGGTAGACACACACACGCACAGCGCACGGCGCTCCACCGCCGGTACCAACACACACACCTGATCTGCTGCTGGTCTCGTTCAGGTTCCTGGGCACCAAGTGGATGATGTTCCTGGCTTCAGGGATCTACGCCCTCTTCGTCTCCACCAACTACTGGGAGCGCTACTACACCCTGGTCCCGTCGGCCGTCGCCATCGGAGCCACCATCGTCCCCTTCTGGACCTCGCTGGGGAATTATATCACAAGGTGAGGCAGGGTGGTGTGCAGAGGCGGAGCGTGGGTCTCAGTACAGCGGGGGGCGGAGCATTCTCCACGGGCCTTTTATTGAGCCAAGCAAACCTGTATGCCTCAGAAAGCAGAATAAAGTCACAAACCAGTTCACAAACTTGTTCTGAAGAACAAATACACATACGAACACACGCACACACACACACACACACACACACACACACACACACACACACACACACACACACACACACACAAATGCAGCCTGACAGGTGTCAATACACCTGTCAGGCGTATGTCAGAGCGTCCGCTGTCCATGGTGCTGAAAGCTCAGATTAAAAACTCACTGGCTAAATCTGTACCATCTTTGATACAGCTTAAATATAAAATGAACACAGCTGGTCTAAAATTACACAATCTATTCAGATAGATATAGACACAGCTATCTATATCTTTTGGAATTCACGTATATTAGAAAAAAATAGACTCGGCGGTCTCTTATAGTTGAGAGCAACACAAGGCACATTCAAATAGGCAGGTGTTTAAGACCACAGCATTCTGATAAAGATAATATTTTTGAAGGTTTCACTGACTCACCAGTGGCTCCGATGTTAGGTTTTGGGTAGTACCGCTAGCAGCTAGCATAGTGTTTAGCATACTGTTTAACTTCCCTCCAAAGAGTTCAGATCAAGTGCAAAAGAAAAAACTCGTTCATTGTTTGTGTGTATGTGTGTGTGTGTGTGTGTGTGTGTGTGTGTGTGTGTGTGTGTGTGTGTGTGTGTGTGTAGGGGAGTAACAAACAGGGCAGTGGTTTACACTCCCTCCACACTGAGAACGTCATGGGTTTGAGTCCCGGCTAAGTTTTCTTGACGTGACTCTTCTCTCTGAGCTCTGGAGGTGATTATATGATATTTTTAATGACATTTTACACATCGTCCAAACATTGTGGAACTCGGGGTTCTGAATATTGCCTAGACACCCTGATAAGAATGAATTAAAGCAGCCTCGTCTGGAGGTGATAAATGCGTGGATTAATTCTTCGGGTCACTCTGAGGCCACGTGTTCCTGATCTTAGAAACATCATGCAGGTGAGAAGCTGCAGAGGAGGACGGATGTCGTCCATCCCTCCTCATCAGACCAGGCTTCGCCCAAAAACTGTTCCCACTGTCCATGTAGTCCACGTTTCTTTCAGGACGCCATCTAGACAGCTAGTGATTAAACTAGGATGTTGAGCTAAACATTTCGTCACTGGTCAAGTCAGAGAAGAGGCCAGAGAAAAGTATGGAGTCCCACAAATTGTTTCAAACTTACACACAGATACAATGTAAAGTTTTGTGACCTTTGACTGACGTAACAGGGAGGATTTATGATTACTTTTAGCCAGCAGTTTCAAACTAGACCCAGTGTCACCTGCTCTGATGTCTGAAAACCTCTGAACTGTGACCCCAGGATACTCTGAAGTCTGGCCCTGAAAACTGGCACTGCAGGCTACATTAGCATCTTCTGCTAGCAGGGCTGTTTGGAGCTGCAGAGCCAAATTCTGCACTTATTACAGATGCTGTAATCACTGATGGAGGCTGAGGAGGAAGAAAACATCAAGCACAATGAGCAGGAGAAAGATGGAGGAGGAAGAGGAGGAGGAGAAGGAGGAGGACAGAGAGGCCGCCACCCAAGGCGTTCATATTTCAGCTGAGAGACATCGTCTCTCCAGCGTGTCCTGGGTCGTCCTCGGGGCCTCCTCCCAGTGGGACATGGCTGGAACTCCTCCCCAGGGAGGCGTCCAGGAGGCGTATGGAACAGGACCTCAGCTGGCCCCTCTCCCTGTGGAGGAGTAGGGCTGTCCTCCCAGCTCCTCCCTGGTGACGTAGCTCCTCCCCCTGTCTCTGAGTTGGCGCCCAGCCAGCCGACAGGAAGCTCATTTCAGCCGCTTGCATCCTGGATTTCGGTCATGACTACAGGCGAGGGTAGGAACGTAGACTGACCAGTAAATGTTGAGCCTATCGGTTGGCCGAGGAGCAGTTTACCTGATATTAAATCATTTTTTTACACCCCCTGCTGACACTGGCTCTGCTTCTGCTGTGTTTTATACACTCGTCCTCACACGTCCCCAAATTACACATGGTGTTTGAGCCGATCACAACAAAGCTTCAGAGAAGGATCGTTAGGCACCTGATGAGCAAGTTTGTTTCATTTTTTTGTCTGATCACAAAAAGCAGCAACAATACCTCATATTTCTCTCCAGTCGATTCTGCGGAACTTTAAAAATCATTTAGCTGCTTGTTGAGACGCTGCTTTGTTTGTCAAGCTGAGCTCTCTCTAATCACCACTTGTGTTTTTTTGTGTGATTATATTTTTGTTGAGCACGCTGCTGAGATTTAAAGACACGTCTGGTCGAAAACTTTTCTTCCATTCCGTAACGTTGTTTCATAGGTCTGTGAAGAAAGATTTTCTCCACCCTTCACACCCCCTCTGAGGTCCGACAGGCTGTTACACACCTGCTGAGGTGACAGATTGAGGGAAGCGGGTTTAGATCGGTAGACAAAGGTCAGCTGTGCGGCGATACAGACAGAACTCACCATTAACACGTTCAGAAACCTGCAGGTCTCACTGGAACGTCAGGTGATGTGAGTGAATGGAAAAGCACATGATGACTGAAGAGTGAGGATGAATCCAAAAGTATGAAGCAGAGTTTGTTTATGAATGTTCTTACATGTTCGTACATCAGTGTCAAGTTGCTCGAGGTTGAGAAAAACTGAATTTCCTTCAAGTGGAAGCAGAATATTCCGGCTGTGAAGAGTCTCAAGGCGACGCTCACAGTTTTTCTGCGTGAACTTATGCTGAATTTGGGAAATGAAAAGAGAAAGCCTTCACACTCCAGTCAGTATGTGTTCACACAGCCAGTTTTAGCATCGGGCCGAGAGACGTAAACATGCTGAACATCACTGTTTCTGCCACGGCCAGACCGTCAGCCAGCTCACCAAACAGCAGCTCGGCTCCCCGACTCCAGACCATCTGCACCGCGTCGAGTGTTTCCATGCTGAGTTCAACTCAAAAAGCCAGTTCCTGCTGGGAGGCGAGGATTAAAGTAGCACTGCAGAGACCCAGCAGGACAGAACACACCGGCAGCAGAGAGCTGCAAGCTCAACATCCGAGTTTACTGGAAGGATTTCATGCAAAGAAAACAACTGAATGAGTGAAACCAAATTCACAGCCAGATAAAAGCACGTCCATGGATGCCGTGCAGAGACCTCCACCTCCACCGGGAGCAGAGTTTCATCGTCCTTCGCAGGAATCTGGACATGCACAGTTGCAGGATTGTGTCTTTTTGCTCATCCATAAACAATTGTTTCCTTTTCAAACCTGCAGGATGGCGCAGCAGTATTACGAGTACGTCAACTACAAGCAGGAGCACGTGCAGGACCAGAAGAAGCTGCCCAAGGGCGCGTGCCACAGCTACATCATCGTCTTCCAGTCCGTCTTCTACATCATCTTCAATGTGAGTCACCTGAGCTCATCAGCAGATCCAGACCTGAACCCAGTCCAGACGCTCCAGCCCGTCTTCTTCTTCTTTCTTCCAGCTGAGCTTCGTCTTCGCCGAGTTCCCCATGAGCCTCTTCCTCAACAACGACCTGCAGGGGAAGGCCCACATCCTGGACAGGGTGGAGAAGTGTGGTGAGTACCGCTGGCATCCAGACGTGGAGCTGCAGGGCGGAGAGGTTCTCATGGTGGGACTCACCGACAGCGAGAGTCGTGAACGAATGATTCCTGGAGACCGTTTCACAAAGCAGGTTATAAACGCTCAGCTGCGCGTTGATGTCCTCTAGAGTTCTCGGAGTTAAGTGAGCACGCCACAACTTTAAAAAAATGGCATCAATAGAGCCACGTTTGATGAGTCGCCATGGCAACGGGGAAGCGGAGGGAGGGGTTTTCGTTTTAATGAGCTCATACGGCGGATTTGAATGCTTTTAGAAAGTAGCGCAACAAACTGCAGCTGCAAAAAAGAGGGAGAACATTACTGCTCTGGTCAGTGCAGAAGTTGTAATGTGGTCTTTTGAAATCGCAATGATGTCACCAAAAACTTGGCAGCAACTTAAATTGAAATATTAAAGGTGCTGTAGGCAGGATGTTGCTAGTCAGTGCTAATTTTTCTGTGTTTTCTTTGGATTAAATGTTAGAGTATCCATTGATAATCCTTTAGGAGTGTAGCATAACTGCACTACCGCGAGGGCGCAGCGTTTCCATCTGTCTCTGTTCTGAGCCGAAAAGGAATCTCCACAGCTCCAGGTATCTTTGACCAATCAGAAGAGCCTCTCAGGCTCTAACCGTGATTGGTCGAGGGGCATTCGTCACACGTTCTTGTGGGAGGGGCTTAACTTGCGTAAGGGCGTGATGTCAGAGAAAACAGGACAGGATTGGCTGTGCTGGGTTTCAAATCGCCATCTTGCTTAGGTAAACCTAAGCAAGATGGCAGAGATGCTGAATCCTGCCTACAGCACCTTTAAATCATTGTTCAAATAGGTGACAACTTGGAATAATTTCATGGGAAGACATGATTGTTTTTAACATGTTTTACAATGAAAAGTAAATATTAAGTGTCTCTTTGATAGCTGACGGATCAGGTTTTAGGTAGATGATGGACTATGACGTGAAACTGTTCCGCGAATAAGGATGATTGTCTGGGAACTCTGCGGTCAGATAAACAACTCCTGACCAATATTTAATCTTCTGTGCAGCAAAGCTGTGCCTTCATCCACAGATCCTCATCAAGAGATAATAGTTGGTGATAAAAGACTCTACCGACTGAGTCTAATGGACTCTAATATAACAAGACTGACAGATTTAAAAAATATATATAATTGTTTTAAATGACAGATGGCAGAAATACACTCTGTTAAACTGTCCAGCTGGATTAATGAAGGAGGAAATGAAACTATATGTGGCGGAAAGTGGGCGGAGTCAGAGAGAAACTAGGCTTTGAGGGAAAAACCTGCTCCGGACCAGGTTAGTTCAGGTTAATTCCAGGTTAGTTCAGGTTAATTCCAGGTTAGTTCAGGTTAATTCCAGGTTAGTTCAGGTTAATTCCAGGTTAGTTCAGGTTAATTCCAGGTTAGTTCCAGAGTGTGTTACTGCAGTAACTGACTGAGAGGTTATCTTACCTCTTTCTGTGAATCAGATCACAGTTTCTCCTCTTTCTCTAGGTTGAGTTTCCTCCTCTGTGAAACTGAAATCTCAGAGTTTCCCTCGTTTCAGGGTGAAGAGGCGCAGAGTTTTTACTCAACCTGCTTTGATAAATGGTCTCCTTCAGAATCTGTGGTGTTAGTGTGAACGGACTCATGTTATACTGAATATCATTCGCCATTCACTCTCATTCTTTCACACACACACACATAGAGATGGCTGCAGAGGAAACCTTCGTTAGTGGCAGCTTGTTTGCTGTGCTGCTGAAGGACACTTTAATACACACACACACACACACACACACACACACACACATACACACACCTGTATGATCTGTGTTTTTCTGGTTGGATGGTGAACTATTCATACAATCTGAAAGATTAATACTATGTACAGAGCACAACTTAAACAGTCCTTGGTATGGAGCTGAAATATGACAGGAATGTGTTTTTCTTTGTATCGCCACAACTATTTTCAGATACCAGCACGTCCCTCCGGTGTCTGCTTTCTACTTTCCTCTCTACATGTGAAGGCAGATTTATGTACTTTGTCCTCATTACTTTGTTCAAACTGGCTCCCGGGTGTCAAACACAAGGTTTGTTAAGGCCCAAATTAAAAAAACAATTAAATAAAAAAAAAAAAAAAAGAATTTAAATGTTATTTGAATGGATTTCTAACTGTTTTATATATATATATATATATATGTTTTCTGGACCAGGGCTTGCTATATTGAATCATTTAGTTTTGACTCATTCAGTTTTCACTGAACTAAAGCCTGAAAATCGACTTAATTATATTAATAAGATACGTTTTTGGACCTCATTACTTCTCTGTATTTCTAAATACAGGACCTAAAATGACCTCTTTTGGTGCTGGTATCAGTCTTCATCTGCTCTGGCATTTACCTCCTTTCTGTGTGGAGTTTTTTTTTTTTCCTAGCTTCCCTCAGCTCTTTTGTCCGAGCTTCACTCCCTTTTTATTATCTCTGCTGCCACGAGTCTCTTTGTTGGTTAAGAAAAGCTGGTAAACAAACATCACTCTACCTGCCAAACTACAAAAGCCAGAGAGAGAGAGAGAGAAAACATGGTTAACAACGAGCCGCTGGAACATTTGGAGACCGAAGAGTTTCTGAAAGTGTTTGAAAAGAGTGAAACTGAACTTCAGTGAACCGTTTGGTGGATACTCTGCATGTGAAGGCTGAAGATTATCACCCAGACCTCAACCTTACAGGGTGAAACTGGGTTCGTTTGGGGGTTTTGGCTTTTTCTGCTGCTGCAAAACACTGAAAACCCCGAACAGGACAGGTTGAATGCAGAGGAAATACTTCCTCAAGAAGATCAATGAAACTAGATGTTTAATTGCAGGATTTGTGTCTGCGCTGTTACCATCACATGTAAACCTGAACACCTCGTCCGATGACTGCAGACATGTGAAAGTTGATGCTTCCTTTTTAAAGTCAGCAGCAGAATGAGGAAACAGAACCGTGGAGAGTTTCACATCACCTCAGGCGTCTCACCACTCTTTTCTCTGAAAAATCACCAAAAGCACAAACAGCACCTGACGCCCCCCCCCACACACACACACACACACACACACACACACACACACACACACACAGCATGAAGCTGCTTTCGCTTTCACATCTACATTTCAGGCACTTGTAGACAATTTCAAAAGTATTTCTTGGTAAAAGAGTCGTATTTGTTTCTTTTCTATCAGGCTTGAGGACTGTTTTTGCTTTATTTGGAATTAAAGGTTTTTTTTTTCGGCCTCCACCAGGTGCCGACGTCCACGGTTTGATCCCCGGCTTTAACACCACTGTGCTCACCAAGCTGCCCCAGTCCATGCTGCTCATCTACGTGGAGAGCGTCCTCATGGCCTTCGCCTTCCTCTCCATGATCATTGTAAGAGTTCAGAAAGACACCAAACCAGACTTTTTGTGACAAAATTCTACAACAGATGTGGTAAATGCAACATAATGCTTGTCAAGAGCTTTTTTTAAACAACCAACAGTTCATAAAATGTAAAAATGAGTCAGAAGAGCAGCAGAGCTGCTTTGACACTCCGCCCAAACTTTAAATGAAGAACATGTTGATACATTAATATGAGACGTTACTGTAAAACATTGTGATTCTTGAACAATGTCTATATTTACTGACAGATCTTGTCTTTTCTTAAGCATATAAATAAATTATGCGAGAATTTCCAGAATTTTCTTCCAGCTAGCCTCAGCCTGCGTCTTGTAATCCCACTTTGCACCACAAGGTGGTGCACAAAGTCTCGTTTACATCTTGTCTTACCCAAAATGAGAAAAAGAAGCCTCTGCAAATAACGTCCAGTCACTTATAATGAGTTAATTTGTGTAACGTAATTCAAAGAGACTAGAAAAATGAATTTAGATGAGGAGTAAAATCTAAAAATTTCGATCAGCAGAATTATTGTACGTGTATACGAGTGAGTTAACTATGAAGTTGACACGTTTGTAACATATTTATTGTAGAAAAAGTAAATCAAATGGAGATTAGAGCCTCGTGCAGCTTTGTACTGCTCCAGTTTGATTTTAAAATCATGTCTTAAAGCTGATTTTCTAAAAAATTTTGCCGATATACAGTGTTGGAGTTTTAAAATGCGAGTCCTGCCCAGTGGCTGCACTCCTGATGTTTCCTCGTCTCCAGTTCCTGGTGCTGTGCGGCCCGGCGTACCGGCCGACGGAGGAGATCGACCTGCGCAGCATCGGGTGGGGAAACATCTTCCAGCTGCCCTTCAAACACCTGAGAGACTACCGGCTGCGGCTGCTCTGCCCCTTCTTCATCTACAGCGGCTTCGAGGCCATGTTCGCCATCACGGGGTTCTCCCTGGTAAAGACTTCTAGAAGGACGAGCCTCAGACTGATGTGAAACAGTGTCTGACGTGCTTCCCGTCTCCTCAGTCGTACGGCGTCTGCGTCCTGGGCCTGAAGAGACTCTGGCTCCTGATCACCGTCTACGGCCTGTCCGCCTCCGTCTTCTCCTCGCTGCCCCTCCTCCTGCTGCGCCTCCCCCGCTGGACGTGCCTGGCGGCGGGCGCCGTGGTGCACTTCGTGCTGCTCGTCGCCCTCTTCGCGTTCTCCCCGAAGCCGAAGCACGAGGAGTTCCTCCACCCGCTGCTGGCCGTGGCGGCGCTGTGGGGTCTGGGCTCGGCTCTCAACCGGACCGGAGTCAGCAGTGAGTCTCCGCGGCCCGCCGGTCTCACCCGGACGCCGGCGAGGCGCCTCAGCGCTAACTCTCCTCTGTTCCAGTCCTGCTCGGCGTGCTGTACGCCGAGGAGAAAGAGCGCCTGGACTTCGTCTACACCATCTACAACTGGTGGCAGGCCATCGCCATCTTCATCGTCTACCTCTGTGCCCACCTCCCCATGAGGGTACGAGGCTGCTAGAGCGAAACGTCTCCGGGCTACAAGGTCTCCGTTGTCCTAACTTTACTTTGTGTGTCCGAAGGCCAAACTGTCCATCCTGCTGGTGACGCTGCTGCTGGCCTGCTACTGCTACTGGCTGATGGAGCGTCGGCTGGCCGCGAAAGTGCAGTACAGACTCCCTCGAATCCCCCGGCCACGGCACAAGGTGACGAAGCCTCTCTGGATTATATCTGACAGGGTCCCTCAGTCAGGCCAGTACTGCCAGAGTTTCACCGGACAGCATCCAGACAGTGGAGCCATGCTAGAAGACGCAGTTCAGACTCCTTACGTCTGTTTACCAGACATGGTCAGGTGATGAAAAGCAAAAATAAAAGCAGTAAATGATGCCAGAGGAGGGATGAGGAAGATGCTCTATAATCTGGACGTTAGAGGAGACAGATGGATAAAACCCATCAGGAAATATTTAGAAGTTTTTCACAAAGTAAAAGTTGAAAACACTTTGTTTTCCAGTCTCTTATATAACTGAGACGTAGAGGAGAACTGTTGAGTGGTGAGAATTTAACTCCCACAAATAGAACAATTAGTCAATGAAGCCTCTGTGTGATCGAAGCTTCGTGGTAAAACGTCCTCACTGTAACACGTCCCTTTCTTTTTCGGTCCTCAGGTCAAAGGTTACCGCTACCTGGAGGAAGACAACTCTGATGAGTCAGACTCAGAAAAGAGCGAGGATGAGGAGGGCGAGGAAGAGGACGAGGAGCGGGACGGGGGGGAGGAGAGGCAGGAGGAGCAGGAGCAGGAGGAGGTCTGGGGAGCTGAGTCCCCCGGAGCCAGGAGGAGGGGAGGCGAGGGTCAGCGCCGCCGCCGCCGCCAGCAGGAGGCCGAGGAGGAGGAGGAGGAGGAGGAGGAGGAGGGAGGGGAGAGGGAGGAGTGGTAACGAGGTGCCAGTCCAGGTTTTATTTATTCTGAAGAAAGAGAAACAAACATGGACTTTATTCATCATTATTATTATTATTATTATTCATCCGACGCTGTTGAGGTAACAAACTCAGATTACGACACCAAACTTTTCTCTCACTACACAGATTGCGGCTCCTCTTTACCAAATGTGCTGATAAATCTCAAAGGGCAGCTTGCTTCTTTTCTGCTTCATCAAACTCAAAACCTGTCATTTAAAAAAAAAAGAAGAAAAAACTGACTAAATAGAGGCATCGGTTTGACTCCGGCCTGTGTGAGATTCACTGAGAGGGGGTGATATTTTTATCTTCAAACCTCAGTGAGCCTGCATATAGACGATAAAAAAAAGCGTCTCCTGGTAGATGCCGGTCCAGCCTGGGGCGTCCGCAGGCTGCGCCACACGCTGCAGGCAGGAAATCAATGTGAGCGTGAATGGAGGTTTATATTCAGCAGGTACAGATGTGTGTTTTAAAACCCACACAACTCAATACAGCGGTGGTGATTCAGGAAAACCACGTTCAGACTGTACACTGTGTGTGTGTGTGTGTGTGTGTGTGTGTGTTACATTCAGAAAGAAAAAAAAATGTATTTATACTAATTCAGATTGATTTCTTTCAATGTATGTATTCACACCTGCACTCATTCAAAAACAAAAATACGTACTCTAAGTGTATTTATCTGTATATGAGTGCGTGTATGTAAATATATTTAGTTTATAAAGTCAATATAAATAATCTATATTTTATGAAAATATATTTGCACAAAATAAATAATCTACATACGAGTAAACATATCGAATTCAACTTGTCTAAAAAGGGGAAGGAAGAATTAAAACTCATGTTATCATACCTCTTTTCAGTAATAACATGTTATAATAATCTTTCTTCCTGAACTCCGTGTATGTTTTATACATATTTTTATATAAATATATTTTTACAAAGAATTTATAATATGAGATTAGGAGCTGAAAGCATTGTATTTTATTTGAATTAGCACTTTTTGTGACACACAAATCTGCTAAATTAGTTTATTTGGTGACACTTTACTTGAAGCCCCCTGTATAACACATAAGTACATTTATAAAGCATTATTATGCCATTATAACACGTGTAGCTATAGTTATAAACATTCATAGATGATCACAATGCCAGGACCGAACCCTAACCCTAACCCTATGCTGTATAGTGAGTTATAAAGCATTTTGATCATGTATGAGTGTTTATAACTACTTATAATGTGTTATACAGGGGGGCTTCAAGTAAAGTGTTACCGTTTATTTTTTTAGATTTTTTTAGGTAATCAGGCCAGAGGCTCCTGGGTAACTCCCTGAGACTGAAGGATCCAGGTTTGAATCCCGGTGGTGGCAGGAACTTTTCCGGTGTTAAAACTAAGATGTCAGAAGCAGAGCCGCACGTATTTCTACTCATGAAGTCAAACAAAGACTCAAAGAAACATAAGCGCTCATTACCTTTATCCAAAATCCATCTCCTGATATAATCACGGCTACGTTAGATTTTTTGCAGTATTTACTGATAAATTCTCTTCTGTGTTAACAAAATAAGTTTTATAAATATGTACTGTATGCATATATAGATAGTATTGTAAATAAGATGTGAAGCCTTACTGCTGCAAAACAACAGTTTACTTCATTTCTGAATAAAAACTATACAGTTTATTTCAAACTTGTATTGTAATTTTCATGTTCTGTCAGTAATTACATGAGCATCAGAGCTGTTATAATCCAGCTCCTCTCATGGGGACTTTGACATGGTCTAGATCAGGGGTGTCAAACATAAGGCCCGCGTTTGTGTTGTGAGCAGTTTGAAGCAGACGTGGTCACTGGTCCTGCGAAGGGTTAAATGGACTAAATGAACATTTAAACCACAGATGAAATGAAAACGGCGTCACGTTTCCTCCAGGCTGAGACACAGAAATATTTGGATTCACTCATAAAATCAAAATATCTCAATACTTTTTTATTTTCCAACAGCTCTTGTGATATTTTCTGGTCTTGTAAACTCGTCTCGATGAGTCACAAATGGAAGAGCGTCTTGACAATTGTCCGTTTCCGAGTGTTTCAGAAGGTGTGAAACGGTGAACTGCAGATGAACGGCCGCTTCACTGATCCCGATGTGTTTCAGTTTGCTTCAGCTGACAACTTGTATCAGCCTTCTGGTGACTTTTATCTAGTTACACAGATATGTACGTAGATACCTACACAGCGATGATTCAGGCTGTCTGAAGCTAACTGCTGTCACCGGTCCCTGGAGTGGGCGGCGTGTTGTCAACGCGACTAACTTTAAGTTGAGTTCGTGGCGACGGTCGAACCTCATTCCCATGGAAACCCGGTTGATTGCAGTAATTGTTGTGTAATGTGCTAATTCCTTCAATCTGTACATATGAGATGAGGAAAAAGGAAACAGAGGTGGAAAGTATGTCAGGACTTCTCAGGTTTTTAACTTTTACAGCCGACATTTAAAGGCAGTTGTGTGTAGTTTCTCCTCATTTGTTTAATAAACAAAATAAATAAAGTCTCTTTTTGTCTTTTTAATAATGTATTTTATATACACAAGGTCTTGTTTATGAAATGTTTCAATAAGTTTCATGTTAACAGGTTTTGAAAATGAAGTCCCTTTACACAGCCACTAGAGAATCACCGAACCAATGCAGTGAGCATGTTGGACCATGAGGTGGCGTTGCTGGTTGTTTATGTAATGAAACAAAACACACACGCACGCATGCACGCACGCACGCACACACACACCCTATAAACATTAACAACAGTTTAAAGTTTAAACCAATTCCATCTACTTTCATATGCGGTAAAATGGTTTCAGACTGAATATATACAAAGCAACATTTAAAAAGCTTCCTGTTCGACCGTCTTTACGGCTAAATTATGTAACCATTTGTTGTCCAAATCTCTGATTTTCTCTGCTTGTGGCTCCTTCATTTGTTGTTATTTTCATTTAAGTAGAATATTGAAGCGATCGCTTTCATTTGAGTTTGTTGGGCTTCTTTCCTCTCCTGTCCAGTTTGGTTTCATCTTTTAATTCTGTGGTATTTATTTATTTTGATCCGAACAATAAGAAGAAGACAGGAAAACCAGATATGTTCAAATAAATAACTCAACGATCACTGTCATAACAAATGTATGTGCATATAACCAATTAAAAACAGGTTCAAGATGCCTTGAAAATGTGTATAAATAAATGTTTTGTTCCTGGAACAGGAAGTCTGTGTCGTCCCTCTCTATCACCCCTACACTGATTTAACTCCGAACAACGAAGCAAAAACCATAAGTTACACTCATAAGGACGCAAACTGAAAACAAAGACAGGCTCTTTTAAACTCACTCATCTGTAACTGTTTGACACACATTTCCTTCAGCTGCCTTCACGTCTTCATTCCACTGATCTCAGCTGAATTCACAGGTTTGTCCCAAACTGCTGGTCTGTGATGATCTGACGCTGTTTTTACTGCTCGTGCCGTGATGATGTGCGTTCTGTGAACCTTTAGAGTCACGTGTCGTTAATAACCGTCACCTGAATCACCAGACCGGGAACCAGAGACGACGTTTCGCCCTCTGGGCCTGAACTTTATTTCAAAAGCATCGCTGACGGCGGGGAGACGTCTGAGTGGTGCTGGAGTAAAGAGGTAGCTGCTCCGTCACTGGCGGACTCCGGGGGTCCTGACCCGTCAGTGCCGGATGCGCCTGATGGACTGGATCTTGGGGGTCTGGCAGTGGGACCCCCAGGTCCTCCAGTGCTGGTAGTCTCCGCTGTGCCTCTCACACTCCATGATGTACTGCTGGCCCCTGTAGCCGGGGTACTCGTAGCACACGAACCTGCCAGGAGATGAAGAGTTAGACACATGCCACCCGCCGACCTCTGACCCTCGGGGATCCGGACGTGTGTGTAGGCATGGACTTACGCGCCGCACTGCACGTGCATGGATCCCACCTCGGGCCTGAACCAGCCCATGGCCTGCAGGGACGGGAAGTCGTCGCACAGCTCGGCGTTGCGGCCCGTGAAGTTCTCCCTCTCGAAGATGGTCATGCGGCTGCTGCGGTGG
Organism: Salarias fasciatus; assembly: GCF_902148845.1. NCBI lineage: Eukaryota > Metazoa > Chordata > Actinopteri > Blenniiformes > Blenniidae > Salarias > Salarias fasciatus. The sequence goes on along the minus strand of NC_043750.1, from coordinate 39,589,212 downwards.
GACTGAGCAGAGAGGCGGAGTCAGACGGCGGACTCCTCGTGTCGCTCACCGCTGGCTCAGGTCCACCCCCACCCCCCTCCACCACCTCCCCCACTCACAGCGCAGTAGACGGGCCGCAGGGACATGAAGCGCTCGGTGTGGTAGGACAGGGCGCCGCTGAAGCTCTCCCAGTTGGGGTACTCGCCCCTCTCCAGGATGAACTGCTGGCCCTGGAAGTCGTGGTGCTCGAACCCGACCCAGCTGGAAACCAGAGCGAGGCAGAGAGGGGGCAAGGGGTCGGAGGTCAGCTCGGCCAGGAGACACATCAGACAGAGAGAGAGTGTCCTGTCCTCACTCTCTCTTCAACAAATGACTAAAATCTGAAGCTCATTTTCAAACAAGCTGCTGTTTTTTTTCTTTAAAGTGAGTTTTGTAGTTACATTCATTGATATCAACCTCTGGGTGAACAGTCTGAACTCACAGTGACACAGTGAGAGTTTCTTCCTCTTTTCCCCCGTTTCCTGATAGAGTCCAGTTTCCTCCCTCATCTGTTTGAGGCGGTTGCTTTTAAATTAACACCCGCTGATGGGATCAGACCCAGAACAGTGACATCCTGACATGGATGATCCACATAGGTGGGATAGATGGTCCCATTTATGTTTTTTAAAAAGATTATTTGCCTTTTTAGCTAAAAATTAGCCTCTATAAGGTGCAGTATGCTCCAGAAACATTCTCTTAAACTGAGATTCTTTGCTTTCTCAATCAAGGCAACATCGAAGATTTTGTACTTTTGTGAAAATTCCTTCAATGTTTTTTTAACTTGATAAATGTGGAACGTCGAGCATGCAGTGTAAATGCTGAAAGTTGTGATGATGGAGCTCATGTTTATTTGAACTTACCACATTTGTTTTTAAAGATGTGCCTGAGTTTTGAACCATTTGCAAAGATTTTTGTGTGTCTGTGTGGAGAGAGAATCTGGACCAGCTCAACAATTAGCAAAACATCAACCGGTTTAAAGTGTAGTATGAACATTTCTGGTCCAGTATAAAGACACAGTCAGAGGCGGAGCGTGGGTCTCAGTACAGAGGGGGCGGAGCATTCTCGACTGGCCCTTATGATAGTAATTTTACCATTCAAACAATCCCTCATGCTACCATCAAACAACACACTAATGCTCACTTTTATTGAGCCAAGCAAACCTATATGCCTCAGAAAGCAGAATAAAGTCACAAACCAGTTCACAAACTTGTTCTGAAGAACAAATACACATACGCACGCACGCACACACAAAGACACACACACACACACACACACACACACACACACACACACACACACACACACACACACACACACACACACACACACACTGAAACAAATCCAGCCTGACAGGTGTCAATCTCAGAGCGTCCGCTGTCCATGGTGCTGAAAGCTCAGATAACGGGCTAAATCTGTACCATCTTTGATACAGCTTAAATATAAAATGAACACAGCTGGTCTAAAATTACACAATCTATTCAGATAGATATAGACACAGCTATCTATATCTTTTGGAATTCACGTATATTAGAAAAAAATAGACTCAGCGGTCTCCCATAGTTGAGAGCAACACAAGGCACATTCAAGTAGGCAGGTGTTTAAGACCACAGCATTCTGATAAAGATAATATTTTTGAAGGTTTCACTGACTCACCAGTGGCTCCGATGTTAGGTTTTGGGTAGTACCGCTAGCAGCTAGCATAGTGTTTAACATACTGTTTAACTTCCCTCCAAAGAGTCCAGATCAAGTGCAAAGAAAAAAACTCCTTCATGTCGCACAGCCAATCAGCGCTGGCTTACAGCTCTGATGCATTCATGGACAGTCGTAATGTAAGAATTGGCAAATTGGAGCCCACAATCATATGGTATACCTTCTGGCACACACTGCACATTTTATTATAATAATTTATTCACGAGTACATGTGAACACATCACATGAAATGGGGCCCTATGACCCTGTGGGCCCTGGGGCGACCGCCCCCTTGCCCCCACTCTGGCTCCGCTTCAGGAACACAGTACATCATGAACACTGGGATACTGACATGTGACTGTTGTTCTGCCTGCTGCTCTTCACCTTCCAGTATTCTTCCGTTCCATTGCTGGTAGGTCAGTTGTTATTGTTGCCATGCTATGTTTATGGGATGTGATATACTGTTGCCATGGTGACACCAGCAAACCTTGTTCTATTTTTTTCATCTACACTTCGGATGGGAATGTTTAATGTTTTCTTGTTTGAACCACTTGTGAGGTGAACTGGATTCATCAAGTTTTCTTCTTCACATTCCCTTTCCAGTTCTAATCAATCGATTCAGTTTGATTTTTTTCTTCTCTTTAAATTGTATTTTGTCAAGTACTTGAAATAAACTAAACAAAAACTAAAGAAGTCATGTATTCTGAATATTTTTCCTCCAGAAAAGGAAATTTTCCCTTTCTTTTTTTGCAGTGCATGAGATCAATCATCACATGGTTCATTCTGTTGCAGTAGGACCAGAAAATTATTATCTATCGCTCAAACATCACAATGTCTGATTTTAAAAATGCTAACTTTTATCATATTTTTTTGGGCATTGAAAAGAACTGAAGGAGGGTTATTCAGATCGCAAATCAGATTATGATGAGTGCATGAGATTTGTAATCCATCCATCATCCATCCCTCCATCCATCCATCCATCACCCATCCCTCCATCCATCCATCCGTCATCCATCCCTCCATCCATCATCCATCCCTCCATCCATCCATCCGTCATCCATCCCTCCATCCATCATCCATCCCTCCATCCATCCATCCGTCATCCATCCCTCCATCCATCATCCATCCCTCCATCCATCCATCCATCATCCATCCCTCCATCCCTCCATCCATCCATCCCTGCATCTAATAACCTCGTCAGGTTTCCAGTCCATCACCAGGGAAACATTCCCACATTATGAAAGAATTTGAAGACCAATAAATTTCATCGTAATCTGCGTAACTACATGTGAGACCTTCTGAAAAGCATTAAGCTTTAAGAGCGAAGCTCTGGAGGGATGTAACGAGTGAATCTGGACCCGGTAAACCTTTGTTATGTTTAAAAACTCAGTCAGTTTCCAGTGTTGACTTACAAAAAGACAGGTTTGGCTGAGCTGCACAGAAATTCAGTTCATCTCAGAGAAATCTGCCCCGGTAGTTTTAGACTGATTTGTCTCACACCTCGGCTGTCTGGCACCGATCTATGAAGTGACTGAACCGGATCAGCTCCGAGGTTCGGCACTTTAATGACAACCTGCCAGCGCTGAATTCAGAAACACTTTTTCTACGCGATGCGATGAAGAGAGATCTGCAGTCAGCAGGTGTTTGGAGAAGCACTTGGACGTCGGCGGGCCTCAGCCGGCGTGACTCAGGCCTGGCCTGTTACGTACGGAGCCACTCGCAGCTCAAAGCGCCGTCGCTGATGTGCGTCAAGACTCCGAGGGCGACCCGAGTCGGTTCACACGCTCGGTTAAGAATAAACAAAACGCAGAGCTCTCCCCGAGCCGTCGTCTGACGGGACTCCAGGTTTTCTCAACCCAGAAGAAACTCGACGTTTGAGCGAGCTGAGCTGGAAAACCGAGTAAACGTGGAAGCTGGAGGCCGTTTGCAGTCACTGAGTCTGCCGGAGGATTACTGAAGGATTTCTACTGCTGTGAAATCCTCTTCACATCCATCATCTGTCCTCTGCCTCTTCTCACTTCCAATTCTACAGTAATAAACCACACTTAGTGAAATACTTTCATATTTTAACCTCGTGGCTGTAATATATTTTAAGACTTTTTGAGTTTAATAAATAAAAAATGAATAAAGCCTTTATCATAATATAATCACACTGTATTTATGTTTAACAAGCAGGTGACAAATTTACTCACTTAATGTCACTTAATAATTCAATAAATTCAAATTAAAATATGTTTAAATGGAGAAAAAATATCCCAGCATTTCTTTTTAAAGGTCAACTTTTCCACATTTAGCACAGCATTGCCACATTTGGTCAGAAAAAGAGGGTTCTTTCTCTGATCTGTGCAAATAAACAACAAGAAAAGAGCTTAAATATGTTATTTTTGAAAGCTGGGACAAATGTTCACATGTTGACATATCTGTAATTTGATCAACGCAGATCATTAAATACGATGTGAACAGGGGGGAAAAACAATTTTTCTACAAAATTACTTTAAATGCTAAGATACTTTACGCTCCACCAATAAAGGTTTGAGAGGAAGAACAGGAAGATGCTGAAACAAAAAGATGGTGGTTTGGCGGGACAGATTTGGCCAACAAGCCTCATGTTTGACACCCCTGGCTGAGACACATTTTAAAGCTACAGAATGTGAAAAATGGGCTTTTTTTGTTGTTTTATTAATAATTAAATCAAAATTCCCTGTGTGGCCCTGCGCTGGACAACGCAGCAGAGAAAATAGACGAACACCATTAAAAAAATCTGATATTGTTGCAATAAAGACAAAAAAGTGTGAAATGAGAGGAGAAAGAAGGAGAAATGTAGATAAAGCTTATCTTATGTGTTTCTTTCAATCTCGTCCCGGTGTGGGTTTGTAAAATCTGAAAGAACGTCTTCCTCAGTGAAATCTTGACATTTCCCTTCACACATAGAGAATGGGAGACGAGAGATGGAACAACAAGCCACAAAAACACTCTAATGGCCTGGATTGATCACTTCCTGATGACTGAATAACCCGCACAAAGACAGAATCTTGCCATTGAAACGGATTTCCGGGCAGCTAAAGGACCTTGGCTGCTCCTCAGGTGATGGTAAATGGAGGTTTTCTCACACTGGAGTTTCTCATACATCATGTAGGAGCTTTAACGTGGGTGAATGGATGCTTCTTCTCTCTCTCTCTCTCTCTACACACACACACACACACACACACACACACACACTGAGAGTCAGCTGTCCACAGAGACTTGCAGGCGTACAGGTTGTATGACTCACGCTCCACTCTCCACCCGGATGGAGCGGATGTTGTCCATGCCGCAGTCATGGATGTTGCAGCACTCGGTGGTGAACTCCAGACACTTGCCCTGGAAATGCTCCTGCTCGAACACGGTCACCTGCACACAGGGCGGCACAGAGATCAGCTCCTCCACAGGCCGCCGCTTTCCTTCCCTTACTGCTGGATGTGAGTTAATTCACCTTGAAGAAAGGGGCCATGCCCATGCTGGGGATGTACATGGGGGAGGTCATGTGGGTTTTTGTGAATCTGTACATCTCTGAAGTGAAAAAGAAGAAAACAAGTTAAAAAAAAAAAAAAATCACATTTATTCCTCACTATATGATGCAATCATCTGAGAAAACACCAAATTTGAAAATAATCAAAAATTTTTTTGTGTTTAAAAGTCAAAGAATAAAAAAGGAAAAACAAGAAAAAAAAGAGTAATTCTTACTTTTACAGTTCTAAAATGTAAACAAAGATGCTTGAAGAGTTTATATGATTTTATATCCGGGATTAAACACACAAAAGAGAAATAAAATATTTCATTTCAGCAGGAAAAAGTGTAAAAATTCTGGAAGCTTCTCTGAACTTTTCCGTCTTACCTGCACGCCGTCCTCGCGCTCCTCTAAAATCCTCTTTACTAGACTTTCGCCAGCACGTGCAGCCCCGTTATATATGGGCGTCCACGCGGAATGCTCGTGCGTGTGCTGACCCCTCTCACGAGGTCAGCTGTGCATCAATCAAGTGGAGAGAGAAAGACTTCCGGTTTGAGAGTTCAAAATAAAATACCCTTTCACTTCAAAAGTCAAATGTACGTAAAAGAAAGTCATTTTATTTCTATTTGTCAGCCTGTTTAACTTGTTTTTTCCATATTGTTTGTCTGTTTATTGCTTGAAAATGCCTTTAACAGGTCACGTAATCTCTAAAGTACTCATATTTATTGTTGTATTGTTTTTATCTTTTAGTGAATATAAACATTATATAATCAAAATAAATTGATTAAAGATGTGTAACAGAAAAAATGTGAAAATAATTCACTTATTAAAAACAATCTGAAGATCTTTTCCTGTGAGAACTCAGTGTTGTAGGAGTCGAAGTTCAGGTCAGCCGTAACGACAGTGTAATTAGGGAATATTACCGGTTTCTTCAAGAAGAGCATTTCATTTATACTTAATTATAATTTACACCATGTATTCAACAACTATCTCTGTTAATCTTCATCAGGTACGCCCATACTCATGTTACTCTAATGTATAAATATTTACTTTCAATTTCTGGCTATTTAGAAGGTACATTTTTTTTGTGCCAAACACATTCATCCATCAAATAACTTTTAATCTTTTGCAGGGATCATTTTTGAAGCTGATGTTTGGTTGGTCTCTATATTATATGTGTCCATCCACCATCCATCCATCCATCCATCCATCCATCCATATAACTCACACTATGATTACATTTGATCACATAATAAGAGTATACTGCTTAATTAAGCTTTGAAAATTTTATTTCATGTAAATTTGAACCTCTTGTGCAAAAATCCTTCTGCTTTTATTTTGGCTGTGTAGAGGAAAGATGGTGTTTCACCGACAAAGCCTGATGAACTTGACACACAGGTGAGAGGGTGAAGCCTCCTGTGTTTGGGCAAATGTCCCCTCTCTCTCCCTCTCTCCCTCTCTCTCCCCCCCTCTCTCTCTCTTTGTGGCTCTGTGCTGCCTGCAGACTCAGCACATCATACACAGAGCAGCCACAGAGATGCGTGAGTTGAATGCGGTTGTGTTTGTGGTCTATTCGTATAGGTCAGCAGTGCCATCGTATAGGGCAACAAAGGCCGGGGGGCTATAGGCAGAGAAAGAGGAGGATTTGGAGAGCTGGCCTGGGGAGCCTGTGTCTACAGGGAGTTCCACAAAATTCAGAATATTGGGCCCAAGAATTTTAATTAACGCTTGTAATCAATATGATGGTGATGAAACTGATACAAAAAGGTGCACAGCAGGTGCATACGGCCTGTTTAAGGTCCAGGATGTTTGTATCTGTTCAAAAATGATGTATGATTTTAAAACTTGTTAATAGTTAAAAAGGGGTAGGAATCTCTAAAAAGTGTTTACTTCTTCCTACTCCTTTTTTCGAACTGTGCTGTTATGTTGTTTTTTTTTTGTTTTGTTTTTTTTGGTTTGTTTTTTTCTTTTTCTTTGATTTGCATTAACTTTCCTTTTTATCTTTTTTCTTTTTATACATGTTCGAAAAATAAATAAATTCATTCATTCATTCATTCATTCATTCATTCATTCATTCATTCAATGATTCAGAGTGACATCAATAAAGGCTGAATGTCAGGACTTCCTGCTTTAATTTCAAAATGAAAAGAACTTTCTTACAAATTTTGAACAAATTACCACAACTCAGACCAAAATTAATCGCATCATTTCTGAACTTGTAATCAATACACAAAATGACCAATCTAATGCACAGAAACGGCTTTACCTGAATCTTTTAACCGGAGTGGAGCAGTTTCACATCAGAAAACACTCACTAATGTGGAATTTGAACCCATCCATCCATCCATCCATCCATTTTCTTCTGTTTATCTGGGACCGGGTGGCAGGGGCAGCAGTCTCAGCAGAGATGCCCAGACATTCCCTGTCCCCAGACTCTTCCTCCAGCTCTTCCGGGAGGATCCCAAGGCATTCCCAGGTCAGCAGAGAGACAAAGTCTCTCCAGTGTGTCCGGGGTCTTTTCCGGGGCCTCCTCCCAGTGGGACATGCCCGGAACACCTCCCCAGGGAGGTGTTCAGGAGAAATCCTCAATAGATGCCCGAGCCTCCTCAGCTGGCTCCTCTGGATGTGGAGGAGTAGCGGCTCTACTCTGAGCTCCTCCCTGGTTACTGAGCTCCTCACCCTATCTCTAAGGGAGCGCCCAGCCACCCTATGAGGGAAGTTCATTTCAGCCGCTTGTATCCGGGATCTTGTCCTTTCGGTCATGATCCAAAGCTCATGACCATAGGTGAGGGTGGGAACATAGATTGACCGGTAAATCAAGCGCTTTGCCTTTCAGCTCAGCTCCTTCACCACAACGGACCAATACAACGACCGCATCACTGCAGCCGCTGCACCGATCCGCCTGTCAATCTCACCTCCATCCATCCCCCACTGTGAACAAGGCCCCAAGATACTTTATCTCCTTCACTTGGGGCAAGGTCTCTCCGCTGACCTGGAGAGGGCAGACCATGGCCTTGGATTTGGAGGTGCTGATTCTCATCCCCATCATTTCACACGCGGCTGCAAACCGCCCCAGTGCATGCTGCAGGTCCAGGTTTGATGAAGCCAACAGGATAACATCATCTGCAAAAAGCAGAGATGAAATCCTCTGGGCCCTGAACTGGACCCCCTCCAGCCCCTGGCTGCACCTAGAAATTTTGTCCATAAAAATGACCAACAGAACTGGTGACAAAGGGCAGCCCTGCCATAGTCCGATATGCACCAGGAACAGGTCCGACTTACTGGCGGCAATGTGGACCAGACTCCTGCTCCGGTCATACAGATGGTCTTTAACAAGGGGCCCTGAACTCCGTACTCCCAAAGCACCCCCCACAAGATACCATTAGGGATGCAGTCGAACGCCTTCTCCAAATCCACAAAACACATGTGGACTGGTCGGGCAAACTCCCACAAACCCTCGAGCACCCTATGGAGGGTCTAGAGCTGGTCCAGTGTTCCATGACCAGGACGAAAACCGTATTGTTCCTCCTGCATCCAATAGACTTTCCCAGGGAGGCTGAGGAGTGTGATTCCCCCTATGGTTAGATCACACCCTCCTGTCCCCCTTTTAAAAAGGGGAACCACCACCCCGGTCTGCCAATCCAGAAGCACTGTTCCCAATTGCCACCCAATGTTACAGAGGCGTGTCAACCAAGACTTTCCCTGCACATCCAAAGACTTACAATACTCAGGGCAAATCTCGTCCACCCCTGGTGCCTTGCCACCGAGGAGCTTACCAACCACCATGGTGACTTCAGCTTGGGTGATGGACGAGTCCACCTCTGAGACCTCAGCCTCTGCTTCCTCCACAGAAGACTTGATTGAGGAGGTCCTCAAAGTATTCCTTCCACCATCCAATAATATATCCAGTTGAGGTCAGCAGCTCCCCGCCTCCACTGTAAACAGTGTTGGTGGAGACCTTTCCCCTCCTGAGGCGCCGGACGGTTTGCCAGAATTTCTTCGAGGCCGACCGGTACTCCTCCTCTATGGCCTCCTCGAACTCCTCCCAAACCTGAGTTTTTGCCTCCACAGTTGCTCTGCAATTCGCTTGGCCTGCCGGTACCTGCCAGCTGCTTCTGGAGTCCCACGAGCCAACAAGACTTAATAGGACTCCTTCTTCAGCTTGATGGCAGCCCTTACTTCTGGTGTCCACCACCGGGTTTGGGGGTCACCATCACAGCAGGTACCGGAGACCTCACGACCACAGCTCCAAGCAGCTGCTTTGACAATGGAGGTAGAGAACATGGTCCACTCGGACTCAATGTCCCCAGCCTCCCTCGAGATATGAGAGAAGCTCTCCCGGAGGTGGGAGTTGAGAACCGTGCTGACAAAGGGTTCTGACAGACATTCCTAACAGACCCTCACAACACGTTTGGGTCTGCCAAGTCTGTCCAGTTTCCTCCTCCACCAGTGAATCCAACTCACCACCAGGTGGTGATCGGTTGATAGCGCTGCTCCTCTCTTCACCTGAGTGTCCAAAACAGGAGGCTGGAGGTCAGATGACCCTCTTGATCACTGGGGTGAACTCAAACACATGGTGGCTAATCTGTGTGTCACGGGTGCGGGGTGGAAGGACCCAGGCGCAGGCAGCCAGGCAGGGTAAGAAAGTCTTTATTCTCCAAAACAAGGGAATCCAGAACTCAAGGCAAATCGGGAACTCAGGAACAAAAAGGCAAACGGAGCGGAGGTGCAGGCAGGGACATGGAGGCACGCACACAGACGCACACAGACAGACCCACAAGGAGCCGACAAGACACACCTGGAGCACGGGACTTAAATACATGGCAGGGCAGGTGAGGCACATTAGGGAGTAACGAGGCGGGAGAACATGAGGGCAGACAAACAGAACAGGACCCCAGCACCTCCACGAGGACACAGGGGCACAGGGCGTGACACTGTGAGGTTATAAGGAAACCCACAACAGCCTGACGCCTCTCACCATGGGCAATAAGAGAATAGCCAAGAATCCAGCCCTTCTCGAGAGGTGGGGTTCCAGACACCAGGCTGTGTGTGGAGGTGAGCCCAGCTATATTTAGCCAGTACCTCTCAACCTCTCTGACAAGCTGAAGCTCCTTCCCCCCCAATGAGGTGACATTCCATGTCCCTGGAGCTATTCGCTGTGTCCGGAGATTGGGTCGCTGAGCACCCTGCCGTCGGCTGCCACCCAATCCACATTGCACCTGGCTCCAACGGTTCCCTCGGTGGGTGGTGAGCCCACCGGAGGGAATTTGAACCATCCAAACATTTTAATGTTGAGTTTCTCAAGGGAAAGCCAGTTTTCTCTATCGGTGTTGAACAGTCCAGAACATGTCCACAGCAGGATGTTTGTCACATTTCCAAGCTTCAAATGAAGAATCTGATCCTCATTGTTCACCTGCACTGCACAGGGAGGAAAAGGCAGTGAAGTCTTAATGACAGGAAAATGACTTTTCTGTCCTATTTCTTTTTCTTTTCTTTGAACCACCTGCTAACCTGAACTCTAATCCTACGATTAATCATAATTTAAAAAATTAGTCATTGACAGCTCTCCATTAATTAATCGGACTAAAACTGACAGCCCCAAATGAAAGCTTTCAAATGTAATCCTCAATTTAATAAAAATCAGCCAGCTTATTATCACAGTTTAAACAATTTTTATCATTGACAAAATGAGTTTACTCGAAGTAAAAAATGTGACTTTTGGTAAGTCCGTTGTAAAGTTGCCAAAAGCTGTTTTCTTTTTTCTTTCCCCCTTTTTTCATCTGTTCCTTTTTTGTGCCCCCCTTCTTGTTTTCATGTTTTCTTTTTTTTGTCCTCCTCTAAAATGAAAGACTTCCTGTGTGCATATTTTCACTGTTCACCCTCCAACATGGATTTAATGCAGTACATTAAAATGGTGGCGTGAGACTAATGGGTGCTTGTACTTTTGACATTTTTTTCATTTTGGTCCAGAATGACATGTTTGTCTTGTTGGGTTAGGGTTAAGGTGAGAAGACCGTATGTGTATGTGAGTTGAACATATTTGTCTTCATACTCTCACTAAGTAGTGTTAGCAGACAGAAAATACCTCAAGTTAAAAAGTCACTTGCCTTTTTGTCCAAAATGAGGTTAATAATATTCTTATTTTTTTAGGTTTTGCAGTTCATTTCTCACACGGTTGACACCCTCACTCGAGCATGTATGTTTATCTGCAGAACATGTAACATGCCTGATGTCAAACATCCACTGGCCACGGCTTTGGACAAAAGGGCCACGGTTACCACGGCAACAACCCACAAACTGCGTCATGCGGGTCTCGGTCCTTGACATTTCCCCAAGCATACGTTGGAAGTATCGAGCACCAAGTTCATCTTCACATGTTCACCGTAATGCAAACACACACACAAAGATCCACGTTAACAAAAGGATGGAGCACACCGAAGAAAATCACCGAGAGCTGCTCCAGCAGTGGTTCGAGCACCGCGACGAGCGATCGCTTTGAAACACACACACACACACACACACACACACACACACACACACACACACACGTCATATCACGAGGCAGAAGACTCGACACTGTGGACGGATCAGAGGAATCTAGAATCTTTCACGGTTCTGTAGTTTGCTCTGGATTAACTTAAGTAAACAGGAGTTCAGAGAAATAATAACGAAGCTGCTCATTTTCCAGTGGTTTTGCTGCAGCTTTCTTCATAAATGCCATCATTTCTTTTCTCCGGTAAATACAGCGCACTTAGATCAAGCTTATATTAGGCCCCGTTTGAAGTGAAGTGTTGTGTTTTCGTTTCAGAAAACCTTCACGTGTAAAGGGACATTTTGGGCTGTTTGATAATAAATCCATGACAATAAGGGACCATTAACGTGGCAACGATTTCCAGTAGAAACACAAATCTTGCATTGTGTTTTGAGTGTTCAGAGTCACTGAAAACACAACTGTTTCTCAAGGTGGAAGTCTCCGAAAACATTCTGACTCCGTCTCCATGGAAATGGGAGAAAACACAACTGTCTGGAAACCCTTGTAAACGGATGTTATCTTCAGAGTGTTGCCATGTAAACGCAAAACTCTCCTGAAAGGAAAAAGCAAAAACAATGCGTTTTTCACTTGAAACACTGCAGTGAGAACGGGTTCTAAGTTAGGAGCATCTTTTTCCAAGGCAGCAGTCTCACAGCCGGACGCCGCTGCAGAGCAGCCGGTTGGTGACGCTGCGCTGAACAGTGAGGGGATTCTTTGTCACGGTGATGGATGGATGAAATCCAGCCTTCAATAAAGCAGCCATTCACCTGAAGAGCTGAAACAGCCTCAAGTGTAAACATAGCATACATTACATGGAAAGTAAAGTGGAAAGTGTCACTTCAGGGACATTTATCTGCTATTTATTCTCCACCCTGGAGGAGAAGAATCAATTAAAAGCGTGATTTTGCAGAGGGGTTGTATGTCACGCATGTTGGGCGCTGCAGACTTTAATCAATGGGCTCTTTGTGCGGATTGTTTTGCTGCACACAGGGAAAATGTCATTAGCTTTTGTGGAGTCCACTTCATTATCAGAGGAAGTGCATCATTTACTGTGGATCTCACATTAATTACGTATTGAAAGAAAGACATTCTGCATCAGAGGATGTCTTTTGTGAAATACTGTTTCGAGATGACAGGTTTACTAGACATTAGAAATGTATATTTTGCAGCTTTTGGAAAAAAATGAGGTACTGCTATTAGTATTCAGTATCAGCTAAAGGTTATTGGTTGAGCTTCTATTCGTCTTTAAAACAACGGCCTTCGGAGTGTCCCTTGAAAATAATAAAAAAAATTTAAATTAATATAATTAGTCACCATTTTCTTTCATATTTTTAATGCCGTCATTTTAAACGTTGCAGATTATAAATGCACAGGACATGGACATAGTTTTTTGTGATACACATTTTGCATATTAACAATAAATTCATTTTGCAGGAAGACATGTCATCTCCTGCATTTATTTCTCCTCAGAATGAAAGATAAACAGTCTGCAGAGGTGGTGTGAATGCTTCTCACGACAAGATGGCCATGAAGTGAGCTTGACTCTGGAGACGCCACTCCTGGTCTGTATGTAAATAACCCAGTCGAGTATTTCCATGAGTCGTTTTCAACCACAGAGACTCTTCAACTCGAAATGAGATTAGATGTTGTTTCCTCTGCTCTTCAATTCAAGCTCGAGTCGTTTCAAGAATCAGAAATGCAGCAAATGATTTGGAGTAATGCGGATATAAGGCATTATATTCAAATCGTAAACGTCACAGGTGGGAAATAAACGTTATGAAGGAGGAATCTGATGGATTCTGCAGGATGATGACTACAAAGCTATTTTGAATGAAAAGAAGAACAAAGAACCATGGAAACAGTTGAAGCTCAGCTCTGACTTATTTAGAGTTTAATGAGTTCTTTTAAACACGCAGAAGAGTTTAGTCTTTGTTTATTGGTGAAATCAGGTGATAAGTGGAGGTCAACGGTTCACTGGTTCTATCTCCGGTTCACAGGCAGACCAGATCATGACTTAATGTTGAACTCCTTTAACCAAGGCCTCTCTGTTCATTTATTCATTTATTACATTTATTAAAATACAAGGACATGAGAACAGTCACCGTTCTCACAGTAAACACTGTAAATTTCACATTTAACTTGCAGTAATAGAATTACTGGCTGATTTCAAGATTTATTTTCAGATAAATAGCAATAAAATTCATTTTCTTCCTGGTGTTAGAGAGAGGTTGTTTTTTTTTCATTTATACTTGCTTGAAATTTGTTAGGTTTTTTTCTTAAACATGTTTATAAGTTATAGAAGCTGAAATACTTTTCTTCAATGAATAAACTTCAGATGAGTTTATTCATAAAAAGTGCAACTTATTCCCATCAACGCAAAAAAAAAAAAAAACAAAAAAAAACTTTCTATGGCTCAGTAATTCTGATATAAAGAGATTTTATCACTCACATATTGCCACAATCAAGATAAAGTCAAGCCTTTCTGACCTGCTTCCACTTAACGTCCCTCAGATCCTGCACTCTCTGATTCATTAATTGCACATTTGAAAAAGAGAATATATAAAAAAGACAAGAGTGATAAAGATTGAAGAGAGTAAACTTCTGATCTGCCTCTGTACAAACACTGATCACAGTTTCAGTGCCAGACATTAGTTTTTATAAATGATCTTTTGATATTGACTCTCCGATCACCAAACAGGCGAGACACAAAACTAAAGAGAAGAAATGTTCCCAGAGAGTGTAAGTGCTCAAATTGAATCAGCTCAAATCACCTTGATAAAAGCAGAGTGGGACTGGCTGCCTTAATGTAAAAAATACTAACATTCAAAACCATAGATCAGGCGGTTCAAACACATTTTAGTTCAGGGCCACATTCAGAACAATTTCATCTTAATTGGGCCGGAACGGTGAAATATTGACATAAAAACCTTTAAATGTAAGATTATATTTGTTGTGGGGAAGAGGGTATGTGATCAGAATAGCTACAAAAAACCAAACAGTTACTATTGAAAACGACTCTAATCTCAACAGAAAGTCAGTTTTAATGAAACGTTCTGGTGTAGAATCTGGTGAAATGTCTCCTGTCACTGTTGCATTATGGGAGTTTTTCCAAACTCCTCCTAACAGCATGACTTTGATAGCATCCAGGCAGCTACTGCCAAGAACATTCTTTCAAAATCTCTTTTCTTTTAAATTTTAACAGATTTGCTTTGGCCGGATTGAAGCCTCCCGCGGACCGGCTTTTGCCTGCGGGCCTTATGTTTGACACTCCACTCTTAGAGTTTAAACTAAGAGAAGTTTTGAAAGATATTTTGACAAAGAGTAGGAATAAGGACATTAATCATGTATAGACTGGAGCGGTCGTGGCTTGTTTTAATTCCAGTGTGGTGTAGTAGCTAAAGTTACGATCATTTTGTCAGCATTTAATTTTTTTTTTTGTTTGTTTGTTTTTTAGAATGTATAAAACATTCATTAGAAATGTTCATCAGTTTGTCACAGTCGGGTTGGAAGAAACACCTCAGTTAAGACAAAAACAATTATTCCTTGTTCAAGACTTTTCTTTATTGAGTCAACAATGTTACAGTGTATGACATTTTAATAATAAATTACGGCTCAAACAGTTCTGCTTTGCAGCCAGTTACACATCTATGAGCAGTCAAAGGGAGAAACTGATTACTGAAGCAGATCAGTGACGCGGAGCTGGAAACACTTTCCATGAATCTATGTGAAGATAAATTCACTGATCGCTGGAGGAAATGCTCAACGCCCAGGAAATCACTACGGTGGCGTCTCTGTATGACACTGAAGACACGATAACGAGGTGTGAAGGTTCCTGTTCACGACGTATGAACCTGGTTGTGAAACATTTCACCTACAGCTCAGTAAATAGAAGGATAATAACAGAGAAAAGTCTTGTTCCAGCTCACTGTGATCCAATGGAAACATTTTAAACATGTAATTAAACACAGCTGAAGCCTTGGCCCCGTCGTCAGCGTCTTGTGTTTCATGCAGAGACGCTTCCTGGTCTCTGCTCATGTCTGACCTTCAGTGAGCCAGAAACCGACCGGTGGGAGAACCGCCGCACATATCTGTGTGTTTTCATGCTTATTATTATAGGAGTGACTCATTCTCAACGTTTCATAATTGTATAGTGAGTAAATCACTTTATGTCCCTGTAATTATTGTAAGATGGTGGATGAATACTGTGAGCTGACTGTATATCAGGAGAGGATGAGCTGAAAACCTTCTCCTGTCTAAAGCAAAGAGAATCCAGGTTCACGTCATCCAGCTGTTTCTGAAGCATGCTGGAGACGCTGATAAGACCCGAGAGGAGAAGAGCAATCCAACACCGCAGCATCTTCAACGGCTTGAAAGCCTGTTTTAATGGAGGGTTCGGTCTCCGTCCGCCGCCGCGAGGAGGAAGAGGACCGGACTTCCTCCTCCAGACGGGAGACGAACGCCGTGGAGAGCGCCATGTTTAAACATGCGACGTGATGTTTTCCGATAAGGAGCACGTGAGGACGTTCCGCCGCCGCCGGGAGCGGCGTGCGGCGCCCCTTGACCTTAGCCAGACGCTCACTTCAGCCTGAAGCGTAGATTGAAGTTTGTACAGCAGCGTTATTGAGAGGCAGGAGATGAATAATATCAGCCGGTTTGTGTTGACTCTCTGTGTCACGTGTCTGCTGTTTGTCCCGGCCCGGATTCATCCGGTCACAGTTTCACCCGGGATTCGGTGTTTGGATTCTCTCTGTGTATCTTTGTCTTACTGGCTTCCATCTGTGAGTTTCTCAACTTCTGGACTGGAAGTAAACTTCTAAAACCCAATCTGACCGCAAGTTTAAGATAAAAATAACTTCAGTTTGGTCAGTTTTACACTCGACGTTTAAAGTCTTACATTAAAAGCTCTGTTTCCATTTCTATTCTCCAGATATTTTGGTTCTGATTCCCAGAATGAGCATCCAGACTGAAGTGGTGATTTGAGAGCTGTGAGAGTGAAGGAGTGTGTTTGTGTGTCTCTGTCCAGTGTGCAAACTTCACCCTCAGCCAGCAGGCTCCAGCGACCCGTGGCGAGAATTACACACAACCGAGGATCAACTGTTGAAAACGTGGAAATAAAATGAGAGAAACTTTACAAATTCCACGAGAACAGTGAAAAAAATCAAGGAGAATATTGAAACTGTGGATTATTGTTTTTCTCATACCTGAAAAACGGCTTGAGGTGAGAAAAGTCGTACATTTCTTGGGCATTTTGGGCTCAGTTTAATGTAAGACATCAAGATGAGCATTCAGTGTAAAACAAAACAGGCAGAACGGTTCCTCTGGTGAGTTCTGGGGTTTCGACCAGTGAAGAAACCTTTTCTCTACTGTGCAGGTGATTGCTTTTGCTTATTGCAATGAATTAGTACAGATTTAATTTAATTTTATTCAGTATTAACAATGAAAAATAACAACGTATTCGTTAGGAATGCATTTTAATGCCACCGTCTTTATCAATGAAGCTCAGGACCTGAGCTGAAAACAGCTTCTAAGGTTGAACTTTTAAGAAATGCCTGGTTGAGAAGCTGCTGCTGGTCGGAGTACAGAGCTGTTCTGCACGATGGACGATAAGAACAGTGAGAGTGTCAAGACTCCCAGTCCAGGTTCTCCTGGTCCTGGTTGGCCGTGACAATGTGTTCCTGGAGTCTCTAAAACTGCCTGGTGTGTGTGTGTGTCCTGTGGTGACCTCTTGACCTGTGCCGGGTGTCATAGCCGATCGACTCCACCGCCTGAGTTTATAAAAGACACATTTCAGAGAGGAGTCTGTGAAGGTCTGAAGCCCTAAGGTGAAAAACGTCTGTGAAGAGAATCTAATCTCCGTCCTCTCTAAACTCTGCCCGGCTCGTCTTTTCCTGCCTGTGCGCTTTGGCATAAGCACCTGACGGACTTTCCCTCTGCTGATAACTCCCACCACAGCGCTTCACTCACCCACGCAAGAAAAAAAAAAGAAAAAGGCATCAGGCTTTAATTTGATAACGTCCTCCCAGTGTGATGAGGAGAGAGATTCAGGTTATTGTCCACACACACACACACACACACACACACACACACACGCTCTGCCCACCCTGAGGTGCAGGTGCATCCAGATTATTGCTTCTCTCTGTTTATTGCTGCTTCGCCCGCTACAGTTTGTCCCAGCGCCTCTTTATGACAGAGAGCAGCGGTGGATGAGGCGGCGGCGGCGGCTCCAGAAACATGCCGCTGGTTGGAGCTGCGGTTTGAAACGCCGCTCAGTGTCGAAGCCGAAAGCCTCAGTCTCCAGATTCAGGGTTTTCACGAAGCCTTTTCAGGCCAAATACACTCAGATTGATATTTTCATATTTGTCTCCTCTCTTCACCACATCCTGGTCTGCGGCACTCTCTCTCTCTCTCTCTCTCTCCCTCTCTCTGCCGTCTCTCCCTCTCTCTCTTTGATGATTGAGTATTTCTATTCTGTGTTGGCTGTGAGCTCAGCGACTTTGTTTCTGTGTCCATAATCCCCCCTCTCTGGGCGCCAGCATATAAAAGCGGCGGGGGGCCCGGCGCTGTCACACAGACCGCCAGCCCAGAGTCCACTTCCATTTCACGCACACACTGCCACAGGTAAGACAGTGGACAAACACACAGACGAGACTAGGAAGGCCAGACTGCTCTCTATGTGTTAAGACAATGGAGCAGGCTGCTTTGACAGGAAGTGAATCTTCAAATGGAAAATGTTGAACTTGAAATAGATTCCAGACACTGGTTTCAGGCTTTTTGGATTTAAAAAAAGGTTGATTTTGTATGAAATCAGCTAAAGCGAGGAAGATTGTGTTGGTTTAACAAATGCAGCAGGTTTCTGGTGGTATTTGCTCATGTTTTATGTAAAAATGTGATTTTTTTTTGTTGGTATTTCCAGTGTCACAAGTGGCTGAAAGTCCAGATTTTTTAAGAGACGGTTTGAAATTGTGAAATTTGTTTGTGTGGACTTTAAACTGTGCTTGGGTGTGAGTAGCAGTGGTAATGACTGAATTGTCAGTTGTTAACATTTTTCATAAAAAAAAACAATGTAGTAGTTAATTGTTAATTGTTAACTAACACTGTCTGCTCAAGAGGAGCATCGTTTCCTCATTTTCACCGTAATTTGAGTGTTTGCAAATTTTTTTTCCAGTTTTAAATTTGATTTATTATTTTCACAAAATGATTTGATAGTGAATTACCTGAAGATTGAGTTGATTCAATTCGACTGAATTCCCATATTGGCATTGATAGAAAATAGTCTTTCTGTTTTCAGCAGAAGCATCTGAAAAAGCTGAACCTTGCTGTTTTACCACAAATCTGTTTTTTTTGGATATGAGTGAATTTAATGTCTGCTGAAGGACAGAAACCAAAGACTGATTTCCAGATTTATCTTTTTCTTTTTTTTAATTCTGTTCAAGTTTTGATGATAATTGTTCAAGGTTTTTGTTGAAATGAGGCTTTCTAGTTTTCGAGTATCTCACTTTAAAACAAAGTCTTTGTGAGGGACTGTGAAGGAATTACATGAGTGCCTGATTTGTTATGTGAAAGTGATTTTGAACATTTTTTTGTGAGTAGCTGATTGAATCTATTGCTCTTTTTGAACATTTGTGTTTTTTTTTTTCAAGGAATTTGAGTCAAAAGGCAAAGCTGCATTAGAGGAAATGCATCATTTAAAGAGCTCTTAGTTCAAATATTTCCTCAAAGAGGAAACTAATTTAGTCAATTTTACTGTAATTTCAGCTTTTGTTCAATAAAACCATCTAAATGAGTGCAGCTCAGTTTACAACCACGTGCTCTATACAGTTTATCAATGAATCTAGATCAGGCCTGATGATAATTAAACAAACTGATCTGTGCGATCTGGCTTTTAGGTTTCCTCAGATAGGAGAGCATAAATGCTGAAGCCGGCCTGGCTCGGAGCACTGAGAGCCTGTGCGAATGCTTCACCTGCTGCCAACAGCTGGACGGATGTTCGACACATCTGCAGCGCTGTTTTTCTGGCAGCCCCCGTCACATGAGAGGAAACTCAACACCCGCTCTTCTCTCTCTCTCTCTTCCAGTCATCATGTCTGCCGGAGGAGAGAAATCCAAGTCTGCTTCCCAGACTGATGGGAAGGCTGCTCAGAACAAGATGTCCGACATGGGCATGATGTCCTACAAGGTGCAGCAGCAACATGGCCGAACACCACTCCTGTGTGTGTGTGTGTGTGTGTGTAACCTCTGACCTGACCACTCCCTTCCTGTCTCTCTCTCTCTTTACCCAGATGTCCGTGTTCGACCAGGAGAACTTCCAGGGTCGCTGCATCGAGATCAACAGCGAGTGCATGAACGTGTGCGACATGGGAATGGACAAGGTGCGCTCCCTGCGTGTGGACTGTGGGCCGTAAGTAGTCAGATTACGCTCCCTGACGTAGACACCCACACGCACGAGTGCTCCGCCCGCGGTCCTCTGAGAGACGAGCGGGTGGATGCCGAACGCCGCCGCCATTATGTGGCTCCTCACACTTCTGCAGTGGAGCGGATGCTTTTACGCCGGGTGATTTGCACAGAGTGCCGCGGGAAAGAGGGCTTCAGGCCCTAAACTTGAAAACTGAAGAGAAAGTCGGTGTAGCTGAGATCGGGTTAATGCTGCAGCTTCATGTGAGTGACGTGGTCCAAACCATCCGTCCATTGAGTGTGATGTATTTTCCAGCTCTTTCCTCACATTTACAAGAGCTTTTTCATCTACATCATGCATTGGCCCAATTCCTCAGCACAACATAAATCTTACTGTAAACCCAGTTGCTTTCTTTGACTTGTTTATAGTAATAAATGAGATGCTAGACCCTAGATATGACCAGTACTTTACTTTCTATTGGTCTAAATGATGTTTTGCTGAGCTGCTGTGTTTCTGGTTGAGTCTCATTATAATGGGTTCAACGCCGAATCCCCGGTCCGGTCCGGACAGGGACCCAGACCCTCTTGTAGTGATCTGGACCACCTGAACTGATGCAATACAAAAAGTGCGCCCCCTGGTGGAATGGAGATAATATAATTTCTCGTCTGGTCATTTTCATCTCATGTGGCGGGCCCGTTTTGGCCCACGGGCCATCCGTTTCACACCGCTGCTGTAGGGTAGCAGAGTTAACCGCTGTTAACTGGCGCCTTGAACAGCGTTCAAAGTAGAGGTGAGCGGATGGCTCATTTTTACATCATCATCATTTTTACGCTTCTTAAAATCTCCATCCGCTCGCTATCCGCCCGCACAAACCATTTTTTAATCAATTTTCAAAACCGAACCCGCCGCCATCCGCAGAATAGTTTTTAGGTGTATTGAAGATGCCTTGGCTATTAAAATGTTGCTTTTTTTTTAATTTGAGTGCTTCAGCCGCAACCCGCCCGAATGTAATTAAAATCTTAATTTTTCGACTCGTCATCCGCCCGATCCGTGGTTATCCGCGGGCTCCGCCGGTGCAACCGCAATCCGCACATCGCTAGTTCAGAGGGAACATTTGAGGTTGCATTTGAGGTTGCAGTGCTGTAGAGTTGGAGATTTCACAAGCAATATTCAAAGCTTCAACCAGCAAGGCTCAGTTATATATAACTTCTAGAGCGACTCAGTCTGCAGGCAGGCTTGCTCACCAAAATCGATTTTGATTCAGGGGTACAATCGACGGCACGCTGTTTCTCAAAGGGACTGAACGGTGACCTTTCTTTCCCTTTGTCTCTGGTGACCTCTGCAGCTTCGTGGGCTTTGAGCAGATGAACTTCTGCGGTGAAATGTTCATCCTGGAGAAGGGCGAGTACCCCCGCTGGGACTCCTGGAGCAACTGCCAGAAGAACGACTACCTGCTGTCCTTCAGGCCCGTGCGCATGGTGAGCCCCATTGTGTGCTCCGTCCGCTCAGCCGACCACGGCTAAAGGCGGCGTTCCCTCATCTCCGTCGTCATCTCTGTCGTCACCGCCGCAGGATCCCGAGAAGCACAAGATCTGCCTGTACGAGGTCGGAGAGTTCAAGGGCCGCAAGATGGAGATCATGGACGACGACGTGCCCAGCCTGTTCTCCTACGGCTTCACCGACAGAGTGGGCAGCGTCATGGTCAGCTGTGGAACGTGAGTGCTGCACGAAACGGCGCCGCTTTCAAAGCATCCATGCTGTCACGACCGGGGCTCAGCTGGTGGACTGGATCGCCCTCCAGTCCTGAGGGTTCGGTTTTAATCCGCGGTTCTCGCTCATCCATGTGTGGAAATGTTCTTGCTCGACACACTAAAGCCCACACACACACACACACACACACACACACACACACACACACACACAGAGTAGTGTGTGAGCACAGTGGATGACATGATGGTTGGAGGACAACTGCAGGATTAGTAAGATTTAAGCACCAGGTGCTCAGAGGGTTTCATAACTCATTTAATTTTAATGCAGGGGTGTCAAACACATCTCAGTTGAAGGGCCACATACTGGACAATGTCCTCTCGAATGGTGAAACGGTACCATAATCACCTTTAAATTGAAAATATTTCTTTGTTGTGGCACAGAAAATGTTGAAATTTTCACAGAACCAAAGAATTGCGACAGAAAATTAATTCAAATTTCAACCTAAAGCCAATTTTAGTAAAACCTTCTGGGTTTGATGCTAATGCTAGCTGGATAGCTTTGATGGCAGCGTCTCTGATGTCTCAGGTCTCAGTGTTGTGTTGTGTCTGCTGCTCTGAACTTAAAAAAAAAAATCTATGATTTCTTTATAATTTTACAAGTTTACAGGTGTTTTGGCCATATTGGCGCCTCTTGCTGGCCATATTTGGCCCACGGGCCTTATGTTTGACCCCCCTCTTCAATGTGTTAGCACTGTGACAGTACCTGCAGGGTGTCGGAGAGCTGCTGACTTCCTCACTTCTTCGGTCTTGACATGACTGCCTCCTATCACAGATATCTACAGTTTGCGGCTCAGATTCTATTTTCTGCTTGAACATTTCATAATTATTCCTTTTTCCTCTGAAGGAAGCGTGTTCGGAATGCTTTTGGAAGTGTAATTTTTGAGGGCATATTCAGCCGGTGCCTCACTGGGGGAGATTAGCTTCACTCTGGAAGCAGACAAAAAAAAAAGAAAGTAATAACTAAAAGCTTTTTTCTGCTCGCAGATAAACCCAGCGGCCCTCCAGGACCTCTGAAGCTCACAATCAACACTTTACGTAGTTTTTTTAATCCGAACAGCACTCAGGCGTGAAAAAGACACATTGTGAGGAGGATTTTTTGGATGACTTCTCTGTTGTCTGTGTTTCAGTAACTTATTCAATGCAAACTTTTTTTTTTTTTCACACGTAATTCGCATGTGTTAGTTTTTGCAGGTTGAATGCACGAGGTGTTAAATCTCAGTTAGTCAGCTCTGGAGGTGCAGCAGGGCGGCTGCACAATATGATGCCCAAAACTCGCAGAGCTACGCTGTGAAAAACGACGTCAGGCATCTCCCGATACGGCGTCTCTCCATAAGCCTGAATCACGTCATCGATGAAGGATCTATGGCGGAGAACCCAGAATCAAGCTGCTGCTCCAGCAGCATTAACGGCAAAGAGCTCGGTGGAAGTTACATTTTCTCTGTCTAGTTGCGTTTTCAGTGACTCCGATGTCGATGTCAATGGAGCTCCAAAACGCAATGAAACAAATATTTGGAGGACAATGCTATGAATCATTCTATTAAATGAATTCATATATGAAGTATGAAATAACACTCAACTAAGATATTTCCAAATGACAGCATCACATGAAGAATTCAATTCAGTTTCATTGACATAGTTCCAAAAAGAATATAGTCATCCTTTTTACAGAGAAAAAAAACAACAATTCCACGAGTTTATTGGTTATTCAGCTTCCAAATATCATCCATTATAAGCTCAATTTGGAAGTATTCAACCATAAATTACTACTTTGTGTGAAAAAAAGGATGAGAATTTAAGGTCACATTGTGTTTTAAGCTGTAAGTGTGGACTCATCCTCTCACACTTTAAAAACTCCTGAATTGAGCTAATTCTGTGCTTTTTATTGAAGCATCAGACTGATCATGCACAGACAGTCGAAACTGATGCACGAGACCATATAAGTACATTTCCCGTTTCTATTCCCCTCCTCAGCCTTTAAACATAAAGAACAGCAGCCTTTGTTCTGCCTGAATTTTGAGCCTGCAGTGGTCCAATCACACTCCTCCTCTCTCCACCCTGCTCCTGCGCCCGGCTGCGTCAGAGACGTCCAGCCCCGTGCACGGCGGCGTGTTCAGACTCAGTTCGCTCCCTGACGTCATTCTCACTCCGGGAGAAACAGCAGCATAATCACCAAGTATCTGAGAGCCGGAGTGTTTGTTCAGGAAGAGTTTTTTTTTTTTTTTTTTTTTCAATCAGCAGCTCGTGGAGGGTGTCATGCACGTCAGCGGCGCGGCGTCTCTGCCTGTGTAGTCGGAGGTGTGGCGGCTTGCAGACGCCGCCGTCTCCTTCCTGTGACTGCTTTATGAGCCGAGCTCCCTGCTGTCTGCAGCAAACAGCTGCTGGATGCAGCGTGACAAACAGATCGATGACTGCTCCCTCAGATGTTTATCCTCCCCGAGTTCTCTGCATCTGTCCTCCCAGCATCTTTCACGTTTCTCACTTGCTCATCAGTCAACCTTGTGGTTTTTTTTTTTTTTTTTTGTATTTGAATGCATTTTCTGTTTTGAATCACATCTATTGAAGTCCTGTCTCTCGCTCCCTCCACAGCTGGGTGGGTTACCAGTTCCCCGGCTACCGTGGCAGCCAGTACCTGCTGGAGAAGGGCGAATTCAGGCACTTCAACGAGTTCGGCGCCCGCTGCCCCCAGATGCAGTCCATCAGGCGCATCCGGGACATGCAGTGGCACCCGCACGGCTGCTACACCCTGTCCTCCAAGTGAAACCCAGCGAGGGCGAGGAAGAGAGGGACCGGAGGAGAGGCGGAGGCCGAGGGCGAGCGCAGAGACGGAGGAGGGAGGGCCAAGAAGGAGAGGCGGAGGGAGAGGGTGTAGCACTCCTCTCCCCTCCGCTCCTGAAGCCTCTCGGTGGAGGGAACTCGCTATTATTAGCTGCAATCAAGTGACCAATGAAAAGTTGGGCGAAGTATGAGGAGGAGATAATTACATGAACCACCGAGACCGGCTGTGAT
The DNA here is from genome assembly GCF_902148845.1 of Salarias fasciatus. Taxonomy (NCBI): domain Eukaryota; kingdom Metazoa; phylum Chordata; class Actinopteri; order Blenniiformes; family Blenniidae; genus Salarias; species Salarias fasciatus. Next base: position 39,564,319 of record NC_043750.1, on the reverse strand, counting down.
GAGAAACCCTCTCTCCATTCCAGCTCTTCCTCACTGGCCGTCTCTGCTCGTCAGCTCCCGGCTCCACACTGTCCTCTCTCTCCTCCCCTCCCTCCCTCTCTCCCCTCCACATCCCGTCGACGTCAGCCCTCGCTCAGCCCCGGCTGGGCGGGCGGAGGGGGGGGTGAAAGTCCCAGCGGTGAGAAGAGAGACGAACCACTGCAGGACGAACCCTGAACGAATCAACCCCGAGCCCAGAATAAAGAATCTCACACCCTGCGACACGCGACTTCTTGTTTTATTTCATGTAGATGCCAGATATTCTGTCAGCAACAGACTCAGCTGCATATAGAAAAGAGCAAGAGTCACAGCCAGAACACGACGCTGACAGAAATGAAAGCTGTGTCAGCTGAAGCCGAACCAGCCGCAGAGATTCACTCCGGGGATGGATTCATAAAACACATGCAGGCTGAAGGCTGCACACTGCTGATAACAGAGGACGTTTCACTTCATTCTGCATGAGGAGGAATTGTGACACTTATTCGTTCATGTTTTCCTGATGTATTTGAACAAAGAGGAAACATACAGAGCTGTCGCACAATCTGCATTTTAATAATCCTATTCTAACATTTCATTTCATCTCATTTAAGACCTAAGGGGACGGCTTGTGTCCCCTGGACTAAACTGAATGTGAAGCTCTTTTTTAAAACCCTTAACTTCAAACATCTGGCCTTCTGCTCAGTGCATCCAGAGTACATGAACCCCTGAAGGGGGAAAAAGACCAACTTGGCTACGACGAGCAATGAAGGGCGTGTTGAACAAAGAATGTTGGATATGCTGCTGACAGGTAGGAGAAAGTCAATACCAGAACCAGTACTGGGACCAGGACCAGGACCAGGACCAGGACCAGGACCAGCATTTCAGAAGAGTTGCATCTTTCCCTGTACTTCACGGAATTGGTGCATTTTCATGACGTTGTGTTCTCAGTGACTTTATAAATGGACGCTGAAAATGCAATGAAGGTTTTCGTTTCCACTTGACGTTGTTGTGTAAACGGGTTTAAAAACGACAACAGCTGAGGAATTCAAGACCTGAAAACAGCACAGAGCACTAAGCAAGGAAACTGTAACGTGAGAGCAAACTGCAGAAAATTCTGGTACTCAAAGGTAGAACATGCAAACCCATCATGATCCATGACCTTCTTGCAAAGAGGCGAGTGCCTCTTGGTGGTCTTTTACTGACAGCTGTGTGTTTTAGTTGAGACACTTATTGCAGGGAAATAGACCAACCAATCAGTTATTCCTGTTTTGCTGATCTGCTGGAGGTTCCAAGGTTCTCTCAAAGTAGAACAGGAGGCAGAGCTTTCAGCTATCTGGCTCCTGTCATGTGGAACCAGCTTCCAGTTTCTGATAGGGAGGCTGACACAGTCTCTAAGACCTTTCTCTTCAGTAAAGCTTACAGTTCGGGCTGGTTCGGGTTTTCCTGGACCATTTTTCTTAGGGGAGTTGCTGTATGCTGGGATGTCTCTCTCTCTCTCTCTCTCTCTCTCTCTCTCTCTCTCTCTCTCTCTCTCTCTCTCTCTCTCTCTCTCTCTCTCTCTCTAAGATTGACCGCTCATTCCACTATGGGAGATTAAAAAGTCAGAACACCAAAACCCTGGAAGAAGAGGCGGTCTCTGAGGTGGACTAGAGCTGTGATAGAGGGATCGCAAACAGAACATCAGTGGGGCTGATCCATTGATCTGATGAGATAACCTGGATTCAATGGGTCTAGGAGGTTTACTTGGGGTGACAGTAGCTCAGGTGGGAGAGCGGGTCGTCTTATAACCGGAAGGTTGGCGGTTTGATCCCCGCTCCCGCAGGCGTAAAACTGTCGTTGTGTCCTTGGGCAAGAAACCTCACCCACCTTGCCTAGTATGAAAGTTGTGAGAGTGAATGGTTGGTGGTGGTCGGAGGGGCCGATGGCGCAGATTGGCAGCCTCACTTCCGTCAGTCTGCCCCAGGGCAGCTGTGGCTACAGTAGTAGCTTACCACCACCCAGTTTGGTGTGAATGAATAATGCAATGTAAAGCGTCTTTGAGTGTCCTGAAAAGTGTTATATAAAACCGATGCATCATCACTTAACGCCCGGGCTCCTACCATGTGGAAACGGCTCCCAGTTTTGCTTCACTTCTTTCCTTTCATTCATGCACATTTCATAACTTCCTGTCACTGGCCATTGTTTCTCTTGTCGTCTATGAACTCTCTTGATGTTGATCCACCTGCATTGTTGAGTTGTTACAATAAATGTACCTGTCTGTTCTGTCTCTTTCTCTCTCTATCCCCTCACCCCAACCAGAATAGCAGAGAGCCGCCACTTCTGAGCCTGGTTCTGCAGGTTTCTTCCTGTTAAAATGGAGTTTTTCCTTTCCACAGTCGCTTCTGCTTGCTTATCTGTTCGGTTTTCTCTGTAAAAGCGTCCAGAAATGGCTGTTGTGAATGACATTTTATAAATAAAGCTGAATTGAAGTGAATTGTTTTATGTTTGCATTTTCTATGATGGATGCCAAAATTACTTTACAGGACTATTTGTTCTGAAAACACACCAGAGTGTTCAACCAACCTGTCACTGGTCAGAATGCATTGTGGGTAAACAGTGCATCAGGTTTTAAATAATGTGACATGACATCTCCTGCAGGCCTCGCAGTAGTTCAGTGTTTATCAGCTGTGCCCCGGAGTGAGAAGGTCCCCGGTTTGAGCCCAGGTTGGGCCTTTCTAGATGAGTTTGCATGTTGTCCCTGTGCATGTGTGAGTTTCCACCCACAATCCGAAAACATGCATTTGAGGTGAACTGGTGAATGTGAATGTGTGAGTGTGTTTATGAGAAGGATAATGTGTGTAAATGATGTTCAAGCTTCCTGTCACAGCTTTTCTCAACACAATCATATAAATATGATAAAAAGCTAAAAGAGATACTGACAAGGTTCCTTTTGTTTGTTCAAAGCTGGTGGAATTGAAACATGTTGTTCTACCTAAAGGCTCAGAACAGTTACAGTTACAAAACTGGAAGATGTTACAGAACTGTTTCCTCTTGGTCTAAAAGTAGATTTAAATTGACACGTAAAGCATGACATAAGATAATGTGTCAGCTAAAGTGTCTTGTTTCTACATGAACCTACAGGCTGATATTGTTCCTGTGACACTGTGACTATTACGAACTCATTTCAAAGGACGACCTGGATCTGGAAAACAACACTGCAGGTTTTCTCTTGTTTTGTCATAGAGCTTCTGTATCCAACTGTGAGAACAAACTGTGTCTTTTAGCCAGAAAGGATTTATGTAATTTATACAATGACCGTTTAATATAACCATGCAAAAAGATACAAAATCTGGAAAAATGTTTCTTTAGATTTATCCATCGATTTGTAGGTAATAAACCATGAAGCCTTTAGCTCTCCCCTCTCATTTGAGTCAGGCTCAGCTCCGCAGGATTTCTCTCACTTTCATCATGGTACACAGAAGTGAGATATCATCCTCCATTCATCATAATAACCCACTCAGCCATCGTACCCTGGAACAGTCATTTTTCTTAGCGAGCCTGTGCTATAGGAAAGAAGTCAACATATTAGGAAGAATCCAGACATTAACTGAGTAAACTCACAACAAAACCTGGTTGAAAAGCTCAAATGAACATTTAAAACTCACATTTGTCCCTTTATTCCCCAGAGCTGTCAAAAGACCCTTTACTGTAAAATTCAACTTACAAGTGATTGGTGTTAATAGTGGAGAAGCATCAGTTCTCAAATGTACAAAAGTATAAAGGATTTACTTTTTAAATTTAATTGACACAAAATGTCTTTGTGAACTGTTTTTTTAGTGACGCTGTCACATGCACACACACCTACTGCTATGTGGAAACAGCAGCGTCTTTATTAACAAAGCTGCAGATCAGGATTCAACTTCGTTCTGGATTAAAATCTTTTATCCTGAATATGTAAAGAAGTCTGTGAATTCAACTTGCACCAATGTAACGTCTTTCCTGCTCCAGTGTCCGTTCTCTGCAGCTTCAGTTTGAATAAATGTGATCAGCTGCTGCGATCGTTTAACAGGGAATCGTTCTCAATGAGGTTAAAGTCACGTTTACACCGCAGTGCTTCCAGGTGAAAGTAAAAAAAAAAAAAAACCTTTTGTTGCATTTTGTTGTCTGTTTACATCATTTTCAAAAATTTTCCCTTTAAACTCAAAACATTTCTGAAAAAAAAAAAAATAACAAAACCCCAAAACAGTCCAAAATGTTCTCATGCAAACAGGCCGAAGGCCAGGTAAAGCAGTGAAATTAGCTGTGAAAATTAAACACACAAAGTACTGAGCTCCAGTGATTAACCACCTCAGGTGTTTACACACTTTGGCCCTCATTTATCAAATGACTGTGCAGCAGAAAACTGGATGTACGACCAAATCTACACTAGGATTGGCATTTATCAATATGAATGTGAGCGTATGGTACGACCAAATCTCACCACAGGTCTGACATCCTGTACGCAAGTTTGAGTCAGTGTGGATTTGCGGTGCAGCACAGAAAAACATGGCCGAGCATGAAAATAATAATTACAAAGCAAACCTTAAACATGTAATGAAACACAAGCAGCCACATATTCAGTACAGATTAAAGAGTAAAATAATAAAATAAATTAAATAATGCATTTACAGAATATCTTCATTTCCCCTTGTGGGATTAATGAAGGGTTTTTGACTTTCAATAACCCCCTGGTCCACCATACCAGAACAGGAGGCTGTTTCAACAACTAGCAAGCAAAGACGCATACGCTCTGCTGCAGAGCGCAGCTTCAGACACTCAGACCCAGAGGGTGAACGTTGCTGTTTAGCCTGGAAAAGGTGTCTGACTTTATTTTGACCTGTGCAGTTTTGCACAATGTTGCACTGGTCAGAGGAGTGACTTTTTTTTTTTTAAACCTGTCCTGTCCAGCATGGAAGCAGCAGAATGGAGGTCTGGCTGCTGTTGTGTGCCCGACAGATTTGTTCTTCAAAGAGGAGCTTGTAAGTATAAAGCTCCTCTTGTTAACATGCTTTTTTACTTTATTTTATTTATTTTGATACTGATACCTCCCCCCTGATCTACCACCTTAAAGTGGTGGGGGAGTTTGATCCCAGGAGCTATGTTGTCTGGGCTTTATGCCCCTGGTAGGGTCTCCCATGGCAAACAGGTCCTGGGTGATGGGCCAGACTAAGGGCGGGCCAACAGCCCCTTTGAAGAAGTTTAAATGTAGGACCGTGACATCAGCTGGTATGGCACAGCCGGGGCCACATTCTGGAGCCAGGTCTGGGGTTGGGGCCCCCAAGCGAGCGCCTGGTGGCCAGGCCTTTGCCCATGGGGCTCGGCCAGGCTCAACCCGAAGGGGCAATGTGGGCATGCACTGGGGCGGTTTGCAGCCAAGTGTGAAGTAACAGGCATGAGGGTCGGCACCTCCAAATCCGAGACAAGGGTCCGCGACCGAAAGAATGTATTTTTTCCTTTCCAAGTCAGTGGAGAGACCCTGGGTTAAGTGGAGGAGTTCCAGTATCTTGGGGTCTTTGGAATCCTCCTGGAAGAGCTGGAGGAAGAGTCTGGGGACAAGGAAAAAACCAGTGTGAGCTGCAGAACAAACCTGAAGTGAATTAATTTTTTTAAAGCTGGGGCCACACTGCGAAAACAACTTTTCACAAGTATGAAAACATGCACAAACTCAGACACAGCAAGCCTGCTGTGAATTTTAATCTGTTCATTTCAAACATTATTGGAATGAAAAAAAGGAATGAGTGTCTAGAAATCAACAAGGCAAAGTACCCAGAAAGGTAGGAGTTATATTCCCCTACCCATCACCTAATTTCTGTGATATAAATCAACAATTTCCTTGAGTTGTTTAATTCAATTCAATTTGATTTTACCAATAAAAAACAAACAAACACCCTAACCCTGACTCTAAGGAAAGAGGCTCGGTAAATATCTAAACCTATAGCAGCGTCAGTAGAAAACACTCCGGTTTAGCCTGCAGTAACAGTAGCTTTAACAGTAACAGAAGCTGTACTCACTGTAAGGAGACTGAGACAGGAAAGAGGCCCGGTACAGTAACGGTCTCCCAGCAGTCTAAACCTGCAGCAGTTTCAAAGCAGCTGCTGTGATCTGGTTCACGAGAGGAGCCTGACTGAGGTGTGCGAGTTTTTACAATGACTAAATCAGCAAAACTAGTTCACCTTTTAGTAACACAAAGTATGTCAATCCAGTGTTGTTGTCAATTATTGCTCACATTAAAATCTTCAATAAAATTAAAATCTCACTAGATGCTTTAGTCAGCTTCACCTTGAACTGTTTCTGAGTGTATTGCTAAAAAGCAGACATGATTTGAAGCTGAACCAGTTGGATTTCTTGAGTATTTTTTTTCCTCCCGCTGCTCGTTTGTTTGCCTATGAAGCTCTTTCCTGTCACCTTTGGTCTTTTTCCTGCCGGTCTTCTGTTCCTTGCTCTGATGTTCGGCATCGTCACCATGTGTTTCACCTGTGCCTCCATGCCCTGTGGTCCTCCGGTTTCTTTGTTTGTTCTCCTTTCCTCTCGGCTCGCTTCCTGATCCTCGCTCTGTGAGGATTAATATTGCAACAACACATCATCAGTCTGGTAAAACTAACCTGTCTCCAATTGCTGTGTGAGTGTGTGTGAACTGGACTCATCCTGTAAAGCATATTAAGCAGCAGAATGTGCCTCACAGGTGAAGTGCATTTAGCATTATTAGAGGTGTCATATTCCCAAAAAGTCCAACTTCCTGTCAGACATCCGGCCGAAGACACATTAAAAACCGCAGCACGTTTGTCTTCCTCACCGAGACTCAAAATTGACTTTTTTTTATTGACTTTCTTCTTAAAACTTCAAAGAACTGAAGTAGTGAAATCGCTCAAAGTTAATTTTCAAGCATTCGGAGGTCATTTTCATCTCCGTTCACTCAGCAGAGACACAGATTGGATTTGTACTGATGGAAAACAGTTTGAACAACATTGGTCATCTGTGAATAGGAAAAAGAAAAAGAAAAAGAAAAAACAAAAACGCACTGCACTCAGCCCAAAGCAGCACATCATTTCTTACAGCTCTCTATGATGAACGTTTTCATGCATTATTTATCCCACTGATCAAAACCAATCCTGATGGCCAGTGCGGTCTGCAAATGTCAGCACCAAAATAGATAATAGTCCCCTCTTTGTTCATATAAAATACGATCAATTATGAAATGCTTCCCTGATCAGATATTCAGAAGTCCCACACTGGCCGGTTTGTAATGCAATCTGCACATTTAGCGTGCGCCATGTGGTTCCTCATGAGTCGTCATCCGCGCTGTGACGCAACGCGGCGATCAGACTTTTATAGAACTGCGGTTTTAAATGGCACAAAGTGCTTCCAAGTCATTCAGATGTAATGAGGGAGGTTTCGGTGAAGTGCATTAGAGCAGCGCTTCCATCACTGTTTACCCAGAAACGAATGACGGGTAAGAGAAGTCGACATGATTCATCACACCTGCTGACCGGTTAACTGAGCCGTGTGCTTTCTATTTACTGTAAACACAAGAAAACATCTAAATGGAATAGGAAAAGCAAATTCCATTTAGCTTTCTTTCAAATCAATTTATTTCAGTGTGGCATGCAATGAGGATTTAATTGTCAAGCAAACAGAGCAATTTCCATTTGTTGTTAGCAGAGATGCATAAAAACAAGGATTTGTAAAACACAAGTGCGATCAGAGTTGAGAGCACGACGTTTTCATGGAATTGGCAGAGCTGAAAAAGCACCTAGAATCCTGACTTAACCTTGCCCACACGATCCCCTCTGACCTTGTGTGAGGCTGACTAGCTGTGGTCTTCTGATAACAGATTTCCCATGGTGCACTTTGAGGGCCACGGGGGTCCAATTCAATCACATGGTCAGTCTTATTTATCCTCTAAAGAGTGTACACGGACCAGGAGCTGCACCGAACATGACATGACTGCAGCTGCTGGAGGTGAACCAGGAAGAAACTGCGGCTCATGAACTGAGAGGACGTCTGCTGCAGAACGAGGATCACCGACGTCAAACCCTGGAGATCAGCTAGCGTCCGTGGAATGAGGGGAACAGCAGACAGGAAGGAAAGATGACGACTTCCTCGATAATTCCTCCGTACGGTGAGTAAAGGGTTCTTTGTAAAGTCGTTTTATCTTTATTAGACATGACAATTTGTAGTTTTGAGTTGATATTTTCTTGCAAACTACAAAAATATTATCCTGTTTTCAATTAATGAACAAAAACAATATTGAAAAAAAGCTTGTCTACTAAAATTCTTCATCCAAGCCTTCTTATTATTAGTTTTCATTCATAATATATATTAGGTGGTTTTTAAAATTCTTCACTCTGCACAGGGCATATCAAAGAGTACTTGAAAATAATGAAATCAAATAATCCAGTTACCTGTATCTCATCATCTCCACATTCAAAATCTGTCACTGGATTTCAATAAAATATTTTCCTGTACACAATTGAGGATGAGTGTCCTATAATATTTTCTATTATTTATGTTAGATGTGACCGATTAGAAGCATTTCATGTGTTTTTAATTATATATCCTTATTAAATTAATCAAACATTTTCTCCAGTATTCACATTTTATAACTACACCCAGTGCGTTTATATTATGTATAAATACACTATATAGTAGTATATTGTGTGAAAATATTGATTTAACTGCATAATTATTGGCTTTGAAGAAACAGGCAGAAATGTAGGAGGAAATAATTATAGTGAACAGATTTTATGAATAGTTAAAATGGTTAACTAAATGTACGTGTGAAGTGCTTTTGGATTAATCTTTTCACCTCCAGTGATCTGACTTCGACACTTTGAGGAACAAAACTGAAAAACATAGAGATGTTTGTTTACAAGCTGCAGACATCCCACACTTCCATGAAGGAATTCTTTAACTCTGCAGGAAAGCACCGAGCTCACCATGAGCTTTCACTGTCAGACATAATGAATCCAATTCTTCATATTCTTTCTTTTCTGACTTAACTTGTGAGTTACACAACTGGCCACACAGCTTCTGCCTCTGAAGGAAGCGACTGCAGCACCATGATGCCTGTTAAGGAGCCACACAGCACTCACTTTGAACACGTCGGGCTTGGTTCTTCTGCTTAAAGGATCACATAAAATTAGCATTTAATGCAGAAAAGATCAATATCAGGCCATGAAATGAGGAGCGAGCGCTCGCTGCAGCTCTCGACAGTCAATCGAGGAGCTTAAGATTCCGTCGGCGGTGTGTCTAATGCCAGTTTGAAGCTGCAGTTTACGTGTTGAGGGATGTTAATAATTTATCGGCGTTGCATTTGGAATGAGTTCAGCCTGTGATTCTGGGTCAGTGTTAGAAGTTGGAAGTTACCCGCGGTGCAGAGTTTCGTCCCGGTTGCAACAACAACACCTTGTTAGTCTGGTGCAGCAGCGTTTCATTCACGCTGGCGCCTCTGTTCTGAGAAAGAAGAACGGTGGGCACTGCAGCGTTTCAGCTGAAGACTGATTTCTCTTTAGTTTCACTATTGTGAATTATTGTGCTTTCAGTTGAAATATTTCCCCCGTTTTCACCTCAACACTTCAAGTGAAAATGAATGAGAAAAGTTTCGCATTTACACAACAATGTTCTGAAAACAATGTAGTGAGTGTATTGGGCAACAGATCAGGCTGTTGACTGTTTTTGTAATGAAACCACACACACCTGTGCAGATGTGTGTCATGTAAAGTGAATAGGTCACTTTACAGACCTTATAAAAGTTGGGAAAAGTTTTTTCCCAACTTCAAACCATGTCCCATTGATTCAGTTTTATGATTTATTTGTTGGTATTTCTCCTCTAAATCTGTTCTCTCATTAGTGTTATGGGGAAAGGGATTCATTCATATATCATGTTTCCTGCTCATACTGCTGTACAATACATTCACACTCTTACACACACACTCTAAGACACACTCGAAGACATGCTCTCATCCATTGATCCATCCATCCATCCATTTTCAATTGCTTATCCGGGATCGGGTCGTGGAGGCAGCAGTCTAAGCAGAGACACCCAGACTTCCTGTCCCCAGACTCTTCCTCCAGCTCGTCCAGGAGGATCCCAAGGTGTTCCCAGGCCAGCCAACAGACATAGTCTGTCCAGCGTGTCCTAAGTCTTCCCTGGGACCTCCTCCAGGTGGGACATGCCCGGAACACCTTCCCAGGGAGGCGTCCAGGAGGCATCCTAAACAGATGCCCCAGCCTCCTCAGGTAGCTCCTTTTGATGTGGAGGAGTAGTGGTTCTACTCCGAGCTCCTCCCTGGTGACTGAGCTCCTCCCCCTGTCTCTAAGGGAGCGCCCAGCCACCCTACGGAGGAAGCTCATTTCAGCCAATTGTATCCGGGATCTTGTTTTTCAGTCATTACCCAAAGCTCATGACCATAGGTGAGGGTGGGATGTAGACTGACTGGTAAATCAAAAGCTTTGCCTCCCGACTCAGCTCCTTCACCACAACGGACAGATCCGCCTGTCAATCTCACCTAAATCCTTCCACCATTCATGAACAAAAGTCCAAAATACTTAAACTCCTCCACTTGGCCCAGGGTCTCTCCACCGACCTAGAGAAGGCAGGCCACCTTCTTCCAGGGTCAAGGACCATGGCCTTGGATTTGGAGGTGCTGATCCTCATCCCCATTACTTCACAGTCGGCTGCAAACCGCTCCAGTGCAGTGGACAACATCATCTGCAAAAAGCAGAGATGAAATCCTGTGGTTCCCAAACCGGACCCCCTCCGGCCCCTGGCTGCACCTAGAAATTCTGTCCATAAAAATTATGAACAGAATCGGTGACAAAGGGCAGCCCTGCCGGAGTCCAACATGTAACTGGAACAGGTCCGACTTACTGTTGGCAATGAAGACCAGACTCCTGCTTTGGTTATACAGAGACCGGACAGCCCTTAACAAGGGGCCCCAGACTCCGTATCCCGAAGCACCCCCCCAAAAGACACCACAAGGGACGCAGTCGAACACCGTCTCCAAATCCAATAGACAAGTGGACTGGTTGGGTGAACTCCCACGAACCCTCGAGCACCCTATGGAGGGTCTAGAGCTGGTCCAGTGTTCCACGACCAGGACGAAAACTGTATTGTTCCTCCTGGATCCCAGATTCGACTATCAGTCGAATCCTCCTCTCCAGTACCTTGGAGGAGACTTTCCCAGGCAGACTGAGGAGTGTGATCCCCCTATAGTTGGAGCACACCCTCCGGTCCCCTTTTCTAAAAAGGAGGACCACCATCTCAGTCTGGTAATACAGAGGCACTGTCCCCCACGGCCACGTGATGTTGCAGAGATTCGTCAACCAAGACAGTCCCTGCACATCCAGAGACTTAAAGCTAGGGTTGGCGATCTTTGAAAACTAGCATGTATTCGAATGTAGCATCTCCCTAAGGCTACGCCCAGCTCCGCCCAGCTCCCATCCCAATGGGACGCACCCGATTACATGTACGAGCACCGCTGTTACAGCACTAACCTGTCCTAAGTGCTTCATTTCTTCGTTTTTCTTTATTTGCACTCCGCCAAGTTATGGCGCACTCAACGGTAAGTAAACCCCCAAACATTCTTCTCCGCCATTCTGCAACGACGCTCCGTCCTTTTACACGCGCACTGAACCAGGGCCAGTGCACGCCATTGAAATGTACACGCAGGGGGCAGGTAGAACGGCGAAGGGATTTGATTGGTTTACAACCAAGGTGTCTCGGCAAGACTATTGGTTGCTGTTTTTCCTGTTTTACTCCTGCTGTAGATAGCGGATATTTTCCGCTCTACTTTAAGAACACGCTATGAATTGCTTCCCATCGATTTATAAAGATCATTTTAACAAGTATTTGAAAAAAATGTATCTAATTCAGATCGCCAACCCTAGCTTTAAGATACTCAAGGCAAATCTTGTCCACCCCAGGTGCCTTGCCACTGAGGAGCTTACCAACCACCTCAGTGACTTCAGCTTGGGTGACTCTCTCACTCACTCAGAAGTGATGGAAAAAGTGATCCTGCATCAGGACCAGTGTGGGATCTTGAGTCAGTGGAGCAGTTAAAATGTGAGTATTGAATTAGGCAAAGGAAGGAAACTTATAAACTCAGTCCACAGCACAAACCATTCTCTGTCTTGATATAGAAAATACACTCATAGATATATAAAAAAAGGGAAGAAAAAAAGACTTTAAATGTACTTTTTTCCAGTCTTAAACTCTGTCTATTGATGTTGGTGTCAGTTTTAATATTGGAAAAAGATTAAACAGTGTAAACTGAAAGTACAACTAAGATCATCCATAATATCATAACCACCTGCCTCATGTGAGCAACTTTTTAAAGTTTCTGTGCTTTTTTAGCACCAGAGAATCAGATATTGTCACTCCTGTAATGTGCAGGCGTTTATGGGACAGTGAGTCTGAGCTGCCGTTAATACATCTCTTCCTTATTTTGGGTAGCTCTTACAGAAACACTCTTCAAAAGCTGCAGTTTGTTGATACTCTGACCCAGTTGTCCTTCGTTCCTGCTTCACAGCACAACCTCATGGAGAGAATTATTCCCTTTGTGCCTAATGAATCCCTTCTGCTAACAGGGGAAAGAGATAATCAGCGTCATCCAGTGGTCGCAATATTATGGCTGATAGCTTCTTTGCAAATGTTGAGACATTTGTGATAAAATATAGAGGTGAAGGTGAGAAATGTGAAAAGGATGAGTTTTCTCAGATGACAATTTCCTTTTCAGTCACTTTATTTCTTTTAAATTCAATTCTAGCCACAAAGGAAATCTTTCTGAATCTCATTCACCTGAAATAAGTGAAACAGAATTTTTTTTGTCCTCAATGGAAGGGATTGTATCAGGAGTTACTTCTGTAACCAGGGCTAAAGGTTTTCTGACTTTAATATGTGATGAAGCACCGCTTCAGCGCTCCCCTCATTATTTTTTTATCCCTCCTACTTAAAATCCTGCCTGTGTCGGAGAAAACGACGTGAAAACCCCATTCTATCAGAACCGATTCCCCTGGCGTCCCACTCCAGAAATACCTCCCGCTCTGGGTTTGGGCTGAGCCAGACTCCGTCTCTTCATACCGGGGGGGTTAAGACAGCACGCTTCACCTGTCACACACCACCCGGCTCAGTCTCAGCTATTAATACGTCTGGATGAGACACCTACAAGGTGCTGGGAGCCTTCCTCACTACCGAGTTAAATATGGATCGGAGGAGTATTGACGTCAGACTGACACACACACACACACACACACACACACACACACACACACACACACACACACACACACATACAGAGATGCACACAAATTAAGAAACTGAGAAACACCAAGAAAGACCTTAATAAACCTGGTGTATGCCAATATGCCAATACACAGAGAGAGAGAGAGAGAGAGAGAGAGAGAGCGAGAGAGATGCACACAAGTTAAACTAAAAAACACATAGACCTTCATAAAGTTGATGTGTGCAACACACACACACACACACACACACACACACACACACACACACACACTTATTTCCTGCTTGTGATGTCATGCTGTGAATTGGGACTGCTGTGGCAGCAGGGCATTATGGGATAGCTTGAAGGAGCTTAATGATTCCTAAAGGTACAATACAGCTAAATAATGAGTAGAGAGAGAAGGGACTACACACCCACACACACACACACACACACACATGAATGTGCAAAAACACACACACACCAGTCCAATCTCCACCACGTTAAATGGAAAGGTGGCCTCTGACTCCGCCGCTCGCGGTGAGGATTCCCCACCGTCTTCTCAGACTGGATCTCCTTTAACCGTCTCCTCCGACTGATCAGACACTGATGAGGAGGATTGGACGTACTCGCGCATCTTCGTCACCAGATTGGCTCCCTGAGTGGTCAGAGAAGATTGAGACGCTCCAGACGTGAACCTCACTCCGTGCAGCGGTAAACTGACTTCATGGAACAACAAGCCTCAAACGGTGATTTTCATTTGGAGCTGCTTGGCTTTGGATGCCTGCAGGGCGGGGATTTGATTGGATGGAGCGTGAGGAGAGAGAGGGGCGTCTTGGTGAACCAAAGTCATTATGAAACAAAATTAAAGTGATAATAAAACTAATTAGAACAGAACCGATTCACTGAGAGATGCATCATGAAAGGTTTGATCTTATTCTTCAACTGATACAAGAAGAAAAAAAAATCAATGAAATGAAAAATATTGCGGTAAATACGGAGCTTAAAATTGGTTTTGTTCATTTATGTTCAAATGCAATAAAAACATAATAATTAAAAAACCAACTGTGATGAAAGCAGTTCAGAAGATAATGACTTTGTTAATGGATCAGACTGAAAACTGGCCTAAAGGACGAGACTCAGTCACTAAAACAGCCGTAATGAAGCTGGAGGTGGATGAAGTGGATTCTACTCTCTGATTCTCAGTTCACTGTTAATTATACAGCCCAGAGGCGGAGCGTGGGTCTCAGTACAGAGGGGGCGGAGCATTCTTGACGGGCCCTTATGATAGTAATTTTACCATTCAAACAATCCCTCATGCTACCATCAAACAACACACTAATGCTCACTTTTATTGAGCCAAGCAAACCTATATGGCTCAGAAAGCAGAATAAAGTCACAAACCAGTTCACAAACATGTTCTGAAGAACAAATACACATACGCACACACGCACACACCCACACACACACACACGCTCAGTCTTGTATTTCTATCCTTGTGGGGACCGTCCATTGACTCCCATTCATGTCTAGCCCCTAACCCTGACCCTTACCCTAACCCTAACCCACACCACAACAAAGCCTAACCCTAAAGAAATGTTTTTGACCTTTTACTTTTTTCAGTAACAACAACATGGTCAAGAAAACACTGTTTCTCCTACTTAGGACCGGAAAAAGGTCCCCACAAGGCACGTCGTTCCACGTTTTGCTATCCTTGTGGGGACATTTGGCCCCGACAAGGATAGAAATACAAGAACACACACACACACACACACACACACACACACACACACACACACACACACACACACACACACACACACACACACAAATGCAGCCTTACAGGTGTCAATCTCAGAGCGTCCGCTGTCCATGGTGCTGAAAACTCAGATAAAAACTCACGGGCTAAATCTGTACCATCTTTGATACAGCTTAAATATAAAATGAACACAGCTGCTCTAAAATTACACAATCTATTCAGATAGATATAGACACAGCTATCTATATCTTTTGGAATTCAAGTATATTAGAAAAAAAAATAGACTCGGCGGTCTCCTTATAGTTGAGAGCAACACAAGGCACATTCAAATATCCAGGTGTTTAAGACCACAGCATTCTGATAAAGATAAAATTTTTGAAGGTTTCACTGACTCACCAATGGCTCCGATGTCAGGTTTTGGGTAGTACCGCTAACGGCTAGCATAGTGTTTAGCATACTGTTTAACTTCCCTCCAAAGAGTTCAGATCAAGTGCAAAGAAAAAACTTGTTCATGGCGCACAGCCAATCAGTGCTGACTTACAGCTCTGATGCATTCATGGACAGTCGTCATGTAAGAATTGGCAAATTGGAGCCCACGATCATATGCGTATACCTTCTTGCACACACTGCACATTTTATTATAATAATTTATTTACGAGTAAATGTGAACACATCACATGAAACGAGGCCCTATGACCTTGTGGGCCCTGGGGCGACCGCCCCTTGACCCCACTCTGGCTCCGCTACAGATACAGCCACAATTACACGGAGAGAACCTCCTGAAATCCCTCCGGGGGAAGAGTAGCATCGAGGAAGAACTCCTGTCACCACGGGAAGAAGCTTCTGCACACGAAGACCCGTTTTTCACATTTTACTTCCAGGAAAGTTTCTCATTTACACAGCAACATTCTGAAAATGATGAATGTTTACACAGAAACGACTGAAACGTAAATGAAGTATTCAGTATGCCAGAGAAAGAAGAGGAAGAAACAGGGAGTGGAACCAACACACACCTTGACATCACACTGTCCCAGCTGATATCACACAGCAAAGCTGCCGTGTGAGCAGGAGAAGCTAATGAAAGGCAGGAGGGAGTCAGACTTTCTCTCAGCAAGGCCCCATTGATAGCAGTTCCAAGTAAAAAATCAAAACTTTTGTAATTTGAGGGTCTGTTTACATGACGACAATGCTTGGAGTCATTGAACGTGTAACTTTTTGAGAACAAATCCCAAGTTTGATGTTTTTGAAAACACTCCGACTTCGTCGGTGGCAGAAAGCACAACTTTTCTGCTCCAGGTAGTAAAGAGTAGTTGTGCAAATGATCAGCAGACAAATTCTCCTGACCCTGGCCCAACATGCTAACTAAATTGTTTTCAGCATTTGCGACATTTCAGTGTAGATGGGGATGTTTTTAAAAACCTCCATGTGTAAACAAGAAACTTTTTTGAAACAAAAACAATATGTTTTTGCTTGAAACATTGTCAACAGGTCCTGCGGGGAGAAAATCCAAACTCCACACAGACAGGCCAGTGTTTGAATCCAGAGCCTCTCACTGTGAGACAAGAGAGCTAACCACTGCTCCACTGTATGATCTTGATAGTTTTGGAATTTATTTATACTCTAAAACATGTTTGTGTTGCTTTCTATTTTTTTTGTCTTAAATGTGTAAATTACAATTTTCTGTGAACACAATATTGTTGTTGTATTAATTCTTTAGTAATAAGTTTTTTAATTCAACTTCATATGGAGTATTTGTGATTTATAACTCTTTTTTTTGTCATTCTCTGCATTTTTTAATCTTTAAAAATAATGTAGAATTTTTTCAAGTTTGATCTCACTCGTTAATTTGTTTTCAATTAAAACTCTTGTTGATTTTATTGGAAGCTGAGCAGCTTCTTCATTTGATTCAGTGTTTTTATATTACATGAAGGACTCTCCATACAAAAATATCTTTGATCTGCATGTGGGTGTGAATTGGTGTGTGTGTGTGTAGTTTCTTCTCCGGGGTGTAGCCTTCGATTTTTATTTTGATCTTCCTCCATTCTTCAACGTGAACTCCCCACTCGCGGTGAAGTTCTCCATAAATGACTGTGGATCTGACTGTAACCGATCGTTTTCATTCCCACCAGCAAATGTGTCACCAGTCCTAATTTTACTGTCTGGATAATAGAGTCCATCATTAATCACCTCACTTGGCAGTCATGTGGAGGGAACGGGCAGGACCTGCCATGTGTAAGTTGGGAAACAGCTTGAATGCGTATGTTGAGTGGGAGTGCGCAGATAATTTTAGTCTCATTGTCTGATTCTGAGTAATATTCACTCATTAGCTGAAGATGGAAATGTGGATGAGGAGGAAACTTTCGGGGTGCATCTCAGCCATGCAACTTCATCATTCATAAATACATTTCCTATATATTATCCCTTATTAACACACACACACACACACAGATCCTTGGAGCCGACAGCTGGCGTGCGTCATGTGCTGCTGATGCTCGTTCGGTGCCTCCATGAAAAGTCTCCGGCTGACTGTTGAGTGATGTAAGATTGATATGTAACTCCTCTTCTTTCTGCTCAGACAAATGAGTGGGAGTGCAGAGCTTTCAGGAAGATGCATGGGGCAATGAAAGAAAAAAAAAAAACGGGAAGGGAAGAGGTGGGAATAACATAATACTGCTGCTGATGATGATGAGGATGATGAGGAGGTTTGTTTTTTTCTTTTTGCAAAGGATGAGAGAAAAGAAAAGTTGCACGCAGGTAATTTAGTGATGTGACAAGCGAGAAGTTGTAGACAGTGTTCCTCTTTAGCGGTGAGTTATGTGTAAAAAGCAGGGATGACACATCGATCTGACAGCCTGGTCCTCATTCCTGCTCTTTAACTGGATTTCACCCACCTTGTCTCCCTAACAAGATCCCCTGTGTCTGCCTGCTCCTCCCTCTCCCTCGCTCTCTCTCTCTCTCTCTCTCTCTCCCTCCCTCTGCCTCCATCCCAAGCCTTTCCCTCTTTCGATTCGTGTGTCCACCTTACGCGCTCATCTGCGTCACACATGAGGCATGTCTGACGGTTAAAAATAACAGATGAAAGGGGAACAGACGGATGCGAGGGGAGAGGTGAGGCCGACTGATGGCAGGAGGGGGAGAGGGTGGAGGGAGAGGTGGAGATGCGGGCGGAGGGGAGGATTTGTAGCAGCCTGCGGGACGAACGTGTCCATTAATAGTGTTTGTTCTCCAGTCCATTACTTGTGAATGCAGCGACTCTGAGGCGACGCAGACTGAACGCTCTCTGTGTCTGAAACAGCCGACACAGTTTCCAATGACAGAGTCTGAGCCTGGAGTGAAAAGAGCCGCAGCTCAACATCATCCATCCATCCATCCATCCATCCATCCATCCATTCTGTTTTGTTTAGTTATTTAGGGATACTCAGGAAATTATTTGAATTAAAGTCAATTTTGAGGACAAAATGAAAACATTCCAAACACACACTCACATTCACACCAATACATAGAGTCACCTCGCATGCATTGGAGCGCGAGAGGAAACCAGAGGAAGCCCATTCATGCTCAGGGGGAACATGCAAACTCCTCACAGAAAGACCTGGTTGGTATTTCAACCCACGACAGGGTGAGACTGCGAACCGATCAGAAACAACACTAACTTTTACAGATGTGGTAAATCACACGGGTCTCCGTTCATTAATCTGTAAATCAGGTCTTTATTGTGCAGAATCTTCAGGTAACCGAGTGAATTTGCCTCGTCTGGTGACTCTGAGGTTCACCCTGGAAAACTGCATCCTGAATAGAACCATTAAACATTGGGGTTTCTTCACTCCTCTTGTTGCTCTCTTTGCCGTCTTGCTAATTTTAGCTGCTCCGTCCAGACAGCGCTTGCTTTGGCTCTGAGTTGGAGGATGTGTGAACCCCACGGCATCGGCGTGAGGACAGAAGTGCAGCCGGCACACACTTCTCAGCAGCGCCCAACTCTTGGCAGGCTGCTTAAAACAAAGTGTTTCCACATGACGTGTGTCTGCGGAGGACTCAGGTTGTGTTTATATGTTTACGTTATACGTTTATCTCACGCCAACCACTGAAAATCAGCGTCTGATAGTTCCTGATGCGCAGTGATAACAGTGATTATATATTATTATGAACCCGGTAATTTCATGGTATTTTATGAGGTGGACAGTGGATGATTACAAACTTAAATTCTCTCAGGCATGGGGTGTTAAACATGAGGCCCGTGGACCAAAACCGGCCTGCAAGACGATCTAATCAGACCTACCAAACAGAGCTGGTTAGAGCAGCAGGCACAACACCGAGCCACCAGGTAGTTCAGGTCATGATGTAGAGTAACCCGTCTAAACACCCTAAAATCCAAAGAGGTGGTGTCCCACAGAGACAGGTGTCTCTTCCTTAGAGGTGGGACACCGGGACGAGGCAAACTGTTTTGACTGCTATTTGGCATTTTCCTTCCTGATCTGCCTGGAATATGGCAGAAAAACTAGTCTGTTGTTCACGTTTGGAAAGCTCATTCATTCATTTTCTGCCGCTGGTCCCTTTCGGGGTCACGGGTGGCTGGAGCCGATCGCAGCTGCTATGGGCGAAGGTGGGGGTATGCCCTGGACAGGTCGCCAGTCTGTCGCAGGGCTGACATGTATATACATACATAGAGATACAACCATTCACTCACACATTCATACCTAGGGGCAATTTTTTTTTTTAGAGTGACCAATTAACCTGACGTGCATGTTTTTGGACCGTGGGAGGAAGCCGGAGTACCCAGAGGGAACCCACGCACACACGGGGAGAACATGCAAACTCCACATAGAAAGGCCCTGAGTCCCGGCCGGTATTGAACCCTGGACCTTCTTGCTGTGAGGCTCAAGCGCTAACCACTGCACCACCACCGTGTGGCCCGTTTGGACAGCTGTCTGCTCTTTCCCTCACCAGGGGTTTGACGGGAGTCATTTTCTGTGTGTGCCTGATCCAGAATGAGGGGAGTAGAGCCAAACGACCTGGAACAACTGATGCGCCTGACCACACAAACTCTCATTTATCTTCTGTGGGTCAAATTTTGACTGAGATGTGTTTAATAGAGAAATATTAAAGTCAGGTTTTTTTTTAAATTAAACTTCAAAGTTCAGCCAACAGTCTCATAAAAAAATGATAAAATCCAGATTTGCTTTTTTTCTTTCCCACATTATGAAATACTTTTATCTGTTGATTCCATCAGAGGGAAAACTCTAATATCCTGAAATCTAATAGTTCATAGGAAGTGCATTCATCAGATGTGAGGTAAAAGCAGGATGAGACTGAGCGTTCTCGCTTCTCTACCAGGAACTGCTGTGACTTCAGCGTCTGTGTTGACTCCACTGTGAATAATCCATTTGTACATATTCAGTGTTTCACTTAATTACTGGTAGCATGTTGTGACTGGATGAGATACTCGAATGCTACCAGGCCAGACAGAAGTGATACAACGCTGCCGTCACGATCAATCTGCACTCCACCAGTCAGACATCGATCCAGACCTGGAAACTACAGTGAACAGAAGGGCTGCTGTGATAAAGATCATGGCTTTTGTTCGGGTGAAAGTGGACTCAAGATGCTGAGCATCACCGCTGGAGAAGCAGCAGCTCATTTAAAAGAAAAAAAAAATCCTCAGAACATAGAAGACACCAAATAAATCCCACAGCCAGGCGGTGACGACAATCACACCGTCAGACAGGTGAAATCCATCAGGGAGAGAAACAGCAATCAGACACGAGCAGGGGAGGTCGAGGACGAACTCTAGAGATGAACTGTGACAGAAACTCTGAAACACGTCAGGATTGAACTCATATCAGCGTGGCCATCAGGCACTTCCAGCTCTTTTCCTCTCCTGTGAGAATTTCATCTGTGAAATCCGTGCGTGTGACGTCAACTCTTCACATATGCATTGAGGTTAATGTGACTTGCTTCTGTGTCGCTCCTCCTTGTTCTAGTGGATTCTCCATGTTTCTTCTCCTTCTCACTGGGTTATTCATGAAGCCATGAGCTTCAGCCATTAAGGATTTGTCTCGGAAGGAGCCCAGAATGAGAGTTTTACAAGACATCTCGACATCGTGACGCACAGTAGTTACTGTTTGCAAAGCATCCAGCTCACTTGCTTACATTTTCATATTTCATATTTTCAAATGAAATCTGAAAATAATTTAGCTGTCAGGAGTCGAGTTTATTGAATTGCCCCTCGGTGTGACGCTCTCCACGTTCTGCTGCTGCAGACGAGCAGTCGCAGCATATTTACTTTGGCAACATCACCGCAAAACTGTTTGGTAATTAAATCTTAACTGAAAGATACACAGACGCACCCTGAAGGAGAAAAAGGCTAATTTCTCTCAAGGCGGGGAAGCAAACAGCTGGAAAGGCGTGTTAACAAGAGTCTGTGCAGGCGAGATCAGGATGACGAGCAGCGAGAAACTCTGGGATCAGATGTACATGTGAGTTTATTCTGCTCTGCTGCAGGTGAGTCAATTGTTTCTGAATCGAATTAAACTGAGTAGACGGAGGCGAAAGGAAGAGGAGGGGGAACAAACAGATCCGAAAGATGAAAGAAAACACGGGTCTGATGGAGAGATCAGTAAAAAAAGATGCCCTCAGTCCGAGATCCTGATCAAACGCAGGATGAGAGATCAGCCGCTCCCCGGAGATGAAATCAGACCAAGGGAGTGTGTGTTCATGTTCCAGATCACAGCAGAGGGGTCAAGCCCTTAATCTTCTCCAGTGGAAACTCTTTCCCTGAGGTAAAACTAAGAAGACACGGGCCAGAAATTTCCATTAAAAATGTGACGCATTAGAGAAACAAGTAGGAAAAATCTGAGACTCTGACTTTGTTTTTACAAAAACTGAAACTGTGTTTGGCAGGTAATGTCTTCACTGAAGGAAAGTCGGATTATTCCTGATTTGTGAAGAACATACATTTGCATCCAGAGTGTCAAGACCCTCCAGCTCCGTTTAGCCATGCTTACTTTGACTCACACATTGACTAAAGCAAACGCCAAATTTACTGTGCACATTCAAATCTGTGCAGATTCTTTACATATTATCATATATTACGCAAGACACATATAATGTCCTGCACATGAAAATTAATGTGCACAAACACAGCGATGTAAACTTCTCCAAATGCATTATTAGAGGCAATAGAGGTTTGAATTCCACACATCTGTGGACAACTGATGGTTGTTCAATCAGTTCAACTACAAAAGAGACAAATAATCAAAAAAAAAAGTAAAAATCTAAACTATATTTTCCATAAACGCAGCTTTAAATGTCTATAAAAACATGCTTAACAGCAGAAAAAGGAAGAATTTGGACTCAGTTCGGCTAAACAAGCGACATGCCTCGCTTCCAGGAAATCCAGCTGCTTCTGTTCTGAGAGGAGCTAAAAGCTGAATGAGAGGTTCTCTGTGATGACACTGAATAAATGAGCCACATGTGGCAGCTGTGCTGCTGCCAGAAGGATTCAGCGGCGTTTTCACTGCACCTGCCAGCAGAGCAGGTTGCTGCGCGATGCTAATCCCACATTTTAATATGGATTTACTCCACCTAATGCTTTTATGGCTTTTAATCATCCTCACCAAACAATGCGTTAAATTACCCTGAAGCCTTGATCCAGACACCAGAAACACTAAATCAAAGCTCAGCATGAGAAAATACTTCCTCCCTTCTGTTTTCTCTTGAATAATTTACCATATTTAAGCAAAACACACAAAGAAAAAGATACAAATCATCTTTTACTAAAAACATGATTGAAATATATTTTTTTCAGCGTTACTTATAATCTAAATTTATCAGAACCAGCAATATCAAGATCTTCAGTGATTGTGGTCAGAGTTGTGATTAATTAGTTGCAAAATTTTAATCGATTGACAGCACTAATGTCAATAGCTGACTGTGCTTTCTTTTAAAAGCTGCCTTTGAATGATCAGGGCTCTCTGTGGCTGTTTCTCTGTCACATGATGCACTTTGCACCAATGCTGCTCCATAACGGAACCATTTTTGTCAGCAACGTTGGAAAAAGTAATTAGATTACTTACTAAACATACTAATGTCGTTAGTAACTCAAGTTACTCCCATCGCTGGTCTTGATGATAAAGCTCAGTTTGACATAGATATGCAAATGAGCAGCTATGCCAATAAGATGATGATGTCATTTAGAACTTCCCCGACTTAGCTGTTGGCAACAATGTATCATTTTGAATGACATCATCACCTAATTTGACCTACATATGCAAATGAGAAGCTAGGCAAATTGAATGAAGACATCATTTTGAAATTTCCTGACTGGGGAATTGGCAACAATGTATCAGTTTTAAAGCAACATAATAATTATTTAAACCTCCCTCTAAAAAGCTAAGACTCCTGTTGGGCATGTTACTTTTTAAAGTAGTTCGTTATAGTTACTAGTTACCTCTTCAAGAAATGTAAGTGAATTAGTAACTGAGTTACAATATTTTAAAGGCAATTAATTACAAGACAACGTAACTAATTTGTTACTTAAAAAAAAAAACATGTTAAAATTTGTCACGGCGTTTGGATCCCTTATTTGGTACTTGTAAGATCTAGGTTCAATTATTTATTGTAAAACTGAATTAATGATTAAGGAAATAAATGGACACTTGACGGAATAAATTACAAACAGGAAACTCTACATAATTCTCAATTATTCAAATGTATGAGAGCAAGGATCGCAATCATAATAGATGTATGTCAATAGATGTCTGAACTTCCATTGTAAAGCTGCTTTTGAATGATCAGGGCTCTGTGGCTGTACCTCTGTCATGTCACATGACACACTTTCATCAGTACAGTTAATCTAAAGGAAGTGTGCCTCTTACTGTATTATTTTCAATGGTTACAGTGTTGTAACACTGGAAAAAGTAATTAGTTAGATTACTTGTTAATAAAATTAGTAACATCATCACGCTGTTTACTTTAATACGGTTCCTCCCGTCCCTGGTGATGGGACAGTTTCCATCATGGGCTTAAAACTTTGCATGAAACATTGACTCCATGGTAACATTTAAAACATGATCAGTCTGTATTCTGCATCCAGGTACCACAGACATGAGTCTTTAGTTTCCTCCGACTTCTGATCAAATTGTGGTGTCACTGCCTCATTTTAAAACGTGAGTAAGAGATAGGGCAGACAGATCGATGAGAGAGAGAGAGAGAGAGAGAGAGAGAGAGAGAGAGAGAGAGAGAGAGAGAGAGAGAGAGAGAGAGAGAGAGAGAGAGAGAGAGAGGATGTTTGGGAAATGCTTTTACGTTTTTAGTAATTGCAAAAGGAAGCAGTGAGTGGACCCAGAGTAGATTAGCTTTCTGGAGAAATGGAGTGAGGAAGAGAGGGAGAGAGGGAGAGAGGCAGAGCGAGGGAGTGAGGAGGAGGACAAACAGTATTGATCCGAACGCATGTGCTGCGTATGGCTGGCGGTTACATAATTGTTCTGGTGGAGAAGAAAGAAGAGGAAGTCGTACTGACCAAAGAAAGAAGAGCGAGCGCGCTCATCCAGGGTCAGTTCAGAAAGCTTTGGTTGTGTCCTGCACATCCCAGAGAGGAAATGAATGAATAAAACTGGGACAAACATCTACTTCTCGAAGTCTGATTGAGGAGAAGACTCTTCTTACTCACATTTTATTAAAATGATCCAAAGAACCTGACTGCTCTGAGTACTCCTGTTGTATTGGTATATTAACACGTGTCGACGTTTGCACTACTCTTTGTTGTCATGTTGCACTGGATGAGTGATAACGCTAAATGGTAGGTCAAAAAGTTTCTATTTCACACCAAAACGGAAACATTTTGGGATTTGTTTCCACAGCAAAGGTGCTCAGAGGAACTGGAAACGCAAGTTTTTGAAAAAAAAAACAAAAAAAAACCCAAGAAAAAAACCCCATCCCATCGTGAATGTTTACAGTGTAATGTTCCTTTCTGTGGTTTTATTATAAAAACAAGCAACAGCACCAACTAGTGGGCGAACAACAACATCATTTTCAGTGTTTCTGCTGTTTCCATGTAGATGTACATCAATTCATGTAAACGCAAAACTTTTCTGAGACAAAAATACAAAAATGACAAGTTTCTTTTTACCTATAACACAATGAAGCAGCACTTTCCTACTGCGCTTAAAAATCAAAGAAAAACATTTTCCACATTTTTGTCAAACCAAAGACCCTCCAAAGTCACAGAAAAACAGAGCATTTCTAAACATATCAATATGTCTCATTGTGTTTTTGAAGCTCGTGACATTTGAAGAGTCGTCACTATATTAGATTTCCACTTGAATATCACAATATCAACAGAAACTGAGTGATAATGCTAAAAAACAGAGTCACACAATGAAGTAACGCTCATCTTGAACTTTATTTTTGTCCTGATTTTGACCTTCCAAGATGAAAACAAGAACATTTATTAGTTTTGGTGCTTGGTGTTGAATTTTTTTCCCTCACTATTGAAGTTAGTAGGATCAACCAGACTAAAGGTAACTCAGTATGGACGTGTTTCAGTCTTTATTTAGTTTCCTCTGCAGCAATAACATTTCAAACTGGATTTAAAGGGTTTTATCGGGAACTGAAGCAGTGTGCCAGCTCTCCAGAGGATATCTGAGCATCAGCCCTGAGGTCAGAGCAGATAGACTCACTAACGGGACCTGCAGTGACCTCATGTCTCTAATGGAGGCGCCAGTCAGTAAAATCAAAATCTACTTCTCCTCACTTTCTTTAAATACCAGCAGCATCATGGACCTGCTTAAAAGTGCCGATGCGCCCAAGCTGATGCTCAAGTTACAGTTTTTTTTCAATTGCTAATACCCAAAAGCAAAAAATAGGCACAAATTTCACAACCTTTACTTCTGTCCCCAATCGCTTGACTAAATTTGTTACCACTTCAGATTTCCTTATCGTATTAGAACTCTAACCTTGCTTCTTTACACATCACCTTGTTGTGAAAACACAACACACAATTGGTCAGGTTTGCACACACTTCTCACATAAAATCTCAAAGCATCAATCCACAACACACAAATATGCAAATCTCTAAACTTTCGTCCCACTGCTTCAATCAATGGAGGAGGCTTGTGGAGATGTGGGCTTTGAGGCAGAGCCGGCTCGGGCTTGTTATGCGCCCCAGACGAGCGCCCCTATTCAGTGGGGTGGGTGGGGGGGTGTGGGGGGTGTGGGGGTGTGGGGGGGGGGGGGGGGGGGGGGGCTGGGGGGCTCACACTGGTATGTCAGGGCTTCATGCGGCACTCTAGGCGGTTCTTCCAGCAATCGCTTGGACCTTGAGGACATCGCCTGCGATGATGAAACAGAAAACCAGAGGCATGATGTCCCATGATGCTTATGCTTGAATGGGGGGGGGGGGGGGGACATTTAAAAATAAAATGTTTTTTCTGAAAATTTGTGACAGGCCAGCTGACAGCTTTGGGCCCGGGACAACAGACCCGTTTGTACCCCCCTGTCGGCGGGCCTGATTCGTGATGTTTTGTTCATCTATGAGAGAGCTGGGCATTGTCATTAATTCAGTTTGTTCCATTTCTTTAATTATGTTTTCAGTTTTGCTCTACAGTGTTCTGTACATGCTTGTAGTGTTCGGCCAAAAGCTATAGTTGTGTTTATTCAATGAATGGTGTGTGTGTGTGTCATGTGAAAAAATGGCTGTGTTTACCAAATGAAAACACGAGTTCCATTTTGTGAACACGTTAAGAGATTTGATGGCAGAGCTGTTTTGCAAGGGGATGTAAGGGTTTAGAAATTTGCGTGAGATGTTTGGAGTTTTGTGTGCAGTTTTGAAAAACGTGTTTTAGCAATCGAAAAAAACTGTATCAGGTTTTCAAGAGCGATCCCAAAGCTTCCTTTGCGTTTTTGGATTCCGTTTCCATGACAACGGTGCTTGGAGTACCTGGAAACACGACATTCCGACTCTGTCTTCGAGGAAACAGGGAAAGCCCAACCTGTTGTCAGTGTGTCTGCTGTTTCCATGGAAGATGACTTTTCAAAACGTTGCCGTGTAGATGTGACACTTTTCTGAAACAAAAAGGCAAAAATGTTGCGTTTTCAGTTGAACTGTTGTCAAGGAAATGACGTCTCAGATGTTGAAACGTTGTGGAAAACATTACGAGAAAAGGAAAATACTGATTGTTGTGTAGAAAGAAAATTAAAGGTTTTTTTTTTTTTATGATGAGGTTTATTTTATTGATGATCGTTGTGACTGTCTCATTATTCATGTGACTCGTTCTGTGGATTTCTTCTGCATAAAACAGCAGATATGAATCAAGCAGGGAAAATCAGAGCAGCAGGAGAGCTGCAATGCTTCAACTTTAATGACGTGTGCATGTTAATGTATGAGTGTGTGACACTGAGGCTCCTTCTCAGTCGTCTGCTTTCAGCATAATTCAGAACACTGATATTGACGGTTTACTTTGAAGCTTTTGCATTACAGCTGGACTTCATCAAACTCTTAATGCATGATTAGTTTTTTTCTTTGAATCTGAGACGACAACACAGAACTTAGACGTTGAGGAGCTTCTTGAAAGCAGGTGTGACGTCCTTCCTGTATTTTTAATTCACCGTCGTCTTGCAGAGGAGGAAATGTGTGAAACATTTCGTTCTGTTGGTCCTGAAGCTCATGATGTGCTGCTTTCTTTTACAGTGCTATACAACCTGCAGTTATGTTCGTTTTTATAACAGATGAGAGATTTGAACCATTTTCCTGGTCAACACAACGCGGTTCCTGAGAAAATGAAAGCATACTAGGAGTCCGTCTTGTTAGAAAACATGTGAAGTCATTTGTGTGTAATCTGCTGTTTGCGTAATGGTACAAAGACTAATAATTTATCTGGAGTTACAGTTCAAATCAACACAACCAATACTTCACCTAAAATATGTGAGTTACAGTAATTAAGATTCATTTTTAGATTGGGTTGGAGATTAATGTCTAGGAGGCTGCACTCTTTCTCTATAACCCACCACATGCATTTCTGCGTTTCATGCGGGTTTTTTTTTTTTTTTTTTTTAGCGTCTTCCTCCATTTCCTAGCGTAATAATCCATCCATAACTTTTTTAGCTATGTTGCTAAGAGACGAACAAACTTGGCCTTGGCCAGGAGGTAAAAACACGATGCATCAACAATTTTTTTGGTTGGACGTAATGGATTAGATGGGTTTATTGTTGCAGCCTCGCTGCATTCTTCTGTTTTGTTCGGATATTGGTTTGTAAAATATGTTCTCTGACAAATTCAGCCTTTTCTTCATATTTAATTTTGAATGTCAAATGTGTCCTTGATTAAAGCTGAGTGAAATACCATCTTTAAAATAAATTTAAAAAGCTCAAATAAACTGTCATGCATCCAGCATGACACTTTATCATACCGTGAAAGCGGGGCCTTACGATCCCTCTGACTTTTTGGGTTTTAAGCAGGAGGTGTCAGGAAAGTTACCACAGGGATAACTGGGATAACCATATTGAATCTGGATATCTGTTGGACATTGTTGGTGCAATATTCATGCACATATTTGTGCCACTCATATCACCTCTCCGTGGTTCTGTGCAATATTCCTCTGTTTTGTAGTTGAGGACTGATTCTCTAATCAATCAGTGCAATATTTGTTCAGTTTTTGTAAATATTTTATTATTAGTCAGATCTTCTTAACCGATAGTGTTAAATTGATATCGTATGCTTAGCCCTGTCTTCATATCTATTTTTGATGCTATTTATTTTTTTATACTAAAGCATTCCTTTATCTTTATCTATTTATTGAGTGCTGTTGAAACCGAGGAAGCCAAATGCGACGAAATTTCATTCCTCAGTGCACTGTTGTGTAATGTGAAATGACAATAAAAGGAAGTCTAAGTCTAAGTCTTAGTCTTTATCTTCACGGTTTTCCTCCAGGATATGTTGTATTTCTAAAACAGGGCTTTGATTGGCTGTAGCATGTATGGTAAGTATCCGGAGATTTATGCTTCCCTGTATTATGGTCTTATAGTTTATCATATCACTGAAGGTGTCATTTAAAATACTTCACTAAATGAAATATCGTCCTCTCAAGCCATAAAAAAATATCTTGCACAAAAGTAAATAAAAACAGGACATATTTACCTGAAATGAAACAGGACCATAAACAGGACCATAATCAGTTGGACTTTGCATGATCTCCTAATTACAAGCAAAAACTAATTCAAAGCATAAGTTAACCTGAAATGCCGAATTCTGCACTGTTTATTATGAAACTGCAAATGTTAGTGTGTGTTTGACAGAGATTAAGCTTAACTTCTTCCATGTTTTTCCTGATTATGCAGTTAGAGAAAGACATAAATTAGACAAGACATGAATCAGTAATTTTTGTGTGTTGTGATGACACTAACTTGAAAATATAATGGCACTGGAAAGTTGCATGCAAAGTTGTTTAATGTACTGTCATTAATTACAGCCTGATAAAGCACAGCAAAGTGCAAGTTTTGTTTAAAAAGTACACCACGAAAGTGATGACGCTCTTCCGATGAGGCCTTCTTGATTTTTGGAAAGTCAAAACTGAGCTTCCTTATAAGAAGACGGAGAAGAAGAAGAGGAATATAATTACAGCCCACAGCAGCAGCGGCGGCGGCGGCGGCGGCGGCAGGAGCCATTGTGTGGCTGCCTGTGAGCCAGCGTGTGGAAAGACGGCGGCAATATATGGTCGAGCGGAAGTGGTGACGCCAGGCGACCAAACAAATGAAAGAAACAAATGAGGGAGAGAGCGGTGGAAGACAAAGAGAGAGAGAGGAGGGGAAGCACGAGCGGCTTTGTCTGAGACAATGAGACAGACGCTGAAAGATGCCGATGCCTCGATGAAAGCCGACCGACTCTTCCAGCGAGCGATAATCACAAACAAGATGACATGTTGAGTCACCTGAAACACTTCCTGGGTGATTTTCTCCTCTTGTTGGCGTGTTTCTCTGAGCTGTCATGTCAGCGAGCCTTCACCCCTGCAGGCACAACACGCCGCGGAAGTCAGTTAACCTCCGCCCGCCTCACCTTCTCTGCTGCCCGAAGGACAGAATGTCATCGTTTCTCGTGCGAGTGCTGAGGGAAAATAAAAACCAACGTGTTGCTTCTTCACTCTCTGCCTGTTCACAGCTGCTGTTACTTTCCACTGGAATGTTTCATCATATAAACTCTTCGGGAAAATTATCGACATGCAATCGGTCATATTAGCAGAATGTTTGTTAGCGGATAGGCCCACAGCAGTGTTTCAAGTTCATATGCATCTTTTTAGAAAGGTCTTTCATTCACACGGCAACATTCTGAAGAGAAACGGCAGAAATACTGAAAACCGTGTAGTCTTCCCGCCGGGCCACTAGTGGGCGCTGTCGATTGTTTTAGTGATGAAACCACACCCATTGAGGGAATAATAGTTGCACTGTGTTTTAAGCAGGGCCACATTGAACACTGAAGATTCTTTGAGAAACAGCTTTATTTTGAAAATCCTTGGCAATAAGAAAAATGTTTTTCTTCATACGTTTATTTTACACATGAGTGTAGTAAACTCCCACAGTACGATATTGATTAATCTCCATTACAGTAAGTCAGTGGTGTCAAACATATAAGGCCCACAATTGAACTGAATAACATTCATTATGTGACATATAGTGAAATTACATATGCTGCTCTTTTTCTTCAACAATATAAGGTGTAAAACAAAAAGTAAGCACAAACATAAGACAAATTATGAAGCAACATGACACATCTCATCTTGAGATCAATAAAACCCAACTAACAATAAAGAAATAACTAGAATTTGGCACTCAGAGAGCGCAGACCGCACAGGCTCCCTGTCGGCGGGCCTGCCCAACTATGTCAAAGACGCCCTATCTCTCAATGATAAAGAATCCTTTAAAAAATTGCTGGATCCAGACAGTGATCCGGACCATCACCAAAATTTAATGGATTCTAAGTTAGCCCAAGACCCTCCTTTCCACAAAGTTTCATTACAATCCGTCCATAACTTTTTCCGTAATGTTGCTAACAGACCAACCAACCAACCAACCAACCAACAAACCAACAAACCGACGTGATTACATAACGTCCTTGGCGATATTGAAACAAATCTAAGTACACCAAACTCAAACTTATTCAACTCCAAACCCTAAAACCCCACTTGAATAGCTGGACTTCCTTATTCTAGTTTTTTTTTTTAAACCTTGTTATCACTATACAGAATAAACCAAGACTGCAGGAAGCCTGATGGGGGATGTTTCCTTGAAATATCGTCACCAGTGTTTCTTTGCTTCAGCTTATCTTCTCATTAATTATGATTTGTGTTCATCACATTCGTGTCAGTGTCGTTTTACACTGTTTACACTCTTTTTCAACAGTTCACCCCCAACATCTTTTTCTTCTTAGATTTTATGAAACTCCTGAATAATTCTGTCTGTTCATGTAGTCACAATGCAGAATTGGATTTGCTTAAATCAGAGAGAGAGAGAGAGAGAGAGAGAGAGAGAGAGAGAGAGAGAGAGAGAGAGAGAGAGAGAGAGAGAGAGAGAGAGAGAGAGAGAGAGCCTCCTTTCGTCCCCACTTATTAATGGAACCTGAGCCGGAGGGCTCAATCTCATTTTCAGGAGGATATCACCTGTGCGTCGCGTGGGCCTAAGAATAGAGGGGAAGTGCATCGTTGCCATAGCAACAGACACACCTCGACCCCAGCGCCCCGGCTCCCTCCGTGACATTAATTCTGACCTGGGATCAGCGCGACACGGCTGACGTCACCGGCGCGCTGCGGCTCGTGCAGGTGGGAAACAGTGGCTTCTCACTCCTCTCGTCCCGTCACCGGACAAACACCTGAACTCAGCGGTGTCTGACCCCCCGAGGCGCACGGCGACAGCGTGCACGAGGCAGCAGAGAGTGAATGAAAGTAAAGACAGACTTGCTGGCAGATGTGTGAGAGTGGGCGTGTGCCACCGGCCGGGCCGGGGAAGCCTGCTCGTGCGCGCTGCTGCCGCCACACACTCGCTGACAAGACGGCGCCCACTCAGCACTGCGAACCTGCTGTGTGGGTGACTGGCACAACACCGCTGACTGACACGCCGCGTGGCATTTGGACAAAGTTTACCTCGAGGCGTGCAAAACACGCACGCACGCACACAAGCACAGTTGCACAGCTGGTGACGGGGGTGTGTGAGGAGGGAAGCCTGTGAGGTGCCAGAGGATACTAAAAGTAAAAGAAAAAAAAAAAAAAGAAAACAAACCAGGAGGTGTGAGCTGAACAACACACACACACACACACACACACACACACACACACACACACACACACACTGATCACTCATTTGTTTATCAAGCCTGTGGCTCAGTTGGCTTGTTTCATGAAGATCAATGTGCTGAAAGCTGTGTGTGTGTGTGTGTGTGTGTGTGTGTGTGTGTGTGTGTGTGTGTGTGTGTGTGTGCGCGTGTGCATGCGCGCACACGCCCTCCTGTGTGACTCCTTCCTCCCTCACACACTCATCTGTTGAGCCGCCTGTGTGTTTCTATGAATGGGGCGTGCTTCTGTTGTCCCGAGAGCTTTTTATACTTTAAATTCCAAATTCAGACACAAAGTCCTGAATTCCTCTGCGAGGCCGTCTCGGACCCGGTCCTGCTGTCTGCAGCCTCAACGCTACAGGAGAAGGTTATGTTCATTTAATGGATTTAAAAACAGTGCTCGCTGAGGTTAGACCGACTGAAATCCTCAAAAAGGTCATTAATATTTGGAGAAGGTCTAAGAGGATTTGCAGGGTGAGGACTCAAACTAATCACCAAACAAGGATACTGATTCATACATTATGAAAAAGGACACATGAAAATAATTCAGCTCAAACTGGAATGACCATAAATCTCCTGTGCTGTTTAAGCCACTTTCTTTTGGTTGTTTAATCTGCAGGTGAAATCCTGGCAAAGGGTCGAAATCACATGAAAATTGTTTTTATTTTTAATTTCATGATACTGATAAATACCATAAGCCTGTTTTGAAATATATTGATCATATGAGAATTATTCATTTTGAATTTAACATGTTTTTTTTTTTAAACTCTGCATAAATGTTGTGTTCAGGTAAAATTCTGCTGAGCTTAACCCTTACTGTATCCGCCTTTAAAGATCCCAAACAGCTGCTGGTTAAAATGAAATTATCTCAGACCGCATTATTCTGCAGTGATCTACAGATCAGCCTGGAAACGCTGGATGTTATTTCCCGCGCCGCTCTCTGCTGCGTGACTCCCTGATAAACTGGACACACGGACAAACTCACTTTCACATCATTTATAAAACTCCTCAGGCGGTCCTTCTGAACGCTCTCAACACAGTGGCAGTTCACGCTCCAGTATCAGTCCGCTCGCTCCTGAAGGCCGCTCCTCATGTCAGCTTTGTTTTTATCGATTTGTTTCACCATATATCACTGCTAACTCTGGAAATACTTTCTTTCTTTTACAACTGAGTGACACTCTTGTGTTCTATAGCCTATATATTTGCTTCTGGTTTTTTTTGTGTGCCTCTAAGTCAATATAAATGCAAACTGCTTCTCAAATGACTGACCTGACAAAATAAAGGAGAAATTAATTAAATAAAAAGGAGCCTCTCGCCCCTGTCCTCTCTTTTCCAACACCGCAAACACCTCAGATTAATAATCTGTTAAATATTTTTTGCATTAAACGTTTACTTTAATACCTTTTGAATTAGGCTGAGGCTCATGGGGGCCCATGAAGGCCCCCGCCCTCATCCTCACCGTGTGCGCCCCTGAGGGATGACGCCTCCAAACCCTCACCTCTCTGGATTTGAACCGGTGACATTAGAGTAACAGACTCTCCTCTTGTACCTCAAAAACAATGTCGAGTGAGAGCAGGAATCAGACACGGCTCGTTGTCACAGCCGCTGCTGGAGGAAAACAAGCAGAACAGCTTGAGGCGCGGGAACACAGCAGACTTGAAGTGGCACGCACATGAAGACATCTGCTGTGTTCTGTGGTCCCTGCTTGTTAGATTTAAAGCAGACCTCCATCATTCCATTTAATTAACCATATCAAAGGCACTTCCTAAAGAGAAACACATCACGCCCGTGGGTACATTTGACTATTTTTTTTTCTTTCTTTTTTCGTTTTTGCACGAAAAATGCCCTTAGATAGTAAAAGAAGGGCCCTGTTTGATGTGTCCATCCTGGCCCTGTACAGCCAATTAATTCTGCTTCTCATCACTCTCATCAGGAATTATGTCAGGAGCTATTTTTGAAGAACGAGCGGTGTGAGTGGATCATGTCGTAGTTAACCTCCATCACCGTACTACTCAATCAAGCAACATGAGTCTTTCTCCTCTGGCACCGAGTCTCCCTTGTAGTTGAATCATAATTTGAAGGCATCTTTCGTTCGTTAGACAGCATCCGAGCCTCCTTTCTGTGTCTTTCTGTCGCGCCGGAAGCAGACCATAAGAGTCTCTGAGAGTTTCAGCCAGGAAGCGCAGTGCGCTCTTCTCCTACCCGTCCTCCGCTCCTCCACAAAGCCCAGTCATCATTACCGGGCACTGTGCCTTGGCTCATCCCTGCCTCCCCCCTCCCTCCTTCTACTTCTACTGATTCCACGTTCACTCTATGGCCCTCCCTTCCTCTGGTTCCTACGTGCGTAAAGAAAGTCTCCTCCTCTCACCGAGTCTGAGCGCACGTCTCCAACCAGCTTTTACGCGCGTAGCAGATCACCCGGAGAATCCCCAGCGGTCCGCCCTCCCCTTTCCGTTCCTTTCCGCCCTCACTCATTCATGACCCCTGTCAGTGACGTAGGAGATTCCACGGTACCCACTGCCGTAGGCACCAACGGGATGCTGGAGTATATATGGACCACTGGTAGCCATCAACCGGCACACTCTCAGTCGCTCCGACTCGGGAACCAGGGCATCAGCGGAGATAGCAGGCTTTACTTCGGTCTTTCAGGCTAACTCGCTTTGGGCTTTTGGTTCAGGATGGAAACCTCTCCTATTTCTCGGAGCCGACGATGCTCCATCGTGCGCAACTGCAAAAGTAAGTTTTTCTCCGATCTTCTCTGGCTTTGGATGCAGCGTGAATCCCTTCATAAAGCAGTTTCTTTTGCTCTCATTTGGAAATGTGCAATGATTTCTAAGTGTTTGATGAAGGTGGTTATTATGTGAAGTGCCTTAAATTGAGCATTTATTAGACTGATCATACAAAAGCAAAAAATGATTTGATAGTTCTGTCTTATTAAGTGATATATCTTAGTGAAATTGCATGTGCATTCTACTCAGATTATTTTTCTAAGAACTGTTCATCACTACTGAGACAAACTTTGTGAGTTTTGATGCGGTACTTCATTGATTAGGCTGTGCGTAACGCTCGGCGCAGGTGCATTGCTGATGCGTAAACTTCACAGAATGCAAAGAGACGTTGTTCATACTCTTATTACTGCTGTTACTGCAGCTGAAATGTATCAAACAGCTGCATATTTGTAACCTGAGTTCCAAAATGTTCTCATATTTGCATTCTGTCGTTTGGTTTCTGCATACTGTGTTTCTACTGAATGGAGACGAATGCACTGAGTCTTAACTCACCGTCCTCTCTCTTTCCTCCTCACTCTCCTCCAGGCGGTCTCTCCCTCTGGTTGGTGGTGTGGCTGGTCCTCGGCAAGCCAAGTCCGGCATCGGCGTGCCCGCACCTGTGCGTGTGCTACCCGACGCCCATGACCGTGAGCTGCCAGGCGCAGAACTTCACCGCCGTCCCGGTCGGAGTGCCCTATGAGTCGCAGCGCGTGTTCCTCCAGAACAACCGGATCACGGAGCTTAGAGTTGGCTCTTTTGGCTTTGGAACTCAGGTGAGAACTCATTTTAACGTCTGCATTTGCAGCATGACGATAAAAAGTGCAATAAAAATTATAATGATCATAAAAAAGTCAGAAAATGTGATTGAGCATGATTTTCTGATTATGTGTCGCAATTTCAGGTTCTGTGGCTGTTTTCCAACAATATCACTTGGATTGAAGCTGGGGCTTTCAGTGAGCTGAGGGACTTGGAGGAGTTGGACCTGGGGGACAACCCGAACCTCCACAGGCTGGAAGGAGGAGCCTTCCGCGGCCTGGAGAAGCTCCAGAGCCTCCACATGCACCGCTGCCGGCTCACTGCTCTGCCCCATGACATCTTTCACAAGCTGTACAGCTTGCAGTTCCTCTACTTGCAGGTAGGGGCGCTGGAAATGCAATCAATGCACAGAGATAACTGGGCCACCCAGTTGGATACTCACATAATGCAGCCACCCACACAGCATCACATGTCCACTTTCAGAGAGAAGAAATCAAACACAGTGTATCTGATCTTCTCACGTTGAACTCTTTCCTCCCCTCTTTCTGCCTTTCAGGAGAATAACCTGCACTTCCTGCAGGATGATATCTTCTCAGACCTCATCAACCTGAGTCAGCTCTTCCTGCACGGAAACCGCATCCGCACTCTCTCAGAAAACGTATTCCGTGGCCTGGTCAACCTCGACCGTCTCCTCCTGCACGACAACCGCATCCGGCAGGTGAACCGCCGCGCCTTCCGTGACCTCGGCCGCCTCACCATGCTCTTCCTCTTCAACAACTCCCTGGCCGAGCTTCCCAGTCAGACCTTGAGGGACACCCAGGGCATCGAGTTCCTGCGCCTCAACGCCAACCCCTGGTCCTGCGGCTGCGAGGCCCGCGCCCTGTGGGAGTGGTTCCGCGAGGCTCGCGTCTCTTCGTCCGAGGTGATGTGCGCTTCCCCGTCAAACCGCCGCGGCCAGGACCTCCGCTTCCTTCGTGAGATGGACTTCGCCCTCTGCCCCCTGCCCGATCCCGGCTCCATTGCCGGATCCACCACCACCACCTTCAGCACCAAGACCCGCTGGTGGTTCCACAAAAACAAGCCCCAGTCCTCAACAAAAGGCATCTTCGAAAAAGCCTCAGAGACTGTTAAAGCCGGTCTGTATGGAAAAGGCCCGTCCACGACCACCTCAGTGGTGAAGTATGAGCTCGGTGAGGAGGAGCTGGCTCTGCCCAAACTTGACCCAGAAGAGTACTGGGCAAACTACGGCAACGAGGACTCGGGTGTCACCCTGCGGTGCTTTGAGCTCGAATGTCCACCCGAGTTCGATCTGCCTCCATCTGCTGCCTCGTCCAGACCCTCCTCACCCTCTTTCTTCTCACTACTAGCCCTCTCTGTATTCACCCTCTGCTTCAGCCTTCAACAGCTATTTGGTTGAATGTGACTCTTAGTACGACACCCTTTCCCCTTTCAGCCTGTTTTAAAGGCTGCGAGGACCCCTGATAGACTCTCTACACCCCCTTTGCCCACTCTGCTGTAAGCTAATCCGCGCTACACAGCTGGGGAGATAGGGGGGATGGTTCGATCTTGAATCTAAAACCTACAGGGCTTAACTCTTTCAGGGCTGCTAAGAGTTCATCAGCTAAGGTGGCATATATCTACAATGCTTCACAGGTTTGGCTTTCTGTGTCTTACCTGTGTGATGTCTTTTTATGATTCCCTGCAATCAGGGCTACGAGGGCTGAGGCCATCTCTGATACGAACACAATTCCATAGCGGTTGTGACTGACGTCGTCAGTCTCGTCACCTCAACTTAGTTCAAACTACTAGTGCTGTTTGTGCATCCAATTAACTGGCTGCTACCGATGCTACGATTACTGTTAGAATCCGTTGCGCAGTAATGACAATACTGTAACCACTTAAAGTGTCATGTAAATAGGTATGTACTTTGTGAGTGTTCACCCTGATCTCTGTGGACAATCACTTTCATCTCGATCCATGAAAACTGTGAAGGCTTGTGTTTCTACAGGACAGAGCACCGCGCGCAGTGAGGAGGAGGCTTTTTCTACACGAGGGAAGGAAGGAAAACACTGTGAAGCTGGCAGGGGGAGAAATGTAGAGACGTCAGAGGAGATGTGGGCTGGATGAGGTAGACGACGGGGCCGGGAGGGGAGCAGAGTTTCTTTGAAGGAAGAAAGGGAGGAGGGATGAGGGGTGGGGGTGGGGGGGGCGCTTTCATGCAGCAATAAGGAGAGAGGCAGTAAACAGTGACACACGGCGAAGGACAGTGCTGGCAGTAGAAACAGCAACCTGCAGGAGATTAAGTAATAAATCTTCTCATCGGTCGTTGTTCCGTTCACCCGACTCACGCCATCCACCATTCTCTGTAAATATGATGTTGTTTTTTCAACAACCACAGCGAACGAATGCTTCCTGTCTGGAAGCCAGAAATATTGGTTTTGGATGTCTTTCTGTGACATATTGATTATCTCTTGATATGATGTGTAATGATTGTTGACTTGAATGAAGATCTTGATATAAAGATACATTGAATATTTCCTGAATCTTACTGTCTATCATGCTTGTTTTGGGGGGAAATATTTGCAGAAAGAGTTTGAAAGAGGTTTGTGGGGTTGAAGGAGTAAACAAAAACCTAAAGTCCTCCAAAAAAAAAAACTAGCAGATTGCAGCAGTGTGACTAAATAATCTCACTACAGAGGACTTAAATGGTCGACCACGTGAGCACAAGGGATGGCTCAGGCTTTGATGGGCATCTGTCTGTGTGTATAAATGAGGATGAATGGATTCACAAGCTGGCAACACTGCAAGAGGCAAATACGTCAGCAGGTTTATCACTTCAGTGACTCACCAGCGAGCCAAATGGACAGATGAGGTGCAAACTGGCCGATTTGTAAATACACCGAGAGATCAGCGAGTCTGGAGCCAGAGAGAGCAGGGAAGGATAAATTAAGACCGACCGACAGACTGAAGTGCAGACAGGCCGATGCAGGGCGGCATGAGGAGTACCCCAAACAGCCCATTCAATGGGGAATTGGTAATGCTGAGGCTGCAAAAGCATGGAGAAGAAACGTTTTCAGCAAGCGGCGGAAGAAGGAAGTTACCAAATATAGGCATGAGATGTTCTCCATCAGCAGTGTGCATCAATCCCTCTGTCTCTCCAAAGGTTCCCCGTGCAATAGAGTCCACCTGCTTATTTTCTCCAAATGGTCGATTTTTGAATTAGTTCAATATTTCTCAAGAATTTAATCTCAAGGTAAAGGCAGAAAGTGACAAATACAACCAGAGAACCAGGTAGCCTTGCATCTGTACATCGACACCTGAGGGCATTTCATTCTGTTCTTGGTTAGAGATGCAGAAAACAGTTGAATATCTGGGATTGCCGGTTCCTCGGTGGTATTAATGGTGGGAAATATTCAATGTCATCTTAAGGTCTTCTCAGCCAAGTGTCAGGGAGGAGGTCAAACTGAGCCGGGGTGCTCTTCAGTGACCGTGACAGTGGGGTCACTGTCAGACGACCAAAGTGCCGGTTATACCATTGCCCCTCAACGCCATTGTTCCTGTTGTCCTCTTGCACGTTCTATGTTTTGTATCAGAAAGTGAATTGATTCTATACGACAGATCGGTTTATATGTCATTGATTTTTACTGTAAAAGATGAGGAGATGTCACTGAGAGATGAAGCGTAAAGAAAGAATAAATTCTTACTTGTTTTAACAAAGTGCCTTTCTGAGTGGGAGTTTCATTCTATGTCTTGGCGACGGCCCAAACACCCAAAGCCAATTACACACACGCACACACACACACACACACACACACACACACACACACACACACACACACACACACACACACACACACACACACACACACACTGAAGCACCCCCACAAACACACGTGGACACGCCGGCCACGTTTGTCATTGTGTAACTCCTCCAGGCGTCTTTCCAGTGTTTTCAAATGTGCAACTATTTAACAGAAGAAGACAAAGACGAAGAACCGTGGTGGTAAAAACAGAGTGTGTAAACTCCATTATCATCCAGTGAAGGTGTTGAAAAGGCACCTGTATCAAAACAGTTGCTTCTCCAGTTGGCTGAATCACCAGAATCACCTCACCAGACTGCATCAATCAGGTAACAACACATTGTTCCATTGTTCAGTATCATTTTTAGTTCAGAGATTTTGGTGTTCCTTCCCATTATGCTTTACTTGTTTTATTCTAGATTTTGGAGCTGCTTTATTTGTTTATTATGAGCTTCTTGCTTGATTTTGTGTGAGTATTTCCCATCACATTCTAAAATCTCAGTTTCAACTATCTTTCTTTACACTTCTTTAACATAACGCCACTTCAACAAAGGGATTCAGGTTCTATATTAACACTGATTCTAGTTTGCTTCAATGCTTTTTCTTTAAAGCGACACTAAGGAACTTTTCAACCTTAATATAACATTTTAATATCTTTTGTGATGATACATCGGCTTACAACTAGTTGAATGACCCCTCTGTCACGGGCTGAGGGCGTCAGTATTGCTTTCACTTGGACTGAGCAGCTGTGAGGAGGGTGGTAGGAACCCTGCTCACTAAAAAACTCCAAATGTCTGGACTGCTTTACGGCATGCGTCACATCATGATATAACATTGTTTAGCCACCATTAGATTCATTACCTCGTCGTTATCCATCCTTCACACAGCCACTGGAAACAAATGCAGGTGACTTCAGTCCGACAGCACGCCACCGGGAGCAGCATTTTACGAAGTAAAATGGATTTTTTTTACGACGCCGCGCGCTAGTCCTCATGGGAACTGTAGTATTTGTTCAGGCAAAACACTACCGCTTTTGTCCACTGGCGCCGCCAAAATCAACAAAAACTGAAAGTTCCTTAGTGTTGCTATAATGATGGACTCCAACCAGTGAAGTCAGTTTCGTGGACCCCATCACCTTTCCTAAATGATCTCAATGATGTGCATGAGGCACAGTTCTCAAACTACAAACGTGGAGAAAAGTAACCCTGAAAGCCCACAGAAACATCTCCAACAAGACATTTCAGCAGCACAAACAGCTGAGTCCAGTTCGGTGTCAGACTCCCAAATCTGAAAAGCTAGATTCACATCATCTCTCCTCAAATCTGACACGGCAGTGTTTCAAGTGAAAATATGTCATTTTTTTCACACCACCCAGTCCACCTCTCAGAAACACATCTGTGTCGACTCTGTTCATATAGCGATGTGAGTTCATTTCTCGTACACCCACCGAAGCCTTGTTGCCAAAAAGCTTTCAAACCGATGAAGTCTCTCTCGGAAATAAATGTGCATCATCGTTCATTTTTATCTAATTATCTTAAAAACGTGCGTCAATATTGCTGAAAAAATCCTGAGTCATTATTGTGTCTGTCACATGAGACAATGTGCCTGCGAGAGAGCAAACCTTTCAAAACATCACTCTTCCCGGTGCAGCAGTGACATTAGTTTCTGTCATTTTGCAAAGAAAAATTAGGTTTTTAGACAGAGTTCAATCCAGTTTGAAATGTAATTAGTAAACCTTTCATTGCTGGGACCAGTGAGGAGGAAGCAGAGGCTCTTTCAGCTACAGGTAGCTGCTCCTCTTCACCCTGCAGAAACTTTGGGGCGTCTTTGACACGCTGCTTTGTGTCTTTGTCAACGTCTTCTGACTGTGATTGGGCGTCATCTTGACAGCCAGTATTTGGCTTATTCACAGGCGTTCGCGGCTCCCTCTATAAATGTCATCTCGCTGACACCTTTTGGGACTCGCGCAGCTTCATATCATCACACGCCCACCTCCGTGCCTCGCCGAGGAGTCTATGCATTCACAGCGGCAGTCCTGGTCAGAGGCTCATGAAACATGCAAAGTCCCATCTGCGCCGCGTCAAACGCAGAGGTGATCTCATTCCACCAAATAGAGGTGCTCCTCAGATTCCTCAGGCTTCTTTCTCATACTTTATTTATTTGTTTTCGTGAGTTTTGGTCCAGAGGGTTCAGTTTTTGAAGTTATGCAAAGTCCTTCACACTGACTGAACTCTGCTTTCCAATAATAACCGTCCCTGTCGAGTCTCTCTCAGTGTGCTCTTGTTAGCAGTGTCAGTTTAGGACGGCAGCCAGTGCTTTTTGTCCCCCTCCCCGGCCCCTCGATGCAGTCTGCTGGTGCACAGTCTTTCTTTCTCTTCTCCAGACTTTCCCTGGAAAGATGCAGAAACAATGACAACACAAGCGCTCAGCGAGGCAGCGTGTTTCCATCATTTGTAACGATTAGCTGAACGATTCTGTCAATAGAAGCGATTGTTTCCCTGCAATTATGGAACCAAATGGTTACTTGACTTTCACTTTGTCCAACAGTATGTCTGTGCCAGTCTTCAGTCGGTGCAAACAGAAAGCTGTTACGTACAAAAGTCACACATTCCCACTACACACAGACACACACACTCACAGAAAACACTGTGTGGCATGGAGCTCACTCCGTGGAATCACAGCTTGTCATGTCTATATAAGGATGCAACAAGCACATCAGACGGCTCATCCTGCACGTTCCCATTGGTCTCCCGCCTTTTGTTTGGCAGAAGCATCCATGACGCACCTTCTTCGTAGAGGACATGCAAACACCAAGAGTTTGATTGGAGGACGTCCACGTCGCTCAACCAGGAGTAGAGCGAGCGAGGCGGGTAGGCGGGACACGAGCGCGTCTGTGGAAGCTACAGTATGTTGAATAGATGAATATTAATGACTTCCAATTTATTCAGGAGGAGTGAGGGAGCAGCAGAGGAATGGGGCGGAGGGTTGTTGAGCTGCGATTCTTCAAATGCGTCACTACTTTGTCACACTTGTCCTCACCTGCTGGAGCCCCATTTCACTGTTTCTCTACCCACCACACACACACACACACACACACACACAGAAGCACACTTTCACAAAGGCTTTCTCGCCTTCTCCTGTGCATACGCACTTCGCAGGTTGCTCACCTTTTGCTTTGTGTCGAGTTGCATTTGCACCACCTCCTTTACAGCAACTGTAATGTTTACTTCTTTGTCTTCTCAACACGAGCTCTTTGCATCCTTACTTTCACACGTTCGCTCTTCCAAGAAGAAGCCTTGACGTCATGTCCTCCCCACATTTCTGTGGCCTTTTTCCAGCAGCTCTGAATATCAGCCGACATCAGGCTCCCTTCATCTGGGGATTTTCTCTCCATTTGTTTTGGTGTTAATTGCCACCCTGCCACTATTATCCTCCCATTTTTCCTCACATCTGTTTTAGCAGTGGCTAAACTATGTCTGAACCACTTGACTGATGCAATATTTTTTCATATGAAAGAGCTGAAGGGAGCAGCAGCAACAAGTCCCAATGAGAAAAAAGGCGTTTGATCTGCTGTGCAGCGACAACGTTCCTGTCGGAGTCATGCAAATGAAATGTATGCAGACCTGCAAATATATGCATGGAAATATGATGCTAACCAGGTGAGCAGAAACACATATGGAGGAACGTATGGAGACATGTAGTAAACAAACAGACACATCAAAAGGGGCTGAGTGAGGATTAAAACAGGGAGGAGAACTTCTTCACCTTTGTTCTTCTGCTGCTCGTGTCGTGCTCGCTTCGTTTTCTTCCCTCCCACTGATCTTATACGTCTCAGATAACACATGATGTGACTCACAAACCAGCATGTCATCGACATATACTAGTATGAGCACCCTGGAGCTTTTAAATAACAGGGAATGTCGTGCAAATCTTGCTGCTGATGAGCGCATGAATACTAATACTCTCACATATGGATGCATTCTCAGGAGCATCCACACATGAACTGATATTGACAGATTTGAAAATCTCCACCCACTAAAAAACCCTCTAATGACGAGTCAGTGATTCATAAAATGAAGCGTAAATAAAGCATCATCATTCATCCATATATATGATGTGGCCGAGGGTTGAAACCCTGAAATATAACTCAAAAATCTCATCACACATCAGCAAATTCAAAATTCCTCATCACAATGTGTTGTGATGTATTGCTTGAAAATGCATCCTTCACAACACTCCACATTATCTGCATTTTCTCTGTTTCAAGGTTGAATTCTTCTAGATTTGCATCAGGATCCGTTTGCAAAGCAAAAAGCCACATGTGGAGTCGACACTTTGCGGCATGTTCAATAAAAGCTTCATCCACGTGTGAAAATGTATCAGCAGATGCTGTGGACTTGTAGACGGAGGCTGGTTTACAAGCTGCAGAGCCACAGCAAAGAGAAATCAATGGAAAACAAAGCATGAGGTGCAGAAGAATATGCTGCCGGTAAATTACCACGAATACAAATGAAACAAAGAGACTAATGTCTGTTTACTTTCAGGCTCGAGAAGAAATCTCTATTGTAACTGAAAGGCAAAAGTTTTTATTTTCGTTCCTGCAGCAGAATCAATGAGATGTGTTTGTGTGACGCCTCCCTTCTTTTTATTAACCCAATAATCCAGGCACAGAGTCAGTCAGCCCCTGCCCTCTTTTTCCCATTCATCTTGATGTTATTGTGACACCTGCTGTTGATAGACAAGCACCGTCGCGTCAGACGAGACGCCGCCGAAAAAAAAAAAGGTGAAAAGTCAGTGACGCCAATGCGGGAAGAGAAAGTGAGCTCGTGGAACGAGGTGAAAATGAGAGTTTATGTAAAGGAGAGGGAGACAGAAAGATAGCAACAGGAGAGGCATGACGCTTGAGTCATGTTCTTGGACGGCGTCTCGGCCGAGAACATTTGGACGGCTTAAGT
Organism: Salarias fasciatus; assembly: GCF_902148845.1. Classification (NCBI taxonomy): domain Eukaryota; kingdom Metazoa; phylum Chordata; class Actinopteri; order Blenniiformes; family Blenniidae; genus Salarias; species Salarias fasciatus. The sequence continues at coordinate 39,519,714 of NC_043750.1, read as the reverse complement.
GTGCACGCAAACACGTGAGAACGCACCCTCACTGGCAGCGCTCGCCACGGCTGCCGTGCTTCAAGCGAAGCCCACTGGGAGACAGACGTTTCTCCTCTCATCGCACGGGCCAGATCTACGCACATACAGGCCCACACACACTCACGCACACACACACATGCACACGCACGCACTCATCTCCACGTTTTCTCAACCAGGTGGCCCCTAAAATACCAACATGTTGTCTATGACAGAAGCATTTAAGCCTATATTTTAGCATTTCTGAGAGACGTACGTCACCAGCCGGGCCACGATCCCGCCTCTCCAGAGAACATATACGTATTGGATAAAATTACACCCTCCAACAAAATATTGACTTACGCAAGAGAAACCCTCAACATAAGGATGGGACTGAGTTTCCCATGAATAGGCAGAGACGTTCCAGAAAAAACAAAAAAGCAGATGGACATATTCACTTACAGATGTCGACTGTGGCTTCAGCTGTCAAGTTTAAATATAAAGTGTTGCAAAATAAAACTGTTTGAAGAGAAGATGCAGCAAGAAGGCTGAAAGCTGTTAACATAAACATTATTTGCATATTTATTTACAATTATATATATATATATCATTTGAACGAATGTGATTGTAAAGGAAGTTCTGGATGTAAAAACCAAGAGGAACGTTCTGCCAATAATTCCTAAACCAGTTGGCTGATGGACCAGGTCCCTTTTCCTGCAGATCTCCAGCTGTAAAAACATACCAGGAGCAACTGATGGAGTCAGGACCGCTGTCTCTTAGAGGGAATCTCCAGAGTATCCAAACAGGAGTCTTTGCCTGAGGTTCACTGTGTGACTCTGAGAAACGAAGCCGTGTTTCCCGCTGAGTTTGACCTTTTCAGCATCTCACTGCAAATGTCAGCTGACACCTGACCGCCTCCGTTATCGCCATCGCTAGCGCAGGTTAGGCATGTTTGAAGGCCTTCAAACCTCCAGTCATGTGTTTTAATTCCGTAAAACTGATGAGCTGCGGTGCGGAACAGTCGGAGAGGCTGGAAATAGCTTCTCGAAGGCGACGCAAGCTCGGTAAAGCAACTTGGCGTTCGCTCCTGTTATTCACTCTTTTTGAGTTGAGTCACGTTTCCACAGGTAAAAATATCTCGTGGATCCAACCGAAAGAGAAAGTCTCTCCGTCGCTTTCTTTAACCACATGAGGAAGGAGGTGATGGGTCTTTGTTCACAATGGAACTGTGACACCCCCCAACCCAAATCACGGTTTGAATCCCTCCCAACGATCTGTCTGCTACTTTTCTGTCCTTCAGAGAATTTCCCTCTGAGTTTAATAAAGTTTTCCTTTTGCATTCTGTTCTATTCTTTCTCATTCTGAGTCTGGTTCTGCAGGTTCCTTCCAGTTAAAGTGAGCTTCTCTTCTCCACTGTCTGCTTGCTCATGTGGATTTCTTGGTTTCTGCCTGTTGAAGTGTCTTGATGTTTGTATTTGGCACCATGGAGTTAAACTGAATTACATGACAGAAGAAATGTCACTTCCTGCGTTTGATCTGTCTGCACGCCGATCATTTTGTAGAAAACCACCCGATAACATGTTACAGATGAAGTGGCCGTTTAATAACGTACCATCTTTTCTCCTTTCCATCATGTCGCAGCTGTAGCATGAACCACAGGAATGGAAATAATGATGGCGGCGGCCGCCCCGATGTCTGTTACAATTAACGCAAAAACTTAAAGCCACGATTTTACCAGCAATAAAGAATTGCAGATTCATTGCCCTGGAAAAGTGAAAAAATAAAGCAAAACTTTTAGTTTCACTGCGTAACAGATTTCTTTCAGGCATCTCGCTGAAAGAGACAGAGAGCGATCCTGTGGAAATTACAAAATTAAATTTAGCTATGAATTTTGTGTTTTTGTGCGACTATAAAAGAGAGTGCATTCATCCGGGATGAATAGACTACTCAGCTGTCCTTACACCAGCTGACGTGCTCGGTTAAAACTCCCCTCTCTTCATCTTCCGCTGTGTTTGATCATGAAGCTGCAGACGTTCATCATATGCAATACCGGCAATATTTTGATTAGAAGACTAATTTTGTTCTTATTTCTCTGACATTTAAAAGTGAGATAAGTTGAGGCGTGAAGCCGACAGCTGGGTGACGGGATTCCTCGGCTGAGGCTCTAATTGGCTTGAAGACGGCGGCCGCATGCGAGGCTGTCAGGTTCAGGACAACAAACAACCATCATGCGGTTCAGAAGAAAGAGGAAAACATTTTCCTGGGAAGATGAGACAGAATGTGAAGTGAAGCACCTTTCATAATTCCTTCATGTTGAAATAAACCTGAACAAAGACTGAGGCTCCGTTTACATGTGATAAAGGATCATTTTTGAGCTTTCATTCCAGAAAAGTTTCACGTTTACTGGCAACATTTTGAAAACAATGTTCATCTACAAGGAAACAGAGGAAAACTTGAAAACGATGCCGTGAGCATGACAAGCCAGGAGTTTGCTGACTCCAGGGAGTCGGAGCATTTCCAGAAAGTGTTGTTTTCACCTCTCTACACCACGACAGACTGAGCATTTTTAAAGAGTTCCATCTTAGGAGAAGTTTCCAAAAAGTCGTCTTTGTAAAAACTCAGACTCATAATGTGTTTCACAAAGAAAAATCATTCCAAAGATAATCGAAAGAAACTCTCAGAGTTTCACTCTCATTGACTTAAAGGTGGCAGATATGCTTTAAATAGATTATAAAATATACACACTTAATCCATTTTCTCTTTGTGAATTAGATCCTGTTTACATGACGTTCAAAGTGAAAACAAATGGTTACTCGTTTTCGTTTCAGAAAACGTTCACGTTTACAAAAAAGGTTTTCTTGATAAATATCACATAATAAATGAAGGACAATATGGTTTTCGTAAACAACAAACTACCTCAATGGCAATACTTGATGCAATTGAAGGAATTACTACGAACCTAAATGAAAAACAATTTGTAGCCGGTGTCTTTATTGATCTCAAAAAAGCATTTGATACAATTAATCACTCAATTTTGCTCGATAAACTTGATCATTACGGAATCCGTGGTATTTCTGGTGACTGGTTAAAAAGTTATTTAACAAATAGAAGGCAGTATGTGAAAATGGGGCAGTATACATCTGAACAACTTGATATTGCTTGTGGCGTACCTCAGGGGTCTGTTTTGGGGCCAACATTGTTTAATATTTATATAAATGATATTTTTGCTGTGTCTCGCTCCTTGAAACTCATTCTCTTCGCAGATGATACAACAATATTCTGTAGCAGTAAAAACTACGATGATCTTGTAAATACACTAAATGATGAAATGAATAAAGTAAAAAATTGGTTGGATGTTAATAAACTATCTTTAAATTTAAACAAAACCATAATAATGATGTTTGGCAGTTCTAACAGTCATCTTAAATTAGATCTAATCATTGATGGTGTCCAAATCGATACTGTAAATGAGAATGTGTTCCTGGGAGTTATGATTGACAGCAATATATCATGGAAAGCTCACATCAGACACATAAAAACAAAGATTTCTAAAAGTATTTCAATTATAAATAAAGTGAAGTTCTACCTTGATGAGAATGTTCTCCGCTGTTTGTACAACACGATGGCACTCCCATACTTTATGTATTGTGTTGAAATATGGGGAAACACTTATCAGTGCACAATTGATCCACTAGTTAAATTACAGAAACGAGCTGTGAGGATCATTCATAAGGTGGGATTTCGGGAACACACTCATAATCTGTTTATCAACTCGAGGTTGCTTAAATTTACCGATCTAGTTAATTATAGTACCGTTATAGTTCTTTATAAAGCATTTAATAAATTGTTGCCAACTAACTTACAACAACTGTTTATTCAAAGAGTAAATTATCACAATTTAAGAGGTTATGGAAAATTTAATCAGCCTCGTGTCAAAAATAATCGTAAACGTTTTTGTGTGTCTGTATGTGGAGTCAAACTTTGGAACAATTTGAAAACCCAGCACAAGCAATGCCAAAATATTCACAGATTCAAATTACTGTATAAAAACATGGTCTGGTCACAGTATAAATTAAGTGGTTCTTAAATTTCTATCAGTATTTTGTTGCATTTGTGTTATTGTGTGCTGTTTCCTTACTTTTGTTGGTACTGTTGTTCATTATTATTGCTGTATTCTGTCCATCACCCTTGCTGGACAGTTCTACTTTACCATTATTGGTATTTCATTTTTTTATCATTGTTGGTATGTAACCGTTGCTGTAATGTATTTGTTGCCCATGGTAACAACAATATTCTAATACTTCTGTCACACATTTGCCAAATATTTATCTGTATTTTTCTGTTGTTTTTGGGTCTGTAATATCATAGAAATTAACAGGAAGTGACTTTGATATTATGTCTATAATTTATGTAATGGGGGTGGGATTAAATAAGTTCGCTTCTTCCCACTCCCTTTCAGGCACTCCATTCGGGATATGTAAGCACATGTATTACCTGTCCTGTTATGGTCGTGTAAGTGATACCTGCACTGAAATCATGTTGTGTGTGCATCCTTGCCTGAAATAAACTATTAACTAACTAACTAACTAACAAAACAACGCTTTGAAAACGTCGTCTGCTCACTCCACTGAACACATTCTGATGGTCTGTCTAATGAAATGTTTCGTACTGCTTGAATTCAGAAGAGGCTGAATAATGCAACGTTTCCTCTCAGGCTGTAAAAGCTCGGCTGATTTACAGCTGATCTTTGCACGTCTGCCTATTAAACGGTCTCAAGGAAGCTGTGATATGTCTAAAACTGTAACGCTAACAGCTGCCAGACCGCAGCTCAGAAAATCCTCCAGGAAACACAAGGGGGTGGGCATGTCTCGTGCAATCAGGATATAGCACCAATAAAGGAGTCCTCCTACCCACCATCCCCTCTTGCTTTGGTTCAGGCTCGTGTGGTCGGTCCGTGACAGACTTTATCTGCATTGAAGCGTTCACGTTTTGCCGAGTCACGTGCAGCCTCTGCACTTGTTTTGGCTCTCTCTCCTCATCTCGCTCTGAAACTTCTCAACATCTTCCCACCTTCTTTGAGTCTTTCTCTCACCAACTCCTCCTCCTTCCCCCTGCTCTCCCTCCTCGTTTCTTGTCCCGTGTCATCCTCAGTACGCTCTGTTCTGTTCTACCGGTGATGACTGAGGTGTTGCCTTAGTCAACACTCATTTGTAATCCGCTGCAGTGTTGTTGGTTGGATTCACTTCTCCGCATTTTCACTCGACTGGATGAACAGAGAGCGTCCTACTTGATGAACAGGGCTGGAAACTTTCTGTTAAAGTTGGCACAGGAAGCTCAAAAACAAATGCTGCACACCAATTGTTGCAATGCTATATTAGGAAGGTTACCCAGTACTCAAAGAAATGAACTGCTTCACATTCTTCCACCGTCTACTCGTGACTGAACCTGAGTGTTTCAGTGAAGCAGTTCCAGAAATTTTTGTCATGTAAATGAATGAACACCCAAAATACAATGAAAGTTTTGCATTTTCACTCGAAATCACCATGTAAACTTTGCCAAATTTGGTCATGAGGTGCTCTTATCAGATATGGCCTGCAATTGCTCCAAATATAAACCAATGGCTGTCTTTCAAACCTGTGATGAGATTTGTTGACCAAACGGTAACATCATCAAAGAATACTCCCTCTCATTTTATGCGTGATAAAGTGATATCAATGCCACATTAGTATTGGAGACTATCAATGACTGTTCTCTGTCATGGTTCATTCATCACTTCAGTGGTTTGCACTTCGGCTGCAGGGTTTTTATTTGGCCCTACTGGGTACGGTGTGCACACTCCAAGTTGAGTCCTGTCAGTTTTTGTCAGTTTTTCAGCGACCTTCCTCCAGCAATTATTAGTAACCAGTTTTTCCATCCATCTTTTCACCACGTGTGGCTGCAGTCAGCCGGAGCAGAACCCGTCTGTCTGCAGGCAAAAACAGTTTAAAACACCTTGAACAGGTCTCCTGTCCATCATGGAGAGGCAGGACGTCACACAGAAACACTCTCTTCAGGACATGGTGGCAAGAGAAAATACTACTGCAAATTGTACTTACTCTATCTTCTGATATATCTTGTATATTTGCAGATTGTGTTTTCACAATAATTACAGAACAAACACAACAGGCTGTAGTTACCATGCCAGGTCACTAGTTGGCAGTGTGGGCTTTGTTGAAGCAATGTTCTTATGGCCAATCCACTCAAATGATCCATCCATCAATCCATCCATCCATCCATCCATCAATCCATCCATCCATCCATCCATCCATCCATCCATCAATCCATCCATCCATCCATCCATAAGGCTTTAATCCATTTGAGGGTTGGCGGGCCCTGGAGCCGATCCCAGCTTACTGAAGGCAAAAGCAGGATATGCAGTGGACCTGTCTATATCTATCACAGAGTAAACACAGAGACAGAGCGGGTAAGTTCTCCACCTTCTTTCACACACACACACACACTGCCATATAGTCACCAGTTATACCTAAAAGGACTGTTTGAGGAACGAGAGTAAACTGCAGCTGCCTTCCTACTCCAGCTGTCAAACTCAATGTGGCCATAATTACCGACACTTTCCAGCTAAACTGATGGAGATTGTTCTAGATCCTGCTGGTTTGGTGTTGGTGTTGATTGATTCCCACCTTCAGTACCTTTGCCTTGGCGGTGCTGATCCACAGTCCGACCTTCTCGGCTTTCCTCTGCAGAGAAGCCGTTCTCTCCTGGAAGTCCTCAGCTTGTCGTGCTGTCCACCAGTTCCCGTGCCCAGGTCTGTCGACGGCCTTTCTTGGAACAAAGTCAGCCGCCATCAGGAGGATGGAGCTTTGTCTGACATGTTAAAGACCTTTATTGTACCGGATTGGGTTCTCATGCAGCAGCTTAGAGCACACAGGCCTTTGCTAATTGATAAGTTTCACACAGACCTTTTAGATTCCCTTATCAGATGGAAGAGTTCACTTTTAGCCCACTCACATCTTTTTATTTGTGATGTAACATAAGGATGAAAATAATAAGCTCATGTCGTAGTGGTATATTTAAAAGCTCTGTAGTGTGCGGGTGACTAATGCACCTCAGAACCCGGAGAAGCAGCAGCGAGCACAGCTTGACCTGAGGCATGGCGGGTGAACAGGGAAATGACGGAGCAGGACAGAGGCCTCCACACTGCAGCCCACACACACCGAAAACAGACCCAGCCGATCGCTGCTCGCTAACAAACACAACAAGGACACTCGTTTCCCCACAGTGTGAGAGAGCTGCTGGAGAAGCGGCGTCCCTGGCTCACATTCAGCTCTCTCTTCTCTTTTCCAGTGAAGAGATAATAATTATTGACCCAGGTCTTAAAGCCTCTGAGTCGCCTGGGGACAAGCTTTGTTTTTGAATTTCATGTTGGAGTTTCATCAGACGGAAATTTAAACAAAAGCTCGACAACATTTCGTTGCTGCATCAATTATTCATCAAACCATTCTGCCTCTCCGCAGCTTCATCCCAGTTAGGGTCGAACGTGGTCTGGAGCCGATCCCAGCTAACAGCGGAGTAGAAGCTGGCACAGTGTAGACAGGTCGCGCGTCAATTAGACTCCTTCAAAACAATATTCGTCTCCTGTGACTTTAAACAGATCCGAAACTCTGGATCAGTGGAGGGGAACGTCACAAAGATGCTGTTTCCATGATGAGACGGCCAATTTGTGACCAAGTTTAATTCAGTTCTGACAGTATTTATCCCTCAGGGACATGCTTCACCCCTCTTGCAGCTTCCATTTTATTCCTCAGGAGCGAAATACAGCCAACAGTCGCTTCAGTTAGAATGTTACAATATTTGAAAATTAAGATGCAAAAAATGTGAAAAAAAATTGCCTTGAAAATGAAAAAAGAGTCAAAACAGGAACATACTGAAAACATGAGAAGCTGTCATCAGTAGACAACTTCAATAAATCCACTGAGTTCAGTTTAAAGTCATTGGAAATTAAACAGTAAAGAAGAAATACTGAAGCAAAAACTGAATGCAGAACCAGACACAGAGGTGGAGGATTTTCTACATGTTGCAATCTCTACTCTGCTGAATGAATCTATGTATTTCTATATCGAACAATTACAATGAAAAAGAAAAGATGGTGTATTTTCTGATGCTCCAGTTGAGATTAGAGGATTAGAAGTGAGAAAATGAGAGAGCAGAGATGGAGAGCAGAAGACACAGGGAATGAGCACCAGTTTCAAGTGAAAACACAAAACTTTGGTTTTGGGTATTCGTTTCGAGGACTACGATGCTCGGAGTCACTGAAAATGCAACTTTTTGAAAAGGGCTGTCTTTGTCGACTGTGGAATTCCTGCTAATGCACATTCATGTCATCACCTGAGTCAATAGTTCTACTCATGTCTGTTCACACGGAAAAGACAGAAATGCTGAAAACAATGTAGCTTCTATGTCGGGCCACTAGTGGGTGCTGTAGTTTCTTTTAGAAATGCATGTTGCAGAGAACAACACACTCTAAACACTGACAGTGGGAGAACATGGACATTCATATGGACAGACCACCAAGATGGACTGTTATTACGGTGACTGTCAACTCTAAAACTACCAAGTCCAACAGAATCTGGACCGGGACCAGGACCAGGACCAGGAGAGTCTGGACTGGGAGCCATGATGCTCTGGAGGAAAACATTGTTCTTATTGTTCATCTAAGCACAACTGAGCATGTGCAGAGCAACTGTTTACTATGGCTGCGTGGTGTGCTTGTGCAGTAGTCGTGTTTCTGCTGATGACATGGAGACTCAGCGTTTTCATAAAGTGCTGTTGTGTAAATGGCCAACTAAAACGATACAAAAGTTTTACGTTTTCATTGCAAACGGGCCCTAATTTGTGGTTCGGAGCTTTGTTGAATCTGAATTCCCAGATGGCTTCTCAGAGATTCTTCACACCCCCTCTCCAGTGGCCCGATCACCAAAACATTCCAGTGAAGCCAAACACACCCACTCTCACTCACATGCAAAAGCACAAGCCTTCAAACTGCAGGCAATGTGCAATTCCCCTGGTCAGAATCAATAGACACGGGACGTGACGGCTTCAGATTCTCAAACTTGTCTTTTTTGTGTTTTTATTCAACCTGTGCAGATCTACTATTCAGAGCAGACACCCACCCAACCAAAACCCCCTCCATCGTTGATCCACTCCAAGTGATCCCGCACCCCAGAGAATCTCTTGCCTGAATAATCACAACAACCTGTTTGTGAGCTTTGCCACGCTGCTGTCTGACTGTGTGAATAGTACTTGTCTTACATGCTCATTCAAAATTTGTCCATGCAAGTATTTTTATGGCAGTGAACAGTTTTCAAGGCTAAATCTTTTTTAAAGAAAACACGTCTCTTCATAATGAGTTAAGCTGTCGCTGCCTTTTGAATTCACTGAGTCACCGGCTAAATTAGGACATAAATGAGCTTTCAGTTTTTACAGCTGCAACATCAGGATAAGTGAATAAGTTAAAAAAAAAAAAGAAAATCAAAATGTCTGGGGGATTTACAAGATTTGAATGATCAAAGAGTGGAAAATCAGTCTGAATGACATCACGGCTTGGCGGGAAACTCTCCGAGCGCCGAGCGGACTCCGGCCCGTCTAACCTTGAGATCAATAGATGGGGATGATGAAAAGCTGCAGACATTTTCTGGCAAGCTCCAAAACATGATGCAAGAACAAACTGATAGGAAAGTCTGTCTGAGTCCCAAACACTGCAGCACTTATGTCAAATATCAACTGATACAAAACGGTTTTGCAATGGGCTTGTGAATCCATGAATGACTACGATGTGTAACTGATTAGTTTGTTCTTCTGGACTGAATGTTCATTACAGACACTGTTTGGAGTCTGTGACCATCTCCACAGACCGTCGTGAGACAGGTTAGTTTTACCGTACTGATGATGTTTTGTTGCAATTGTAATAATGATTTTTTTTTTTTTTAATTTAACCTTTATTTGTACAGGTTATCCCATTGAGACCCAGAGTCTCATTTACAAGAGAGACCTGTGCAGCAGCAAGTAAATATCAGACAGACATACAGAAAAAAATAAAATAAATAAAACATTAAAATATACAAACACTAAGAAGAAGCAGTAAAAACACCAGTCATAATATTAAAACATTAAAAACATGAGCAATCCCCTGCTGACAGGCTATTCAGCTTTCCTAATTGATTTCTGAATTCACCAAGAGGAATCAAGCTGGAGAGCTTCAGCTCACTTTGTAGCTTGTTCCAGGCTGAAGGGGCAGAGAATGAAAAAGCCTTTTTTCCAAGTTCAGTATGAACAGGAGGGATGGTGAAGGTTAAGTATTCTAATGAACGGAGACTGTAGCGACCGAGAAGGTGACATGTACTCAGACAGGTAAGAAGGCAGCAGGCCCAGGATGGATTTATAAATAAATACATACCAGTGCATGGTTCTGCGCTGGGATAGTGATGATAGGTTGGCATTAGAGTATAACATGCAGTGATGTGTGAGTGGTTTACAGCTGGTTATGAACCTCAGTGCTCCATGATATACTGAATCCAACAGAGACAGAGAGTGAGCCGACGCATTCCTGTACACAACATCACCCTAGTCCTGGAGAGGCAAGATCTGGCCGAAGTCTTGGAAAAACTTGTTTGTGAGCGACTAAAAGATTTTTTAGACCTAAATAACACCCTGGCCCAATCACAATCCAGGTTCAGAAAGCAACACAGTACAGCCACTGCTGGTTATAAAGTAGTGGATGACATCCTGGAGGCCCTAGACGACTAAAACTACAGTACAGCCTGTCAATCTTTGACACAGTTAATCATAAGACAGTTGTGAACAGGCTCCTTGATATTGGAATAAAGAGCGGGGATGTCAGATTTAACAGCCAGAACTGGATGTGTTCACCTGCAGCATCCTATTCTTCATCACTCTCTGTCCCAAAGGGTGTTCCTCAAGGCTCAACATTAGGACCATTGTTGTTTGCATCTATGGTAATAATCTGTGTACTTTATGTATCATTTATATATCATGTACACTTTCTGGTTGAAGTGCAAATACCCGACAGTGCCATGCCATGTCTTCAGTAACAGATGTAAACACTGAATTCAGACTTGCTGCTGTCTTTTCTGATCTGACTGTGGCTCAGTCGGTCGAACAGGCCGCCTTTCGGTTTGATCACCCTTCTCCTTCTGCCCACCTGTTGAAGGGCTCTGAGTACTGGACTGGACCACTGAACCCCAAGACTTCCCTGATGGTGTGTGAGGAGCTTCCCATCGGTGTGTGAGTGTTTGAGGCAGCAGTAAGCAAAAGTCCGTTTACCATTTAAGCTAGTAGGTTCTTAGCTTCAGTCGCAGTCTGCACAAGTTTGCTTGTTGGCGGGGCAACAGACCAGATTTCTACGAGACTTGGCAGATTGTTGCATAGGTCAAAGAAGAACAGAAAAACACATTAAATTCTGAATCAGAACCAAGAAGCCTTCTCACTGAAGATAATGCTTTTGGCCTTCAAACTGTCATTCAGTGCAATGGGAAAAGGCCAGTTATTGTCAAACTATACATTCCCCGTGATGGACAGAGGATGAATGGAGCTGTCTATCTGTTTTAACACAAATCTGCTTTACAAAAGTATTGAAAGTCAGTAACTGCAGATTTGCTGGCCTCGCTGCAGAGCTGCTCTCTCTGGAGATCTGCACTCCTTCAGTTATGTTTTGTAATAAAGGGAAATCTTTTAACTAATGGTTGCACAGCTTTGCTGAGGATTGCATTCCATTAAAAACCAACTGGAATAATTGTGATAGTGAGGATGTCAATGATATCATAGGAAAAATGAGTGTTTGTGAGTGGGAGGAAACAAGTGCTCATAGTACGTATATTGGAGACGGGAGATGAGGATCCTGAGTGCGTGGGTGAATGTGGTTTTGGATTAATGAACTGAGGTTTCTTTTGCCAGTTTTACTTTGACATTGCTGACAAGTCTTGAATTTGGTCTCATTAATATATGATAATCACCCATTTTTTTGTGTTTCACCTTATCCTGGGAGAAGTTTATCCAAACGCCCTGAAGGTTTCTCTCAACAAGTGATGATTTTACTCATTTACATTTTTAAAAAAAGCCTCATTAAGTCTATAGTGTTACTTGATCTTGTTTGAGAGGCTGAAGTAACACACTCCAGTGTTCACACCACCGAGGCAGCTTCAGGTAATGAACCCTGGAAACTGATGTGATCCATGTTTAATTGTTTTTCCATTTCTTTCCCTCCTGTCCTCCCCTACACCCACCTCAACACCAACATTGGTATCAGTTTCATTTTACATGCATCACAACCCAAAAGCGTCATCAGGGTTAAATATAGAACAGCATCCAATCCCAGCCTCATGTCACATTTGGCATGCTCGGTCTTGTGTTGTGTGTGTAGCGGTTCTTTTTAGTCCCGGCGGACCTTCGGAGAGTTCACGGACTCCATGTGAGTCACTCGCTGCAAGTTTCCGCGCTTCCTGCCATCCCCGCGCCTTCTGCTGTCATTGCCACAGTCTATATTTAATTCAGTGCAAATTATGATGAAATGAATGTGTTTCATTCATTGTTTTCTTTTGCGAGCGGATAAACGGTATCTTCCATGGCTCAGCCTTAAGCTTTCGGCCAACATGGAAGCAGTTGGTGTTTGTCCATCCTCTGACTTATATGCTCTCAGACGTCATTCGCTCATCTAAATCTTCGATGTTAATACAGTGTGATGACTGGATTAAATAGTTTTCCTCATGAAGCAAAGACCAGACTTTGTTTACAGTAGAGCGCATCACTAAGAAGTTTTAATGGAGAACCGTACAATTTATTTTAACCTTATATTGCCTTTATTCAATGAAATTTTATTTCTATAGTGCAAAAAAAAACAGTTGAAGAAACCTTTACAGAGAAAAAAAAAACAGTAATTTCACGTGAGTGAGCAGAGGAGACGGTGGAAAAGAAAAACTTGATATAACCTGCAGAACCAGACTCAGAGGAGACTTTCTGCAGAAACAGAGTCAGAGGAGACTTTCTGATTTCCTGTATGCAGTGTGACAAATTACTCAAAAAGTACTATCCAGGAAAATCTCTTTCAGCTTTTCAAATATCTTAAACGCAATTGCATTGCTTTCATTAAAGGCGAAGGAGCTCACGCTCCACCCTGCACCTCCGCGGCCACATAGGGGCGCTCAGGGCCTGTTTTCTCTGCCTTGTCTGCGCAGGTGAGCAGAGGTTTGTTTATAGAAGTCTGGGCTGGGCTGGAATGATGTTCAGCTGCTACTGGGAGTGAAGGTCACTTTTCCTGATGAAGAGGACGTCTATTCAAACAGACCTCAGACTCCACTCGGCGCTGGATTCTACAGTCCGTTGCTCCTTCTGCAGTTAGTTTTGTGGAATGTGTTTTCGCGCCCAGAGACTTTATTCTTTATCTCACCCTGCGTCTCCTCTTTTCCATCCTGAAGACGGCCCAGCCGGGTCAACCGTCCGTCTCCAACCACCCGCCTCAGCCGCTCGCCTGCCTCCGCCTGGAATCTGCTCATCTTATCCTCTGGATTTACCCTCGGCTCAGCCTCTGTCTGTCGGCCCTGCTACACCTGCTCTCCAGGATTCGACTCTCTGACCCGGAAATCAGACTGAGAAGCTAAATAAATCCCAGTTTGAATCACTCACTCCTGCCTTCAGTTGCCTTCTGAGTCTCAGTACAGCCCACATACCAGCTCCAAGAGTAAGACTGAATGGTTCTTAATTCTAACTCCCAAGTGATGAGTGCACAGTGAAGCGGTGAGGTTTCCACATCTTCTGGGATGGTTTGAACATTATACATTTATCAAAACCAACCTAAACTTCATGTAAGTCCAGTAGCTTTTTGTGATACAAGATATTGACACACCCTTCCGCTCGGACGGGCTCAGTGGAGATAAGAGGGCGTAACGCAGCTTCCAAAGTGCTTCTGTTGTTATCTGCTTGTTGTTACACGCTCCAACGGCTCACTCACTGTCAAATACTTGAAGAGTTGCTGTGATAGACAAGAGAACAATAGCAGTGACATCCACCTTGTGGCACAGCTGATTCTGACAGCGCGGGAAAGGACCTCCCTCACCAGAACACTGCAGAAAGGACGTCAACGATCAGGTCTTCCTCTGAGTTTTGTTATGGGACAGAAAGCACCAAAACTGGGCAACAAAAAATCCCACATTGGACTGAGACGTCCAGATGGAGAGGCTGTAACGGTACGGGAATTTGAGCCAGCGGATGAACCAGAGGTGCTGCGAATCTTCCATGAAGGACTAATGGAGATGGTCCCTGACACTGCCTTCAGAGGCCTGAGACATCACCCCGAGAGCCTGCTGCTGTACGCAGCCATCACCGGTAAGTAACTGTCCGACAGAGGAGCTCTCTCCTCTGCTTTCTGTGAAAAACCTTCCGTTGTCTGCATCATATCGCCTCTTTCCTCTGGCAGTTGTCAGCTCTGCTCTCACCATGTGTTGGTGGCTGATTTTACTCCTCCCTGCACTGGTGGTTGGTGCGCGCTACTTCTACAGCCGACGTGTGATCCACGGTTACCTGGTGGAGGCCATGAGCAGAGACATGGGAAACATCGAAGGATTTTACATGAAATCACCAGGTAAAGACATGAAATGTGTCACTAAAGCCTCTTTTTTTAAATGAAGTGGACCAAAATGTGGAAAACACTACCAGAACAAACTACAGACCTGTGCATCATCTACTCCACCAGTGGTGTTGAACTCATTTTTGTGCGAAAAAGTGTTAATATTTCACTGATAAGTTCACATTTAGTCAAACTGTCCTTTTACAACTCAGAAAAAACTTGAAATCTGAATAAAACAACTGTAATTTCAACTATATTCAGCTTCAGTTCACTGTGTGCTTAAAAACTGACAGATCACAGCGTATTTTTATTTGACTATTTACACCTTTAAAGGTAAAAAAGAAATTGTACATCTAGCTGGTCCTCTACATAGCAGGCTAGCTCAGATTATGATCAGAATAAATTATTTGCTCGGTTCGGCCGGCTGGCTGCAGGTTTGACAGCCCATTTAAACGCTTTAGAGCTGACAACTAGTGGCTAAATTGTACTTTTTTCAGTTATTGTCCAAAGTGTGCTCGGAGAAAGATCCAATTCAATCACACACACTAACAATAACATCAACAGAAACATGAGAGTTTCCAGTTCACCTTCAGTGCATGTTTTTAGACAGTGGATGACCCAGCAGAAGGACGTACAACCACAGACCTCAGCATGACTCCAGCGTGCTGCTGTGCTTCATCTCAGATTGTGCCTGAGATTAACCAAATTGCGATCTGGTGTGTCAAAACTTACAGTACAGATAACATGGGTGTCAGTGACAGTAAAATTGCCTGCAAGCAGTTTTCTCGGGGACACTTGGACTTTTCAGGAGGAACTGAAGTCTTTTTCAGTTCCTCCTTCATGACTCTAATTGAAGACTGGGTTTATTATTGATGGCAGCAGTTTTAGAGTATCAAACCATTGTTTATTCACTAATTTACTTTTCAGGAAGATTTTAATTCATTGTTCTGAAACCATCAAGTTATGTCTGAAAGTGAAAAAAGAGATAGGAATCTTTGAATATCAGTACAGGAACAATCCAGCAAGTTGAATAAATCATCACTTGTATCCGGCATGACATTTCCCTCGCAGGTTCCTGCCTCTGGGTGGCGGTGCTGGACCAAAAGGTCGTCGGCGTGGTGGCAGCGGTTGGCCAGCAGAAGGAGCCGGGCGGCGCCGTGGAGCTGCGGCGGATGTGTGTGGACCGGAGGTACCGGCGGTGCGGCGTCGGCATCGCTCTGGGGAAAAGGCTCCTGGAGTTCGCCGCTGCCAGCAGCTGCTCCTCTGTTAACCTGGGGACCACAGCGTACACGCCGGCGGCACACCGGCTCTACCAGCACCTGGGATTTCAATGTGTCGGCGTCACCGAAGGTTACGTCACACCGGGTTCCAGGCAGTCGTTACCTGAAAGACTTTTCTACAGAGTCCGATATCATCACTACACCTATAAAGTCACATGACAGAGAAACGTGCTATGTTGTTTTAAATCACACAATGCAGGCATTTTCCAACAATTCTGACACCAAAATGAACAGAAAAAGACTGTTTTCTGTGTTTTATTGATACAACACACGTGTACTTTTAAACTTTATGTGCACTCAGTCGTGCCTTAGGCCCAATCCCATTTCTCTTTCTAGCCCTCCCCCTTGGCCCTACCCCTTGGCCCTACCCCTTAGCACTCCGTTTCAAAGGGGTAGGGCCGAAAGTTAATCCCTCTGAATTGGAACACCCCTTCGACAATCGCATACGTCATCAGTAGTCGCCGCTGCCGATGACGTAGGCAGATGCGACAATTGTTTGCCGAAGAAGAAAGTTTTTCTTACATTTTAAAACTTTACTCATTGAGAAAATACTTACATTTATGAACTTCTTTCGTTGCGGACGCCGCCATCTTGCCGATCTTGCAAGGCTTTCCAGTGGCGGCCGGTGGCGAGGGGCGGCGGCGGGAGTGCTTGTTTTGTCCGCCTACACCGCGAGTGGCGTGCGGGGTTAGTTCACTTCCATTGGCGGGAGCGCTCGTTTCCCATCCAGCATTCCAGGCGGGCGGTGTCGAAGAAACCAGTTTATTGAAAAAAATCGTCTATCTGTTATGTTTGGAATGCGCAGGTGGGAAACGAGCGCTCCCGCCAATGCGGAAGTTAACTAACCCCGCTCGCCACTCACGGTGTAGGCGGACAAAACAAGTGCTCCCCCCGCCGCCCCTCGCCACCGGCCGCCACTGGATCATACCCCTCCGTTTGGAGTGTGCCTCGGGAGAATCTCCGTTTGGAGGGGTGAATAGCCCTCCCCCTTCCCCCTACCCTTCCGTCATAATGACAATCGGGACACCCCTACCCCTCCATGTGAACACGCAAAATGGAGGGGTAGGGCCAAGGGGGAGGGCTAAGGGGTGAAATGGGATTCAGCCTTACTTGACGTCCCACAGCCCAGCCATGTACCTTAACTATCATGTCCAGAGAGCTGCCAAACGGCTGGATGGTGTCATCCCTAAAGGACAACGTTCATTTAGGCAACACTGAATTTGACCCTTTTAGACGCTACCCAGATGGGCGTGTCCCGTACGGGCGCCCCCATTGCTAAAACACGCATTTCAGGACAAACTCTGGTCAAAACGTTTTGTTGTTACATCTTACATTACCACGGAAGCCCTTAAAGGACACGATTAAGTACTTTTTGTTTTGTGTTTTTGCTCAGCCACTTTGCTCAGATGTGCATCATAACTCTCAAAGAAACATATAGCTAAGCTGAACGTGCCTCTGGCTGTTCAGCTGTGAGGCACGGCTGAGCAGGGTGGCTGAGCGAGTGAAGTAAAGAAAAGGTACTTAACTCAACAGTATTTTGACCAGAATTTGTCCTGGGGCCCGTATGGGACACACGCCATCTGGGCCAAATTCAGCTGCGCCAAAATGAATGTCGTCCTTCTGGGACTAAACCAGCTGGAGCAGTTTTGAACGCCTGTGTCTTGTTAACGAGGGGATTTACTCATCCGCAACTGAAAAAGAAAGAATGTCGCTTGGCCTTAGAAAATTCACAGTATCCATTGGCTAATGCATCTCACATGGAAAACACACAAATGTGTGTGTTTGTCTTTGTGATTATGAAATAAATTTTTCACAAATTTCCGAATTACAGTTTAACTTGTTAAAGTTATGAGTTAAAAAGTGAGAGAATTATTGGCCCATTTGATTAGAAAGACACGTTTGAAATACTAAAGCATGTCCTGAAGACAGAAGGAAACAAAACTGAAACATCGAGGAAAGATCTTGATGAAATCTTCAGGAAAGCGTTGCAGATACTGGATATAAATGAGAGGAAATGTAAAGCTATGCTATGGGAGAGATCGGTGTTCTATGGCCAGGTTCTGCACGGCCAGTTGAGCAGGTTTAGTCCAATGTGGACAACATTTTTTCAAGCGCTGGTGAAATTTCCCTGTATAGACAGGTCCGAGACAGACGCGGTCCAGTAAGCGCTGAGCAAACGACAATGAGTGATGGTATTTTCACTCTGTGATCACAGCAGAAATTATTTCCCTTCTCTTCTTAGTAAGAGGTCGACACAGTTTTTTTTTTTTTTTCATTTCTTGCAGGTATTTATTGCGGATGCATAAAATTTGAAAAAGACATTTTTTCCAAGAATTTATTGTAATTTTTTTTTACAATACACAAATCTTTGCAGCATGTGGAAGAAATTATTTAGAAAAAAAATACCCAATGCAAAAAAAAAACAAAAAAAAAACAAAAATCAAAGGATCAAAATGTGCCGAGATGGTGGCGTGTCCTGTTGGTGTGTGTGACCAGCGTTTCAGCTCTTCAGCCCTCTGCACTGTCTGAACACACCTGGCACCGCCACTCCACCGCTTTCCTGCATTTGCAACACATGTACCTGAAGCACAGTGGCGTGATTGCTCACCTGGCACATTGTCCTTTGACCTTGGCCAAATGTGGGAGGTTGTTCTCAAAGTTTGTCCTTCTTGGCTCCAAAACGTGACGGTGCAAGCTGGCTTGACGCTCCAGCAGGAAGTCCAGCCATGTAAAGCACATGCACTGCCGTGTCCATCATGTTATAAAACACAGCGACCGGCCGTCGACGTGCTCCTGACCGCAGTGTCGTCTGGCACCACCTGACCCATCGCATCTACACCACATCTCATGCTGCTGTAATCAGTCACTGTGTTTGGTTTCTTTTTCCGGGAATCCCCGTTTCAAACACTCTGTGCTGGTGGAGCTGAGGATGCAGACGGTCTTCTAACGTTTCAGTCCGTAAACCGTTAACGTGGCACCAGAGGTTGAAACTTCTGAGTGGTGAATTCCTGGTGGTCCAAAGTGTTTGGCTGATTCTGGAAACTCCCGGTGAAGTTTATTGACTGTGCCGAGGAGCTAGGTTTTCCGGTTGAGCAGTCATTGTGCAAGCGACAGTGATGTGTAGAAGTTGTCTGTGGTAACGGTTCTTCTTTTGTCCGTGAACGGTTCCATTAGCTCCATCACCACATTGGGACGACCGGGGTCGTTGCCAGATCTGTGATGACATTGCACACATGGATTTAGAGTCGCATACCACCAAGAACTTGATGCCAAACTGGTCCACTTTTGTTGTAGGGTACTCCAGGAAACAGCAGTGAGTTAAACCTGCCTGGGTTGCAGGATGAACCCAGTTGGCAACAAATGTCCCTCAGACGTCAGAGACCACAGCAGATCTGTCTGTCCCACTCGCTCACTGCGTGTGTTCATGTTATCAAAGCGGAGGTGTCACTTGATGTCTTGGAAGTGGTTTCGGGCCATGGTGCCGAGGATCAGAGGATGTCTGCCGACCACGCGTCATGCAGTTTGATCCCCCTGCAAGAGGAGGACGGCAACGAACGCCGTTAGCTCAGGAAGAGTCATGAGCCACCTGTCATGCTGTTTCTGTCATCCGTGCTGAACGGTCCGCTCCTGAAGAGTCTGAACGTCCAGAGTGATGAGACGGAGGAAGCTCTGTGAGCGACTCCACACCGTTCGTCTGACCTGCATCTGCGGCGTCGGGTTGTATTGTGCTGTGATGGAGAGGCCTTCTGACCTCCTGACCTGTTCTTCACACCACACTGTGCCATCTCCTGCGCTCTCCGTCAGTCCAGTTTGATTCCAGAAGGCCTCTCTGTTTCGTGAAGATAAAATCTATTTATCTACTTTCTTATTAGTTTTCTTTTATAAATATAATTTCATTATAATTATTGTGCCATTATATTATTGGTTGTTTCTGTTCAGTGATTATTATTGTTATTATGATTACATTATTTTGCAGAAGGTATTTTAAGTTGATAACTCAGGGAAGTGAAGGGGTGGGACTAATAAGTTTGGACTTCCTCCCACTCCATTTTTGAACATGAAGAAGAAAAACTAATTTTGATTCTGTTTGTTTCTGATTTGTTGTTTTGTTGTTCTATGTTTGTTGTGTTGATGTCTTTATAGTACTGTGGTTAAATGTTGTTCATGTTCAAAAATAAATTCATAAAAACAGTCTCCTCATCTGTCGGGTGGATGTATTTCTGAGATGTGAGCCATGTGAGCCAAATCCAGTTGAAATATTCCAAAACAACTCAAGTATGCCTCCTCTGGAGAATTAAAAAAAAAAAATCATTATTTAATTGCTATTTTTCATTACATTAAACTGGAAGGTTTAAATAATGTTGCATTTATACGTATGTACACCCTGTATATGTCTCTGCTATGGCCAGCAGGTATGAAAGAAGGAGGGAAAAAGGACTGAGTAGTGTGAACAGATCATCTTTATGTGTGTGCTTTCACTATTTACTGTCATTGTGTAATTTTTTCCTATGTAACCGTATTTGTGTTTCATTTATCCTCAAAAAACTCACAATAAGCTTCCAAACTGAAGATATTCTGCACAGTGCATCATATTTTCACTGATCATAAACAAGTTTCGTTGATAAAGATTCACTGAGCTTTACTCACACTGACTAAATCTTACTCGAGCTTTCTATTTTAAGTCTGTACTCGGCCATGCAAGTCGTCAGTGTATGAATGAATCATTGATGTCAGCTTGTAAAAGTGGTCCTCCGTGTCTTTGTGGTACCAGTCTCTATCTCTGGCTGTTTCCCAACTGATGTTAAAGCCCAGCTGCCGGGGGGAGATAACAGAAGGGTGGAGCTGGTGGCTGCAGACCTAAAAGAAATTCAGAAAATTATATATATGTATATATATATATATATATATATATATATATATATATATATATATATATATATATATATATTCTTTAAAATTATGTGGCATATGACTATTTATACAGTTTGATGGAATATTACACAAAGCCAAAAAACAACTAAATGACTTCAAATGGGGGCCTAAAGAGGGAAATATTCCTTTCTAGGATTAAATACTTCAATTTTATTTGAAAATCTTCAGCAACAAAAGCCTTCTGTAAGAAACTCATGTTTTCATGAACAAACACAAAATAAAATTCAGCTTCACAGCATGAGTCAAAGCCCCACTTTAGTTTTTATGAGCCAAAAGCTCTTTACAAAAACACACTCGTGTCCTCACTCGTCTTCAACATGATGAAAACCTGCATCGCTTCATTGTGGTCGAGTTTAAAACTCAGCAAGGAAAAGTTTTCTTCCAGGTAAAGACCTCAAACCTCCAAAACCATCAGTTGAGAATTGAAAACCCATTTTCATGCGCTCAGTTTTCTTACTGTTGTTCAGATGTCTACATCAGTGCAGTGAGAAGCAAATGACATGTGACTCATGAAGCATGCTGCACTTCACAGTCTCACCGTCGTCTGTTTTTCTTTCTACAGATCAAAAAATACTTTTTTTTCATAAAATAATATAGCATAATATATAATAAAATACATGATCTGTGATGAATACATGTGCCTGTCTTCGGTTTGCCTGCTGATCGCTGGTGGTCTGTGCTCCCTTTTTGCATTTTTGCTTCAGGGAAGTTTCACGTTCAGGCAGGAATGTTTTGAAAATGATACCCATTTCCACAGAAATGACAGTGACGCTGAAAACCATGGAGTCTTATGCACATTTACAGTTGCAGCGCTTTGAAAAACTATTTTTTCCCAGTTTCCACAGAGATGGAGTCAGAATGTGTGCGTCACGTAGGCAGGGTCTGAGTATTTCCACATCAGTGACATGACAGCCAATGTGATGCTAAATGCTGCTGTTGGGGGGGTTGCTAGATCGTCGATTATGTGGCAAATGGTTGTGAGATTATGGTAAAAAAAAAGAAGAAAAAATCCCCAAAAATGCTAAAATAATGCCAGATCAATTATTTTGAGCTGATCAATGTATCCTGATTGCTGAGGAAGTACAAAAGACAGACAATAGTTCAATTGAAATACCACTTGGCTAGCTTTTGGGATATTTGAAGATAAATGCACGGTGCATTGATGGTTAAAAGTGTCACTACACCTGCTGCATGTTTAGTTTGCATGTTCTTCATGTGCAGTATAGTTCACTGTGCCGTTGTGTCATGAAGACAACAGTCGTTCATTCTGATGTGTGAGTGCCTTTAAGAGGAAACTTGTAGAAAGCAGAGCATTTGAAGAAGTATGTTCTGCTCAAGTATTTGCACAAACATGCAGCTCCTCTACGGCAGATTTTGTTGAACTGGAGTTCAGAGGCACTCAGCGCAAATCATGACCTTCGTTGAAAAGCAGAAAACCAAAATTTGTTTTTCGTGGTTTTTGTTGAACACTCACTAAAAGTGCTGACGCTGCGTTCGAAAGCATTTCGGAACTGACTCAGACATTTTTCCAGTGCTTTTATATCAAAACTGCGTCTTCAGCATTCTGGGTTTTGTGAAATCTGCTCTTCCTCATATCCGTTCACATGAACCACAGTGTGAACCACAGTGTGAAGAAGCTGCCTGGAGACCTCAGAGGAGAAAGAACCTCAGAGAAACCCACCAAGCTGATTACTCTGATTACTGTCTTTAGAGAGTGCTTGATTACAACCAGCCAGCGTGGGTTTTTTTGTTAATGACGACAAAGCAACCTCCCGGCCTGCGACTCGACGCTCCTTCACCTGATTCCTCAGACTGACTCACGACTCTCGCTCCACCCACTAATCAGTCCTCAAATTCTGCTCCAAACTCCACTTCGTCAAGTGGAAGTGAGACTTGCACAAAACTTTTTTTTAGCACTTTACAGCTCAAAACAAGCCATTGAAGAATTCTCCTTCTTCTATCTTGGACCATCTTTCCAAGAAGAGGTACGCTTCTTTTCACTCATGTGGTTCATTGATATATCTGATATCAGTTTTTTTTCTTCTCAAATGATTTTAAGGCAAAGAAATGCATATTATGATCGCTGCAAAGATTCACAAGTTGTAATATTAGCTGTAAACTGTAATAATTTCTTCCATTTATTGGTGACTTTTTCTCCTAATGATGCTCACGAGACAGATCCAAAGATGGCCGTTGTGTACAGCGCCTCCACTACGAACAACGTGGGCGCCGACGACAGTAAAATCGCTTACAAGCAGTTTTTTGGAGACAGCCAGCACCTTGACTTTTCAGGTAAAACAGAAAAACGTAAATAAACCTTAAACTTTTCTGAATGCCGCAGCCTGAAATGGAATTGAGTGTAGGAGGAACTGGAATCATTTTCAGTTCCTCTCCCTATTCACACACTCCGCCATGCGTTGGTTTGTTAGTGCAATCTGCATGGTGCATACAGGCAGATTTGTGAACAGATATATTAGTGACAGGTGCAAAACAAGTGAAACAAAGCAGCTGTACAAGGACAAATGCAGGTTTTTATTTTTTTAACAGCAGACATTCACACCTTTGAGTCAGTTAAAATGTGGAATTCACCTCAGATGCTTAATTTTTGTTACTGTGAAGGTAAACGGCTGTAGAAAGCCACACGGGGAACATGCAAACTGAACCGGCAGGTTTCCCAAATGCCAGCCAGAACTCAAACCAGGGAGATTCTGACCAGAAATCTAGATCGGGCGCGTCGAACACATGGTACTTCAGGAAGCTGAATTTCATCTTGAGTGGTGAAATAATACATTTAAACTTTAACGATTCTTCTTCATATCTGTTCAGGTATGTAAATACTCTCAAATGACCAATATTATAATGATAATATATGAAAGAATGTTTTTGTCACAGTTGAGCATGGGATTAGCGTTAATACAAACTCCTAATGGAAATGTAACATATGCCACTAAACCTGTTTCCAGGTCCATATGAAAGTGATTATTTCATACATATTTATGAGTGAATATAAAGAGAGTATGAGGAATATATAGTGAATATCTGAATATCTCCCAAACCACACGTGCACGTCCAGAGTCGCACTCACTTTGTGCACTTTGCCTCATGTTGCGACATCCACCTCCAAAACCACAACTTCCTTACATGGCTTCATCACTTCTACGTTTCTGTTTCTGCCTTTCAGTGTACGGATTGAGAAACAACCCGTTCAAGGTCACCACAGTTTGCCTGGGGCTGCTGGGCCTCCTCCTGCTGGCCGCGGTGATCGGGCAAGGCGTCCACTGTGAGCCCGTCGTCTTGGTTTCACCCTCACAGTTTCACCTAAATGTAAAATCCCTCACGGTGTTGTTTCCCATTGACAGATAAGAATAAGAATCAAGAGCACGAGACCACGCTGAAAGCCATGGCTAACGACAAAGAGACCACGCAGCAGAACCTGAGAACGGCTCTCATGGCGAAAAAGGCGACTGAAACCAGACTTAACGACTTACAGCGAATGCATGATTATGTAAATAGTGTTCAATATCATTTGCAAACCAATAACAATTTGCTAGTTGAGGAAGCGGCAAAACTTAAAACCGCTAAAGCAACGTTAGAGACGACCAACGCAGACCTAACCAAACGGCTGGATGAAGCAACCAAGCTTAAAGATGAGGCGGAGTCCAACAGCAACGCCCTGACCACAGCCAAGCACCTGCTTCAAACCCAGTACGACGCCGTCGTCAAGCGTAGGAACGAGCTGCAGCAGAATTACAACTCCGCGGTCAAAGAAAGGGACAATTTACAGAACAAGTTCAACAACGTGACCAGGTCAAGGGAGCAGCTGCAGATGACCTACAACGACATGATCGGGAAGGTGGAAAAGTTACAGGACAGCTACAACGTGACCAGCAGAGAGAAAGACAAGATCGAGAGCAGCCACCAGAACCTCACCATATACAAGGACACGCTGGAGGCCACCTGCGCCATGGTGAAGAAGGCAGAGGACGAGCTGCGCGCCTCGTACGACTCGCTGGTGAAGGAGAAGCACGAGGTGGAGAGCAGGCTGACCGAGGCGACGGCAGAGAGAGACCAGCTGAGGGCCAAGACCGACAACCTGACGGCTCAGAGGGACCAGCTGCAGGAGGAGCTACAGAAACTCAACGCCACCATTCAAGGTGAGGAGAGAAAACAGGGCCGCCGTGCTGATTGGCTCATCGTTTGGGTCGTGTTCAGAATGTGGCGGTACATACGAGCAGTGGCTTATAAGCCTGGCAAGTGGGGGAAGCCAATCTTGCATACCCACTTGCTTTAGGGTTTAACGCTACTTGCTGTCTGCTACATGCTCGTTTCAGTATGAAGCAGTTAATCAGTGCATGCTTTACAGCCACAAACAGGCAGTGCCAGTCCGGCTGGCAGAAGTTTCAAAACAGCTGCTACTACAAGTCTTTCAGCAAGAAAAGCTGGGAATTGGGCCGACAGTACTGCAAGAACAAACAGGCGGATCTCGTGGTCATCAACAGCCGAGAGGAAATGGTAGGTTTGTCTGTGTTCTGCAAGAACAGACCAAGTAATAACTTGCATGGAGAAATGTGGAGCTAACATGAACCACATTTGAATGTTTTTGCTTCATCGCTCACCTCGAATTTGTGGTTTCTTGTTTGATGTAAACCTCTTCTGTCGCAGGTCTTCGTCAATAAGCTGTACACTGGAAACACTGAGGTCTGGATCGGACTGACTGACGGAGGAGTGGAGGGAGAGTGGAAATGGGTGGATGGGACCGACCTGACCTTAACGTAGGGAAACTCAATCATGCATCTCTTTACAGTGCTGGGAAACCCGCTTTTCTGCTGAAGTCTACATTCTTCTTCTTTCTTTTTGATTAATGTGTGTTGGTTTTAACGTCCATGGTGTTAACTTCGATGATTCGTTGTCAATCTGAACCGTTCCAGTAGTGGACATCATGAATTCCCATCTGTTCAGAGTTTTGAATCATGTACTACAATTTGAATTTTCTTGATTTTTTTTTTTAACTTGATAGTTACTGTATCTATCTTGACCATGTGTTTAGGTTCTGGGGTAAAGACCAGCCCAACAGCCATAACGGGAGGAACCAGGACTGCGTGGAGATCTGGCACCAGACATCAGGGGACGGCGAGTGGAATGACGAGAGCTGCACCATCGAACAGAACTTTATCTGTGAGATGTAGCCGTCCTGCAAACAGAAGCCCAGTGACTTGACCAGCATCACAAACTATCGCTCATTAATATTGTGTTATGTAAGTGGAATTTACCAAAAAAACAAAACAAACAATGATGTATTTTGTGACTAATTTGCACACAATTACTCTCAGTGACGCTGAAACGGAGCCTGATTGTGGTGAGTGATGTTTTGTGGGTTTAAATTTAGCATCTATACCAGCTGAAGCAAACACAGGTTGACGTGGGCAGCTCTGAGATATGAGGCCAGGGCTGATGAGACTGTTCAGTCTGATTTTTTCTAACTGATGCGAATGCTTTGTGCTCCAGGGCGCCAGCTGACAAGCCGCCATGTTCCCTGGCTGCACATACCTGACCAAACATCCCGTTTTCTGTCACAAATAACTTGCATTTCAATCAAATATTGTGGCACACAGTGCTTTTGCTAACTTTCACTTCCGTGTGTTATCACGACTGTCTGTATATACCATGCATGCTTCCTTCAATAAAACTGATTTTCTGTATTTTAACTTCAGATATACAGTGGAGATGTCTGGAGGGGGTTACTAGGTTTCATGTGCCTTGGGGTGCGCACGGCGTGGACGAATCGAAATGTTCAACGTCGTGATTGTGACTCTATTTTTGTTGCATGCTGGTACTGTCAGAAAAGACCTAAACCAACATGGACCCGCTTTGGAAAGAGAGCTCAGCGGCCTCCTGGAGTGTCTGAACATTGCTGCCACATCACGGCTTTACCTCGGGCCAAGCGTAAATGATCAGTTGAAGGTCAAAACATCTTATGAAACCATAACTCTTTTTCTTTTTAAAAACAAGAAGTTTTCAACCTTCTTTTCGTGTTGAGGCCTCCACATTGGCTTTACAGAATGCTGCAGACCCCCACCTTGACAGACCACAGCATGACAAACACTCACCAGCAGGTAGAATGCGTCATTGTGGTTTCTCCTACATGTGGAAATGTAATTAGAAAAACACAATCCATTCCTGCTGCGAGTGGTGTCCTTTTCCTTTCTATCTTTTCTGTTCTGTGTGCGCAGACCTTGCTGATGTATTCACTCTTATCTGGTTAAAATAAAACCACGGTGCGATTGCAGCAGTAGAGTGGCTCCATCATGGATGGATGAATGATTTTAAACCTTGGTGTACAGAAAAATAAGCGGACGGAGTCTAGACAGCAAAGCTTTTTCCAATTTCAACCAAACTTGTTTGACAGCTCTAAAAAAAAGCAGGAAGGACGAAAGCAGGACCTGACTGATGTGAAAATTCAATTTTTTTTTCAGTATCTTTGACATCTTTTCATACTTTATCAGCTGTTGAAGAGTTGAATGATATACCAGATGAACGTTATACTCTTTGTTATTGCCTCCTTACGGGTAAAGCTTTTGAATTTTAAAATGTCTGTACTTTCTTACTGTGGTGTGAATATTTTTCTATTCAATCTGGGTTCAGTTTTAGGCTTTGGACTTTGTCAGTGTGGAGTTTGCATGTTCCAACCATGCTTGAATGATATTTTCCGATTAAACCTGCTCTGGGTGTATCCACCTTTTTCCTGTCTAGTCTCAACTATGGGAAGAAAGTCTTCTCAGTCATTTAATCTCATTCCTCACAGTTATTCTAGTTTTGATTATTTATTTCTTGTTCTGTCTTGTTCTCCTCATTATGTCATCCTTCTTACTCTTCTCTTGAAAATTCTGTATTTTTTGTGTTTTTGATCTTTAAAGGGATACTTCAACATTTCGGCAAATTGGCCCATTTAGTGCAATTCCTTCGTCATTTCGAACAGCATACTTACTTTTTTTGTGAGGGCGAGCTATTGTTTATTCAGAGGTGAGTCGGGGAAGGTTTTCGGGACAGACACAATGGAAGTGGATGGTATTTTTGTTCCCCCTCGTCAAACTCATCAAATACAAAATCCAACAACCCCAAAACACTTTGGTGGACACGTTATAATCCACACATTCACTACGCTGTGGAACACCAACAAATAATATTGTAGCGTTACGACACTGAAGCAAATACTGGGAACTACTTTTTCTTTTGAAATCACTACGCCCAGACGCCATGTTTAGTAAGTAGTTCCGTTTTAGTAATCTTCGCATAAACAACTCAGTCTCGTAATTTTGCATTAATATTTCACAGCCTACTGAATGTTCGGATTATAACGTGTCCACCAAAGTGTTTTGGGGTTGTTGGATTTTGTATTTGATGAGTTTGATGAGGGGAACCAAAAATACCATCCACTTCCATTGTGTCCGTCCCGAAAACCTTCCCAGACTCGCCTCTGAATAAACAACAGCTCGCCCTCACAAAAAAAGTAAGTATGCTGTTCAAAATGACGAAGAAATTGCGCCAAATGGGCCAATTTGCCAAAATGTTGAAGTATCCCTTTAAGATCAGTGCATGGTGCAGTTCATATGTTATTCACTGGGACACTGATGGTCAGTCGCCACTGCACTGGTGAGCCCACACAACAAAAACACACACAAACACACACACACACTTGGGAGAGTATCTCTCTGCCATCCATCCATCCATCTTTCTTTCTGGACGACTCCCACTCAGTCGGGTAGGTGGAGAGTTCTGTTTGTTTGTGTGGGAGCAGCTCTGTGTGCATTAACACAAACCCTCAGGAAGATATGATCAAAAAGACTCACTATACCTCTGAATATACATCCACAGGAGGATGCATGTCATTTGACACATGTTACAGTTTAGATTTAAATCTTGCTCAGATTGAAAGTTGGATTTTCAGTGCCTCCGAGGAAAATTGTCATGTAAATGGACCCCAAAAAGGCACTGAAAGTTTTCCATATTTACTTGAAACCCTCAGTCCTAAGGATAAAGAAATATCCACAACAGTGAAGCGTGATCTCGAAAACCTACAATCTGCACATGGACTGGCAGTATGGTTGGAAACTTTGGTCTCTCAGAACTAAACTGGTTTAATTCTGCACAGGCTGCTTTTCAGAGGGAGGTTTCCATGTTCTCCCTCTGCTTTTACAGTTTTTTCTGGGTACTCCAGCTTCCTCTCTGACACCACAGTCATTTACCGTTAGGCTGAATGTTTTGTCGTTGTTCACCTTTAGATGGATTTCCAAGTAAATTATTTTTCTTCAAAATCAGCAACTTTGCATATTTTCTGGTAAACTCAAGAGAAGACATGTTTTCCTTTCTCACAACATTAAAGACAACATCCTCTACCCGTTTGAAACCAGATATGAGGAGCTCATCTGTGATATCTGCCGTTAAGCAGGGCAGACTCATGATTGGACCGGGATACAGGTGAAAAATACAAATAAACAAAAAAATATCTGTTGACAGTGACAAGCTGTGTTTGGCTCTGTATTGCTTTGATTACCGGATGAAGAACATTTTGACCCTGGGCTGCCACACACACACAGGTAGTCTGTATGTTAAAATGATCTGTTTGGTACCGAGACCATGGTCTGAGCATCCAGAGAGAGTAGAGAAGACACCGACACACAACTCGGCTCTCACTCAGGCAGTCTCTGATTAAAACAGGAACTACAGCTGCTGAGGGAACCGAACACACAGGAATAGATCAAACGAATCAAGGAGGACAGACTCAAAGCTTATATAGACACACACACACACACACACACACACACACACACACACACACACACACACACACACACACACACTGGGAGGTAAGAAGTGAAGAGACTCAGGTGGAAACACTTGAAGGGTAATCAGAGAGGGAGGAGTCACTGAACATAACAGAAGGGAGAAGTTCACAGTGATGAAAAGCACAAAGAGAGGAGACATGAAGGAGACACAGGAATAACAACTAACGAAGGCAAAGAAATTAAAAGAAAACAAGGCAGTTTAGGAGCCACCAGTTCCCCTCACAGGCCTGTTTTTGACTATGGGAAGAAACCGGAGGAAACCCACTGGCAAAAAGGCCCAAAGCCCCAAAGTCCCAACGCCCAGGCCAGAGCTGTGGATTTTTGGACATACAGTGTATGTTGAGCTTTTGTCCTGATGTGCTGGTGGTGCCCAACTTGATATGAAGCTGCCTGTTGAATGGATGCTGTGATCAGATCATAGTTATTAAAATTCATCAAACAAAACATGTGAATAGAGTGATTCTGTCCAGTGTATTGTCAGGTGGAGGCATGATTGGAGGCATGATTGGATGTGTGGGAAATGTGCTGCCGAGCCTTTGAGATTCGAGTTAGAAAAGAGATACTTTATTGTTCCTAGAAGGATAATCTTCTTAATAATTTTCATCCAGTCACACACCGATGGAGGTGGCTGCCATGCAAGGCATCCGATGGTAGCAGTTTGGTTGTCATGCCAGGTGATGAATATGCGCTTTAAAAATGTTTCACTAAGAAGCAATGAGCATTCAAGTGAATCCCAATGATTTGGTGCCTGGTGATATGTTTTGTAGTGGCGCCCCCTCCTGGAGAAGTTGAGTTCCTGATGACAGCTTCTGTCTGCACAGGTCAAACCAAGACATATCTACATTTCTCTAAACATCACTGTTTCATCTACAACATGGCTTCTTTATGCAGCTGTGCACAACTCTATAACCTGTCTTCCAGACAGCACTGTGGTAAACACTGAGCTGAAATACCTTTAATTTAATTAAAGGGGCACTCAGTAGAATTTAAGGTAATTCCACTGGGTGGCGGTATTGAGTTCCCTTGTTGTTGAAAGGTCCTTCCCCTGGATTTCAGAGTGTTGTCTTTTCTTATTGATTGATAGTCACACTGCTCAGTCTAGTAGAAAAATCTCTTGGACAGAATCACAGTGGAGCAGCCTAAACTTATAGGGCTCTAACTTCGCAGACTGCGCCGAATCCGCCCGCTGTCAGCGGAGGGCAGAGTGCGCCGTCGGCGGATAAAGTCAACGGGGCGTGTCCAGAAAATTGTCCCAATTTCGTGAACCAGGCGCAGTCACGCCTCCATCCCGCCCACCGGCGCAGGTGGCGCAAGAGAGAGGAGAGAAAGTGGGTTTAACCCAGCTGAGCGCAATTTGACCAATCAAATGAACACCTCTCCTTTTTTTCAAAGAAGGACACTGCTACATTAACATGATGAAATACATTTTATTTCCTGGCCTCAATACTAAACCATAGTGAAGCAACAATGTATATGACTGCATTTTGAAATAAATAATCTCTTGTAGAGCTTGGGGAGCCAGACAAATGAAATAAAAATGCAGACACCCTGCATTTAGCGGCTACATACAGACTTTGTAGGGAAAGGGAAAATCTGTTTTTATTTGTGTGCATCATAACTCTTAAAGATACATTTGGGAAAGCACAAAGAATTACAGGTGCCAATCACTCAGCGCAGCTGCACAGCGGAGCTGGGTGAGTCTACTTAGGACTGCTGGTTCAGTTGTCATCAGATCGATGTCCTCTGAAATGATTCCCTGTAATTCCTATCACACACATGGCATTCCGGCCATCCCAGACGAAGGATAATCATTTATGAGAGAATGGTGGCGACATCTGCTATCTGCTCCGTCCTCCGCTCTGCTTCACGTGTTGCCAGCATTCTTACCCCCCTCCAAAGGCCACTATGGTCAGCCAGGCTGTCATATGCAGTGTTTTTGCGCAGGAGCACACCAACAGGTTGCTTTTCTGTAATCTAATGCATTAGAAATTAAGGTAAAGAAACAAAATATTAAATCAAGTGGATCAGCAAAACGTCTGCCTCATATCTGCTTTATTAATGCCTAAAATCAGGTTTTAAAATGTATTGAACTTTTTACAGTGCGCATTTGCGCAGCGTACCTCTCATTCACACTCCGCGCACTCGTTTCCCTGATACACACGCACACACACGCCAACACACACAAAATAGTTGTATTATTAACTGTCAATAATAATCAAGAACATATTAAAATTAGTAAAATAAGTCTCCCCGGTTGCGCACCAGGACGGACACCTTCCCACACCGACCCGTCCTCACCCTGCTCATTTTATTCTGGGACTGCAGGCTCAACAGGACAAAGGTATTTATTCAGAAAATATGTTCGTTCTAAAATTAATTTTTGGAAACGAAAAATACATGGTTTGCTGTACTTTAATGGAGGATATAATATTTTACCTGAATCTGTAACTGGCACATCTGGAGACGCTGCAGTGCCCCTGCTGTCAATACCGTGTTCACTGTTGTGCTCAGATTTATTACATTAGTTTAAATAATAATAATAATAATAATAATAATTTTACACCATTTTATGTTATTATTATTTAGTTGTAAACTGACAGCAGCCTACAGTAATTCTCTACCTGGAGGTGACGCGTGAGCGCTTCCATGCGCCACTGCAGGTTCTACGCTGGACTGTACAGCAGCTGGAGGTCGGTCGGGTATTTTTGGGGCAGCAGCATTATATTTGTTTCGCTGTTTGTCCCGCGACTGTTCTGACTCTGATTCAGAACGTTCCTCCTCTTCACTCCAGTCAAGATCGCTGATGTCCGACACGTCTCCGCCATCCGATTCCCCCTCACTGACCTCCTGTATCATTGCTAAAGCTTCTTCCACCTTATATCTCTTATTTATGCCTGTTTTTACTATCTTTCTTTTGGGATTTGCTTGATATTTTTGGTCATCTGTCTGATTGTCTGCTGTCAGAGCTAGCCCCCTGTTCAGATGCGCGCATGAACCAAAACAAATCAATCACAGAAGAAAAAAAAGCCCCGTGAAGTGCATCATTTTAATCAGTCTAATAATAATAATAATAATAATAATAATAATAATAATAATAATAATAAATAAATAATAAGTCTCACAGACCACTGTTGGCCTTTGGAGGTATAAATGCTTTGTAATATTATCTGTGTTATTGTTAGGACCTTATTTGCTTCAGAAAAACATACAAGACACATATTTAGGAAAAGTCAAAGAATTAGAGGACAGGGGAATTATTTTTAACAGATTTATTTGAATTCTAAAAACCCAAATGGTCTGTCAGATTGTCTTGGATGTTCTAGTGCTAAAGAAGATAATAAAAACAATTATGTGGTTCATGAGTGATTGTGTGTATCTTTCATGACACTGACAAGCTGTCAGTGTCATTAGATCCTCCTCCCCAGCCTGCTCACACCTTCTGCACGAAACTATCACTGCGCCCAGCTGATTCTGTCGACCCCTCCCCCTGGTGCGCCGCCACGCCCATCTCGGCGCAAGTGCAGCGGACCTGCCAGACACCCTCTTCTGCGCCTGTCGAAAATAGGAATGCGCTGCCTCCGCCGCTGATCATCGCCAAGTTGCGCCGTCAATTTAGAGCCCATAGTCTTTTATTTTCCTCCTGCTGTTGGCTCAATACACCAACTTGTGGTGCAAACTGGTATATCAAGATGGACAATTTGCAGCTTTAAATGGGTATACCAGCAACATGTCACCGTGAGGTCTTAGTCTGCTGATTTTTGGAGGTTATATTGATTTGTATTAAACAAAAAAATATATTTTTACTGGAGTAATGCAGTCATGCAAAGTAATGAAACCCATTAAAATATCCAATCTATGAGACAAAAACTTGTTCAAAGCAAAGTGATTGATACCCTCTGCAGTTCACATTTTTTCACTTTAAAAGTCTCTAAGTTATTATGCCTGGCTGGATTTATGTGAAAATACTCAGTACATGATCACCTCATGTAAAGTACGTTATCTGTGAAAAACATACTCCATGACTTCATAAAAAAAAAATTGTTTCTAAAATTGGGTATAGTTTTGTGAGTACAGAGCTTCTGTCGAACATGTTTTCAAAGTTAAATGCGTCATTCAGACGAACTGTTGGGAAGGAGAAGACAGGTTGCATTTTACATTGTTTGAACCTTAATCTGCTATTCTGGGACTTGTTGAAGTGAATGGCGAGTGGATTTTACTCACAGAGCACTTTTCAAATGCCTGAGCAGCACAAAACCAAACCAATTAAAAAATATCCAAATCACAATAGGAACTTTTGCATTTTGATTTGTAATGTAATGTTAGCCATATTGAAGTTTTTAGGTGAAAAAAGACAGACTTCAACCTTGTCAATAGATATTGGTA
The DNA here is from genome assembly GCF_902148845.1 of Salarias fasciatus. Lineage (NCBI taxonomy): Eukaryota > Metazoa > Chordata > Actinopteri > Blenniiformes > Blenniidae > Salarias > Salarias fasciatus. Next base: position 39,485,644 of record NC_043750.1, on the reverse strand, counting down.
TTTGCTAATTTATTTGGTTGCTGTTGGAGTCCTAATCTCTCAGCCGAGGTTCTCCTGTTGAATTTGTTATGTCACATCACTATATTTTGTTGGTTATCCATCTGGGTCCAAACACCGTGACAGAAACAGTCACACCATGTAACACCGAAGCTTCGACTCATTTCCTATATCTTCACCCACAGAGCCATGTCTCATGGAAGTGTGTCAAAGGCTGGATTCAAAGATCATTCAGCAATAAGCTTACTCTTGGAGATTATCAAAACGATTTATCGGAGTCACCACAACCAATTTAAGGAATATTTTTAAAGAGACGCAAGTGTTAGGGTTCTCTTTTTGTCTTAGTCTTGTCTGCAATGTTTCCTGTTCTATTTTGGTTCACTTGTCTTCTCTGACTCTCTGCTATATGTTCTTCCTGTCTGGTCTACCTCCGTGAGTCTATTAATGTGTGCCACCTTGTCTTGTCTGTGTATTTATGCCCCCGCCAGATCATCTTCGTACATCCTAGTCAGGCCATTCCGCGTTCTCCTTGTGTGTTTGGATTTGTTGTGGTTTTGGATTTTCTTCCTGACTTTTGGATTACGTGATCCCGGATGTGCATGAAGACAAGTGAGATGCCATTAATCCAACAGACTTGATAACTGCTCTGTTTCTGTGCTCTGATGCCGTCCTGCAGCAGGAAATTGTTCTGATGTCCCAGTTTGACATCTCCCTTCTACTGCAAGGCAGAGAAAGAAGAGATATTCCGATGGTGCTTTGATCCTTGTGGGAAATTGTTCAAACCTTCAGATCCTCCCAGCAGGCGTTCAACAGGCTAAGCTTTGAAGAGAGACTGGAGCTTGCAGATATTCCTCTGGTATTGTTTGCTGGGATTTCCTTCTTCAAGACTCAGTTCTTTAAAAAACTGCTCAATAACACTCAACATTACCATGACACATTTTATCACTATTACGGAGTGTGGAAAGTTGCCAGGAGGATCTCCAATGGTCTTGTTGAAATCAGCTGGTACCTCCCTTGTGGGAACAGGAGCATCAAGGAACCATAGAACCACTAAGTGTTGCCAACCTCAGAGGTGACGGAAAGGCCTTTGACAAGCAGTTCTCCTTTCTTTGTCAGACGTCTGCGGCTGTTTACCTTTTCAGCGCTGAACTAGACACTGATTTCTTCAACAATCTGCAGGGAAAAGACATGAAAGCAAAAGTCTTGTGGGTCAGCGGCACACAGGGGAAACACTTCATACTAAAAATGATGACTATGGGACCGAGGATCAAGGCAGCTGAGGTGAGTCAGAAGAGAAAGACTGTAGAAGAGAGGATAAAGCTGCTGCAGGAATCGAGTGCCAAGATGTTGGAAAGCTGCCTGAATGAAACTTCTGTAAAGAGTCTGGCTGAGAGAGCACGCAGGTGTGGGATCCTAGTCGATTAGGACAGTGAACAATGTCAGAGTGCCAGGAAAAATTTGGATAATATCACTGAGCATCTTACTGACAGCTCAAAGTTCAAGGAGCAGCAACTGCCTGCCCAGGGACAAATCAGGAAAGCACTTTCATGGTTGTAAACTGAGCGCTGGAGGCTTCAACAAGCTGATAACAGATACCCTGAAGATTACTGAAAGTCTTTCAAAATGAGAGAAACAGAGGTCAGAAAGAAGCTGCAAAGATTTGAAAAACTGAGTTTCCTTCCTTCAGAGGTGCTACTACTTCCTCAAGGAGCTTGAAATAGAGCTGGATGATCGCTGCTGCCATCAGCTGTCAGTGGTGCAGGATCGGTTCAAAGAGCTGAGCCAGAAATCCCCCCAAGACGCAGAAGAAGAGCTACAGATTGTCAAGCAAATTTCTGCTTGTTCCTATGAGTGAAGCTCTTTTTTTCATGAGTGTGGGCAGCGGTTTCAATGTGTGATTTCCCTCCCAGAATAGAACAGAGAGAGGAAAGCCACAGAAAACCTCCCCGGGCTGTGTGCCCAGATGCTGCTGGATGGAGAAGTATCCATCCCGACGCCCTGGATCACTGCTGTGCTTACTGAATTTCACTGTATCACGCATTCAGTCATTTTCATTGGAGAGGAGGATTCAGGAAAAATCTACTCTACTCAACACCATGTTTGGAGTTAGATTTATAGGGTCCGCGTGTTCCGTGTTGTTTCCAGCCAAAGAATGAGTTTCTTTCCCTGGGAGCAGCCACGACACCAGCAGCAGATGGTAAAATCCATGGAATCGCTGGTTGTTTCATTCATATAACAGTATAGCGGACGACTGCTTCAAGACAGCAGTCGATGTGGTGTCTATTCTTTAAAGGGATACTTCAACATTTTGGCAAATTGGCCCATTTACCGCAATTCCTTAGTCATTTCGAACAGCATACTTACTTTTTTTGTGAGGGCGAGCTGTTGTTTATTCAGAGGTGAGTCGGGGAAGGTTTTCGGGACGGACACAATGGAGGTGAACGGTATTTTTGTTCCCCCTCGTCAAACTCATCAAATACAAAATCGAACAACCCCAAAACACTTTGGTGGACACGTTATAATCCGCACATTCACTACGCTGTGAAATATTAATGCAAAATTACCAGATTGAGTTGTTTATGCGAAGACTGCTAAGACGGAACTACTTACTAAACATGGCGTCTGGGCGTAGTGATTTCAAAAGAAAAAATAGTTCCCAGTATTTGCTTCAGTGTCGTAACGCTACAATATTATTTGTTGGTGTTCCACAGCGTAGTGAATGTGCAGATTATAACGTGTCCACCAAAGTGTTTTGGGGTTGTTGGATTGTGTATTTGATGAGTTTGACGAGGGGAACCAAAAATACCATCCACTTCCATTGTGTCCGTCCCGAAAACCTTCCCCAACTCACCTCTGAATAAACAACAGCTCGCCCTCACAAAAAAAGTAAGTATGCTGTTAGAAATGACTAAGGAATTGCGCTAAATGGGCCAATTTGCCAAAATGTTGAAGTATCGCTTTAAGTCTATGCTGTCTATTGTTTCTATATCTCTGGAGGTGTCAGGTTTGTGCCGTAAAGTGCTGCAAAGTGTCACGATGGTTATGAACGGCGCAGATGTCTGTTGTAATTCTGGTATTTTCCAACTTATATTCAAAAGTAAACCCGCTCAGTAATCCATGTTTTCATCAGACATACCTGTAACGAGATTACTTTTTTGATGTACTGTAATGGATTACAGTTACATTTTTTTTTGCATCCTAATTATGTAACGCTGTTACATGTAATCCATTACTCCCCATCCCTGTTGTCTAAATGTGAAACTTTTCTGAACCAAAAATACAAAAAGGATGTGTTTTCACTTGAAACGTTGTCATGTGAACAGGGTGTCAGTCATCGAAGAGGGGGTGACATCCAGATATCTCCACTTCCTCCTTTCAGTAAATGACTGCTGTTTGTGTGCATGTTGGTTGAAATTGAGTTTAAATGTCATATCTGTGGAGACTGTGAGAATATATTAAAGTTGTGAATTTACTTCTGTAAATATGTTTTATAGGTGTTTATTTTACATGTCTGAAATAAAAAAGTATAAAAAAAAGTCAGTTTTGCATAGAGTTGCAGAGTAATGCGCACGCACACACACACACACACACACACACACACACACACACACACACACACACACACACACACACACACACACAAAGAAATCTGGACAGTATCTGATGAATAAAAACTTGTTTATTGTAATTGGTTTTGTCATAGTTACCATTTCAGTGATGTAAATTGAAAACCAAGGCCAGTGTGACCTTGTACATTGAGACTGTAATATACTGTATCATTATTATCCAATCATTATATATATAAAAAAAAAGATATTAAAAATGTGCAGAATCAGCAGTCTGTTTGCACTGGTTGAAATCTATCAGCATTGAATTCATGTGGCGATTACATTTTTTTAATCATAAACATATTTAAATGTAAAAGATCTTGTGTATATTTTAATAACAATGCATACATTTTAACAATCTGTTTGAGAACACTACCACACAGAACACAGTCAACAGGTACATTCAAGTTGAAGTGAGGATTTCAAATGTGGTTTTATTGCTGTAATTTTGATGAACAGTCAGTTATTCATATTTATTCTACATATGCCTTCATAGTCAAGACAGATGAAATAATAAACTTCAGATTGAACAAAGCCAACTGATCAAAACAAACAAAAAACGTATATACTTAAGGTTTTATATCTATCTAAAGTAGACTTCTGTTTTTATCTTTGTATTTCATTTATAACAAAATGTACATCAACAGTTTAAAGAGAGAACCCAGAGCTTTGGTTCAACACTGTCCTCGCTTTATAATCTCACATGACATTCATTAGACAGAAACATTAAAGGGATCGTGTCTTACTTGAGAGGTTATGGAGGTAAATTACAGACATTTAAACAGCTTTGTACATAAAAGAAAGAACATTAACGGTGTGCAGTCTGGCCCGTGTCGAGTTTAGTCTGGAAGTTTGAGGTTTGTGGAGTCAGCGAGACATCATTCGCACGAACTCTGTGGAAGGAGAAGAAAGAAAAGCGTTCAGACTGGCGAGTTTGATTCTATCAATTCAAACATTCACCAATCTACACTTTTGCATCATTAAAATTCGCTGTGTTGAGATTGTTGTCATTTTTAGTTGTAAATAGAGCAAATATAATTTTTTTTTTTTTTTTTTTTACCACCTATACTCTGAACCACAGCAAAGAAAAGTGTCAGTTTAAAATGTATGGCACTAGTTTACCTTTTCAGGCCAGTCAAGATGAAACTGGGGTCTCATGTGGACTAAACAGTGTTTGACACACTGGTCCAGTTGTTGAGGTTGTTAAGTGTGTTTTATGCAATTTGTGTCCAAGATAGACGACTGGACGTGTCTCTAAATACCCCCTATCAGCTGCTCCACCTGAAATCTACTTAGCTCACCTTCAAAGTCCACCTGTCCGTCTCCGTTGAGGTCGACGTCTCGCAGGATCTCGTCGATCTCACGGTGGTTGAGCTGCTCTCCCATGAGCTTCTTCATGGCTTCCCTCAGCTCTCCGAGGCTAATCTGACCGTCGCCATCAGAGTCAAACTGTACATTGAGAAAAGGTTAAAATTCAGTTAATAAGTTTATCATTTTGTAATGATCCATCTGCAGTGTAATATCTTGTGGGATGAGCAGCAGACATGATTTGCTGGTGATTCTTTTTTAAGAATCCTTCAGGACTCTTGGGGACTGGCAGTCACCACCTAATGCAGAGTTGAACGACATGAGATTGAAGAACCAGGCAGAATCCTTTACCTCCAGTCTGGGACCAAATTCTAACCTCACTGATGATCAAATGTTCAACACCACAGAGCAGGATTCTTTCAGAATTTTTGATTGGAGATGTTGGAGAGGCCTGAGAGCAGATCTAATCTCAACAAAACTCAACATTTAGGGAGATTAGCTTGAATGTGCTCTTCTTGAGACAGAACCACATCGGCTGAAGAAATTCTGGCAGGATCCAATCCAAACATCGTTTTTTCAGTCTTCTAATCCACCAAATAACATAAAGCAAGAGTTGCTGATAAGAACAAACTTCTCCAGATTCATTCTTGGAGTAACTCATCTAAATAAGACATGACCATGCTTCACTGTTTATTTATCTGCACTTCAGGCGTTTTGTTCCTGTGTGAAGCGATAATGTTGCAGACCTCTTTGAAGGCATCTCTCAGTTCTTTCACTCCGATCATATCTGCAGTCTCAGCAAGCATTTTGGGACCCATCAGTTCCACAAAGTCTTCAAAGTCGACCCGGCCACCACCTAGAGGGCAAGCAAGCACACATCACTCTAAAACACTGATTTAATGCATAAAAATTTAGCATGTGGGTCAAAAAACCGACCCACCAGAGGGTGTAATGGACAGCAGGACGACTAATGCTATGAAAACAACAGGAACTTGATCTTCACCATGTGCTACATGCTACATGCTAAAGAGCTACGCTACAGCGAGCTTTGGTCTATAGTCTACATAATATGCATCCTAGAGTGTGTAAATAAACCACACACACTGCCTGTGTGTACAGTAGACTATGGCTGCAGGATGGAGTGTCGATGTAGAGGCTGTGTGGACATGGTTTGTGGTAACACATAACCTTCACGTATCATTTACCTGTTAAGTACAAATGAGCTTTTATGGCTTATAATAAGTAGGCTACTGGTATCAGTACTCGGTGTAGCGAAAGGTTTGTACTTGTACTCAAACTACAATAAGTGCATAAAATCTTTTACATGAGGTGACTTTATATTTGCTGATTACCAGGTGAATGCTGGGTAAGCTACATGTTCTAGATCACAGCTAAATGACTGATGCTGGTTGCCCTGCACAGAAATACATGGAAGATTTATGGATTATTCAACGTATGCTTCAGTGCTTCAGCAGTCTGTGTTCAGAACTCACAGATCTGCTGGCTGAGCTCGATAAGCTCCATCTCCGTGGGCATGTATCCCATCGTCCTCATGCACTCGCCCAGGTCCTTGCAGCTGATGAAGCCATCTTTGTCTTTGTCGAACTCCCTGAAAGCCTCACGCAGCTCTGCCGGGAACGGACACACAGGAGGAAATCAGAAGGTTCGAAGGAAAAATACAGTACTAGAGATACTAGACAATGTTTCCCTGATATCAGCGACTCCCAGATGGATACATGAGTGTGTGAATGTGGGAATAGAGATGTGTCACACATGCCTCAAAAACAATATATAAATTCTGCCCCCAGTCATGAAGTTAAAATCGTTTGACATGAACCTACATATCATTTGGAAATTGCAAATTCAACTGTTTACACATATTTGTGATAAAATGTGTGTTTTAGTGTTGAAGTGCTGAAGATTCATGGATTCATACCACATGAGACCCATTTAGGATGAACAATAACATGTTTCAGAAAATTTCACAACAAATTCCAAAAAAGTTTGGGATGTGTAAAACATAGTGAAAACCAATAAAGTCAGCAGTTACCCAGCTCAATCTTGAAGAAGAAGTTTAAAGTTAGACTTTAAGATGAAGGACACAACACAACAACACGTCAGTCAACATTGCTGAGTAAATGGCGTCATGACACTACTCAATCATGATGCATTCAATGTCCTGGATTTGTGAGAGGTTTGGCCTGCAGGCAGGGCATTGTGGGTAGTGTGTTGTCCAACACCGCGATGCCGGAATGTGCAAATCCATCCCTGAAAGAGACATCTGGCTGGGAGCAGATGTTTTAAATCCTCCAAGCACTTTTGCTAATTAACCTGATGGCTGCAAAAGGCTTCCAAAGCCGTTTCTCTTTCTACTATTTTAATTTCTCGCCAGTCGTATCTTCATGTCCCATCAGTTTGGAGAAGTGTTACTGTAGTCAAATTTAAAGTGAACCAATCTTTTTTTAATTAAATGAAAAAAAAAGGTTTCAAGTGTCTTCATTACAATGATCCGATTCATTCTGTCGTTAGAATTCCACAAAGAATTTATGAACTGCAGATTTCCTGAGAAATAACAGTGAAACAAAAGAAGACGTGTTTCTGTTCACTTGCTGTGCAGATATTTGTTGGCTTTCTTCAGAAAACTGAGATTCAATGTACATGAACCAGCAGGAAAATGTCATTTTGTCTGAGACTGACAATCTAGGATGTGATAGATTTGCAAAACCTGATGATTTCTCTTTGTGTTTGATCACAACCCTTCAACTCCACTCTGCTGCTCATCCCACAAATGCGTGATTCTCATCATGCGACTGAGGTTTTGTGCAGGTATATTTCTGGGTGGTATACAGTATTTCTGCTACTGTTTGTGTTACAGAAAGTTCAACTGAACAATAAAAAGAGGTGATCTGTGTTTGAACTGGAAAGAGTAATCTTTTCATTTGAAATAAAAAACACAATAATCCCTCACTTTGATCTTGCACAGTTCAAGCCAGAAAGAAAAAAAGAGAAATGTGTCTAAAGTGCGGGATTTTTTTTTTTTTAATGTTTATAAAATCCGGGCTGCAGAGAAAAGCACACACACTGAAACCATCAGAGGGTTGAACAGAAGGGAGTTCAGGAGGAGGAGGAGGAGGAGGAGGAGGAGGAGGATGAAGTCAGAGATGAAGCCAGGATTCACTTTCAGCCTTTGACTTCTCCGTACCTTCCATTTCCTCCGGTCGGAGATCTCTGTCCTGCAGCCGCCGCGTGGACAGAAGACAGGATGCACAAAAAGAGACAGTCAGCTGGGTGAAATGATCAGTTTAACTCTTCTATTTCAGGAAAAGCACAGAAAATACTTGGAATCCTCCCTCGTTTCTGCACTCCTTCAAGCAGAGAGTCGATGATAACATTAACTGATTTTTGATCTGAGTCAAGTTGACTTTTGAGGCAGTCTGCTGCACGTCTGGTGTCTGAACTCCTTCAGCAACTATTCAATCAGCTGTGAACGACCTGCACAGGTGCTGAAATCTGCAAAGGAATCATAAACTACTGTCCACTTCAATACAGTTTACATTCAAAGAGCTGGTGAGGAAAAGAAATTAAACAAAATCCTGAAAGAACAGCAACTTTTTGTGAACTCAGAGCCGAGAAAACAACCATAGATGCAGCGAAGGAGAGTTTGGAGGTAGATGGCTGAAGAGGCAGAGGAGGATGGGATGAGATGGAAACAGATGTGGTGGAAGATCAAGAAGAGATGAACTGCTGATGTTCTGAAGGTTAAAAACACCCAAATCTTTAGTCCTTCGACCCCTCACACTGTTACAGTTACCATAACGATGAATAAGTATTTCAAGAAGAAGGAAATATCCCCTGTGGACTTTTCTACATAAGTAGTTTGTTTGTTTGTTTTTATTTCATTCAGTTGTAACATAAAAAGGCTCCATGTAAATACAGTCACCAACCAAGAGTGAAAGGGAGCAGAAAGAGTTAACACTGGGAGGACAATCACCTAGAATCTTAAAAACCACTGCTGCATTTAGAAAGATCAAATTGTCTTTCTTTGAACACTTGAAGGGTTTTCAGTTGTTTCTTGTGAAGATGTATCATTTTTGCATTTCTTTCAGAAAGTTTTATATTTACAATGCAAAATCTGGAAAATATAATATTAACAGACATTAACAATGGTAGAACACGGCATCCGTATGGGCAAACAACTGCATGGGACCATAATTACAGTGGCTGTCAACTCCACATCCACCAAGTCTAGGAGAATCCAGACCAGGACCAGGACCAGGACCAGGACCAGGACCAGGAGACTCTGGACTGGGAGTCCTGACACTCTGGAGGAACTCATTGTTCTGGTTGTCTCTACTGAGCATGTGCAGTACGACTGTTTCCACCATGGGAACGGGCCGTGAGCGTTTCCAGAAAGTGTCGTTTTCATCTATTTACACGGTGACAGCATTTTAAAAAAGTTCCACCCTGGGATCTGCTTCCAAAAAGTTGTGTTTTCAGTGGCCTTCAGCAGCGAGTGCAGCAGCAATCCAAGTCAAGTAATCTGTCTAATAAGTCACCACCAAAAACACAAAACTGAATCAGGAGGATCTAGAAGCATCTGAGAGAAGACTGTAAACTGTGTGCACATTGAGCTGGCGTGGCTCACACTGCGACGGCGGGAGGAGTGTGTGCAGGATGTGTCCTGTGAGCCCGCAACATCAGCAGCAGGAATAATACAGGCCCGGATTAAAGGATGCAGCCAGAGAACAGTAGCAGGGAGATTACAGCAGTAAATTGTATTACAAATCACGAAGGCTTATCGGTTTTTCATTTCGCTATCTGCCGCTGATTTTTACTTATTTATTTATTTTTTATTAACATCTGCAGAGAAGTCCTGTCAGCCTTCTAATAAACAAGCACCTGTACAGCCTGAACGGCCAGGCAGGCTGAACTTCTGCAGTCTGAATAAATATCTGTGACTCTTAGAATAAGCTGATTTTGTAACTCTGTGTGTCTTCAACAGACCCACAATGAAATAAAATGCACACATAAGATCCTTGTCTGTGCTGTTAATTTGTAGCTCACTATTTCAAGTAAGAAAGGATATTATGGGATTAATTTTCAGCAAAGACGAGCCTCATCCTAATCTGCGTAATCTACCGGGGAATCCCAACCTTTTACCCTTCCTGGAGCCGTCAGTAAGATCAGGAACCTTTTCTGTTCAACTGGTTTACAAGGTGGCAAAAAGTATTGGTGAGACATCATCAATGAAATCCACTGTCAAGAGCCTGAAGCACTGCTTCTCAATGTGTGCTGAAGGAGCTGTATCAGGGAATAAAGAAGTTTGGAACCACTGTTAATTTGTAATATATTAGATAAAATAGGAAATCTTGTGGAGAAAGCAGTTTGTGGATCCTCCAGGATGCCGATGATAACACACCATCCATTCAGCATGTTTGAGTCATTCAGGTGTAAAACGAGTTTGAGACCACTGTTGGATGGAGCTCATGAATTCACCCAGCTGTCTGGAAACATGTCAGAGCGGTGTACTACCGATGAGAACTCAGATGCTAACACTTCAGACTCAAGCTGCTCGACACGTTAACCCATTAATTCACACACTCATTGAACCAATGGCAGCATCTGTTGGTAGGTGTCTGTAGACCTGATGAGAGACCAAACCACCAGTCTAGAAAAGGGGCTGTTGCTCCAAAATATCGACTTATTCACGCATTGCAGAACGACTCCCCGCTGAAAATCCCCTCTAAGTATGGCAGAGGACCCCCTTTCTCATCATGACTTTCAAAAATATATCTCAGCAACAGCAGCAACCTCAAAAGAACCACGGCCGGTTTCCCAAGTCAGCTGCAGAGAGACTACCCTGTTGTGTTCTTGTTGTTACGTGGACCCTCACAGTCCACACAGCGCCATGTGATCTTGGCGGTCCCAGAGGGCTTCAAGACTCCAACGCAGGATCCAGCGACTCTCTGGAGCTTTAGAGTCGTCATACAGCAAGAAATGTGATTTTCTGTGAAGAGTGAATGGCACACATCCTGTTCTGAAGGTGACAGAAATCAACTGTCACATCCTCTGTGCCTTTAATACTTTATTTTAGAGGCAAGAATAACATGCAATGCGACACGATATGAAACAAACAGTATGTACATTAACGATGCAATACTACTGAAGTGATATGAGAAGATACAAATGATGCAATATGATATTAAAATGACACAATACAAAATAATACAAACGACAAAATATGATACAAATGATGACATGATACAATGTGCAACAGCACAGGACAAAGTGTGACAGAAATGATACAATACAATATGATACAAAAGATGCAAAATGACAAACGGTACGATGCAAAACGATACTATATGATATGATGCAAATGATATGATGTCCTTCACCATGCTGTTCAGGGTAGCTGGGAGCTGGAGCCAATCACAGCTCGCTATGGGTGACACAACCTGGACAGACCTCCAGTCCATCACAGGACAAACACAAACACACACACACTGACACACACACACATTCACACTGAAGGGCAAACCTCGGCCATTGAAATTACAGGCATGTAAGAAAACTGGAGGAAGCCAACACACACACTCACACACACACACACACACACACACACACACACACACACACACACACACACACACACACACACAGGGAGAACATGCAGGCTCCACACATAAAAGTCCCGGCCAGTTGTAAAGACACTGATACACTTAAAATGGTTTTGTCTCTAAGGATGATGTGTGACTTACAAAGAGGAGAGACGACAAAACTCCCAAAATACGATTCAACAGAGCAGAAGTGGGCAGATCTTATTGAGAAACCTCCTGGAGAAGGCAGAATCAAAACTTGATCTGAAATCTGTTCAACATGATTGTATCTCCTCATTAAACCCAGTTTGTTTACATGTATTGATCAGCGATGATTCCTGTTCTGCATCAGTCTTCTGCTACACTTTAATCCTTAAAGGACCTATATCATGCAAAATCCACTTTTTTAAGGTTTTATTCATGCCCCAAAGTTGAATTCCCTTAAAAACCACCCCCAAAATGTTATTTGCGTTCTTCCACACATGTCTGAGTAATCTCTTTCAGTCTGCTGCTCTCTACAGCAGCCCCTCCCTTCAGGTAGAAAACAGCTCGTTTGAAACTCTTCAAACCTAAGTACGTCACAAAAGTTGAACTCCTCCCCGCCACTCGTCTCCCACCCCACCCCCGTGCAGACAACACGCCAACTGTCCTCTGACCAGCATGCAGCTGATTTGCATTTTCCACTGAGGATCCCCCCCCTCCCCCTCCCCCCCCCCCCCCCCCCCCCTCCCCCCGGCAATCAGCGTTGCCGCTTTTTGTATCTCCGATTACGGAGATAAACTTTAACCCTCGTCTGAAAGCAACAATCAAGCAAGAGCAAGAGTCTGAAGGGTCTGCGCTTGGTGAGTTTCTAACAGGAAAAGACGTTTTCGTGTGTCTTTCCGTGTAGACAAGCTAAAGCTAAAGCGCTAAAGTGCGCTAACCCCCTTAGAGACGCTAACGTAGCTCCGATTGGTTGAAGTACGCTGTCAGTCAAAGTCCACAGGGGGAGAAGCGGGATTTTCAGTGAAACAGAGCATTTTCTCTTCCGGGTTTCAGAATTAACCTCTGAAAATCCTTTATTTAACACAAAATGACTTTTCCTTAGCGCCAAAAATAAACTATTACCATGTTAATGCCAATAATAGGGTTTGGACTAGCTAAAAAAGCATGATACAGGTCCTTAATTTGTTCTCCAAAATCTGACTACACAGATTTATCTTAAAAAAAAACGACCTAATAGTCTCGTCAAAATTCTGCATTCTTAACATCTTCTTTTTTCTTCATGCAATGGATTTTTTTAACATTCATAAATGTCACTGACTACTTGGACATTATTATGTTATAGACATGATACGACCCCAGGTTGTGTAATTCACATTAAATTAAAGTATATATTTGATTATATAATTATATTAATTATTGCAAAAGGTCAGAGTTATTGTCGCTACTTTTCAGATTTGACTGGATGTTTCCTTAGTCGATGCACGTTGGTTCACTTGATATAATTTCTTGATCAGTTCATGAAATTCTGCATTTCTTTTCTTGCTGTTTAACAGAGTTATAAAACATGTTTTTGTTGATTTGTTACATGAAAACCAGTCATGACATACTGTGAAAGTTGATGGAAATGTCATTTTTCATGGTATTGACCCTGAAAGTAACCTGAGCTCTCTGCTGCTCAGTGAAAACACACACTCGGTCAACTCTAGACGACAATAAGAGAATAAATACTGAATATAAAGAGGATTTCACACATTTCAGTCTCTCAGTATTCCAGTATTTGTCCTTCAGATGCAGCTGCAGGTCGCCCAGCGTGTCTTCAGGGGTCTTCAGCACCACCTGCTCACTGACCACACCACTGCTCCACTGCTCTAATGGCTCTCTGCAATTAGCCAGGGAAGGACTGTATTTCATTTTGCCACCTCTGCCTTGCCTTCAGGAGACATTAATCTGACAGAGGAGCGGAGCATTAAACCACCGGCTCCACTGCACAGTCTGATTCATGATGTGAAACAGTTACAGTGTAGAAGTTCACCTGTTCCTGACCCTGCTCCACATTTTACAGCTGGTGACTCTGAAAGGTGAAGATATCACCTCTTTAATTCTTTAATTCTTCACCATTTCTATCTGCTTCTTTTTTCCTTACTTCTCTATTGCTGGTTGATCTTGACATCACCTTCACTTGGACAATATGAGAAGAAATGAAAGGATTCTCTGATTATATATCTATCTATTTGTGTGTGTGTGTGTGTGTGTGTGTGTGATACATACGAGCTGGCTCTGTGCGAAGCCCTGTCTGAGGAAGATACAGGCGGGCCCCACTATGTTGTGCAGCATGTTGCAGTTCTTAACCAGAGCGCAGAGCGGCTCATCGAACTCCCGCTCGCTGCCTCCTTCCTCCTCGTCCTCCGTGTCCGCCTCCACCTCCTCCCCCTCGCCACCTCCCAGGCCCCCCAGCACGGCGGCCGCCAGCGGGGCGCCGCTCCCCTCTGTGGGCGACCTCGCCTTGGAGAAGATCATGAGTCCAGGTTAAAGACTGTTAAACTAATAATTCTGTCATGGTGACGCATCAGGAATCAGAAATCCGTCAGTTACGTGACTGACTGACTGAGAAATCCCTGAAGCCCACATTCAAGAGTTCTTACCTTTTTCCTGTTGCTGTTCTTTTTAGAAGCCTTGTTGATGTTTCCCATCACCTCCCTCCCTCTCCTCCTCTGCTTCTCCCAGGTTTCTACTCTTTTTCACCTTTCTCTGCTCGAACGCTACATCAAGGTCCAGAGTCCATATTAGATCCAGAGCGTCTCAGAGTGTGACCCCGCCGTGTGACCCCGGCGAGGCGAAGGCCAGCGCTGCCGCTCCGACCAGCGGCGTTTTACCCAAGACTAGCAGCCGCGTCCCAGATCCCGGCGGTCCGGCGGGGGGCTGAGCACCACGGCCGTCCCACGCCGCATTAAACGGCGAGATCCTATAGGCTGCTGGAGGCTGCGGCGATGAGCTCTGAAGCGTTTAGCGTGGTGCTGGTAGGGCGGCGGCCGGGCGGCGGGGGGATTGACGGGGCGGGGTGAGAGAGGGCTGCAAATCTGGGCTGGAACAACCTGCTGCTGCTGCCAGGCCCGGCCTCTGATTGCATGACTCGCCCATCTCCCTCTCTCTCTCTCTCTCTCTCTCTCTTCCTCACACACTATGTTCTCTGTCCCTGTCTCTCTGTCACCCCCATCTCGCCACCAGTGATCCTTTGAATTTGGACCAACTTAATCCAATCCATCACCGCCACCATCCCCTCTCTGCCGGGGAAACATCGTGCTTACGCTCTGAAAATGACTGTTCTGGCATAACGAGAGGGACAGAGGGCGATGAGTGTGTGTGTGTGTGTGTGTGTGTGTGTGTGTGGTTGGGGGGGGCAGATTTATAGAGGCAGGGCTTGCTGCCGGTTTAATCCCCGGCATTTCAGATTAGAGGGAAAGAGCCATGTTGACAGGCTAAAGAGAATATCAGGGCTTGAAGAGGGAGAAACGGAATCTCCGTCAAAAGTAAAAAGACAAAGAGAAACAACTTTAAAGAATCTGAAATAAAGAAAAAAAAAAGATCCCAACATCCTCCACTGAACACCCTCATCCTGTCACTGGCAGTGAAAATACAAAAACTGGCAGAAAACGAAAAAAATAAAACTTCAGGAGCCACAAAATCCAGCAAGTCCTTGAATACCAGCAAGAAAGTTTTAAATAAAATGTGAAAATGTTATTTCTCTGACAGATTTCTATCTCAAGGCTTACTATCACATCAAAACTGATGTCAGAGTTTACAGAATTGTATTATATCAAGTTTCATTTGGTTTTACAAGCTTGGTAAGAAATGAGCAGGGTGGTTTCAACCAGACGGGTCACCTTTGACCTCTCATGTTAAGCTGCACTGAGAAGATGCAAACTCCACACTTCAGTCATGCTTCAGTGTGCAACCAGGGATGAATATTCCAGTTGGAGCTCATCACTTCTGCTCAGTATTTCTGTTTTCGTTCCAAGCTGCTCCTCAGTCGACCACACGGCAAACAAGAGGCAAACATCCACACACACCCACACACACTCTGAAATGAGTTCAGTGAAGTCGTCACTAAACCTACGCTGTGACTGAGACCAGAAGAGAGGAAGTAAAGCCCGGTTTACACCACGACGTGCTCAAGTGAAGACAGTAAAAACGTCACTGTTTCGGGAGTTCTTTTACACGACAGCGGTTTGTTGTCGTCAACCACTTGAAAAGTATGTTTTATCTTTAGCTTCAATAAACTAAAAACAGCCTAACTGAAAGCTATAAATGGATGCCAGTCGATTAATGTGCTGGAAACTCAACACTCTGCATCTCATTTTCCAGTCTGAACACATTCTGTCTGGAGTCATGATTCCCACTCCGCCCCTGCCGGTGCCGTCTGTTCGGACAGGATGTGAACATCAGTGTGTGGTTGTGGGTCTGATGGGACTAATCATGTCGTGTGGTGTTGTGCGTCTGCCAGAGATTAGCACAGTTTGAGCGAGGTCAGTGCAGAGCAACTCCACCTCTAATCCTGCTCATTTTAGGAGAACTGGCACATTTTTCTACATTTCTCCATATTCACTCGTTGGGGTTTGGGTCAGCCCCTTCCGCCCGGCGGCCTCCTCAGTTTATGGTTTTGTCTTGGTTTGTTTAGAAATCACTTCAGAATCCAGTCATTATGCATCCTCAGTGATTATTGTCGAGGGTGGAACCTGCAGTTAGCTTCATATTATCAGGGATACTAAACTCATAAAGCAACCGAACACGATGATACTGTACTATAGAGGTGGATGAGGAAGAGAAAAAAATGGAAATGTGAGGCGTAGAGAGACATAGAGAGCGACACGAGGAGCAGGAGGTCAGTTTGGGTCAAACGTCTGACTTCTGATCGATTATTCTGACAGCAGGGTTCAAGTTACAAATGAAGCCATTCCTGACATTTCCAGAGGACCTTCCCAGTTTTGATGCACTCAGTTATTCATACTTTTACTGTACACATTTTAAACTTTCAGCTTTTTCCAAAACCGGCATCATTTCTTTCCACTGCTTATTTTGCTCATTTATGTCATTTGAATGTTTATTATCCACTATAAGGATGTAGGATTCACTCCTCTGCAACTTAATGATCATCGGAATTAAAAGAAACAAACACAAAATTGACAGAGATCTGTAGGAACTAAACCATAAAAAACCCAATAGCAGTTACATCAATTTAAAAGATGATTTGAAAAACCAGAGAGCAAAAGAATATGTAATTTAATATTAAAATCCATTAAATTGAATGAAAAAAATAACATTTATATCTAACCTACAAAAAAAAAAAAAAAAAACACTGTAACCAAAGCTTTATACTGCATTTCCATTTCAAACTAGACTAAAATATGTGTCTTTGTTCATGCTTGGGTTGCAAGTTTAATAAAGTATTTTCTATTCTAATTGCTGTGATTATTGAAACGTGTGTGCAGAACGGAAGGCCTCATTTAATCCCTTTAGATTATCAGTTCACCTCTGATTGAAAACAAACAGGACATAAAATGAGTTTGATAGTTTGCAGCAGACACCAGATTTTCCCTTCAGCGTGCAGTGCCGCTGTATGTCCAGCAGGAGGCGCCAGACTGTGAATTACAGAGATTACAAAAACTCAGTTGTAATCCTCTCGCGCCACCAGCAGGTGTCAGTCTCACACCTCAATCTGATTTTTTAAAAAAAGATTCATTCAGATCCATCCAGGGATCAGAGAGCAGGACGGATTCAGACTGATGTGATATTTTAACACATTCAGATAAATGATGAAGACAAAGCGAAGCCGTCTTTTCTACAGGAAATGAAATAAAACTGGATGAGGCAGAACAAAGGGATTTAAATCTTCAGTGTCTCGGTTATATAATAGCGTGTTCCTTCCAGCTGGACACAGCACTGATCAGGAAATGGAAGATTCGGCCTTGTAAAGGCTTTTTTTCCCTCTCTTTCAAACAATAGCAGGATGTGTGAGATTAAAAAACATCTTCAGGTGGGATTAAAGAGTTGCAGAAGAAGCTGTGGGATCGCACTCGTACTTTTGTTTTTTTTCTACTTTCAAATAAAATCTGGACACCTGGTGTGAACACAAAGCTTTTAAAACCCATCAAAACCGAGCAGCTGGGCGAGAAGCGACTCTCCATCCCTCGACAACAGATGCCCCAGAGGCCGGGCCGGAGGCCAGGCCAAACAGGAAACCCGGCGCCGCGCCCTCAACAACATGGTGGACGCGCTCCAGCAGCGGGGATTTTTCCCTGGCACGCCACGCTCGCCGCTGCGCCGCACGGTGGGTCAGACGGTTTGGACGAGAGCAGGAGAATCACTGTTTCTACGTGTTGACACACAAACACAAATTCAGCGGGAGGGTCATGTGAGGGAAGTAGGCTGCAGGCGCTCAACTCCACAGATGGACAAAAAAAATCCCAGTCGTCATGATATTCTGACTGTAATAATTCTATCTCCAGAAGTCAGAATTGATTTAATGGACGATGAGGAGAGGAAACTCAGATGAACTCCTCTGTGTGGAGCAGTAAGGTGGAGCCACAATAACCTTAAAATTCAAACTTTTAAGTTTTTCTTAGTTGTGGCACATGATGAAAATATGGATATTTTCACCACGACTAAACACTAATTCCCCTACCACAACCGAAAACTACTACATTCTGAGAAGAAGAACAATTGTATAGAAACTTTCTGGTGCAAAATGCAGAAAAATATACAAAAACTCAAACCAAAGTCCACAAATCAATGTTTTTTTTTTTTAAATTTTGGTGGTTTGGCCAGATTGGAGCCTCATGAGGGCCAGTTTTGGCCCACAGGTCTTACGTTTGAAACCCCTGCTATAGAGAGCTGTTTACTAATGTAGGAAGACTTAAAAATCTCATTTTTTTTCACAATCAGCAGCTTAAAAAACTGTGATGCACAAACATCTGGCTAGATTTCTGTAGCTGATGACAGAATCATTGTGAAAATCATTTCCCTGCAGTTTCACAAGTTCTTTTAAAACCAAAGAGCCTGTTTTTGAACAACCAGATTTGCTTCTTTTGCATTGTTTTTTTTTCCATCAAAAAGTGTAACTTTTCCCTGATTTTTTGCAGTTCTAAACATCATGTAGATGCATAAACTGTCAACACGCAGCAGAGTGTCGCTGTGAGAAGGCCTCTCTCTTTCATCAGTTTCTCCATCATGACCTGCCTCATAACGCCACTAAATAAAGGTCGCTGGCCTTTTCTCTTGCAGGTTCTGAGCTGCTTTGTTCAGATTTTCCCTCCTAGACCAGAAACGACAACAGCATGCCTGCTACATGGATCTCTGATTGATTAAAGTGTTTGTGAGGTTGGAAGAGGATCACTTTACTTTGACAGTGTTAAAATTCTATTCAAATTACCTGCATAAAATGTTCATATTTAATGCAAATTTCCCAGAAAAATCATGCATAATTTCCGATAGAAACCTTCCTAAAGAGTCAGTGTACCTGTATAAAATGTCTATGAGCTTAATACACATCTAATAAACATGAACAATAACTGCTGGACACAAATTTGTTTTGTCAACCAATAAACTGTGGTTAAAACATATTCAAGTACAGCCACGCTGTCAGTTATGTCATTTCAAAACACATTGCAACGACAAACATTAAGGTAATTACAGTACAGTGGTGTCTGCGGATTAGGAAATCTCGCGTCACAAGGGGCGGGGCCTGGTGACGTGGGGAGGTGTGGTGCACTGACGGTTAGGGTTAAAAAGGTGGAAGGAAGCTGAGCCAATACAGCTAATAAGATGCCAAAATGCCAAATTTACACGTATTTTGCAGTATAAATAGAATTAAGTTATGATTCTAAAGGAAGTAAAGGCGATTAACAAGTTTAAAGTGCGAGTAAAGCTACATTCTTTTCTCCAAAATATCTATGAAAGTATATAAAAATATGAGTTAACGACAGTAATTAGAGTTTCCTGATGCTTTAAGGCCAGTTAAACTGTAATATTTTAATTTTAATCACTTTACTGAGAGAAAATGAAGAACAGCTCACACGGTTCAGTCTCTGTAAACATTTTATACATAATCCATACGTAACTTTCTGACCTTTAACGCGAGATGATCTGTCTGGAAAATGAACAAATACGTGAGATAAGAGATGAGAAATGAAGTTTCCTCCTGTGACAATCTGACCGTGAGCGGCATTATCGACGAGCCGCGCGACTCGTGCTTTAAAGCTGAACGCAGCAGAACTCAGTGAAATGAAACGACCTTAAGCCCTTTCAGCTTCATCCATCAGACGAGAGGAAATATAGTGATGAAACAAGGATTCACCCTCTCACCATCATATGTATAAACACTTTCATTTCAGGGCAATGTTACGATTTAAAAAACGTTCAAAACTAGTAAAAACTTATCTTTCTTCGCTTATGTTCTTATTTATTTCTTATTTATTTATTGTACAACAATTATCCACACTTCCACAGCCTAAATTTATAAATATTTTAGCTTTCTAAATATTTACATCCTGGATATTCATTTAATAGAGACTAAGTATGTTCAAATTCTGTGAAAAGAGCATTTTGTCTTTACTCGACTTTGTGTTTTTTTGCAATATTAATTAATGCAAATAGAATACAATTTATTTTAATTCATATTTGATCTCAGGGCATCAAATTTCTCCAGTAAATAATCAAAGTGAGGACTGCAGAGATCTGTGGGAGAGAGAGATCAATGTCTTCATCTAATTTTTTAAAATCATTTTTAGGAACAGTCCATTCAGTAACACCACACAGGAGATCAGATTAGAGATTACATTAAAGCAGTGGATCACTTCTTACATTAGTTTATTGTGGGATGTAATAAAAGAAAATCCAACTTACAGTATTTTTGCTTTTGTTTTTTAGGTTAGACGATGAAATATCAGTTTTTACCGCGTCAGCAAAATAAATATAAATCCATCAAACCAATCTGTTTTAAACTCAATTACAACCTGCCACAGTCACATGCCATGTTCATGTTTAGGATGTTGTGTGTTTGTGTGTGTGTTTTACACACTGTAGGCTGTGCAGGCTCGCTCTGCTCGCTCTGGTTCATGTTGGTCTTCTTCTGTCATCCTGTGTTTCTGTGCGGTCGCTCCATAGTGTCTCAGGCTGCGGTTCAAGTGAAAACACATTTGTTTTTGGCATTTTCGTTTTGGAAAAGTTTCGCTTCTACATGGAAATGTCTTGAAAGTGATGTAGTTAACACGCCGGGCTACTAGTTGGCACTGTTGGCTGTTTTTTGTCATGAAACCACACATAAGTGTACGCAGAAAACAGTACACTATCAGCATTAACAATGGCTGAACAGGATCTCGTGGAAAAGTAACGAACTGTTGCGTTTTCTGAACCTTTCCATTTTATTTTGACATGATGTTGAAATCAGTCTCTGCTGAAGGAGCACGTTTGACATTTAATGCATCTTCAACTTCAGACTGTGAATAAAAGCAGCTAAAACATAAAGCGAAAAGTGATTTCAGGTTCTAAGTTATGTTGGTTTTTAGGTTAATTGAGCAAAAAACAGAGTCAGAAGCTGAAAAAAAGAGACTTTTTTTGGAGATTTCAGCCTGGTTTTTTTCGGTATCTGTGTCAAAAACATGAAATCTGTTGTAGAAGAAGTGCTGATCCAGTCAACAAAGGATTTTCTCCTGTGTTCTGACATGGTTTCACAGCCTGAGGCACATACGGCGCTGCGCTGGCCCACATCCACTGCTCTCTCCCAAACGGAGGATAATGCCGTTTGCACCTGTCCACATTTCATTCCTGACCTAAAAGTTAGATCCCGGTTTCCTCCTGGAGGTCCTGGAGGTCCGATGGATTAGAGGCCCTCTCCCAAAAACAAAACAAAAACACGAATAGATAAATAGATAAAATGAGGATGAAGGGATAGAAAGTCCCGGGAAGGTCAGAACTGCTTGTTCTTTATCTGAGTATGAAGCTCCGTCATTATCAACCATCAACTAACCCACTTTTAAATCTGTCCTCTAAAGCCGCTCTTCTTTTAATAACAATGTCCTCATCAGCGCTCCAGGAATCACGCTGCAACTTTTAATTACAATAATGTACACAAGGAAGTTATTCCCATTTCAGACCCACTGCTAACGGATCATTGTATTGTGATTTTTTTTTTTAATCACTCTGTTTTCTATCTAATCTAATCTAATCTAATCTAAAAGGTGCAAACAGAAACTAACGAAATGCGATAATGCAACCAGGAACCAGATGAAAATCCCCTCAATCCTCTGACTTTATTCGTTGAAATCAGTCAAACACACAAATTCTTCTGTGAGGCAAAGATACAGAAACCCCAGACGCTCAGGCCACCGTCAGAATCCATGTTTCTCCGAGTTTTAGCGAGTTCTGCGGTGACACGCAAAACTTTCTGACATTGTTTGTTCTCGTATAAAAAGGCTCTCAAAAACCAACAGAAGTTCTCGTCTTAAAAACGAGCCGAAATCAAAAACCAAAGAAAAATCACGAAATCCAAAGAAATCCACCTGAGGAAATGTAGGAATGATTTCAAACCAAAACAAGCGGGAGGCGAGGGAGTGTGAGTGTGAGAGGCTGATCGGATCGGTCTTCTCTCCAACAGAAAACACTTTCACCTTTTCTCTGTTTTCAGGCGTGAACACATTTGAAGGCTGAGTTTGAATTTACAGCCTTTTCAGCTCAGCTGTGACGTTAAATCAGTGTGAATTCCTCCAAAGCGGGATGAAAGACTCAGACTGAAAAGAGAAAAAGCAGTGAGGAGAAGAAGGTGAAGCAGTCAGTGTTGACTTGTTCAATCTGCCAGACACGATCGTTAAACTGAGTAATTAAAGTCTGGGATCAGCTGCAGTGTCACTGATTAACGCCCGTTCACTCGTTCATCCTCCTTCATCCTCTGTGTCTGTGAGAGAAAAACCAACAACAGCCTGAGATTGAACTGCACTCCTTCAAGTTGAGCTCTTCCCTCACAGAATGTCTCGTTCATTCCAACTCTAATCTCTCTTTAGATCATAATCAATCCCGTCTCTCCGTCTCCGTGACGTCCAGTCATCCGTCAGGTCCAGCCTCATCCCACCCCTCCACCCCCCCTCCACCCCCCCACCCGTCGCTCTCTCATCATTCAGCCCATCTGTTGCTCCCAGCCGGAGTCTCTCGCTCCAGCAGGGAGGTGAAGGACAGGAGAAAGATCCGGCAGCAAACAGCACCTCTGGACGAACGTGCAAACTACAGCAGTCTGTTTAAAAACAATAAATCCTTCCTGAGGTCAGAGGTCAACTCCGCAGCTCCATGAAGGTTTTTCAAAACTTTGAGTTGATCATTTTTCTCAGTCTTTATGTTTGTTAAACATTTGCACCAGACTCATTTTCAAAAGAAGGGAAATGAATGAATGAATGAATGAATGAATGAATGAATGAATGAATGAATCAGATGTCTGCTGCAGGTTGGGTATAATCCTCCGTCATATCATTCAGACTCAGAAGTCAGCTCAACTCAGCTCAGGAAGATCAAGCAAACCCAGCGAGAGAGAAATCCACCCAAGAGCTTCTTCCTGTAGCGGCGCTAGCCGCTCCCGTCCTCACTGGAAACAACATGAGATGCAACATTTCCTGATTCGAGACTCACGGTCTCACATTTATTGTTCCCGATTCATTTTTCTCAAAATATCAGAAACGTTTGAAATGCCAAGGAGACAAAACACTTTGCCACCAACTGTGAAGCAAAAAGCTAATTCCTGTCACAAAAAAAATCACATTTTAAAGTATAAAAATCCATGTAATAGTTCAAAAAGTTTAGTTTTTACTTGTCTTAGACTAACCAGATGTGTTGTAGAGAATTAAAATAGTCTAAACCTTTCAAAAGCCAAAGAAAGGAACTTTTCTTTTCTCATGATAACATATGGATCTGCTCTGAAAGCTGCTGCTCTGGTATCTGTTTGACTTTAAACATGCCAACACGAGAAAGTGGGCATTTTAATGCTTTTAGTTTATTCTTTATTTCTTCATAATGTGATGATTTAACCTCATATCAAACACCAAAACAAGTTAAAGCAGACTGAGGCCTCGTCTTCTGTGTGTCTGACCGGTGAACCAGAACCGGATCACCTTCACAGTCAGTCTGGAGTTCCTCTTTGCTGTGGGTGAAGTGTAAGTTGTGAAAAAGTTTTTTTTTTTCTTTTTTTTCCAAAATGTTTCACAGTTACTCCTGAAAATGACTCCAATCTCAACATGAAGCCAAATTTCATAAAACCTTCTGCAAAATGCAATGAAATTAAGAAAAAAAAGTCACCTCCAGCTGTGTCATTTTGCATGTTGGAGGCCAGTTTGAAAGCAAAGAGGAAGCTCAGATTTCAGTTATATTGTGTCCAAAACACTAAAGAATTTTTTAAAACAAAAAGCCAGTGTTATATTTGAAATATTTCAATGTTCTTGGTGGTTTGGCCAGATCGCAGCCTCTTCTGGGCCAATTTTGGCCCACCGACCTTATGTTTGACAGTTTAAAACCCTTCCTGTCCTCATTCTGCCCCCTCAGACCTGGAAAGCTGCGTTTCTCTGTGGCGTCTGACTCCTCCTCAGCATGTCTCTGATCCGTTTGGCTGACGTGGATCAAAACACGAACCATCCTCCTGTCTGGCCGTTTCTCTCCACGTTCCTCCATACGGAGCTGAACTGGAAAGAGAATAATCCCGTCATGTTTGTCTTTGGGTGGTGGTCACTCCGGGGTCAGAGGGCCGCTCCAGGTTACTCAGATCTCCACAGCTTATCATCCTGCGTGTCTTATGTAACTCATGATGCTGAAAAGTTCCTCTTCATTCAGACCAACACAGCAATCCTCCACGTTCAGTTTGACACAGTTGTTAACGAACGCAGAGAAACAGACACCAGACGAGAGCTTAAGACCTCAGAAAGATTTAGATTTATCCCTCAAGTTAATTCATAAGACATGAAACAAACTGTACGTCTGCTCTGTTTAAACTCTGCTGAAAGACTTTATTTCAGTTCAGTAACTAGTTGATTTAAATGATTCCCTTTCATCACTACAGATTGTTTTTCATGTACTTTATTTAACCTAAAATGTTAAATTGACTGTGTTGCAGCTATGGCATCAATTAAACAATCAATTAAAGGAATCAGAACAAAGGGAATCGATAAAAATGGACAATATGTATTGTTTATGCTACTTATAAATAACTGAAGATAGGATGAATAAAAAGGAAATGATGAAATTACACATTAACCATTTGTAATTCATCATGTTGGCATTTCACGTTTCAAGTTCTTCGCTACAAAGAGTTTTGTACCTATCACTTACGGTGTGTCCTTGTTGGTGCAGTTTAGTCGTGAATTACAATGCTGATGGTTCAACATGCCTGTTAGTTAACAATTAACAAGAAACCAGCTGGAATTAGCAATTGCAATGCATCTCCTGTTCTTGATGGTGATAAAACAAACTTTTTGTAACCCTGCAACTCCCAGGACTCCCTTGAAAAAGAGGTTTTTAATCTCAATGGGACTTTCCTGGATAAATAAAGGTTGAATAAAAAATAATAAAATAAAATAAAACTATCCAAACTCCAGTGATGTGAAACACATCCCTCTAGATTAGCTCTGAGAAAGATTACGGTCCAACTCCACCATCTCTTATCAGTAAAAACAAGTCAAGGTGAAGTGGAATACTGACAGTAAAGCACAGGTTTCCACTTTTCACCACTTCAGAGCAGAAAAAAATCTTCCACATAGTGAAAAAACTGCCATGTTTTTCTCTGAAATGTCCTTCAAACTTTGTCCAAACGCCCCCTGCAGCGCGGCTGTGAGGGTAGTGTGAGAGCACCCAGCTCGCCTCTCACTCGCTCAGGATGGAAACCACAGAGACTCTGGTGTGGATGTGGACGATGAATGTTTTGTTTTGTTTCCTTGCAAACCCAGCTGAGGGGCCTCAGCTTGACCACGGTCCTCGGTGGAGATGCCAGCCTCAGCGTCCTACCTGTCCGAAGACCGAGTCCACGATGGGGCGCAGCTTCCTGCGGTCCCCCTCCTGCAGCCACAGGTCCTCGGGGTCTCCCACCGGGGAGGACAGGCTCAGGGTCTTGGCCTTTTGCTTCGGGGGCCGCTTCATACTGGCTGAACTCCATCGCCTGAAGGACTCGATCTTCTTCTTGATGGAACCCTGAGGGAAGGAGACGAGGCAAACAACAGCTTACTGATGGAGACGCAGTCAAACAAAAAAAAAAAAAGCAGGTGAACTCTTGTTTCATCTCAGCGATCAGACCTGTCAGACCAGTCGACATGCACTGACCTTCTTCATCAGCTTCCCCTCAGGCACCTCCATGGACGACACGCTCTTCACGTCAGTCATGTCTGCGGCCCAGCTTCATGCACACAGGCGTCCTCTTCCTCTGTGTGCCACGCTCGCGTCCACTCCGCCTCTTTATCCCTTTCTGGAGCGTCCGGCGCTGCTCGGTAATCTGAGGCGTATCTCCCACCGCTGTCGCTCCTCCTTCTCCTCTCTCATCCCTTTCCCTCGCTCGGCTCTGTCCATCTTTTTCCTCCCTCCTCCCACATCTGCGTCCATCGCTCAGCTTCCCATCTGCTCCTGTGTGTGTGCGTGTGTGTGTGTGTGTTACCGTCACACACACCTGCTAATTTATCCAGGTGAAGCTATTAAATCATCATTGCTTATGTTGCCTGTTTTCCTCTCTAAACGTCAGTGAATGTGTGTTTTCTTTCGTTTGGTTGATGTTGGTTGACACAGCAGCATCCTGAAGCTGACACATCCAGAAGCAGTGTGTGACTGACAGGCTGTCAACACGTATCTTTTGTCTTTTTAGCCCAACACTGTTTTTGACTGTTTTCTGTCCACGTATGTGACATCTCCAATAATCCCCCCCGTATTTATTTTTTTCCTCCCTCACTCTCACTCTCTCTCTCGCTCTCTCGCTCTCTCTCTCTCTCTCTCTCTGATCTGGTCTGCTCCGGTGCTGATGTGGGCTTGTCCTCAATCCTCTGCACTTTATGTGCTTCCTATTGTTCGTCACACTCCCCATATGGGAATGTCCAGGGCGCGGGTGTACGAGCACACGCGTGAACACGGCTCACACGTGTGCAGAGTGGCGGCGTCTGCCTGGTCTTCAGCCAAGAACTGAAGCTTTTTGGAGGGTGAAGGGAAGACACTTTCATTAACTGTAAAATAAGGAATGCAGGAAAGTTAGAGAACATCAGTTAATGAGAGATTAGGAAGAAGATAGAAGGAGCTCAAGACTGCGAGAAGCAGCTCAGAAGAAGATAATCCAGATGAATGAAGATGGATGATAGATGGATGGATGGATGATGGATGGATGAATGGATGGTGGATGATGGATGAATGGTAGATGGATGATGGATGTATGGATGTATGGATAGTGGATGAATGGTGGGTGGATGATGGATGGATGAATGGATGGATGGTGGATGATGGATGAATGGTAGATGGATGATGGATGGATGATGATGGATGTATGGATGGATGGTGGATGAATGGTGGATGGATGATGGATGGATGGTGGAAGGATGGACGGATGGATGGATGGATGGATGAGTGGATTGTGGATGGATGGATGATGGATGGATTGTGGAAGAATGGATGATGGATGGATGATAGATGGACAATGGATGGATGGGTGGATGCAGGGATGGATGGATGGATGAATGAGTGGTTTTTGGATGGATGATGAATGGATAGATAAATGGATGGATGAATGGATGGATGATTGATGGATGGATGAATGGATGGATGGATGGAGGATGGATGGATTGTGGATGGATGGATGGATGGAAGGATGGATGGATGGACTGTGGAAGAATGGATGATGGATGGATGATGGCTGGATGGATGATGATAGATGGACAATGGATGGATGGGTGGATGCGGGGATGGATGGATGATGGATGGATGAATGGTGGATGGATGGATAATGGATGGATGGATGGTGGATGGATAGCATCCAGATTAGCATCTCTTCCTAGCATCCGACTGCTTGTTAGTCATTGATCTGCTTCCTCTTATTGTCATGAATTCATAAATCCTTTACAGAAGATCTGACATCCAGACTATAAAGCATCTTAATCCCACTATTTCTTTTAACTTCAGATAGCGTCGAGATTGTCACACGTCTTCCTCCTAACTGATGTAATTCCAGCTACAATCCAGATTACAGAACACCGTCCCGCCGACTGATGAAAACAACGTTGTTTCAGAAAAGGTTTTATGTGTACACGACAACAGCTTAAAAACAAAAATGTCTCTTTTGACGGAAATGGTAGAAATGCTAAAATCTAGGTAGTTATCATGTTGGGCCATGAGTTGGCGTGTTGTTTTTATTTTAAAACCACACACAGAAGCTGCAGCAAGCAATACGCTATAAACATCAACAAGTTGGATTGCTGTCATGGTGACTGTCAACTCCAAGTCCAGGAAAACATGGACCAGAACCTGGACCAGGTGAACCTGGACAGGGACCAGGACCAGGAGAATATGGACTGAAGTCATGACACTGGAAGAAAACATCGTTCAGATTGTTTGTCTACTGAACATGTGCAAAAGCAGCATTTCTGAAAAGTTCCGTTTTCCCCTACCGCTATCCTCTTGTTCACCGAGGTGAGCTCCAACACATGGCGGCTGAACTGTGGGGCTAAAATATGCTCTAATGTCAACAGTTGAAACACATCTGTTACTCCAACCACAAAAAAACAGTCCTCATCAAACCGTGAATCAATTCTAATCAATCAATTCCCGAATCTCTTTCGTTTTCTCTGTTACAGAACAGTGTTTTGAATATTCTCAGGTAATAAGTTTTTCTTTGCTTTATAAATAATTTTAGTAGTTTTAAACTCCACAAGATCCATAAAATTTTAAGTTTTATGACTGTGAGAAAAGTGGATTTGTATTTTCTTGAAAGCCAAGCAAAACTATCTGCTTCAGAAAGCAGAATAAAGTCACAAACCAGTTCACACATGCAGGACTCCTGTGCAGAGGCGGAGCGTGAGTCTCAGTACAGAGGGGGCGGAGCATTCTCAACAGGCCCTTATGATAGTAATTTTACCATTCAAACAATCCCTCATTCTACCATCAAACAACACACTAATGCTCACTTTTATTGAGCCAAGCAAACCTATATGCCTCAGAAAGCAGAATAAAGTCACAGACCAGTTCACAAACTTGTTCTAAAGAGCAAATACACATATGCACGCACGCACGCACGCACGCACGCACACACACAGACAAATGCAGCCTGACAACTGTCAATCTCAGAGCGTCCGCTGTCCATGGTGCTGAAAACTCTGATTAAAAACTCACTGGCTAAATCTGTTGCATCTTTGATACAGCTTAAATATAAAATGAACACAGCTGGTCTAAAATTACACAATCTATTCAGATAGATATAGACACAGCTATCTATATCTTTTGGAATTCACGTATATTAGAAAAAAATAGACTCAGCTGTCTCTTATAGTTGAGAGCAACACAAGGCACATTCAAATAGGCAGGTGTTTAAGACCACAGCATTCTGATAAAGATAATATTTTTGAAGGTTTCACTGACTCACCAGTGGCTCCGATGTTAGGTTTTGGGTAGTACTGCTAGCGGCTAGCATAGTGTTTAGCATACTGTTTAACTTCCCTCCAAAGAGTTCAGATCAAGTGCAAAAGAAAAAACTGGTTCATGCCGCACAGCCAATCAGCGCTGGCTTACAGCTCTGATGCATTCATGGACAGTCGTAATGTAAGAATTGGCAAATGGAGCCCCCAATCATATGGTATACCTTCTGGCACACACTGCACATTTTATTATAGTAATTTATTTACGAGTAAATGTGAACAAATCACATGAAACGGGGCCCTATGACCTTGTGGGCCCTGGGGCGACCGCCCCCTTGCCCCCACTCTGGCTCCGCTCCAGACTACACCCTCTATCTGTACATTCACCTGATTTTTTATTTTATATTTTCCAAAAGTTATGATTTTTGTTTTATATAGATTTATTGATCTCTTATTTTTATCAAACCATAATATTTTTTTTTTTTTATATAAATTCTGAAGTGATTAATTCAAAAAGTTGCTGAACATCAACACCACTCCTAAAATACTTGAGATGTCATTGATATACAATATACACAGTTTAGGTCCCAACACTGAACCCTGGAAGATGCCACACACAATGTCCAGAGGTTCAGATGGGCAGTCTCCCATCCTCACAAATTCCCTCCTGTTGTCCAAATAGCTTCTTAACAAGTTCAGTACAACTCCTCTGATCCCACATTTCTCCAGTTTATTATCAAATGTGATCAAATCAATGAAAATTCCAGTTGTGAGTTTTAATTGTCTTCAGAATTTTTAATTTCCTCAATAAGTTCAATTAGAGATCTTGATGTTGACCGGTTTGTTCTAAATCCTTATTGGCTTTCTGAGGGTAAATTAAATGTTTCTATGAATTGATTTAATCTGTTAATAAAGATTTTCCTGAGGTTTTTGGAGAGTTGTGGGAGAAGAGGAACATGTCTGTAGTTTGTGGTCTCTGTTACCGTTTTTTTACAGAGGTGTGGCTGTTTCCACTCTATTTGAAAATTGCATTGGCTTAAAAGAAACAACTCAAGACCCTGACATGTTTCTATTTCAAGAGTTTGTCTTTAAATGATTCTGTCAAAGTGGTCGTTTTGACAGGGTCACTAGAAAAGTGGAAAACCAGGGTGGATATCCATATCAAAATTTATGTTATTTAGCTCAAAATCTTTCCCACAGTAAAGGAAACTAAATGGACGGGATGCAGTTGTCAGTGTGCTTTGGATGCTCCAAAGCTGTTGATTGGCCTTCAGACACAGAGGTTAATGATCATCTCACACACTCGTGCAGCCTCGTCCAGGGTTCTCACATGAGTGTGTTTGTTTAAAACACACTTTGGTAACTCTGATTGTAGCGTCACTGATAAATTGAAAATCCACTGATCCCTGTTAAATGGATAAACGTTGCCTCCAGCTGCTTTGATCGGTTGCCTGATTCATCCTCATGGAGATTAAAACAGTTTGAAGAACAGTTTGGATGAATGTGATCAGATGAAT
This sequence comes from Salarias fasciatus, assembly GCF_902148845.1. Lineage (NCBI taxonomy): Eukaryota > Metazoa > Chordata > Actinopteri > Blenniiformes > Blenniidae > Salarias > Salarias fasciatus. The sequence continues at coordinate 39,455,015 of NC_043750.1, read as the reverse complement.
GGAAGAATCAGGGAATTAAATACTCATGTTTAATGGAGACAACAGAAAACTCTCCAAATAGCCTCCTCCATTACATAACCTCTGAAACCTTTGGATCTTTTCTTTTTTTTTTTTTTTTGCAGGATTATTTTCTTTTGTGTGTGTGTGCATGTGTGCATTTGTTAGTACATGATGATCCAAAGAAAATCACTGACATGCAACCCGGCTTTAATTCTTCAGCCAGCATCTGTCAGCTGTAAGTCCTGCTCAGTGCATTAGAGCCTTTAAAAGCGGCGCTGAACCTCCGTCCTCATGCTATCCATGTCATTCTTCCCTCAGGTCTCGTCCGTTTCTCACAGCGATTTACATAATCTCTCGGAGGCCGTATCATTTTCGCTATCTTCTGCCGTCTCTGTCCTCCGGCGGTGTCGCCATCTTTTGTTCCCTCCTCTATATCTGCAGCCGCTAATCTTCCAACATCTCCATCATCCAGTTCATGTCTCTTCTGGGGTTTTTGTTTTTTGGAGGGGAAATATATCCGGACGAATCAGCTAATCTCTGTGAGGATTAAACAATTCCCAGCATCCACTGGTTGCTCTGTAACTTGGAATTGGATTGGATTAAATTTGGCGGTGCAGAGGTGGATTTGGAGATCCGTGGAGGTGCAGCAGTTTGGCACTGTTGCCTCACGGAATCAGTTGAAACAAACAGGAAGGAACAAAGAAGCATGTTGAAACATAACTTGTTTTTGTAACTACTCTTGACCAAAATGTCAGAATTCTGCGATTTACATCTTTAAAAATTATTCTAAAGACACTTTTTTCCGGAATGATTTTAATTTTCTTCCGTATGTTTTTGTATTTTCGTTCCCACCATATGTGTTACCCTGGAAACGACAGCTGAAAATGTGAAATGTTGGTGCTGTTGGTTGTTTATGTAATGAAACCAAGCACCTGAGCGTTGTCAGAAAGTTGCATTTTCACATTGTTCACACAGAGACGGAGTTGGAGAGTTTTCAAAAAGTGGCGTTTTCAGTGTAAACAGACAACCAAAACGCTGCTGAAGTTTTGCATTTTCACTTGACACTATGTCCTGCTATACTACTTAATATCATAGGATAGCAGGAGTTTAGGGAAATCTGACAACAGTTTTTGGATTATATAGGAACAAATTTGTGTGATTTTGTTAAAACCTTCCAAAACAGTTCCATACATATATACAGTAAGTGAGGCTGTTTAATTAAATGTCACAGTTGGAAAAAGTAAAAAAAAATGTATTTAAATACTCAGAAATCAAAGATTTTCAGTGAGTGTCTCATAAAGATTGAACATTATTTATATAAAGTCTGTGGAAGTTTCTCCTGTTTTGATTGAGGAAATTGAATCTAATCCCATGTTTTATTTTAACTATATTCAAATAAATGTGACTCAAAGAAAAGCCACACATCACAACAGATCTTGAGATGAATAAAGTACATTTAATATCTGATTAGGAAAGTCATCTGTTTTTATAATGTGTTTTGTCTGGTCTCTCTTTTTTTTTTTAAGCAAAATCAACATTTCCTTCTTTGTTTCTTTTCATTTGATTTCACTCGGTTCGCCAGGTAGAAGCAGATAATCTGTTAGTGGAACTTTACACGCCACACTCACACATTTAATCCCTCCCTGTCTTTGTATTGTGGATCTTCACTCTCTAATATTCCCTGTGAATTACAGCTACCTTCACAGTAATCCCACCCTGCGGTGGCCTACATAAAGGGGATTCGCCCGGCCGGTGTGTGAAGGCCGGAGCGGAGGGCCGCGGCGGCTGGGATGAGACGGTCAATCAGGAGCGGATATGGGATACGATCAAATCCAATCACTCTGAAAGGTGCTCAGACGCCGGGCTGTTCACATGTAAAACGCTCCTGGATTACACCACCTGAAGACCATAATCCAGCTTTATAGCCTCAACTGTCCTCATGCAGTCAGACGCGATCTGCCCCCTGCTGGCCGGAGGCTGCAGAAACATAGAAAGTCATGTTTCCACTTCCTTCCACTTCCTTTCCACTTCCTTCAGCAGCCTGGAACCGAGGACTACCACTGCTCACAAGTAAATATACAAGCTAAATATTCCAGAAATATTTCTTAAAATATTACTCAGGTTGAATTACATTGCAGGATTGGAAAAACTACTTTTGCTTATTAAATAAAAAGTTACTTTTAGTAAAAATACAGAGAAAATTAGTCAAATCAAACAAAAAAGACTGGTGAGAGTAAAAGTAGTGATCCAACTTCTTTATTTAACATATTTATTTGCAGTAACATATTTATTTCTAAATTCTCATTATTGTGCATTTTTCTTGGTAATAATTAAAAATAATTCAATATTGAATATCAGAATATTTGTACAATCTTAACCTAAATGTATATTCAGGCAAATAGTTCTTTTTGTATTTCTATTAGTTCTAACATTATTGATGCACGATCTGTTTTTCAGATATGGGATCATCATGCAAAAGCATCTATACACACTTTATGCATTAAAAGTATAGTTATTATTGTCTTTGTCGGTGTAAATACTGCAGTTTATTGATGAGAAATTATACAGGTTATCATTTAACTTGAATTTAAGCTTAGAGGTGTTAATTAAAATATTTCATATAAAAATAAATTCTCATAATTCTACTTATTGACAGCAATGTAGATTGTTGTTCATCAAGATATGATTTGCATTTAACTTGAATTTAATATTATATTATAAAATATGAATTATATATCATCTTAATCCTGATTTTTATCCAATACATTGTTTTCTAATGACTGATTGCAGAATTTGGTGGGGTGGAAAACTTGATTTATTGAGATGAATTAAACATAATGAACAAGAGAAAAGGCTGAGAAATGAAAAAAAAAAAAACAGTTCACTCTGACACCGTTCTCATTTATTACCACTGACACGTCGTCAGACTGACCAAAATAACCCAACAAAAAAAAAGAGGCTTTGCAGATTTGCGCTGAAATCCTAAAATTAGCAAGCAAACACACTTATAGTGTCTATATCGACGATTAGCATGTCCTCAGTGGTTGATGTCCATCAAGACAATACAAGTTACTCTGCACAAAATGCAAAGTACAAAATAAAATTTCACTCGGGTTTGTATCTTTTAGACATTTTTCTGCAGTTTTAACAATGTTCACGTCCCGGTTAGAGACAGAACCATGCCAATGACATGCCATAGAGAGAAACATAAAAAGACTAAATTAAATGTTTAAATAATGATGGGACTGAGGAAGAGTCAGGATCAATCTTCCAGATCATGGGTGTGAGTTGGGTTCGTCATGAAATGATGGTCTTTAATTTCATTCCAGTGCCTGGAAAGCTGCTGACTGACTTTGTGCTCACGACGTTTACAGCCTGAATGATCGTCACTGCTGGCAGTAACCTGAGTCATGACGGGGCGAAAACGCACGTCATGTTGAAATGTTCGTCTCCTCTGGGCTGATTTTTCCACACTTACAGTCTGCTGAGTGAGAGCGGTGGGACCGGAGCCAGCACAGGTCTGTTTCCTGCCTCGTCTCACACTGAAAGAACAGTCAATAAATAAAACAACAGAAGAGAATAAACACGCTGTAGACCGAACACACAAATGTCTGTACGAAAATTCAAACAGTCATTTTTGGGATGTCTGAATCAGAGCGAAGGTCCAGTTTCAGCCGGTGGGATTCTGTGGTATCATGTATATAAGGCTGTTCAACATTGCTCCATCTCTTTACTGGAGTCCTGTGGAGTTTGCTCTGTTTCCGGGTCTCTGGGGAGCAGAGGTGACGACGGTGGAGGACGGTGGTCTGGCGACGGACAGGGTGAGGCGGCTTTGGGCGACCCGGGCACCGCGAGCTCGACGTCTCGGCTGCTCCTGCGGCGGATGTGAGCCCTGATGCTTTTCCCCGGGACCATGAGCAGCCCGCCGCCTTCCTCCACCAGCCCGTCGAACACCGCGCCCAGGCTCTGCCGGATCCTGACGCAGAAGTGCGGGCAGCTGAAGGCGTACAGGATGGGGTTCAGCACCGGGTTGAGGAAGGCGATGGTGGTCGCCAGCGGCAGGCCCACCTCCACCAGCTTCAGATTGTCTTTCTGGTACTGCGCTGTGACTTCGATCATGCAGAAGATGTGGTAAGGAGCCCAGCACAGAGCGAAGGCCGCGATCACGGATGTCACCATCTTGGTGAAACTCTGGGAGAGCGGGCTCAGGCTCGTCTGAGCGGAGGTGGTGGGGGACAGTTTCTTCTCGGTCGGGGTTGAAGGTAACTTGGAGGACGGGAGCTTCAGGAAGAAATTTGTACTTTTTGTGCTTGTCTGGACATTTCCCGACTCTCCATTTTTGCTTGATATGATAGATGCGTCGGTTATCCTGACGGTGCTCTGCTTCCTCCGCCTGTCCCGGGTCCTCAGGCTCAGGCCGATCTTGATGTAGCTCCCTGCGATCACCACCAGGGGGAACAGGAAGGCGAGCAGCAGCTTAGACACGGCCGTGGAAGTCTGCCTCGCGTTGCAGGTTCTCTCCAGCGCGGCGACGTCGGACAAATACAAAGCAAAGTCATGGTAGCACAGCTTCCTGCCGTCCCGCTTCTCCGTCACCGAGCGGAACACGTAGTACGGTAAGGTGTTGACCACGGCCCAAATCCAGCCGGCGGCACACACCTTCCACGCTCCGGCCACCGAGCGATGGTTCTGGCTCCACACCGGCTTCGCCACCAGGAGAAGGCGGTCCAGAGAGATGGCGGCCAGCAGGAAGGCCGACACAAACATGTTGAGGAAAAAGACGGAGGCCTGCGCCTTGCAGAGCGGCTCGCCCAGCTCCCAGCTGTGCAGCGAGGCCAGGTAGAAGGTGAAGAGGGGGAGCGTCAGGGTGGCCAGGAAGTCCGACAGCGCCAGGTTCAGCACCCAGACGGAGGCCACGGTGCGGCTCCGCAGCCGGAAGCCCACCACCCAGATGATGAGGGCGTTCTCCAGGATGCCCAGGCAGGAGACCAAACCGTGGACGCACACCATGGCCAGGTTGACCCGGGTGTTGTTGTTGAGGGCATGGTCTCTCATCAGCTGCAGCTGAGGGCAGAAGACCTGTCCGTCCGAGACGCTCCGGTTCAGGGACATGCTGGACACCTTTTCCCTGGAGGAAACCCAGACAAAGACCTCAGTGTCTCAAACCTTATTGCCTCACAATAGAAAGGTCGAGATATCTGTGGCTGATATCAGATCAGATAAAGGATGTAAAAAACTTCCTGGGACTGAATCCCCGGTATGTGCTTCTCTTTCCCCCCCCTTGCAGTAGTTTATGTTATCAGCAGTGGAAAAAGTGACGAGCTGATTTACTACATTTACGAGGTGATGACATTAATGATCCAGATGTTGTCATAAATGCCAGATGTTCTCCTGGTTGTAACTGTTTCCACTCCCCGTCTTCAGCTCAGCTGACTCACTGAAATGAATTCAAACTTCTCTAACCACCAATTATAATTTCAAATTACCGTCAGGAAATTGGTGAAGGACTCCCTGATGAAGGCAGCTAGTTAAATAACTGCAGGAGTGACAGGAACAAGGTGATAATGAGTCTGGATTTGGCAGCAGGAGTCTGTGTTGTGCTCTCGCCTGCTTTCAGCATAACGCTCGCTGACAGGTTGCATTTTTTCCGGCGTGCAGTCACAACTTGCTCTGCAGCGTCAAACTGTTACACAATCTTCGACTGCATGTGGAGATTTTAAGAAGGGGAAACAGGTTCACAAGGAGACGTGGAGAATCGAGGCAATGCCTATTTGCAATACGCGGCATTTCTAAGGGACGTGCATTGATGAGCAGTAGAGCTGAGTTTATCTTTTGTAGAGTCAAAAAGCTCATAATGCTTCAGATTTTAATGTCCTGATTTACTGATATTCTGTATAAAGCATGCAGAAATGTGCACTCACATAAATTGCACTTTTCAGGTGATCAACTAAGATTTATACCAACAGCAGCATCGGCAGGAGTATTCAAACGAGTGCTCCTGCATGTTTTAGACCAGAGTTTCCAAACAAAATGCCTGTGGGTCGAAACTGGCCTGCAAGATGCTTCAATGCGGCTCGCCAAAAAAGTCAGGCAGACTGTTTAAATTTCAAAGAAAATATTGATCTTTTAAAAACAAATTTCTTAAGAGTAGCAGACAAAATGCAACATGCAGAATGCAAAAACCTAAAGGGAAAGATTATTGGGCATTTCATGATATTTTGAACATTAAGGTTTCATTAAAACTAGCTTCAGTTCCTACAAGCAGAAAGATGTGGAGTTGGATGTGTTGTTACTGGGTTGAGCTATAGAACAAAAATATGGATTCAGTCCCCAAATGTCACATGAAACATCTTCTAATAAAGTCAGTAGCTGTGGAAATGTAACTTTCCCCATGCATTACAAATAAACACAATGATAAGGCTCTATGTTTGCTTAACAGTATAATATCTGTTACCAAAAGTATTTGTTCGGCTATTCAAATCATAAATCATTGATTTCAATCGATGCATTTGGGTATTCTAATCCCTTCCATGACCACAGGAGGATAAAATCAAGCAGCGAGCCATGCAGGCTGTTTCTACAAACAGAAATCAGAGCAGAGACTGCGAGTCAGGCCCTCTCATCCCACATCTAATGGCTGACATGTCCCTTCTGGAAGGATGTTCAAAACCTCCCATGAACACTCCTAATCCCCGTGGAAAGCCTTGAAGAGCTGAAGCTGTTGCAGCTGCAGATGGTGGCCCAACATCCTAAATCCTGTGGTGGGTGAAGAGTGGGATGTCACCTGAGTTCACATGCGTGTGAAGGCAGGTGAGCAAATACTTTTGGCAACATGGTGGATCTAATCAGTCTGGGTTAGGTCTGGGGACACACCATAACATCACCTTTCCTATTGATCACACACTACACTGCTTGCAAATATACAAAAAAAACATTGTCAAACAAATGTAAGTGTTGTATGTTTGATGTTTGCTTTCAGGTGCATCCATTGATGAATCTGTCTAAATTAATGTTGATAAAGTATCATTTACTCCACACACAGCACTTGTTTGCTTTGGTAATACTTCATCTGTCATCCAAGTGTCCCGTTTGATGGGAACGTGTCGAAGCCTGCAGCTGCAGTCTGTCCACATACCAGCCGTTGGGTAACTGCACACGCTCAGCGGAGCGGGACGGAAAGCCCAAGAAATCCAAGACACGCCAGCATGTTGTGAGGATTCCAACGCTTAGCAGGCTTTTCTCTGTGATTACATCTCTTAATTGTAAAATCAAAGGATAACATTGCCTGCACGCATGGAAACGGCACAAAGCTGAGTGTTTGTTCACAAGGTGGTGAGGAGGCATATGGCTAATGTCAGTATTTAACATTTACAGGATCTCCCAAACAAGGGGAAGGGATTAAAGATATAATTATTATATTATAATCATCCTCCTGGTCCTGGTCCTGGTCCCAGTCCCTGTAATAACAATCCAACATGGCGGTCTGTCCACAGGATGTCCGTGAAAACAAGAAACGTTTCTGAAATGAAAACTCAAACCGTTGCGTTTCCATTTGAAACGTTGTCATGTAAACTGGAGCCGAGTCACGTCCCGCCGCTCTGACTACCCAGACTGATCAATAGCGCCATGCCTGCACACGAACACAGACGAGTGAGTAAACGGCTGCTGGCGTAGCAACGCCTCAGTGATCTCTTCTTTCCACTCAAACAAACATGATGAGTAGTGAAAAGTGACTTCAGACTGACTGACATACAACAACAACACTGTGATCACAGCGGGTGCAGAAGACTTCTCAGCAGATTGGATCAAACTGATGCATTATGTCAGAGTGTTGCTCAGTTTGTGTTGATGACTGCGGTCAGCACAGCAGCTGTTTGGTGGAAACATTCAGTCCAATCATTTAGTAAATACACATAATGAGTCTTCAGTCATTGACCGCATTGGACAGAACAAGATATGTCATAATGAGACGCCGTAAAACGACTGTAAAGCCGAATAACCAGCTAGAATCTGAGATACAACCGATCAATGGTGACTGAGCCAACATGAGAGTCTGTTTGCACTCACACTAATAGTGTCCAGTTAACATTTATGGTTTATTAGAACACAACACATCAGAATAAAATAATGTTTATGAGAAAAACACAACTGACCCTGAATGCACCACCAGTTATTTTACATGTGTGTTTCTGTGATGTTACCAAGTTTGAACTGTGCAAGATGAATAAAAACATGAGACGTACCTCCTGGAGGAGAGTCGGTGCAACCTGGAGAGAAAACAACAACTCATGGAACATGTGTAGGATTTCAATAAAATGACATTAAATGTAAAAAATAGTTTCAGAAAGATAAACAACAAACAGAGTGATCAAAACTACGAGAAGTGAGAATCTATGGACATCTGCAGAGAGACCGATTCTAATCATTCATTTTCATTGTGTGAAGCTGATTAAATATAGTTTATTTCACTCACCTGAAGGACTTTTCTTCACAGGACAGAAACAAAGAAAGAGGGAAAGTAAAAGCGTCTTAAAATTCCTGCAGTGCCTTCTTCCTCCTCCTAAGTCTTGTTAAAGATACTCATCCCTCCAGTTCTGTCACTTCTCACACACACACACACACACACACACACACACACACACACACACACACACACACACACACACACACAAGCTCCTCCCACCGTGCTGAAAATAAAGTAGGAAAGAGACATGCAAACTGAGCTGAGTCCAAACAGCAAAATGGAAATGAGAGGAGCAAACAATGAAAGATGATTTCTGAGATAAGTCTTGGTCTGAAACTGCCAACAAGCTGTGTGTGGGTGTGTGAACTGATGACACACCAGTGAAGTGTATGGGACACACAGGCTTACTGTAAGCATCCTGTGTGTTGTTAACGCTGAACTCCCTTGAAAAAGAGGTTTTTAATCTCATTGGAACTTCCCTGGCAAAATAAAGGTTAAATAATATAAACAGATGCAAATTAATGAATTTATTTTGCTTTAGCTGCTGTCAAAGTGTAACAACAATCTGTAAAACTGAGAAATGTTGGATTTAGTCACGTCTCTGCTGCCATCTGCTGGTGAATTCACCCATCTTCTGCACATCTCATCTATCCTACTGCGTGTATTTTAATTTTATTACTAGAACAGTTGAAGATATAATTAATCTCTCTTCTGAAACAGGGAACCGCAACCTCTATGACCAAAAGAGATGATTTCATGGTTTTCCACCAAGTAAAATTTGTCTGGAGCCACGTAACACAGTATTTACATGAATTTAAGATCAAACACATTGAAAAAAATGCTGTTAGCTGGAGCTGAACTGCTGCATGTGACACCAGGGATCATGACTTTCACCTGGCGGTTATCAGTGGTCTGCACTAACATGGTTTGTCTGGCAGACAGAAGCGTGTGTGTGTGTGTGTGTGTGTGTGTGTGTGTGTGTGTGTGTGTGTGTGTGTGTGTGTGTACTTGCACAGCTATAGTTGTGAGGACCTTTTGTGAGGCCCATGGGGTTTATAACCTTACAAGTGAGGACAATTTTGGAAAGTGAGGACATTTTTGCCGGTCCACACTTTCTGACAGACCTTTTTTGACCTTTTTGAGGGTTAAGACTTGATTTTTGGTTTAGGGTTACAATCAGGTTTAGGTTAGGTTTAGGATACAGGTTAGGGTTAGGCATTAATTTTTGATGGTTAGGGTTAGGGTAAGGGGCTAGGAAGTGCATTATGTCAATGAGTGTCCTCACAACTATACAAATACAAACGTGTGTGTGTATGTGTGTGCGTGCGTGCGTGCGTGTGTGTGTGTGAACCTTGCTGGCTCGGAGTTTTCCTCTGCTTCAGTCTCATGTGGCGTCCCTCAGGGATCAGTTTTCGCTCCACTGTTTCTCTCTTTACTTACTCCCATGCTGTCCATCCAGCACTTTGTTGCAGCAGTGGTTGTTTTTAAAGTGCTTTATAAATAAAGTTGAGTTGAACTGCTCTACATACAAACATGTTCAAGAGGTTTCATGGATAAATTTAGGTATATTTTCTTACAGTTTCATACAGAGCCTCTAAAGGGACGTGCAAAAAATAAAATTAAAAAAAAAAACACTTCAGGTGCTCACCTGAAACTTTCGTGTGCTCACCAGAAATTTTCACGTGTGCACCTAAAACATAGAAGAAGAGCATCAGGAAGGTTCTTCCCTTCCTGATGCTCCGTACAGGCCAAGCTCTCTGAGGCACACAGAGGTGCTTCAGCCTCCCGGCTAACCACTCCCTAACCTTAAAAATGGTAGAGGAAGACTTGTTATCTTTCCTGAGCGGCCGAAATATACCGGAAAGTGTAATTAATCGACTTGGAGATGACAAGGTAAATATGAAATATGCATTGTATGCTCGGCTGCAAAGTGATGTTGCTGTAGCTTTCTCGATGGCTGTCTCAAACGTTTTTGTTGCTTGCCTGCCTTTTCACAGATCGACATCAGCGTCATTAGTGTTATGACTGATGGAGAATTAGGACAGTATATCACAAGATATGGGGACCGACTTGCAATAAAGGCATTTTGTCGTCAGAGAGCTGTAACAAATAAAAACCGAGCGGGAACAGAGACAGTGAAGCCTGCCCTCTTGCGGAACAGAAGGCACAGGTTGGAGGAACGGGGAGACTCTGCTACCACTAACAGAGAACGCAGTGCTGACAATACATTCGTAGTCAAAGTCACCCGGCAGGTTGAGATGGAATGACTCAACTTTGAGAGAGGCACTTATCACCAAATCAGAACAAGAAATGGAGGCAGAACATGGCATCTGTCAGTTCAAAAGTCTATAACTGTGGGCGAGCTGCTGCAGACATCCAAAGGTCCGGTGGAAGACTTTGAGTTTGATATTCGTGATTACAGCCATAATGTTGTATCCCCTGAAGTAACAGTGGCCCAGCTATACGAACAGAGTAAATTAAGAATGCTGCGGGTCTACACATGCTCCAAGGCAAAGGGTTTAATATTTCTGATGAGTCACGTGACTCAGAGCCCAGAAATGAGAGGCCAGAAAAGGTAAGTTTTTGATTTCTTTTTAATTTTTATTTTGAGAGATTTCTGAACAGTTAAACAGGCTGTCAATCATAGCCATCATTTGTTGATCTGTGCACATCTTTGCAGAGATGATCCCCAAAGAGTGACTTGAAACATGAAAATAAAGAAGTGAACTGTCTGTTAGGAGCAAATTACGGTTTGCAATTAATTGCAATTAATTTATTTTAAATGGGTAATTTCTTATCGACAATTAAGTGATAATTAATTGCATCCCTACTTTTTAATCAGAACATTTAAAAAAAAGCAATACATACAAGGTAAAACAGAACAGCAACAAATCTGGAACCACAACATCATCAGCATTTGTGCATGCTAATTGATTGTTAATGATGTGTTGATACATTTTCTTCTCTTTAATAGATTAATCAATCATTATTCGCATCTAATTTCCTAATTGTTTTCCTTTCTTCTTTCTTAACTTGCAGCACTCAACATTGAATGATGGGCCTGCATCTTCAAGCAGTCTTCCTGCAGCACCAGACCCACCTGAAAAAGAGCTCCTCTTTGTGAAGTTGAGGTGGATAAATATAGTTGAGGATGTTCTTAATGTCTTTATGGAACCAAAGGTACTGAATGCTCAATTAAAAATGGAATTCACAATTCACTGTGAACAGTGATGGGGTATCAAGAGAGGCATATTCCGCATTCTGGGAAGACTTTCTGGAACAGTGTGAGGGGGAAGATGAAAGAGTTCCCAGACTGCAACCAGACTACTCAGAGAAGAAATGGGAAGCTCTTGGAAGAGTGTGGTTAAAAGGATACCTTGACCACAAAATCATACCAGTCAGGCTATCACCCGCTTTTGTTCTTGCCTGTTGCCAAGGACTCACTTGGCGAACGTGCAACACTTGAGAAAGCAACGCAGGGCAACATAGATGAAGCTGTTGAGGACGACTTGCTTGAGATTTTTTTGAAGAATGAGCTCACACACCCTGCCCTCTCAAGACAACCTGCGGGAAGCCATTTTGAAAATGGCCCACAAAGCCAAAATTCATAATTGACTGTTTCCACGGCATTATTCACAGTTCCCTGCCAATGCACATAACAAAAGACGGCATAATGGGGCTTTATGAATCCAAGAGGCCAACTAGCAAAAAAATGGTCAAGATGATAAAGCCATCATCTGACAGCCTAAATCCACAAGAGCAGGAAGCACTTAACCACCTGATACTGTACGTGAAAAACACTGACCAAAGAAAGTTGGAGATGTTCTTGCGCTTCTGCACAGGATCGACTGTACTGTGCAAAGATACCACTGAAGTGACCTTCAATACAGTGTGGATTGAGTTGGACACCTGTAGCACACACATGCGGAGCAGTGCTTGAATATCCGTGCACCTACAGCTCATACCCTGAGTTTCTCAAAAAAGTTAAAGCCATTTTTTCTTTAATTATGCATAATTATTGTAGACACCAATGCAATAACATGAACTAACCCTAGGGGGCACAACATGACATATTAGTCCCTCCCACATTCAAAATATACTAATTAAGGGAATGTCTCCTGAAAAAACAAAACAAAACAAAACAAAACATAGCAAAACAAAAAACAAACAAACAAAACGTATAGTTCGCCACTTACAGGGATTTAATATACCATTGTGACCTTACCTGAATGATGCCCAAAAAGCAGAACTGAATTAGATTTCTGTCCAAATATGTTCCACCAAACAATCCACGGTCCTTCAGGTCAGTAAGGAGAGAGATGTTGAATTCCATGGATTCCTTTCTGAGAAAGCTCCACCAACTCTCTATGCACTGATTAGTTGTGCTTGCCCCTTCGATGTAGCTGTCGCTGCCTGTTGTGTCGGGAATGTTGCGGCGGAGAAAACGCTGGAAGTCTCTGACTTTACCATTCTCCGTGCTGCAGTCACCTCTTACGATCCTTGGACAGCCATTTAATTTCTGCACTGCCTCCAGGTAGTAGCCCCCAATAATTTTTGGGGTCACTGCTGGTGGAGAATGCATTCATCCACATAATTTTCCGGGAAAATCCGTCAATGCATCCGTTGATGCAGATACCAAATGGTTTAAGCTCATCACAAGAGTCAAATGCCAAATATAATTAGGCCCTTTAGCAAAGTAGTTGCGGCGATGGAACCGTCTCCTCCTTCTGAATTCGACACCCCTCGGATCTAGTTCTTTCAGAATTCAGTGCACCTCGTCTTTCTTGACACGCAATCCTGCCTCTTTCCATTTTGTGCACATCCATCGATAGCCGCAGAGCTGGCCAGATGTTTGAAGGTGTTCCTCCATGAAATCAAATACATGATCCGAAGCAGAGTATCCTTTACGCCGAAACAGACCACAGGACTTCAAAATCCTCTTCAGGTTTCTCTCGGACACTACGTGACCATGACGACTTGCGAGCAAAGCAGAAATTTCTTAATAATGAAGTCCCAAGTCAAAATACACGCACACCAAGTCCTGGACTGTCATTTTGTGGAGAAGAAAACTTTCAGGTGCTCACCAAAAACTTTCACGTGCGCACGTGAAACATTTCAGGTGTGCACATGAAAGTTTCTGGTGAGTACGTGAAAGTTTCAGGTGAGCACCTGAAATGTTATTTTTATTTTTTTTTATTTTTGGCATACCCTTTAGGGGCTCCGTAGGTTTCAACTTTAAATGCAATTTCATGAGATTTTTCCAGATTCTTTTCCTTGTTTTTTTCAATCTTTAGCTGTTTATTTAGCAGTTTGAGCATTTTTCCTTTTCCCCCTATTTTTGTTCACCCATTTCCTTCTGTTTTGTTCTTTTCAGTCTTTTCCTCCATTTTTCTTTTTCACTATTTTTTTATATTTGTATTGTTTTCATTCTTTTTTATTTTCTTCCATTTCCCTCTTCCCTCTCCTTTTTTCTATCTGTGAAAAAGCTGTACAAGCATTTTTTTCACTTTAGTTTGACTATTTTTTCATGTATTTCCTGTGTTTTTAATCATTCTTCTAACCATTTTATCCTCAATTTAAAATCAAACTCCTCCTTGCACTTCTCCACCTGATCATTCAATTTTTTAATTATTTTATTAAAAAATTGTCTTGTACACATTCTTTTTCAGAATTTAAAAACTTTCTTTGTGCATTTGTGAGCAATAACTCTGTTCTTCCGACCGAATCATGAATTTATTGTGGCCTGAGTCTTATCAGCACTGCAGTGCCGAGTGCACTCCTCTCATTCATTACCGGAAACCCTGTTGCAAAATACACTGTACTTCTAAAGATGCCCAAGTGTTCCTGATATCAGTTTACAATCATCCGGATCTGATTGAAGATCAAAAGAACACCGAGACCTATAAAACAATAAAATGAAAATCTGATTCATTCAAGGAAGAGCTGATGAAGCAAGACTTGAATAAAGTCTGCGTGGAGGATGTGGACGGAGCTCAGGACTCATTACTCCATCGCAACATGAGCAAAGCTGCTGATGAACTATATTTACCTAAAGACATGCAGGAAGAAAAGCAGATTATGCGCAGAGCATTGTTTAGAAGTGACATGCAGTGGGAGCGACCAAAGCACCTCATTCAGAAGTGGCTTGCTCCTCTGGCGAACACCTCTGAAGATGGCTAGCCACAAAAAAAGAACATTGAGATGGCAGAGGAGAGAAGAAAGGCCATAGAAAAGAAGGGCAAAACGCGTGTTTTACTCGGAGATTCCTTTATGAGGTGGCGGACATTCAAAGCACCAAAGGGATTTAGTGCTGAAGTTTGAAGTTTATGATCACAACGTGGGGAAGTTTCTGCTGGACAGAGAACATTCTTATTATCCTATTCAAATGTGTTTCTGTTGCATAAACAAGTGAGACACTACTTTACAGATTGTATTCTTATGTATGATTGGAAGAAGAGTCCCACATGATTACAAATGTGTTTTAACCCTATGTGGAAAGACGATGCTCCAGCTGCGTGGATGTAAACAAACTGACATGCGGCTGACGTGCGCGCTCCCACAGTCCTCATGCGGAGGGAGCCACGCATGCGCAGTGCTCCAAAAATGGCAAATCGGCCATGTTGTACGAAATCGGCGGAGAATCCTCGAATATGCCTTTAAATTATGAAATCTTGTGTAAAAATACATAATGTAACGATATAGATATAGAGCTGCAAAAAAAAAAAAAAAAGGTTTTTAGAGGTTTTGTACAGTTTGCTGGTGGATCGTGGTCAGTCATGTTTTCTTTCGGTATTTATTTGTCAGGTTATTACATTTTTGGCATCATTACATTCAGAATGGTCAAAATATCACATCTCTGATCCTTTTTACATGACACGCTGTTCCAACCCCTTGTCAGAAACTAATGAACAAAGGTTTTACAGATTCTGAATTTTGAGTTATGATTGAAATTTATTGAATACATTTAAAAAAAAAATTTAAAACAGAAAGACAGTTTGGAGATGAACTGCTGGTAAAGAAGTTATCCAAGTAGCCAGTTTAGTCTTGCAATACAAGTTTGCACCACAAGGTGGTGTATTGAGTGACTCAAAGATAAAGCTGGAAAAGTAGAAAACTGATGTGGATGCAAGTTCAATCTTCATTCTCATCAAAAGCTTGAGTATCTGCAGCTGACAGAGGAGACAAAAAGGCCTTTTCGGATGTGCCAAGCAGACCAACCTGACGCAATCTTCAGCTGTCTCACTAGAAATGAGATAAAACCCTCAGAGCTGGAAGGAGCGGTCCTGGCCCCTGCTCTCTGCTCTCGCTCCATCATTGATGACCTTTGGACTAATAGACTGTGACAAATCGATCCTCCGAGCTGATGAGGTTCATCAGGTTGCTCGGCTATTGTAAATATTTGATGATTTTCAGGGTGGGGCGCCATGTTGGCTTGTTTCCAGAATCAAAGTGAGGCCCGTAACACCAGCACTTGTGTTTTTTTACTAAAAACCTGGTTTAATGGAAACTGAAAACGACTGAATAATTGTAATTAACATGATTCCATTAATCTAATCTTTTTTTTTTTTTTTTTGGTGTCTGAATAGACGAATGAATGGATCCCTGAATATTTTGAGAGAATTCCACCTAATAAAGTGCATTTAGGCGGAAAAAAACTTACTTCTCTGAAATGAATCTATGGTTACTTTTTAACTATAGCCATCTGCAGCCAACTTTTTATCACTTTCTGCCAGAAGAATCCTGATGTGTTGGCTCATCGAATCACAAATGAATTATGTTTTCTTGAGGAATTTCTGTATTATTGAAATAAAAATATTATTTTCAATAGTGGTAGTGAAAGGGAAGAGAAAACAGACATGAACATATTGAGAGAGAAATTCATGAGATTAACTCTAAACTCAAAGCTGTAGTTTTTATGAAGATCCTGTATTTTCTCCATTTAAAAGTTATTCCATTCATTTTAGTTAGCTTTGTGTTTTTGCTGCATGTTTATGAGAGTGTATGTCGAGATTTACACTCATTTCATCAGTCTATGAATTCATTTTCTGCTCTTCCTCCGTCATCACCTTCAAAAGCAGCTGGTGTTTTAATCTTAAAATTGTAAACTGATTGATCGAATATGTCCCAGAATATGTTTAAAAAGTTAAAGTGTAACAGCAGTTCCCTTGTGGTGTCAAATAATTTATTAGTAATTATTTATAAACGTCTGTTTAAGACATAAATCAGTCTTTTATTCTATTATATAACTCTTGCATAATATAAGATCAGTGTATCCACTTAACAGTTATTTATCAACCTGCCCCACCTTTGTTTACAGCACACCTTTTTTTTCCCCTGAATAATGGAGTTTTCCGACTTGAGCCTATACACTCTTTCTTTCAGTATGTGCCAAAGTACAGTTTCCCTGGAAGATATCCACGTTGGTCCAGGCGTGACCGTCTTTAATGGCTTTATGATCACAGTCAGAGCCAGCGTTTCATGAGAAAACCCCTCCAAACAACATGAGATAACAGATAATGTACATTTCAATCCCCTCCTTCCATCGTAAACAGACTGTATATAACCAGCTGTTCTCAGGAGTGGGAGGTCACTGTGCACCTCTACCAGGGTCCCTGAACGCACCACAACAGAGACAGAACAGGTATGAGTACATTTCACATTCAGTTTTTCAGCATTAGGTATTTTCATAAAATAATCTTTAACTTTAAATGTTTTCATGATTTTAAAAAATGACTTCAATAGTAAACGTCCGCCAGACAATACAGTTATCAGCGAACAAATTAACAGATCTCTATCACTGTATGTAAATATTTAAATATATGTGTTTAATGTCCGAGCAATAAACATCGTTTTTATGGCTTTACAGTTTTATTGCAGTCTCTGTAAAGTAGATAAAGTACAAAACAAAATGTTCAAGATAATTAAAGTGTGTTGTGAGTGGGGTGAAAGTTGGAGTGTATTTCTATCCGTCTAAGGTTAAGCAGAGTGTTTGACAACCTCTCTTCAGCACTTCAAGCTGTTGAGCAACCTGAGACAATCACAGAAAAGTTCTATATTTCTGAAAGACTTGTCTTTACTTTTCATTTCGAGGTGAATTTATTACAACCAAAAGAGGTAAGAAATGATTTAGTTTTCCAGATTCTTAGTCCATATTTCTGCTTTTTGCAATGTTAAATACAGGTAAAAAAAGGGTGGGAGGGTAGATTATGATGAATTAAAAACGCATTATTGTAAATTCTCAATGAAGCCATTAAACAGTCAGAAGTAAACAAAAAAAAAATGGATTAAGATCTGAACTGATAATGAATAAGATCATATCCAGAGACTATAAGTGATCTTCTTTATGCTGTTTTTAGTTATTTACAGAAACAGAAAGGTTTTGAATTGCTTGATTTCAAACATTTGAATTTGAAAATATGAGGAATTTGCTGGCTACTTTAATTCTTCAAATTCAATCTAAACTGATAACAAGAGCTTAGATAACAGATCCAAGACAAGCCAAGTGGATCTTAAATCTTAAGTATTTAATAAGTTATGCTTCAAATTGAGTTACATGTAGTTTAAATACGTTTCTGACAAATTTCTTGTAATTCTGACAACTTCTAACACAATGTGTGTCTCATTTTGTTTGAAATGTAGAGAATAACGTTAAATATTGTAGAAAATATTTGTGAAGAGTTCTGATAAAAACAATTCATACCTCGTGTTTATTTTAAACCCATTGTGTTTGAGTTTGGTAAATGGACCAAATGGGCAAAATAGTAAAACCTAAGAGGCAAGATATTTTGGTAGCTGAATCATTCAAGATGTATATATTTATTGATTGATTTCCTGTCTTCTGAATGCCCCGTTATATAAATGTTGCACAAAATGTAATGATTGTGTTCTCATTATCGTTTAAACCTGAGTGAACAAAATCATGATATTGACAAATATCATTGCCCTGAAATATCTTTTGCACATTTTTTCAAAAGCACAAATGCCAAAAAACCATAGTTGTCCTTACATAATAATGAGATTATCAGTTATTGCCACCAATTTAAATTTTTCAGTCTTAAATTTTAAATTGAACCATTTAAAGATGGAATGAGTCGGTGTGAAGCATATAAAAAAGGAGAGAACACAGCTATTTGTCTTCAGGTGTAGGAAGGAGATGTAAAAAGACCTCATGATTAACAGAGTCAAGACTTGAAACAGGTACAACAGCAGCGCCAGCGCAATCTGGATTTTACAGGAATGGCTGTTAAATCTGTGAGGTTTTAGCCTAATCTAATCTGCGCTGACAACGCCTGTGGTCCCCCCACAGGTCAGCCATGACTGCTTTGCTGGGTCTCGCCCTGCTGACTGCAGCCTTTTCCAGCCCCACCCTGGCTTTTGTCCCCATCGGAGGTGGGGTCTCCACTCACGTCAGCATTTCTGGAACGGCGCTGCTGCAGAAAGTGACCGAGGCTTGTCAGGCGGTGGCTGCGGCAAACGGCCACGAGTTCAAACCCACGGTAGGGCGGAGGACAAACCGCAGGGCACCACAACACTGTACACAATCAGCGACACATTTCACCGGGTCCACCTGTACATGAGACTTCAGGTGGTTGATTTTGTGGAATATTTTATTTTATTTTATTTTAGTATACTGGCCAATCAGTCAATACACTGACCAACCACGCAACTAACCAACCAAAAAAACCAACCAGCCAGCCAACCAACCAACCAACCAACCAACCAAAAATAATATGACAAAATCATACAAACACTCACGCTTCAGTGGCGATTGTCTCAGATAAGAGATTACAGAAACGAGGAGCAGCTCGAACATTTCCTGATTGGAAGGATGATTTCTGAACTTTGACCTGCAGGGTTCGTCTCCCGAGGAGCTGGTCCAGGC
Source organism: Salarias fasciatus (assembly GCF_902148845.1). Lineage (NCBI taxonomy): Eukaryota > Metazoa > Chordata > Actinopteri > Blenniiformes > Blenniidae > Salarias > Salarias fasciatus. The sequence continues at coordinate 39,435,669 of NC_043750.1, read as the reverse complement.
CTGTCTCGGACCCTCGGCCACGGGGGAAGTGTCCGGGGCCAAGTTCCACACAGCTCTTCAAGAAATCTACACCCAGAATGGTCTGGTGGACCGCGACTTTATCAACAGGTGCTGCAGAACACTGAACGCACACAAAGTTGCTCATAGAAATTATGAAAGTATCTGCAGTCATTCTTCAAAAAAGTGGCTTCACCAATATTGATCTGGCAAGTGTAGGAATTTTTTGAAGCAGTTTTTAAATGTAACATCATTTGCAATCTGTTATCATATCTTACTGTTTCAAACACTTTCACTCTTTTAACTGCAGTTACACCTGTCAAGAGAATAATAACCCAAACTGTCTAATAAAGTGTCGTATTGTGCTTCTAGTGCTCCACATCACTTCAACTCTGAGGCGTTCCATGAAGGACGATCCCTGATCACCGAGGGCCTGGTGGCCATCAAGGCCAACATTCGCAAGGAGAACTTCAAGGCTGCCAGAGAGAATCTGGGAAGAGTCCTTCACACTCTGCAGGTGAATGAAACAGCAGGGCTCAGATAGTTTGCAATTAAACAGAAAAGAATCGGTTAATAATACACGTGTCGCCATGATCTGTCAGGATTTCTACAGCCACAGTAACTGGGTGGAGCTGGGCTACACGGAGCCATACGCCAACCTCATCCGGCCAGACCTCCCTCTGGAAAACCTGGCAGGTGAGCATCACATCATTCACCAAGGACATCAGTATCGATTAGTGTGATTGGCTGCTTGCGTTGTGACGCTATTGGCAGGAGAGATTGGTTGAAGTGCAGTAATGTGTTTTTATATTGCTCTGTGTAGATATTGATACCGCTACCTGCATCGACTGCCAGTCTGGATCCTGCGTTAATCCAATCCTCCCCAACATCCTGTTGGAGAAGAAACTCACATCGGGTTACATGGGAATTTTCTCTCCTGCCAAGCCTGCAGGTATGAAATAGCTTCAAACACATGTCTTTTGGTCTGTGCGGAACATGCAGTGTACGCACAGAAAAACCCCAAAGTGCGGGATGTCAGAGTACTATCCCCTGTAAACCATCTTTCATCATCTCCATTATTAAATCTAAAAGGAAATGCAGTGTGAAACCCCGTTTTCCCTCTTCCCCTTGTGCCAGGAAAGTGCAGCCACGGAGGCGCAGCTGATCTCACCAGCACCAGAATTCCCAAATCAGTCCTGCACAAAGATGAACCTGGCAAAGACAGCGCTTTCTTCCACAATACAGCCGTGAATGTCGCCACAGCTGCGAGCCTCCAGCTGCTGGAGGACATCCGCTTGGCTGCAGGGGACAATGACTTTCTGAGGTACCACAGCTGGAGAATAGACTACCAAATAGAGTATTCCCTGGACAACAGTAAACCATCTTCCTTTGTCACAGAATGATGGGGATCGCCCGCTCGTCGGTTGTGTGCTTTGTCATCGACACCACCGGCAGTATGGCAGACGACATCAACGAAGCCAGAGAAGTCGTCTATGAAATTATTGACAGCAAGAAAGGAACTCAGGACGAGCCCTCTGAGTACATCCTGGTTCCCTTTAACGACCCAGGTATGAACCGTTTTCCCTCATTACCAGTGGCGAGAAGCTATTAAAAAAGAAATCCCATCAGGTTTGTGGCACTATTCATATTATACGTAAGTATAGACTGTTGACTAATGCTGCCTATTGAAGCTGACATATCAGTGTGACCGCCATCTTGGATGAAGAAGTGCTTTTTGTCCTTTGAGTCCAAAGATTTACACAGCTCACTGAAGTATCAACATATTGACGCAATATCGAAACAGTAGCCAATAAGGTGTCTGCTTCAATCATGCAATCTGTAGGCTGAAAACTGAAATGAACCTTCTTTGGGTCTTTTTAAAACTGAAGCAGGATTTAATGCTTTCTCACTGTGACATAAGATACTTCCCATTATTATATTTCAAGAATGATGCAAAGCAGAGCTGCTGCAAGCATGGAATTTGCATTGGCTACACTAAAGTTACATGAAATAGTCCAACAACAGATACTGAATTTTGCATTTTTTGTACTTTTACGCAGCTTTCGGTCCAATGATAAGGACGACAGATGCTGACAAAATGAAAACTGAAATCTCTAAACTCAAGGCTAACGGTGGTGGTGACCTACCCGAGATGTGCCTGTCAGGACTTCAGGTACTTGATGAATATGACATTTCCATCAGTGCAGCCAATGTTCAATTGGTGTAAAAATTGTACAAAACAAGTCCTACTTGAGCCATCCTTAAGGAGACTGCTGCTGCTTCTTTTTTTTCCAGTTGGCTCTCACTGGTTCCCCTTCGTCGTCCCACATTTATGTTTTCACTGATGCAACAGCCAAAGATATCGCACTCAAGGACACGATTGTAGCTCTCATCAGGAGCACCAAGTCAACAGTAAGCACTTACTAGAACTCAATGAATAGATACTTCTGGTGAAACGGTTGCATTGGTCGACCAAAGGTGTCAGTACATCTTGATATGCTTGCCCTGCTGTACTTTTCTTCTCTTTTTTTTTTGTTCCTTGCAAAAACGAAGAGCCTACATCCACAATACCTATTTGTCCATAGGTGTCATTCTTCATGACCGGCGGCACCAAGAGGCGTCGTCGGTCCGTTGGGAAAGCAAGTTTCAATGACTACAAAGACTTGGCCCTCGCTTCTGGAGGTCAGGCTATTCAGGTGTCCAAGAAACAGCTTCCGCAGGCCACAGACGTCATCTTGGACACATCAACATCTGCTCTGGTAAGCCTCTGCAGTTCCGGAAATACACATCATCACATGCATAGTCCCCAAAGGTCACCACCAAGTCTCCATTTCATTGCGATACACCATTTAGGACCCATTGACACAGTAATGATTTCAAGTGAAAATGCAGAACTTCTGTAGTGTTTTGGATGTCTGTGTTTCTGCCATTGCCGTGTAAACAGCCTTTATTTAATAATTTCTTCACTTTCTCAGGTAACAATTCTGCAGCGAGCAAGGACCCCTGGGAAAACAGAGACCTTCCCCTTTGTGTTGGACGACTCTCTGAAAAACGTCACACTCTACATCACAGGAAGCTCCATAACTTTCACCCTGACCAACCCATCGGGTAAGATAAAGATGTACTTGTGGCATTTGAAAATGTTCTACGTTCTTGTACTTTTCTCATCCAGCAGGGTTTTATTAGCCTAATAGTTCCAAATACCTACTCCTCTTCCACATGAACCTTTATTTTTTACATATTTTCATGATACATTTGCAGGTGTTACCCAGAAACAGAATCAGGCCAGCGGTGCCCTGGGGACTATTCGGTCTGTGGGCAATCTGTGGAGAATTTCTCTCAACTCTAACAAGGAGGCGGGAGAATGGCAGATCAACATCGTCACCTCGGCACCATACACAATCAAAGTCACAGGTCAGATACCGCAGACTGGTTCGTCACATCAGATCAGCTCAGTGGCCTCCCTGTTGTCTCACCATGACTACTGCACGTGTGTGCTCTTTCAGGCCAGAGTACCATCACTTTCATCTATGACTTTGTGGAAAAGTTTGATGGACCTCATCCGGGTTTTGCGGTTCTGAGCGGGCGTCCACAAGCAGGTACAATAAAGACTTTATCGATATATTATGTCAATGACACAGCGTTAGTCTTAACCATATTAGTGCAATATTATGTGATTGCTACTCATGAGTCACAAACTGGTGAAAGGTTTGAAACCACACACACACACACACACGCTTGCATAAAACACTCCACTGTAAACATTAACGACGTGAGAATAGACAGATGGCCAAGTTCGATTGTTTTTATGGTGGCTGGCAACTCTATAACTTCCAAGTCAAGAAGAACAGCCGCCGTGCGCAAAACCAGTTGCATGACACGTTTTCTAAAAGTTGCATTTTCAGTGATTTCAAGGACTGTTGCCTTATAAATGGACCCCCAAAATGCAACAAAAGTTTTTGTGTTTTCACTTGAAAATGTTCGTATGTTGCTCATACACAAACTTGACGAGATGCAGGTGGGGACACTTACAGGGAAATCAGAAAGGCGACACAGAGGAGTAAACAAGAGCAGAATCAAAGCAAACAATACAGACATAACATGGAACAACCATAGTAACAAAACCAAAACCATGAACAAAAAATACAGAAACACAAGGGACCATGAGAGGAAGACACAGCAGTGACAATGTGTAGCAGGAGAACCTTGTTCTCAGGACAGAGAAGTGGACACAGCTTCCCAGAGAACCACTTCATTAATCAGCTAAATGCAAGACCACAATCCTGACACACACGCACACGCCTTTCTTTTAACATGATCAGTGTGGTTTTTATGTCAGAGAGTGGCGTCCTGTGGCAGGCAGCCTCAGTTTTAAAAGAAATTAAAAAAAATAGATTTCTTGTTATGTTTCTCAAAACTAAACCCCAACTCACAGAAAAAAATGCAAATTCAAACGCTCAGGTCTTAAATGCAGTTTCTAACACATCCTTATGGATACGTAGTGTTTTACACTTTCTGGTTTTGTTCAGGGCTCAGGAACATTTTTGGGAGCGCACATTCTGCCTTTGTGTGTGGAATTTCTCTGTGTACTTTGGTTTCCACTCACAGTTGACATAACAAGCATGCCATACGATGGTCATATCCCTGCTGAGAAGTAGCATAAACATCACTCAACACTATCCTGGTACACTGGTGTCCTTTCTGAACTTGGTCTAATAGGATAATTATTTTGTATTCTGACCTTGTTTTTGTCTTGTCTCTGGAAATGCAGGAAGCCCGGCCACCTTGAAGCTCTCAGTTATGGGTAGAAAAGGTTCCTCCTCTCTGACTATTGGGGAAGTCGGACTGGTATTAGTGTCCCGTCCTGAAAATGTCACGAAGGGCGTGATGGGAGACATGGGCAACGGAGACATCCTGGTGACAGTTGATGAGGTCCCTCAGGGAGAGTTTGTGGTCCTTCTGAAAGGAGTCGACCAGGTGTCAAACAGCAAATTCCAGAGGCAGTCAACCACTCAGATGTCCGTCTCTAAAGTGAACATCCAGGTCGGTCACGTCACTTTCACACAACTGTCCTTTGTGTAATGAAAAAAAAAGTACTAGAATGATCAAATCACATTTAGATCCTTCATGTGAGAATGTGTTTGAGTTTAAATCAACCGTCGTCTTGACCAGTTTTTCTCTTCATCTGCTTCAGACGACTGTGGACAGCAGCATGGAGCCTGGAAAGAACTTCGAGGTCCCCTTCAGCGTGATGACCCAGGGCTCTGGCGGTTCATACACCATCGACATTAGGAACGACCGACGCTTCGCCATGACCTACCCAACAAAGTAAGAGGAACCTGTGAAAGTCTTAGAAACGGGGGTAGGGTACACCGGCCAACACATGACAGCGCAGAAACAGAACAAATAGGTTGACATAAGACTGCAGGAGGGTGCATTCAGAAGTTTCCAGCTCCAAAATCAGAGATTCTGCAGGAAGGTACAGAGAAACTGGGCAAAGAGTCTGCAGGAGAGAGAAAGACAGGCAGCCATTTTGAGCAGCTTGGTGCACTGGAGTAGGTTTCCCAGCAGTCTAATCAGCCCTACAGCCATGTGGCTCTGTAGTTCCTCTGTCCTGGCTTTCAGATGCATTCTGAAGTTATATGTGGAACAACATTCACCCTTTTATCATCCCTGGGTTTTTTTTTTTTTTTTTTTGTTTTTTTTTGGCATATCTGGCTTATTTTCAAAACAGACCCACCTGGCTAAATGATTGAAAAGGCCAGGGACGGCTGGTATAAATGGGCTAGCAGGGCTAAGCCCTCCCAGCACAAAAAGACAGCTAATACAAAAAAGATGAGAAAATTATTTTTTAAACAAGTTACAACAGATTGTTTTAAGTTTAGATAAAACCAAAGGTAGCAACAGCACCAATCAGTCAAAAGGAAAACATAGAATATCTCTAAATGCTCTGATTTTTCACAGCCCCAGCAGATACATTCATTTGGTTCTTGTAAATGAGTGACAGGTGTCATGTCCCGCCCCCGGTGGTTTACTGAGCATTTTGGGCTACCTTCAGTTAGCCCATAGGCCACTGACTTTTGACCAATAGCGGCGACTTAACGCAGCGGTGCTGCTATTTGTGCCAGAGTTGTGAAGGAGGGAGAAAAACTTCAGCTATGGCGGCGGTGGACTATTTGCTTTGGATAATCCAATTATTTGGACCGATTGAATGCACTTGCCAGGCTGTCTATCGAGACGGACTTCATTCAAAAATTACCAGAATTCAACGACATGGTGATTAACCTGTTTGCATCCCAGAAAGGCGTTGATGTGAGCTTCTTTTCAAATAAGGTAGGCCCATGTCGACCTGTTAAAGGACGTGACGCCTTGTTTTTGCTGAGGTTAGCTGTTGTACTGAAGGCGTGTTTGGCTTCATGTCACCAAACTGTTGTAATAAGACAGTTGCAGGAGGCTGTCTGTGGGCAGTCGTTGAAGTTAGGTTGGAACACTTCTGCAGTGTGTAAATGTGTGTGTGTGACAGAGAGAGAGAGAGAGAGAGAGAGAGAGAGAGAGAGAGAGAGAGAGAGAGAGAGAGAGAGAGAGAGAGAGAGAGAGAGTTGATGTAGAGCACCAGTAAAAAAGTATAGTGTACCTGTAATTGATGTAACGGTGTATTATAGGTGATGTTGCTTTTGCAGCTCTGTTAACTATTTAATCGGCATCATGCAAGCATTTGTTAGCCCCCCAACAAATTTCACCACCAGCCGCCACTGGAAAAGGCTAAAACTGCACAAATTACTTTTCAGTAAAAGCTACAAACTGCTGAAACTGCTTCAAAAAATGTTTAATAATATAATATAAAATAAAATAAAATAAAAGTCGTCAAAATGTCAGCAATGGAGGGAACAAAAACCAAAATGGCGAAAACAACCAAACTAGCTGAATGTCAGCCAAATTTTTTTTACTCGAAAGAATGAACATATACAAACTCTGGCGGAGGCAAACAGACAATCAAAAGAGAACAGAAGCAACCAGATAAGAAAATAAGATAAGAAATGAAACAAGAGGGAGGAGCAGATAAGGTGCAAGCAAACCAACACAAGTCAGCATCAGTCTAGCTCGATCAACATATGATGGGCCTTGGGTTGTTAGGAACTTAATAAATTAAAATAAGAGCTTAATATTAGAGCACACTGATGACAGGAAGCTGATGAAAAGAAACACTTTTTGGAGAAATATGATCACTCCTGCTGGTTCCTGTCAGTATTTCCACTGCAGCATTTTGAATGAACAAAAGACTTATAAAAGAGATGTTAACAGGGAATTATAACACTATAACACTCTGCTTTACAAGTGATAAATGCATGTATAAATCACCTGATGAATCTACTCAAATCGAGGAACAGACTCTCCTGCTGTTGCCATGTTAGATGATTCTGGTCAAAGTTACATCTATGTTGAGATAACGTGTCAACCCTCCTACCAGCTGGAGTAAAGGTTAGGGTACACTTCATGTGGTATTACCACATCTGTGTTTCTGAACACCTTGAAACTGGGCTCTCTGGCTCCACCTTCTGGTCAAAACCAGAATGAGCAGAAGAAGATGATATTCTGAAGATGAGATGCAGGAGATGCTGTCTGACCAGAAGGGAATCATTTCTGTTTTAGTTTATTGAAAAGTTTAATCATGTATATAAGAATGAACAAAAATAAGCAAAAGAACATATTTTTCCAACAGCTGTGCTTTTTTTGTGTACTATACGAACACTGAAGTGGCCCTCCGATGGCATGACTGCTCCAGCTCTGAGTTTGACACAGATTCTACAATTCTACAATTCTACAATTTCATTCAGCAGACGCTTTTGTCCAAAGCGACGTACAACACAAGCAAGAATATAGACATAAGAAAGAAAGAAACCATTAGTAAATGCTTCAATTGCTTCAAGTGCGATTGGTCAAGGGAGTTGCCATCAAGTTGCAGAAGAGGAGCCACTACCGCCCCCCCCCCCCCCCCCCCCTGTTTTTTTTTTTTTTTTTTGTGTGTGTCAACTTAGTCAGTGGTACATAAGTGCTGGGTTTTAGAACACCTGATCTATTCTTCCCCGAACATGGGGTCGGATTAAGACCCTAGGTGTTCTCTGAACAATTGAGTCTTCAATTGTCTCTTGAAAGTAAAAAGAGACTCGGCGGAACGCACCGAGTTAGGTAGTTCGTTCCACCATTTGGGAACAACAGAGGAGAAGAGTCTGGCAAGAGATTTAGAGCCGTGCTGGGCTGGAAGCACCAGACGTCTCTCACATGCAGAGCGAAGAGGGCGTGAAGGAGAGTAGACCTGAATCAGGGAGTCCAGGTAGGCCGGAGCCGTTCTTGTAAGCGTTTTGTAAGCCAGGAGGAGAGATTTGAATTTGATCCTGGCTGCAACTGGAAGCCAATGAAGGGAGATGAACAGAGGAGTGACATGAGCTCTTTTGGGCTGGTTGAAGACCAGACGTGCTGCTGCATTCTGGATCATCTGTAGAGGTTTGACTGTACATGCAGGGAGACCCACCAGAAGAGAGTTGCAGTAGTCAATGCGTGATATCACGAGAGCCTGAACCAGAAGCTGTGTGGCCTGTTGGGTCAGGAAGGGTCTGATCTTCCTGATGTTGTAGAGGGCATAACGACAAGACCGAGAAACTGAGGCCACGTGAACCTTAAAGGTCAGCTGGTCATCAATCATGACACCCAGGTTTCTGGCTGAGTTTGTGGGCACAAGTAGGCTCGAGTGAAGTTGGACACTGATCTGAGGCTGGACAGATGGACAAGCTGGAAAGACCATGAGTTCAGTCTTAGACAGATTTAGCTGAAGGTGGCGTTCCTTCATCCAGGTGGAGATATCAGCCAGACATGCTGATATTCGAGCTGAGACTGTGGTGTCGTCAGGTGGAAAAGAGAGGAAGAGCTGAGTGTCGTCAGCATAACAGTGGTAGGAGAAGCCATGGGAGCGAATCACTGCACCAAGTGAAGTGGTGTACAGAGAGAAGAGTAAGGGGCCAAGCACCGACCCCTGAGGGACCCCTGTCGATAGGCCATGTGACCTTGACACCTCCCCTCGCCATGAAACTCTGAAAGATCTGCCTGTGAGGTAGGACTTGAACCACAACAGGACGGAACCTGAGATGCCAAGGTCAGAGAGTGAGGAGAGGAGGATTTGATGGTTCACGGTGTCAAAGGCAGCAGACAAGTCCAGCAGCAGGAGGACAGAGGACTGTCCAGCAGCTCTTGCCAGCCGCAGAGATTCTGTGACTGAAAGGAGTGCAGTCTCGGTGGAGTGGTCGCATCTGAAGCCTGACTGAAAAGGGTCAAGTAGGTTGTTGTTCCGCAGGTGTTCAGAGACTTGGTTACATACTGAGCGCTCCAGTATTTTCAACAGGAATGGTAGAAGTGAGACTGGCCTGTAGTTTTCAACCTGGGCTGGGTTGAGATGAGGCTTTTTTAGTAGTGGGGTGACGCGGGCTTGTTTAAAAGTAACAGGAAAAATGCCGGTTTCCAGGGAGGAATTGACAATGTGCGTGACTGCAGGTTTGATTATGGGCAAGATGGTCTGCAGAATGCTGGTGGGTGTTGGATCGAGAGGACATGTTGTCGGTTTTGAGCTCAGAAGAAGTCTGGAGACCTCATCCTCACTCAGAGGAGCAAACGAGCAGAGAGAAGGCACAGTAGTGGGTTTGAGCTGACTGGGCTGGTCAGGCTCAGAGAACTGGTTGCTGATTGCAGCCACCTTTTCAGTGAAAAAGGAGGCAAACATATCAGGAGTCAGCTCAGTGGACGGCTGAGCAGCTGGAGGAGAAAGCAGGGAGTTGAACGCCATAAACAGTTTTCTGGAATCAGAAGCTGCACAGATCTTGTTCTGATAAAAAGCTTTCTTTGCGGACTGCAAGCGGGAGGTAAAGGAAGCAAGTTTCTGTTTGTATGAGGACAAATCAGCGGGCTCGTGGGATTTACGCCACTTTCTTTCTGCTGCCCTGAGTCCAGCTCTTTGTTCTCTCAGAACTTCTGAGAGCCATGGACTTGGTTGTTTTGTCTTGGCTGGTTTCGACACCCGGGGGCAGAGTTTGTCCAAAGAGGATGCCAGAGAGGAACAGAGTGTTTCTGTAGCCTCATTAACAGGAAGCGATGAGAAGTGAGAGTAGTCCGGCAGGACAGAGCTCACCTCCTCAGACAGCTGAGCTGCTGTGAGGGACTTCAGGTTTCTGCGGAAGGAGACCATCTGTGTCGGTGTCTGCAATGGCAGAAAGGCAGCCGCAAATTTTACCAAGAAATGGTCAGATAGATGTAGTGGAGTAACTGTCACCTCTGCTATGGAGCAGTTACGAGTCAGCACCAAGTCAAGGATTTTGCCAGCTTTGTGGGTGGGAGGAGACGGAGCCAGTACAAATGCAAAGGAAGCCATCAGTGCCAAAAAGTCCTGTGCCTGGGGTTTGTCAACGTGAATGTTCATGTCTCCCATGACAATAAGTGGTGTGCCATCATCAGGGATGTCAGAGAGTAACATGTCCATTTCAGAGACAAAGCCATCCAGATTACCCCCTGGTGGGCGGTACACAACCAGAATATATGCTTTGATGGGAGTAGTGACCGTTAAAGCATGATATTCAAACGTTGTGTTGTTATTCGACGGGCGCAGTGAGGAGAAGGACCAGTTGTCCGGAATGAGAATGCCAGCACCGCCTCCTCGGCCAGTAGAGCGAGGGGTGTGGCTTAGCGCAGCAGACGCAGAGAGTGCAGCTGGTGTAGCTGAGTTTTCTGGGCGGATCCATGTCTCAGTCAGGGCTAGGACCTGAATGTCTGAGAGTTTCATCAGAGAACTGATGAATTCCGTCTTATTAACTGCGGACTGACAGTTCCAGAGACCGAAGGTAACTGAGTGTGGGCTGGGACCACTTCCAGAGAGAGCGGACAGGTTGTGTGGATTGCGTTTGCGGAGGACTACGCGTCTTTTCCGGTTGCCGACGATGACTGGGATACGTAAGAAACACATTGTGCGTTAGACTGTGACAGACAGACCTTAGTGACACCGGTGTCCTAGCTCGGTGGACTCGCGCAGGTAGACTCACAGGTTTTTACCCTCTGTGGTCTTTACCCTCTGTGGGCTGACGCTGTGGCTGACGCCAAAGCGCAGTCTGTGCTGTGAAGTACCTGACGGAGTCACAGCTGTTTCCAACTTGACTGATTGTGCCCGGCTGACCCGCCCCTGTCTGATGTCACTGGAGCCACACAATAGAAGGTGTGACCCGCGTCAACGACCTCTCTATTGGGCAGACAGAAACCGAAACTGCAGCACAAGCACCTAACCACCCCCAAACACAGCAACAACAACATAATAAGCAATTCAAACTCACCAAAGCTGGCTCTAACTTCTGCAGTCTAAGATTCAGTGCTTGATGCCTTAATCCATCCTGAAGAACTCTCCTCCTCTGTAACTTCATCTGTCTTGTTTCCCGATAGACTCCAGCTGAAGCCTGGACAGTATGCTAACGGTACGCTGACGATCAGCCCACCTCAGGACACGCTGTCTGGCACTGACGTCACCGTGACCATTGAGGCCAAGTCGTCCAGCGGCGCCGACTCCAACTATGCGGTCCTCAGACTGTCCGTCATGACCAAGGTAATCAAAGGCTGCAGACTGTGAAACCGTCCCGCTGATTCCAATGGCGGTCTTCTTTACATTCTTCTTCTGTGGTTGATCCAGATTACAGACTTCATCGGGCCGCGGTGCGACGTGGTCAGCGTTCAAGCTGCTGACTGCCCTGCGGACATGACCCAGTGCGGACCTTTCCACTGGCAGCTGTCGGCGAACCTCACCGATGGAAACGGCACCGGGATCGAGAGCCTGTACCTGCACCAGGGCACTGGAGACTTCACACACTCCGGGCTGAGCGCTGCCGTCGTCGAGGCGCAGTACAACGCCTCCTGCTGCTCGCAGGTCGTTGAGCTCATTGCCACAGATCAAATCGGAAATGTGGGGAAGTGCTATCACTCTATAGCGCGTTCGGGCGGGCCGCCGTCCCTCACGCTGTCGCTGCCGCTGTGGCTTTGCCTCCTGGTTTCCGCCTTGGCATTGAGGCTTTGAGGAGTTTGGCTTGAATCTTAGATTAATTTGGGACATTAAAATGATTTTTACAACATGCTGCCTCTGTCCTGGAGAGGAACTGTCTACTGCTGATGTTCATCTCGTGTGTTGCTTTAGCCATTTTGTAAGCAAAGACTGTGTATTTAAACTGTTTAAACTGACAAATAAAGGATATTTTCCAGGTGTGGAAATTCTTTAAAATGCTCTAAATTCGAATTTTGACCGAGTTCACTTCAGCACCATTGAAGAAAAGTATAAATTTTATTTTGAAGCCACATTTACAACGACAGAGTTGAGTTCATGAGAAGATTCTGATCCAGGTGAGTCTATTACTTCAAAAGAGAGGAATAGTTTTCACAAAGCATGATAGGATTGATTCATTGACTGAATCTGTTAATATTCATATGTGAGAAACATGCAGTGGTTATGCAATGGCACATTAGGCAGTCATTATTTAGTTATAAACCAAGAGCAGTGGCTCCTGAGGAGGCAGGTCCACAAAATAAGCCCGAAATAAAACTAACATCAGGATAGCAGGTGATGATCTGCAATCATAAATCCATAATTATCACACAACAGCAGTGGTGTTGTTCCTGAAAGCAAGGTTCATGTCATTCCCTCTGAAAAACATGGCAAGAATTCAAGAATTTCTGAATAAACATTTAGAGAAACTTGTTTGAACATGCATTTATTTTCATTATGCTGGATTATTGCACCAGTGTGCTTCAAGGCTTCACACAGCCGCAGCTCAGGCCAGGTTCTGCAAGATGGTGGCCCGAGCAGCTGATCATAAAGACGCTTTGCACCAAAATTAAAGAAAAAAAAAGTTGGGGAAAAAAGTGTTTTTTGGATTACCTATCTCTCAAAATTAAAATCATGGGCAAAAAATGTGATTGATGAGAGAAAGATGGCTCTGCGGCACTAGCAAGTGGAGGACATGATCACAGAATCAGAAGAAGAAGACCTGGTGAGTCTGTCGGCTCAGTTCTGGTCGGTGACGTAAATTCACAACTTTCCAACACGGACAACTTGAGAGGCAGCAGATCTGACACTACTGGGAGCAAAATCTGTGACTTGAATGCAGAGGCGGAGCGTGAGTCTCAGTACAGAGGGGGCGGAGCATTCTCAACGGGCCCTTATGATAGTAATTTTACCATTCAAACAATCCCTCATGCTACCATCAAACAACACACTAATGCTCACTTTTATTGAGCCAAGCAAACCTATATGCCTCAGAAAGCAGAATAAAGTCACAAACCAGTTCACAAACTTGTTCTGACAAACAAATACACATATGCACGCACACACACAGACAAATGCAGCCTGAAAGGCATCAATCTCAGAGCGTCCGCTGTCCATGGTGCTGAAAACTCAGATAAAAACTCACTGGCTAAATCTGTTCCATCTTTGATACAGCTTAAATATAAAATGAACACAGCTGGTCTAAAATCACACAATCTATTCAGACAGATATAGACACAGCTATCTATATCTTTTGGAATTCACGTAGCCAATATTAGAAAAAAAAATAGACTCTGCGGTCTTTGAGAGCAACACAAGGCACATTCAAATAGGCAGGTGTTCAAGACCACAGCATTCTGATAAAGATAATATTTTTGAAGGTTTCACTGACTCACCAGTGGCTCCGATGTTAGGTTTTGGGTAGTACTGCTAGTGGCTAGCATAGTGTTTAGCATACTGATCAAGTACAAAAGAAAAAAATGTGTTCATGCCACACAGCCAATCAGCGCTGGCTTACAGCTCTGATGCATTCATGGACAGTCGTAATGTAAGAATCGGCAAATTGGAGCCCACACACACTGCACATTTTATTGTAGTAATTTATTTACGAGCAAATGTGAACACGTCAGGGGCCCTATGACCTTGTGGGCCCTGGGGCGACCGCTCCCTTGCCCCCACTCTGGCTCCGCTACAGCCTGAATGAGAGCAAAAACCAGCGGAGCATCCTGTGAAGTTGATGCAAAGATAAGGGGATGATCTGGGAACATATGCAGGAAAATGGAACCTGAAACTGCTGAATTCCCTGAATACACAACACTGAGAGCTGATATCAGTGATATTGCAATGAGCTCTCACAGCTATCAAACTAGCATTAGTGTCAAAGTCAGGCTGTCAGGGTGAGTTTGTAAAGATGTGCATAATGAAACAGCAATGGGAGAAGGTTTTTTGACATTTAACTGGAGTTTGCGCCTTGCTGAAATCAGCTTTATGCAACCATTGTAGTTTTCAGCTGTATTTTTTTGGTTCCTACAAAAATATTGGCATTTTCATCAGGTATACTCTGCACCGCCACAAAGAAAAACTTTAAAGTTTACTTTTAAAAGTTTTCACGTCCCTGTTTTCCCACTCGAGATGAAACTGGGCTATAACTGCCCCTGAACCAAAACGTGTGTGACACCTCCAGTATAAATACTAATTTATCTATATTTTGGGATATTTGAGGCTGTCCCAGTGCACAGTGGTGGAACCTGGTACCCTGAGTGATACATAGCTATTCATTATACAAGGGGAAAAAATTCCAAAAAACACTGACCTACGAACAGGCCAGATAAGATTCAAATGACATTACATTCACATCTTGTCCACATGACATTATAGTCAAAGCCTCATCTGCATTAATTAATACCATCTAATAACTCTACTGTGTTATATTTTGCAATTTTATGAACTTGATACTTTTTATGTGACTCAGCTGCACCTGCAGTAGAAGGAGACTTGTCACTCTGGGTTTATTTCTTCAGTAAGGACATTTATTCTGGCTACATAGGCTATGGATGTTTTTATACTGCATTTCTGTTTATAAGATGTTTTTATTGCCATAAATCAGTCATTGAGGAGTGGATTGATCCAGATGGAGCAGTTCTGAAGGCCTTGGTATGAAATGCACGGCCCACGATCTTGCTGAGGTGGTTGGAGAAGCGGCAGCGTATTAAAGTCTATGGAGGGAAGAGGCTCTCATTCATCCTAGAGTAGAAACTGTGAACTCCACACAGATATTCCAGCCAATATCTGAACTCAGGAACTTCTTGCTGTGAGGCAAGAGTGCTAATCGCTGCACCAGCATGCAGCCCTATTTCAGAAAAAAATACAAATTCATTTTCATGGATGTGGCTGAAGCACTGAAGATGATGCCGTTTTCATGTTGGGAAAATAATGGCTGATATATAATTTAGTAATAAGGGGTTGTGTCTGTTCTGCTGACACAGTCACTGCTTTAAATAAATCTGCTCATAAACATTAACATTTTTTAATCCCTTTGATTTAATGTATTTATTTTTTTCTTTGAAAAAAAAAACACAATTAAATGTTTCTGTCCGAATAATGTTCCAGAAAAAAAAAACTCTATTCTGCGCTATTTCATTCCACCCTTTTGTTTTGCTTTGTTATAAATCAAAGCCCGTGAAGTTCGTCCCAAGCCGCGACCCGTAGTTTAGACACCGGAAGTGCGGTTGTTTTCGTGGGAGGAACGGGAAACTAACTCAGAAAGTCCAGAAAATCGGTTTAATCGTGTTCAATACTGGATTTATCTTTCTCTCAATGCGACGCACATGTGTAACAAATACTGCTGCTAACGGTGCCGGTGAGTGTTTCTGGAATTTCGGCGTGAAAATCGAACAATTGTGCTGAAGCTAATTAGTTAGCTAACGTGGGGCAACAAAAGTGGAGGAAAAAGGGCCTGTTTATAAATCAATACAACGTTGTGAAATCGAGGAAATTTACAAAATGGACATCTGATCTGCATTCAGTTGGACGTGAAGCAGACTGAAAGCTGGTTCCACTCTAGCAGCGTTTAGCCACATCGGGCTCCGAACTGCCACTTTTCTTCAAACCTGTCCTCACATTCTCTCGGAACCATGTCCGAGTCCGTGGTCACCTTCCAGTCGCAGCTCTCCTGTGTCATGGAGACCGTCTTCAAGGCTGCCATGTACGAGATCACCCGTCTGGTGGAGGACAGCTTCCTGGAGGAGGTGACCCGCTGCCGGGAGCAGGTGGATTCCCTGAAGAGGAGGCTGAAATGGTCCGAGAGCCGCCGGAGAGAGAGGGAGGCGGCCGGCCGGAGGAGAGGGAGGTGTGTGGACTGTGGCAGAGTGGAGATCACCGAGGACAAGCAAGTAGGTACAGGTGAGTCCCACACGGCTGTCAAACAGGTGAACTTCTCATCCCCAACACCCAACAAACAGGTCAGTGGAGCCATACTTTTTCCTTACATGTGACTTCAGCCTTTATTGTTCAATTCAATTTTATTTCAATTGTCCCAAATTATTAGCAGTTATTTCGAGGCTCTTCTACTGAGGAAAAACCAACAAATCCACGTGAGCACGAATAGGAGATGGTGGAAAGGGAACAAGTCTTTTAACAGCAGGAAACCTGCAGAACCAGAACCAGAGGTGGAGACTAGGTGGAGGCTTTCTGCTGTTCCGGGTGTGGGTAGGGACAGAATAATAAGAGAAAAGAATGGGACAGAAAGCAACTTATGCAAATACTGTTTAACTTCCCTTTTCATGTCATGCGAAACACTTTTATGAACATTTCCTGTGTTACATTCCATATAATCTTTGCTTAAATAGCTTAAATAACCAAAGATTGTCGGATTGATAGATTGAGCTCCTTTACTATGATTACTGCGCAATATTCAGACTCAAATTCCCCTGAAGCATCAAGGTCGGCAGATCATCTGAGCTGCCTGGAGCTGATTGACAGACTGTGTCCTGCCTTATTGATGAATGGCGTGTTACATGAGGAGCAGTCAGCAAGGTCAGAGTGGGTCACCTCAGGTCGTATCTGAAGTTCAACCACAGGACTCCGTGTCCTGACAGGCCACTGGGAAATAAGACCTCTGACCAATCCAGTCTCACAGGTGGATTAATTGAGAAGAATATCAACTTAGAGTACAACGAATAACTCGCAACTGATGCTATAGGTTAAATGTTTTAAGTTGGTGAACCAATAACATTGAAAGAGTAACAGACTCATTTTTCATTTCTACCTCAACTAGGTGTGAAAATATTTATCGTTCACTGTTTTTCTTCGAACAGAGAAAAGCCTGAAACAAGAGAGCGAGTCGCAAGATGATGTGGAAAGTTCCCAGGATGAGGACGTGCTCAGTGATGAGATGGAAGAGGCCAAACCGGATGTCCAGTCGACCGCAGACCCGGCAGAGGTAGGGTGGATGGCGTCCCAGAAGCCCTGACTGTCTGAGTAGATTAAGTTAAGTTAGGAGGGCAACATGAAGGTGCTGTTCTTCCCAAACTGGAATCTCACAGTTTGAGAAGTGTCGTGTTTCCATGGCAGGGTTTTGAAAATGATGTCTGAATGAAGAAATGACAGAAACATCGATAACAATGTAGTTTTCACATTGTTCTTGTAATGAAACCAGACACACGCTGTAGAGAACAACAGTTACCAACAGGAGAAGACATACATATGGACAGGACACCAAGTTGGATCGTTACTATGGTGATTGCTAACTCTAAACTACCAAGTCCAGGAAAATCTGGACTGGGAATCATGAAACTCTGGAGGAAAACATTCTTATTGCCTACCTACTGAACATGTGCGAAAGATGTAGTTACTATGACCGCGGTGCGCATGTGCAGTAGCAGCGTTCCTGTCGACACGGAAATAGAGCCTAAGTGTTTCCAGAAAAAATTCCCCCCATTTACACAACAGAAAAGCTCTACCATTCTCAACCCGTTGCATTTTCAGTGTATGAATAGATCTTTAGCTCGCTGTTTCTCCTGACGTGTCCAAGAAAACCCATCAAGAAATGAACAAATGTGAACAGCAACAAATGGAGTATTGAAAACAGCAATCCTGTAATGGCGTCATTCAATAAGTGAGGCTTCAGTTTTCCTAAATGAATTCAGAGTTGATTCTGTCCTGCTGATCTTCGGGGACCTGTTCCTGATCTGGGTTCATTAGTTGTGTGGAGCTTTGAAGATGAACTGGAGCCATTCTGAAGTCGGCAGGACTGCGGTGACCTCCAGAAGATCAGGGAATCAATCGGTGACCAAATGATTGCTGAAGACAGGCCATCAGAAGCTTAAACACCAACCACATGAAACTCGAACATGTTGTTGATCCTCTGTCACGATGCAAAAAACAAGGATCAACAATCCTATTCTGAGTCCAGTTTGTGATTGACAGGAAGCCGGTGGTGGAGTAAAGTGGTTCATTTTCTTTTGAATCAGCTGGAATTTTTATGATCGTCAGTAACGTCAGAATTTCCAGTGAGCTGAAGACTGGACTGCTTCAATAGGTTTTGTAAATCCTGCTGAGACATCCGCATTGACCTCTTTCTTACTGTGTGTCGATGGCCGATCAGACGACCAGTCGCCTTCGTTACACTGAAGACATTTCTGCCTGATCTAAAACTTGACCTGGACAGCACGTCCACTCCGTGTTTACCAGTGTCTGTGTACTGATCCAGAAGCTTGGATATGTCCAGGATGATCCTCATGCCAGTTTCTTTCTCTTTGTATTACAGTCACCAGAACTTCCCGATGAGAGGCTTGATGGGCTGCTGAAGGAGGAAGCTCTTCAGATCCCAGAGGAAAGCGATGAGCCTCAGGACTGGGACGTCGGTTTAGATGGTGAGTCTCTTCGCAGTAAGCCTCACACAGTAGCAACGTATGAAACTGTAAAAAAAACAAAACAGAAGCTGTGAAGTGTTCACGGTAATTGCGTCATTATAATTGATTTCCTGAAACTCCTCTCATCTCTCAGAACCAGAGGAGTCGGGGTTACCAGGTCCCAGCAAACGTTTCGGTGAGCAGAAGCTCCCCAAGTGTCCGGTGAACTGGGAGAGCGGCTTCGAGCAGCGGCCGGAGTCCAGCCAGGCGGGACAGTCCGGGGACCCGGCGCAGCCCCTGTTCCAGGGCAGGTACAGCATGGAGGACCTGGACGGCTTCGACAAGGCGGCCTACGCAGACGGGAACATGATGGACATGGGAAACTTCGACGGGTTACAGGACTCGCCAGATCAGCTGGGCGAGGATCTGGGCTACGTGGGCCACTTCAACGAGGACGTGGAGGCGGCGGAGAGCGCCGACAGTCAGGTTTACCAAAAAGAAGCCGCGCAGAACAGAAAAGGTGCCGCGGCTTCGCCCGCTGCCTCGCCCTCCAGGACTAACATGGAGGTGGGTGGAGAGTTGAGCTGTTTGCTCATCAACGAGGAAGGCTTTCTGCAGGACCCCAACGTCTTGTACCCGGCTCAGGCCTCCGCTGCCGACCCGGGAAGCAGATTGAGCCTCCGGAGTCAGGGCGTCCGTATCGATCCGCCAGTGCACAGCGCGGAGAACGTGTACGGAGCCTCGGACCTCTACACCGAGAACCTGAACCTGGGGCCGAGGCTGCAGCATCCGCCAGCCGGCAGGAGTGGGAGGAGACACTCCTGTAACCAGTGCTCCGTGACTTTCCCCGACTCGGCTTCCCTCAAAGCCCACAAACAGACTCACAAAGGCTCCTCGCAAGGCGCCGTGCACTCCTGCAACGAGTGCGGAAAGACTTTCACTCAGGCCTGCAACCTCAAGGTGCACCAGAGGATTCACTCAGGGCAGGGCCTCCACCTCTGCAGCCACTGCGGCAAAGGCTTCCCCTCCTTCTCCGAGCTCAAGGCCCACAGCTGCGGCCAGACGGGCGACAAGCCGTACTGCTGCACGCTGTGCGGCAACAAGTTCAGCCGGCTGTGGAACCTCAAGCTGCACCGCCGGATCCACACGCAGGAGAAGCCGCACCAGTGCAGCATGTGCGACAAGAGCTTCACCCGGGCGGACATCCTGAAGGTCCACCAGCGGACGCACACGGGCGAGCGGCCGTACTGCTGCACCGTCTGCGGCCTCAGCTTCAAGCGCCTGGACCACCTGAAGTCACACCAGCGCAAACACATGACGGACCTATAGTGGAGCGCGGCTGCTTCTGCCACAGGAGGGTCAATATCAGATGTCTGTATTTATAAATTCCTGGATGTTTTTATTGAGGTGTGTTTTGACTGTCACTCTTGTTATAATTCCAGTTTTTGTTCATTTGAAAATATAAGACAAAGCAACATATTTGATAAGTTTGTTTACCTGTTTTACTGAGACGGGATTAATGTTGCAGACTTTGTACCAGGGAAATTATAAAATGAAATAGTTCAGCAACAGTATTCTTCTGATTATATATTGGATTCTGAATAAAAGACTTTTGACATCATTTCTTTTTGTTGTTCTTGATGTTTTAAATCATTTCCTGCATTGCTTTACCCTCAAACAGCACTCATTTTCACTTAAATGGCCTATTATAAATATTTTTGTTCAATAGTTGCACTGAGACATGTACAAAAATGATCCGTTCCATGTGAAAAAGTCTTCACAATTCATTAAACTGCAAATTTCTGTGGTTCTTTTATTGTAAAAAAGACAAGTATAGAACTTATGGAACAGTTGTAGCTGTCAGTGTAAAGTTTATAAGAATGCATGAATGGTGCAAATCAGAAGGTGTTTCTTAATAAATTAAGGCTTGCGGATGGAGAGAGAGAGGCATGCATTTGACCACAATGAGGTATAAACTATTTTATCCCATTTGTGGAGGTTTGGAAAAGTATGTTTTTCCTTGCAGAGGGTAGAATCCAAAGATTAATCCAGGGTCAAAAGGAAGAAGATCCAAACTGACAATCGACACAGACAAGATACTATTTAGACAAACCTTTTATCTTGAACAGGATTATCAGTAATCAGACAGATAGATAACCAGACATACTCACCTCCACATGTCTGGATAATTCAGGGTCATCAGACATCTGCTTTTGGAACATATGGGGAAAGAAAACGATGCACACTCACAGAAAACACAAAAGAATAGCCACTAAGTCAAGGCGTGATTCAAAAAATGTCAAAACCAGACAACCTTTGTTGTTATTATGCTGTCGAATGACTCAGCATGAGTCACTTCTGAAAACGGTTAAGATGAATGGAAACTTTGGGAGGTTTAGATTTTTTTTTTTTTTTTAATTGAAAATACAGCTTTAAGTCTTTGTTCTTCTTAAGTTATGTGAAGGAATAATATCGCAGATAATTCCTCCCGTCAGCTGAGGCTTTATATCCAGCACTGTTTGTAACACCAAGGTAAGAATGTAAATAATGTTACAGTCAATATAGTTTTACGTTTAAGGTTTCAAATACTTAGTATTGAATTTTCACATTATTTCCCTTGCCTTATATTTATTTACAGGCTGTTGTGAGGTTTTAAATTCCCTGATAAATTTAAATGTCCATCTCGTCTTAAATCGCGTTATTAAAGCTGTCTTTTGTCCCTGTGAGGCCACCGTTATACGTCATACATAACATCAACTGAAAACAAGAACCCATCTCGGAGCTAGCTCGGATTATCGATGAACGCGGATTTAATGACCTTTCTTGCGCATCTCAAAGGAGAAAAAAGACATAAATATCCGTCACACGGTCAGAGCTGACTGACATTTGAGGCGCATCACGCTGAGTGGTTTCAGTTCGACGTAAATTGCGAATGTTTGAGCTTCGGAGCTACATTAGCCTGTTAGCCGGATGCTAATGTCAACAAACATCACGTCAGGGCTGGATTATCAGGTTTAGGGTTGGATTCATGGCTCCGAGAGACGGACTGACTGCCAGATCCAGATGATGGCGAGCAGAGAGCAGCAGCTGACCGCGGCCGAGCCCACCATGTCGGAGCTGGACTCCCTGGTCGTCTCCTTCCAGACGCAGCTCTCAGACGTGATGGAGGCGGTGCTGAAGTCTGCCATGTTCCAGGTCTCCAGGCTGGTGGAGGACGTCTTCCTGCTCGAGGTGAAGCGCCGGAGCCAGGAGGTGGACTCCCTCAGGCTGCGGCTGCAGTGGACCGAGACCAAGCTCAGCGAAGAGGGGGGTAGGACGGGGAAGTGTGTGGACTGTGGGAGGGAGGCGGTGGAGCTGAGCACCGAGACTTCACAGGAGAGATCCACAGACACCCAGGAAGGTAAAGACTGACATGTTAGCACCAAACACACCGCTGCTTCTTCTGTCCCACAACCACATCTGTGATTCTCTGCTCCGACAGACATTCTGAGAGTCAGCGGTGTGAAGACAGAGCTCGATCCTGAGGAAACATGGATGCTGAGCTGCAGAGAAGAAGCCGGATCGGACAGTCCACAGGAGGCAGAGCATCCTGCGTCCAGCCACATGAACGACGGGGAATCTCTGGTCAGTCTCTTCACTCCGCATTGCTGCTCAAACAGACTCAACAAGAAACCACAGCTGCTTTTTCTGGAATTGATAACTTTAATATTCCATCTCATTGATGGAGATTATGAGTTTTTCTTCAGATCGTCCATGCAGATTAGGAATGGTGGAGCTTCCTAAAAGCAGCTCGACACATTTTATTCACATTGGTCCGGCTTGACTGTACATTGTCTCATCGTGTCCTGAATTTCCTTCTCTCTTCATGTGACGTTTCGATTCTTCAGCCGAGTGAAAGCGAGGACGTGCTTCCAGTTGTGGACATGAAGGAGGAAGGACTCGATAAGCCGTCTTGTTCTGTGCTTTTAGGACGATGGAGTGGTTCTCTGGACGGTGCGTAAACATCGGATCCTCCCACCTGTCTGTCAGTCTGTGAAGGAACAGGATGCTTTTTCATTACACACACAAACATCCACCATAATGTGTGTAATCATTTCATAAATCAGTGCTTCTCAATACGAGGTCCAGGAACCCCTGAGAGGGACACCAGAGGCTTTTATTGACTCTCAAAACAAACTTGATTAATTCAGCATTTTTCACTTTCATCTGAGCTATCTAATGTAAACCTGTGAATATATAAAAGATGAACAGCAGACACATAAAACTAGAGCAGGTGTTTATTTTTGATTGAGAGCTTGGAGGAAGTTTCATTTTAGTTTTGAGGTTTCATTTTCAAAACAATGGATCTTCATAGTGTTTTTAGCCAATTTTTTATGAAATCTTAAAGAAAAAAAATCTATTTTGTATGCCAGAAATGATTAAAAATATCTAGTTTTGCTCAGTTTAGAAGTTCAGAGTTTATTTCCTTTAAGCAACAGATGAGATTATAAATTTCAAAAACCACAAAGTCTTATAAAATTATTAAAATCTCACTCTGGAATTCAAATTTCTGGTTCCAGGTAATTTGATTTGTTCTTTTTAAAGGGTGGATTTGCAAATGAGTCAATTGTTGTGTTGAGTTTGGATTTCTAACTTACAATAGTCCATCTTTAGCTGAAAAGATGTGTTTCAAAGCTCCATCACACTCGTTGGTTTTGTTGTGTAATTTTTTAGACACTCTCTGTCATAAAAGCTATTAAATATGAGTATTTTCATAGCAGGTACATGTTTTGTGCAACTTGATAATTAATAAATGGTTAATTAGACGTTCCTGTCAGTAAATCAAACCGGCTGCTAAAAGTTCTGACTGGGATCATCTTTCCATTCTGGTTATTTTTCTGTAGATCAATCAGGACCTGAAATGGACAAAACTCCAGAGATGGAAGAAGCACAACCCAGACCGCCTCCAGAAAGCAGTGACAGCCTGCTGAGGATGAAGCAGGACCTGCAGAGTCGATCTGCGTTCGACTTCTCGGAGGAGCCGCAGGAGACGGCCTCGGTGGAGTCGGTGGAGATGACCTCCAGCTGGGCGGGGCTGACGGGCTCGGCCTGCGGCGCTCAGAAACGCACGCTGAGCGAGGCGGCGGACTCCGTCCAGGGCGGCTCGGACCGGGATCGGATCGCCCCGGGATCCCCCACGGCCAGGCTGCCGCACGGCGAAGGGTCAGGGGTCACCGTCAAGGAGGAACTCCTGCTGGACTCTGATGACTGCGAGGAGAACGAGGGCTCAGTGAAGGAAGGGAAGGCTGCCGCCGCCGCCACCTTCCCGCTCACTGTCAAGCAGCACCGGCTGAGCTCAGAGACACGCAGGCCGATGTTCCACCGCGCCTCGGTGCAGGACGTGATGAAGCTGCACTCCAGGGTGGGCGCCGGCCTCCGCCTGCAGGCGGCGCTGCAGCACCTCCACCGCCCGCCCAAGAAACACCCTCTCACACTCTCCGGCGGCTCGTCCGCGGCGCCGTCCGCCGCTCACGCCGTCAACCCGCACGGCCGCCTCCCCTCCACGTCCAAAGCCGCCCCGCCTCCCTCCGTGGCGGCGCAGCGGGCCCAGACGTCCCAGCTGCACCGCGCCGCGGCTCCGTGGCTCAGCCTCAAAGCTCAGCACCAGTCGGCCCACGCCGCGCCCCACGCCGACTCCCCCGCCGGCCCCAGGCACCTGCTGCGCTGCGGCCAGTGCGGGAAGTGCTTCCCCCACCCCAGCAACCTGAAGGCCCACCTGCAGACGCACACGGGCGAGCGGCCCTTCTGCTGCTCGCTGTGCGGCCGCAGCTTCACCAAGCTCAGCAACCTGAAGGCCCACCGGCGCGTCCACACCGGCGAGAGACCCTACTGCTGCCTGGCCTGCGGGAAACGCTTCACGCAGAAATGCAACCTGAAGCGCCACCAGAGGATCCATCTGGACGTATGATGGGTCCGGAGTGTGTGTCGTGTTGTAGAAGATTCTGTGCATTCCAGGAAGACTCACAGTGACTTTTAATGTTATTAGAGAATCATATGGTGTGTCCAGTTTAGTGTGTCATGAGTCAGAGAGAGAGAGAGACAGAGACAGACAGAGAGAGAGAGAGAGAGGTCAGTGGTGCTTTCAAACAATAAATGAAATGTTCTGTGTGTTCAGTGTTCTCCTTCTCCTCCTACTTTGTATCACAAAGCGTTCATCTCCCCCTCCTCTATTTGACACACACGCAGTGTTACTTGTGAAATCTGAGGACTGTTATAATTGGGCTGAAAAATGCTTCAGTGTTGAACTTGTCTTCCTTTTCCCAAGACTGTTCATGTCCAATTAAAAAAGAAGACCTCAAAAAAGAAAAAGAAAAAATCTGAAGTTACATAGAATTACAGAAATCTGAATTTGGATCTTGAAATTAGCACAGAAGTCACATTTTTATGGAATGCTGCAGCCATTTCATAAATTTTTATGTTTTATCCAAACAGATAAAATTATTAAGATTGTTCTTATTTTTCAATTTGGATTTGAAAACAATTCGTTCTCTCATCAATCATTAATCCAACCGGCATAGAGAGAAATAATCTAGAAATACTTTAATAATTCCAGAGGGAAATTCTTTCAAGAAAGACTCTGAACAGACTGAAATATAATTCCACCTGCTTTAGAATGTGATGCTGTGTTTGTTTTTTACCAGGCTGAGAGATAAAATCTTCAAACTGTATCGACAGAAATCCACCGAAGAGTCGGAGGACGGTCTTTTCTCACTATTAAGAAGCCAGTTTGAAGTTTACTCATAATCACTGGACTGAATGACAACCTGAGATTAGGATTAGAATTATCCAAACTCCTACATTCATAATATTAAACAGGTGTAATGTTTGAATTTGAATTATTCTTAACAGAGAAATCGCCATTTCCCCTTTTATAAAATATTCAGTTTCAAATTATGTTAGCTATAAATCAGCTTTTAGTTTTTCACATATTAGCATTTTACCAATTCAGAATATTTCACAAAAAAAAAAATGAATTATTTAAAAAAATCGATGGACTTGAATGAGCGTGGAACTGATATATTTATAAACTGGAGACAGATCTTTAGTCTGAATAAACACGACTCCAGTTGAAAACAAGACTTTCCTACAGTTTGGTGTTTCTGTTGACGTGGGAGCAGAGCTGGAGTCACCGAAGACGCAACGTTTCGAAAACAGCTCCCGAGGGGGAACTTCTGGAAAAGCGCTGGAGTCGATGACCATGGAAACCAGAGAGAGCCTGACTTTACTGATATGTTTCAGCTTATTCTTCTCTGCAGTGTGTGTGTGGTTTATTAACGAAAACACTTGAGTTTCAACCATTCCTGTGTGAACGGACACTGTTTTCAAAAAGTTGCCATGTAACTGCAGAAGTTTTTTAGGTCGATCTTCTGAATCGCCGGTCTCAGTCACTTCTCTGACGTCTTGGTCGTCAGTTTGCTGGAGTTCCAGGGGCGTTGACGGCTGTGTGGAAGCTCCCCTCCCCCCAGCCGGCCCGTCTGTCCTCTCCTGGCTCTACTCGCTCTTCCTCTGTCCCCTCCCCCCACCCTGACCAGCAGAACGTTCCCCCTCTGAGCCTGGCTCTGCAGGTTTCTTTTAAAAGGGACTTTGGTAAAGCTGGGTTTACACTTGAACGATTCTGTGGCAGGCATTGGCACGAATCGAGTCGCAAACCACTCGTAAAGTGGCGTGAAGTGCGTGTAAACCCGTCGTGACCGCGTGCCATGTCGGGACGAGAATTTTGAAATGTTCAAAATTTTGGGCACGACAAAATATCGCGACCGGACCGTGAACCATGCGCCAACTGTCCGTGAACGCCTCGTGAACTCGTCGGGACAATGCGGGAGGATGCGTGTGGCACGCATGGCACGCACTGCAACGAATAGTTCACAAACAGCCCAAGCCGAATTGCGCAACCACAACGTGCCAATGCGGGAAGCACGTAAACTATGCGTGAATGCGTCGTGCCAGTCCGTGACACTGACGGGCACGCATTCGTGCGCATTTCTGAACTATTCATGAACTGGTCGTGAACAGTGCGGGAGCCTGCCAGTTCGGTGACTCCAGATTGGCATGCCTTGCCACGACAACATCGTGGCAAAAAGTCGTGCAAGTGCAAACCTAGCTTAACACTTTACTTGAAGCACCCGGTAAAACACATTATAAGTAGTTATAAACACTCATAAATGATCACCTTGCTTTATAACCCACTATACAGCATAGGAATAGGGTTAGGTCCTGATGTTATAAAGCATTGTGATCATTATATGAGTGTTTATAACTATATTTATACAGTGATATAATGTACTCATAATGTGTTATACAGGGGGGCTTCAAGTAAAGTGTTACCAGGACTTTTTATTTTTCAGTTACTTACGCTTCTTCATGTGGAATTGTTGGCTTGTCTCTGTGAAAGTGTCTTATAATGACGTTATACCACTTCAGAACTTAGTTAGGAGTTAAAATGTGAGGGTTTGTTGGTGCTTTGGTTTGCTGTGTTTTATCCAGGCTTGGCCTTGTGCTCTGGCCTCTTCACACAGTCAGATAACACACTTGTTTGGTCGTTGTTGACTTGATGGTGCCTGTGGGCGCAGGACTTTCAGCTACTTTCGATTTTATTTTTGTTAAATCGATGGCAGACATGAATGGAGAGCTGAACCTGGCTTGTTTGTGTGAGCGGAGCTGTCACCTTGAACCTCTCACCAAGGCCCATTCACATGTCCTGGACTGCTGCCACTTTACACAGCAATCACCGCAGACAACGGCATTTCTTTCTTTCTCATTCCAGCAAACTTTTTGCAATGAGATGGAAATGTTTTGTGCAGAAATCCACGCAGAGAGCAGCTGTAAACATTCCCGTACCCTCCTTTGTCCTGCACTCTGTTAGGAATGTGAATCCGTCTATTGGGACAATGTTGTCGTGATTGTTGCTCTTGAATTGTTATTCGATTGTGAGGAGGGAACAACACAAACAGTCTTGACTCGTTTGTTCACGTGCTGAACGGAGCGATCGAAGTGTTCCTGTTCATGTTCTGCTCGTCTCTAAGAAGCAGAACCATGACGGCGAGGACGATGCTTCAACGCCTGAACAGCAGCCCAGAGGTAACGATCAGCGGCTGATCCTCGGACAACCGACCAGCTGTTCCCTCAGAGACACGGAGGAAACGATCAAGGCGTCACATCATTAGATGACAGATAATAACTGATTTTCATGATGCGCTGATTTAAGTTCATGACTGACTTTACCAGTTGATGACAGAGTAGTTAGGCAGGGTTCATGGTTACATGATGTTTTTTAGTTGGGAATTAAATAACAAATAGCTAAATAGGTGACGTATTTACGCCTACTGGCAGTAAAGAAACCCCGCTGCTGACGTTCCTTCTCTCTTTCTCGACTGACTTTAATGCTACAACTTTAAAAAGGGCCTCATTTTCAGCCTTCAGTCCATCCACTGTTTTCATTATGTCCTCTTCTTCTGAGGCTCCTTTAAATAAATCTGTGTTAGAGTCAAACATAACAAAGAGAGGTTTCACACGATTGTGGAATCAGTTAATTTTGCTTTAAAAGTAGAATAAACCAGCCACTTAATTTTGAATTAAGTTTAATTGTGAATAATTGTCCTTTTTTGAATCACTCGTGTCATTAATGTTTCACAGTTATGAATAAAAAGTCGACCTCTCCCAAATCCTTCAGACTCTACAACTCAATTTGATCATTTTTGATAATTTCATTGTTGAACAAGATTCCAAATGAACAGTTTAACCTATTCCATGAGACTGATATCAGTGAATTGTTTCCTGAGAATCATCTGGTGCCCGAGGTTATCTGATAGAGATCAGATCCCAATTTTTTAAATGATTAATAACCACCTCTGATAATCATCATGCATTATCAACAGCCACACCGACCATAAAGTTGATCCACTGCAGTGAAGTTTAGCATGGAGTCCCGGTTTCCTCTCAGCCCTGGGGACCCCGCGGCGGCCCGTCTGCCTCTGACCGTCTGTCCCTCTGCGTTGTTTGACCTTTGACCTCTGAAGAGCTGCGACTCGCCCAGGGTTCACCCCGGTCCTCCACCCAGTCCCACAGAGCATCTCCAGAAGACCAGGACTGTAAAACCAGCAGGATCTATTCCTCTGGAAAAACACACGGGAGCTGACAGACAGTACCCAACAATACTGCCAAAAAAGGTTGAAAATACCCTGAAGAAGCCGTCATGCAACAATAAAGCCCAATAATTATTTTCCCATTTCTGTAGATGAGAGTTTTTTCCTAACAAAGAGTTTCGGATGTGGACTTTAAACTCACCTGTGATGTTTTTTGTCTTTTCTTTAACAGCCTTCTTATTAAAATGTTCTTTCAGCAGCCCTGCCATCTCTGTGACGAACACATGGTGTCAGCCTTTCCCTTCAGGCTCCAGTCAGACACTCAGAGGGTTTCTGCTCCTCTTTCTTTGCATTTTAATGCATTAATGGAATGAAAAAGTGGTCTTGGAGAAAAACCACTCCATTAGGGGAACAATCTGTGGTAACGAGTGAGTGTACGCACACTTTCAGCTGAACTGTGTGAACCTGGCGTGTGGGAGTGTGTGTGCGTGCGTGCGTCTCACACACTCAGGATTAAGCTGGATGTGTTGTATCTGTGGAGAGAGTCAGAGCAGTGGCGTGCAGGTGGTACAACCGATAACATTTTAATCTTATTTTCAAGGTGAGGAAAGAGCTAGCAGTCGCTAAAGTCTTCCTGCGTGTGTGTGTGTGTGTGTGTGTGTTTGAGAAAGAGGAAGGCAGATAAATCTGGATTAAAGCTTTGCTTCTGTTCTCGATCATATCGTTCCTTTCTGCTGTTTCAACCCAATGAGAGGAGGAGTTATCTATGAAGAGCAGCAGTGAAACAGATCCTGAGCAGCCTGAGCAGCTGATCGCACAGTGAGGAGTGTGTCTCCTCCGTCTGATGTGTGGGAGGCTTTCTCAACATATTCTCCCGTGTTGGCCATCGCCATGTCGTATCTTGTGCTTTTCCAAAACCCAAGCTCAGCGGAATAAGAGTTTTCTCTCTTTAATTGACCGCTTTGCTGAATTCTGATGAGCCACACTTCAGATTTGAGGCTGGAACTCTCCAGAGACTCCTCCGTTTGGACGTCCTCACCATCCCCTGTTCCTTCGCTCTCTCTCTGCGTCCTTCTGTGGATTGTGAGCCCTGCTAAGCCGGGCCGCTGCCATTATCAAGTATCGGAGGCTGTTTTTGTGTTGAGACTCTTATTTGGCTTTTCCTTTGGCAATATGAAAAAAAAAAAAGAAAACACGTCCAAATGAACTGTTGTTCCACTGGATTTTGAGTTAATTAAAGTAAAAATGGAATAAATCTCGTGAATTTTAAGTTTATCAGCAGAAACACAGTGATTTGGACTGGGAGGAAAGCAGATGTCTTTACATACATATTATACAGTAAACATGGAGCTGAAATGAATGAAACATGAATTTAGGCAGGAGGTCGAAGCGGCGAACATGTTGAGCGTGGAGCTGCGTCTCAGACAGGGAGCGCCGGTCGGGTCCTCGCCAAACCACCGGGGGAGGATTTGAGCAACAGAAACTCTAATGATGAAGCCTCCATCTCCCAGAGGTCCCTCCTCCTGAGCCAAAAACCTAAAAACCACTTTCTTTGTGATATGAATTTAAAGAAGTTTGGTGTGAGAAAAAATACAAACCAGAGCAAACCTTTGACCTTCCAGGGTTGCGGGTCAAAAGAGGATCTTCTGTAATGTCCTGTGGGTTTCCACTGTTGGTTGTCTCACTGATGTAAGGTTGATATCAGACATATTTACTCAGGACTCTGGTGTCTGTTTTCGCCCAGGTCAGGATGCAGGTGCAGCTCTGGTCTTTAAAGTCAACAATCAAACACATTTCTAAACCTTGGAGACACAATTAAATTATTAAAAAATGAGTTTTGCTTGTGTTTTGAGATAGTTTGTTATTTTTTTCTGAATGAGTTCCAATAGAAAGCAGCATTTTAACATCTGATCATTTTCCGATTTTATAAGCCCCGCCCCCTCCACTGTGAAGCACATGCTGTTTGGAAATATGAATGAAATCATAAAAATGTTTCCATGAGACCTGTGCATGTAAATATACAGTAATGCCGTTTTCTCAGAGAGATGCAAATGTTTTACTTTACATATTTCTTATGCAAAAATTAAAGTTCTTAGAGTGAAAAAATATGAATGTAAATGATGGTTCCTCCATTACCTTCATGTTTTTCCCTCTAGGAACTATATTTCCTTTTAGAAAAGCACTTTCAGCTTTTCAACTCAAAGTAATATATGTCTCAGTATTTTCAGTGCTAAAACCAGAAAAAGTCAAATGTTGGTTCTGTCACCGTATTAAACTGCAGTGGAGTTCTTGCAATATCATAAAATCTATTGTTGAAAAGTTCAGTTTCGATGCTAAAAGATTTTCAATAAATTCCACGAAAACACATCTAAGAAATTTATCGACTTCTCGACACCTTTCTTTTCTTCGGAAAAGCAGCGTTTAAATATTTTCTCTCCTCTCTAAATCAGGTGAAAAGTCACGGATATGAAAGTTTCAGTTGAAAATTGAGCTTCTCGTTTGTCTCTCACACTTTTTCTCCGCTCCGTACATGTGACGCTAGTTTAGCCTGGAACGCCGCCGCTGCATTGCTCCACAATCAGACCTTGTTTTTGCTTTGTCTTCAGGTCTCCCACTGTTTTTAATATGTTGGAGATTGTAATGCGCGGAGCTCCCACTGCCTGGTGTGTTTCAGCCGCTGCCTTTCATTACCTGCAGCCCATTAACATCTCCCTGAGCGCCACACACACAATGAAAAATGGAACCAGCAGACTGAAGGTGCCAAAGGAAAGAATCAGAAATTCATTTAGTCACAATTTTCATCTTAAATATAATGAATAAACTGTAACCTCCTGTTTTTTTTTTTTTTTTTTGCTTTTTTTTTCCGCTTTACAGGGCAATAATAGTTTTAGCAGTGCTTGACTGGACTTAATGCGTTTCCCTACTTGAACTGATAGCAATACTTTTAAAGCACTTCTCTTATTTTTTTGCCTTTGTGTGTCAAATCATTTCAATATTACATGCAGTGCTTAACAGGCTGCGGAGAGCACTGGAGATTTATGTCGAGGCTGGAGCGCCTTGTTCGAAACACCTTCATATTTCATAAAAGCAGCTCCGGCGGAAGAGAATGAACTCTGATGTGTTCTTTACTCCCCTTTTATTCTCATTTGTTGTAAGTCGGCTAAATCCATTAACAGAGGGTCTTAAGTCCTTGAGCTTCACCTTGGTTTTCATTGTGTGCAGAGGAAGAAGCGCAGCTCGGAGTCGGCGCCGCTTCGCCCGTTTGGCGTCAGACACCATGAACGGAGCACGTCTTCACAAACACTGGGGGAACTCTGCTCCGAGCCCTTCTGGAAGCTTCCACAGAGGCCGGAGCCTCGAGCGCCGGCGGAGGCCGTTTATCTCCTGCAGGACGTTGAATATTCTGACTGAACGGCTCAAGGCTGCGGTGGAAATACCTCCCATCTGAGGCCAGTTCACGGCCTTTCTCTGTGGAGTTTGCATGTTTTCTCTGTGTGTGTGCTTGTTAGGTTTTCCTCACACAGTCTGCGTTTGAAGGTAATCGGTGAGTCTGTGGGAACATTTACACACTTCTGCATGAGCGGAGGAAACGCTTCACCGCATCACTTCAGAAATGAACACAAGAATCATTCAAGGAGCAGTTTTTAACAGGATCACTGTTCCAACTGTGAGGTAAAGGGATTAAATACACCATAAAAGGATGAATCAGTTTCTACCAGTAACTCTGAGCTGAGTCCAGGCCTGACACCATCCAAACCTTTATAGACGCCAGAATCAGATTTTGAAGTGAATCTTTTGACACTCAGGCAGTGAAAACGTAAACGTTTCATTGCGTGTTTTGGTGTCTGTTTCTGAGACAACGGAGCTCAGAGCCGCTGAAAACTGAACTTTCTGAAAAGATTCTGACTCAGTGCTGAAAGGAGGAGGAGGAGGAGGAAGGACACACCATGACAGGATGAGGCTTTAGAGGAATCTCAAGCTTTCTGAAGCACTTTGTTACAAAAACCTCCTTCTCTGAAGAGAAGAAACAGAAAGTAGCTGAGGGACATTTTAATGTGTATTGATCATTTATCAAACTCAACATGTTTCGCAGGCTGTTCTAGCTGATCCAGAACCAGCAGCTCCGTGGCTCATATCGAATTTGAATCTTGGTCCATTTGATCGGAGCTCCGCCTCCTTCCCTCAGAGACATGTTATTGATTCCACCTGCCAGTTCTGATCTCACAAGAACACAAATAAATCACTAAAGCCATTAGCCACGCCATGAGTACCATTCAGATTTCTGTCTTTATCAATAAGTGTAATTTGTATTTATAGATCCACAAACAATAACACCATGTGACACGCTCCATAAACTATTGATTATGTACTTATCATTAAAATGTTTATGCTTATAATTTCCTCTTCATGCTGTATTCATTCCAGCCTCCTCTCACATTTCATGGACGTTACGCCGAGTGTGTTTTTCTTTCCTCTCTTTCCAGTAAAATCACATCAGATGATCATGATGTGATCCACGGTCTGTTTGTATTTATTGTCTTATACAACGGTTTCGTAAAAGCACCTTCTAGGTTTGCATTTAAAGATTTTCTCTGCATATACTCATTGATTTCTCTTCATTTAACTCACATGGACTTCAGCAATCGTTCCACAACCACAACATGGATCATGAACACTAACATTCATGTCGGCGTGTTAAAATAGCATTATTATCTCAGGAGCTCTCAGATCCACTCAGCTGGCCCGTTTGTCTCTTCATACTACATTCCAGCAGCCTTTTCATAAATGCTTTGCAATATGTGATATAAAATGAGACATTTCAAGAAATAAATTAGCTTTTTTTTGTTTTCCTAAAATACCGAAGAAGCCTCAAAGCAGTCATTTAAATTTGAGATCTCTACATGAATGTACTTGATCCTGATATCACCAAAAAATAATATCTCAACACTAAAAATGATCGAGCAGAATTGTCTGTTTTTGAGAAAATTCTCCCTCAGACAACCGAAATATCGCCCTAAATCATCTTGTTAAGCGTTGCGACGCTTGCCTTGCTCCTCGCCTTGGCTCCCTGAACAAACGGCTGCTGGTGAAATGTGAAATATGCCATCTGTGCTGTCACTCCACACAAATAAGCACTTATGCAGTCAGCGGCCGAGCGGGACCCGGAGAGGCTGCTTGACATCGGACATCATCACAGAAGAGGAATTTTATGCCGTTGTGTCTGTTGTTTTCTGCTCACATACAGGATGAGTGATGCTGGGAGTCATACACACTGGCGGGGTTCACACCGCTGTTGACAATGGACGCTCGTGCACATCTTTCATCTGTGCATGTGTGTGTGTGTGTGTGTGTGTGTGTGTGGGTGATAATAGCCGTGCCGGACTCTTTCCCCCCGCCAGTCTCACAGTTTGATGCTTGTTTGTCCTTCAAGTCTGGCAAAAGCTTCTGAAATCACATAACCTGTGTCTCGCTGTGTGTGTAAAAACACCTACAGCGGACGGAACAACAAAGAAACCTGGAAAATCCGCTTCCTGCTCCACGATGAAGCCCAAACTCCGGCAGATTTTCTCCCTTGCTCACATGTGGACCCAGAATATAGTGCACTGCTGATTTTTAATCTGAGCTGACTGACGTTAAAGAGGTCTCAGAAAATTAGAATATCATGAAAATGTTCAGTATTTTTTCTCAGTCATTCCAGAAAGTTAAACCCATACGTGATGGATTTACCTGGGGGAGACTGCTGACTTGACAGATGCCTAAAGACACTCATTGACACCTCGGCAAGGGGGGAAAGTCAGAAAAGGTCACTGCTAAAGACGCTGGTTGTTCACAGAATGCTGGATCCAAGCATATTCTCAGAAAGTTAAGTGGAAGGAAAACATGAACCGGCAAAGCGGATGATCGCAGGCTTGAGAGGATTTTCAAGCAAAATCCGTTCAAGAATTTGTTGGAGCTCCACAAGGAGTAGACTGAGGCTGGAGTCAGAGGATCTAGAGCCACTACCATGAGTCTGAGCAGTGCCACAGGTCGGTCATCTCCACGCCACTCTGATGCAAGAATTCATGTGGAAGGACGACCAACCAAGCACTGAGTGCATAGAAATGAACATAGTTTTCAGAGGTCTTTCATTTTTGTTTAAAATGTAATCTTTATTGATCTCATGTGATATTTTAACTTTCTGCCATCATCAAAACTTAAAGACATAAAGGCTTGAAATGTTTCACTCTTTGTCATGAGTCTGTTTTATATAACAATTGGACTTTCTGAAATGAGTGACAAAATATTTTGAACATTTTCGCTATATTGTAATTTGTTGAGACCTGAACAGCAGCGAGCACTGAGGTGTCTTCATGTAAAATTAAGACAGGAATAACTTATATGTTTTTGGTCACCTGTCTACATCCTGTTTCTTGTTCTTAACCTCTATAAACCTGATCTGGAGTCACAGTAGCAGCATTAAAGCAGCTGACGGAGACATTAAGCCGTCACACAGGCCTCACAGGACGTCTTCTCTGCCAACAGATCAGGCATCAGCAGCTCCAACGCTCAGGAACACACAGCGTTTCCAGCAGGTTGCTGCTCTGGAGCGGGTCCAGTTCCTCCTCTGCTCACTGGAACTGAGTGAACCTCACCTCATCTGCAGTGGCGTTCCCAGGCTCGCCAGGGGTCACCGGAGGTCACCGCTGTCTGTCCAACAACTCGCCACGAACGCTACCTCGTGTGATGGAATCAGCACAAACCTTTCCTGAGCTCAGCCGACACCAAAACCGGGTCTAAATTTAAATTTGAATTAAGCAGGTGAGCGAGAGCGACCCCGGACAGGTTTGCTTAATATTATTCATTCTCATTCTCTTTTATGCAGACTCCTGGTTTTCCTTGTGTTTCCCGTCCGTCTCCGCCTCCGTGTGGACAAGGCCTCGTTTCCTGTCCCGACTCTCTGATCACCTGCAGCGGATCACCTGTGTCCGCTTCACCCTGCAGACTCCATTCTGAGTGTTTTTTCCACACGTCTTCTGACTGAACCGCCGCTCTTCTGGTCGGGACCGCCGCCCGCACGCTTCCCCCCTCCACCATCTGCTTCCTCCTCCGCCCGCTGCCCACGCCTGCAGAGCCCTCGCCTCGCTCTGCCTCCATCGGAGGGAAACATCAGGGTTCGCTCCTGCATCAGCTCTGTTCATGTCCTGAGTGTCCAACACCTGGCGCCCTTCACTCCCCAGCCACATGAGCTTCTCTACACTGAACAATAATCATTACTTTACTGACTGTCACTGTCACATTTCTGTCTTTAAACACTCCAAATGGAATTCATCGTGTTTTATATGAAATCCACACAGGTGGTTTTATATTTAGGAATTATTTATTTAGAGCCTTATTATATGAAATGCAAAATATTTCAGAGGTTTTTTTTTTTTTTTTAATTTTCCAAACACCAACACATATTTAGTTATGACTCAAAATTCTGAAATATAACAAATCTTAAAAATATATTTTAATAATGCAAAAAAATTAAGAGGAAATGTGTTTTAAGGAAAACACATAATTTCTATTACTACTGTCTATTATTACCAGATTTAAATACCATTTAATTTGGTATTTCAAACTTGTCTTGTTTTTTTATATTCACAATCTCATTTCAAAGTTTCTTTTCTTTAAATATTGAACGGATGCTGGTAAATGTGAATTTTTTTTGAAGATTGAAGCACTTTGAGCTGCATTTTATGTACAAAAAGAGCTTTAAAAATAACTAGCAGAGAACAATACAGATTACAGTTTGTACAATGTTTCTATCAGGTTTCTAGCAGGTGTGCTTGTTAAACTCATTAATAATCTCGTTTTGCATTGTCGGAGTTAATCCTAAAACAGTTTCAAACATAAGGCCCATTCACCAAAACTGGTCTGCCATTGATTTTTAACAAATTTCATCAGAACAGCGGACACAACGCTGAGAGCCGAGCTGAGATACATAAATCTAGGCTCAACGCCGTTCTCTCAGGAGGAATTTGGAAAAACGTGCGGAACGCAACAGCAAGAGAAGTTTTGGGACATTTCGCATTTGGGACTTTACACCAGAAAGTTTAATTGAAATTGGCTTCATGCTGAAACTGCAGTCATTTTTGACAGTATTTGTTTGGATTTTGTGAAAATATAGACATTTTTCATCTCCACCAAAACAAAGAAAATCTTTAAACTTTAACGCTGAAAAGTTACTATGATACTACGTTGGTGCGACTCGGGAGCTGCATGTGTCTCCTGGACTGAACTGTCTCTGAGGGTCTCTGTCCCAAACCAACCTGTCTCTTACTCTTCATTCTTTCTTATCTCTTTTTTCTGTCTGTCCTTATTTGATTCCTCCCTCTCACCCCGGTTGACGCTTCCCGGCCTCCCCCCTCCTGCATGGTGCTGGTGTCGGAGCATCCAGGACATTGAAAAGTGCCATTTGGACTTGTCATCGCCTCTTGTTTGGCTGCAGGCTCATCCCCACCCACACCCTGTCATCACTTTTATTATTCTCCTTAACTACTTTTTCTGTCTGCTTGTCAGGAAGATGGCGCTGGCATTTACATGTCACCAAGTTTTTTTTTTTCCTCAGATCCCTGATTTTTAGGCATATTATTAAACAGATTCACACTCAAAGAGAAGATGTCAGTTCTTTTTCTTTTGGTAAGCATGGAGGATAAACAACAGAGTGTTCACGTTAAACTCCACCATCTAACTGGAGACTTTTAAATCATTTTCGTGAGAACGATATGTCCTGAGCGGACATTGATTCATTAAAACTGAATAAATATAACAGCTACAGTTTAGTTAGGATGGTAGTGACCCAACATAATGATTTCAGCAGAAAAACACTGGTGATGAATTGTTAATTTTGCAGAATTTGATATTAGAAAAAGAATACTGAAGAGACGATAATTAAACCAAAGGAAGTTTTTGGCTGAATGCTGTAAATTTTAAAGCTCATATTAATAAAAGTGTGAAGCTCCATTCACACAATGACGATTCAACAACAGTTTTTGTCTTAACGATGGGAAGAAAATGAACATTCATAAGGACAGATGACCGAGGTGGATTGTTATTATGGTGACCGTCAACTCTAAATCTACCAAGCCCAGGAGAACCTGGACCAGGACCGGGACCAGGAGAATCTGGACTGGGAGTCCTGACTCTCGGGAGGAAACATTACTATTGCCCGTCTACTGATGTTCAGAACAACTATTCACTCTGACCTTAGAGCGCATGCACAGCAGCAATGTTTCAGAAAAGCTGCATTTTTCTGCGTTTCCCGACAGTGTCGGGATTTTTTCGAAAATTTCCACCCTGGAAGCCGTTTTCAAAAAGTTGCATTTTCAGAGCGCCGTCGTCATGCAAATAAACACAAAACACAACTAAACTGTTTGTTGGTCAAAATGTCCTTTCTTTCAAAGTCTTTTCTTTGTGACAGGTGGTTTTCTCCAATAAACCTTACACTCAAAAAGAAAAAAAAAAAAAAAGAAGAATTTCTGGATGAGCATAATAAAACTATGGAAAGTTTTCCGACTACATTTAAATATAATAGTAATGCACTGGTCTTATAAAGCGCTTGTCTAGACACTCAAAAAAGCGACACAATTGTATTATTCATTCATTGGTAGGTGATGGTAATCATGCAAGAAGCCACTGCTAACCTGGGGTAGAGTAACAGAACTGAGGCTACCACTCAGTGCCATCGAACCCTTTGACCACCCATTCACTGTCACAGGTCTCCCATCCAGGTACTGACCAGGTCCTACGCTGCTGAAGCAGCCCAGAACTAAGGAGACTGGGCTTCAGCAAGGCAGCATGGCCTTTGATAGGTTGTGTCAACATGATTTATTCATGTTCCTGCCAGTTATGTACTAAGGTTGAGTCAAACAGAATCGATGATAGTTAATTGTTAATTAAGAACTGACAGTGACAATGGATGCTTTGATGGAATGAGTTACTGCTGAATTCAGAAACGAACAAGCAAAAAATATAACTCGCTGCACCTATAGAGCCCCTGGATCATGAATTGTTGAGTTTAATAGGATAATCCCAGAGTGAT
Organism: Salarias fasciatus; assembly: GCF_902148845.1. Taxonomy (NCBI): domain Eukaryota; kingdom Metazoa; phylum Chordata; class Actinopteri; order Blenniiformes; family Blenniidae; genus Salarias; species Salarias fasciatus. The sequence goes on along the minus strand of NC_043750.1, from coordinate 39,396,801 downwards.
TTTCTATCTTTTGGTATGTGGGGACATCATGCGAGTGACTTAAGAGTAGCAGACTTTATCAACAATATGTTTAGTTTGGGACTGTGTCCTTTGGTATTAAAGCTAAGGTTGGCGATCTTGGAAAACTAGCGTTAGCATGTAGTATCTCCCCAAGGCTCCGCCTAGCTAGCTCCACCCAGCTCCCACCCCATTGGAGGAGCTCCCGTTGGGAGCGGAGACGCGGAGACGTTCGCGGCGCGCGCGGCACTTCCGCATCCAGTGCGTTCCTGGCGTAACCTGTCCTCAGCGCTTCATTTCTTTGTTTTTCTTTATTTGCACAACGCCAAGGTATGGCGCACTGAACGGTGAGTGAACCCCCAAACATTCGTCTCCGCCATTCTGCAACAACGCTCCGTCCTTCTACGCGCGCACTGAACCAGGGTCAGTGCATGCGTACATGTACGCGCAGGGGGCAGGTCGAACGCCGAAGGGATTTGATTGGTTTAAAAAAAGGTGTCCCCTCAAGACTATTGGTTGCTGTTTGTCCCGTTTTACTCCTGCTGTAGATAGCGGATATTTTCCAAACTACTTTAAAAACACGCTATGAATTGCTTCCCATCGGGTCATAAAATAATTTTAACCAGTATTTAAAAAAATGTATCTCATTCAAATCGCCAACCCTAGCTTGAAACCCCCAGGATAGTGCTGCAGTAATCGACATTATGTTTGTTAATATATCTGAGGAGACACTTAAAAGAGGATTGTTGCTGACAGACATAAGTAATCATTTGTCTATTTTTGCAGCGTTTGAGCATAAGTTGAAGATGATAAAATTCTGATAATCAGTTACAGAGAGAGAACACCAGAAACAATCCAGACCTTTAAAGCTGAACTTGATCATTAGGATTTGAAGAAGCTTTATTATGAAAATACAAATAATTCCTGCCATACATTTCTTCTTATCACTGTAAGGTAATTATTGTCCAGCAAAGAAAACAAAGTGAAATCTAAAAGTAGGCGGAACTTACGGATAACTAAAGGCCTGGAAAAAGCCTATATCTCATACCCTGTACCTGTGTGGCCAGATGGGGGCGCTGGGGGCTGGTTTTGTCCTTTGTGCATGCCCTGTCTCACCTGTTCTCTGTCTGCTCCTCATGCTGGCTGGCCACCTTCATTATGTTCCTAATGTGCTGCACCTGTGTTCCCCCTATTTAAGCCCTGCTTCCCTTGCCTGTCCTTGTCGGCTCCATGTGGGTCTGTCTGCGTCTTCCATCCCTTGTACCATGTCTGCATCAGCTCAGCTCAGCTCAGTTCATCTCTGTATTCCGTGCATTTGGGAATAAAGGAGTTTCCAGTCAACCTGTGCTGCCTGTGCTTGGGTCCTTCCATCCCGCACCGTGACACTGTAAAGAGAAAGACCAAATATTTATAAAGGACCGAACTAAGGAAAAAGAATATAGGTATAAACAATATATTTATCAAGTTGTCAATATATATATATATATATATATATATATATATATATATATATATATATATATATATATATTGACAACTTATTAGAGAACATAAACAGGATTATTACAGTATAATGCTGGTAAAACATACAACTATAATACTAAAATCTGATGGAATGTAATTGAAAAGGTGATCAATCAGCACAACGTCAAAAGGTTACCAATGAATATTGTTACATATGATAGTTTAACAGTTGAAAACAGACAAGAATTTTTTTTGTCAGTGTGGGTTTTGATCTAGCAAAAGAATGCACCAAGGCCAGGTGACAGTGGCAAAGTTAGAAAAATATAAAATTGAAAATGCAATGTTCCTTTGAGCTGTGTGTGAGAGTTCTGGAAGTGGTCAGGAGATTGTAACGATAATCAATATGTCACTGATTAAACAAGTGATTCAATGTACTGTTAAAGGTGCTGTAGGCAGGATTTTGCTAGTCAATGCTAATTTTTCTGTGTTTTCTTTGGATTAAATGTTAGAGTATCCATTGATAATCCTTTAGGAGTGTAGCATAATTGCACTACTGCGAGGGCGCAGCGTTTCTGTCTGTCTCTGTTCTGAGCTGAAAAGGAATCTCAACAGCTCCAGGTATCTTTGACCAATCAGAAGAGCCCCTGAAGCTCCAACCGTGATTGGTCACACGCACTCGGTCATTGTGATTGGTCACAAGGGGCATTCGTCACACGTTCTTGTGGGAGGGGCTTAACTTGCGTAAGGGCGTGATGTCAGAGAAAACAGGACAGGATTGGCTGTGCTGGGTTTGAAATCGCCATCTTGCTAAGATGGCGGAGATGCCGAATCCTGCCTACAGCACCTTAAAGCCTTTGACATATCTGAAACAGATCTTTAAAGGGGCTGTATCATGCAAAATTCACTTTTTGTATGTTTTAACCTTGTTATATAGTTATGTACTCACCAAAAACACCCCCAAAGCATTTTTTTCCTTCGTGCCTGCGTGTTTGAGCTTTCCTCCTTGTTGTGCTGCTCAGAGAGGCAGCCCCTCCCGCACCCGTGAAAACGCTCTGTTTCCCACTTTGACGTCACACGGTGAAGATGACTCCCCTGAGCCCCCCTCCCGCAGGCCCTCGGCAATCAGTGCTACCGCTTTTTTCTAACTCTGATTACAGAGATAAACTTTAACCATAATCTGAAAGCAATAGTCAAGCAAGAGCAAGAGTCTGAAGGGTCTGCGCTTGGTGAGTTTCTAACAGGAAAAGACGTTTTCACGTGTCCTTGCTTGTAATGAAGCAAGAGCTAAAAAGCTAAAGCTAGCCAGCATATTTGTTTTGAAGCGCTGATTGGTTGAAGTACGCTGTCAGTCAAAGTCCACAGGGGGAGAGGCGGGATTTCAGTGAAACAGAGCGTTTTCTCTTCCAGGTTTCTGAATTAGCCCTAGAAAATCTTTTATTTCACACAAAATTACTTTTCCTTAGTGCCAAAAATAAACTACTACCATGTTAATGCCATTTCTAGGGTTTGGACTAGCTATAAAAAAAGCATGATACAGCCCCTTTAATAACAGGAACATTTCCGGAGAAAATTTAGCTGACTGAAGGAATTCCAGTCTACATGAACGGAGATAAGCAGTTTGTAACAAACTGCAGGATTGTCTGTTTGGATCAGTTTAGTCAAATAATAGAAAAACTGTCAGGCAACTGGAGAACTTTCTAGAAAAATACAGTAAATTAAATAAGAAACAGTATGGCATTGGTAGAAATAAGTTTACATAGGTAGCAGTGATGTATTTAGAGCATAACAGCAGCTGTTGATGACAAAGCAAGGGCTTTTGGGATGTTTATTGATCTGCATAAAGCGTTTGACACTATTAATCAGTCTTTCCTCTTACAGAAGTGTCAATACTATGAGATAAGAGATGTGGTTAAATAGTTGGCTACAAAGCTACTTAAATAACAGACTTCAATTTGTACTAATTAATCACATTGCATAACTTGGAAAAAAGTATTTTGTGGCATCCCCCAAGGTTCTGTCATTGGGGACCAAAATGATTCATTCTTTATTTAAATGATATTTGTAATGTATCCAAACTATTTAAAATGGTTATTTTTGCAGATGATACAAAGTTTTTCTGCTCATGACAAGACTGAAATCAGAAAGGGAACTGGATCTGTTTAAAAAATGGTTTGACTTTAATGTATCATTGTTAAGTGAAAAGAAAAAATAAATGGATTATTTCTGGATCCCGTGAGAAAAATTCAAATGGGACATGTTATGTTTGAAAGGAACTAGAACAAGTTTAAGAAATCAAGTTTTTAGGGGTAATAACAGATCACCAGAGCTGTAGAAAAACACAAACAGTACATGAAGAGTAAATTATCAGAAACCATTGGTATATTCTTCAAAACGAAACATTTTCTTAAAACCAAGTTTTTGCATATATTCTCTTCTCTTACTTCATATTCCTCAGCATTTTAAATGCTTGCAAAACATGCCTACACCCAATAGTAAGACTACAAAAAAAAGCCATAAGAATAGTAAAAGATGTTGGATAATTAGAATTGACCAGTTTCCTATGAAAATTCAATCAGTTAAAATTCATGGATATAGTTTTTGTAAAACTGTCAGAAATGTTGTTTCAAGTTGTGAATGGGAGTCTCTGCTTGAGTGTTCAATGCCTCTTCAAATTAAGAAGAGGGATTTGTGATTTAAGAGGTTTTCTTCAGTTTGAAACTAGTAAAACAAAAACTAATGTCAATCAAAGACGTGTCTCGGTTAACTGGATAAAACTATGGAGTGATCTCAGTGGTTATTTCAAGCTGACAAGTACTCTGTCAAAATAAAAAAAATCTCTAAAATCGGACTTTTTTGGTCGGTATTATTCATTGTGTCATTAACGGAATAATTTACGTTTAAATAATGAGGACTGGATTTGTTTATTTTGATTAAGAGCATCATTTGCTTATTGCCATGGAGTAATGTGAGCGTAATGAGAAACAATGTGAGTAAGTTTGAGTTTTCGGATACGATGTACAGGATGGGTGATAAAAAAGCATTGCTTCTGCCCAACCCTTTTTTGGTTGTGATAGTTTCAGTTTTGGGAAATGTTTGATTTTCTTTTTAATGAGAACAACTAAAAAGAAAAAAAAAATCATTCATTCATTCAATGTATTTTATTTCGAAAATGACAATTTATTTCCTGTAACTGTCGTTCAGTCACAATCAACATTTTTAATTTGTCCTTGTATTTTTTATTTCTAATTTTGATTTAAACAGAACACTTTGTTTTATGAAAAGTAACTGTTCATTCAATCCGGACCCCTTATTACCATTTCTTGCAAGAAAGTAGACATAGAAAGACATGCTGTGAAATATTATTCTTTTTCTCCAAGGAATGAGAAGAAATAAACAAATGTTTCCTCAGTGGTTCACAATTGCAAGTGAGACGAAAGTTTTGTGTTTTGACTTGAATACAGAAAGTAGATGAATGGTACATTTTGGTCTAATACGTTGGATTTTGCATGTTATGGTAATCATCAAAGCCAAAGGTATAATATAAAGAATGTAATTCCTGCATGGGAACTTCCTTCATTCACCAATATCTGCTCTGACAGATCATTTTCTTACAGTCAATTTTCAGCTGATAAAAGAAAGGAGTGAGTGAAGATGACAAAGACTTATTAATAAAAGACAGATTTTAAAGGCTCCATCCACAGCTGGGTTTTATTGGTATTTTAGAAAACCTGCCTTCATGTCCGAATTGGGCCCGTGCCCACTCACCACAACAAATCAAACGCACGCTGACATTAGAAGTTCAATCAGCCCGGAGATTGCCGCCGAATCCCCAAACTGCCATTTCAAAATGTCGTCAGTGCTCCTGGAATTACGCCCTGAGAAATATATATGATCTGCTCTCCCCAACAATCATTACTTTTGTAGAAAGTTGGGACGAAGGTGAAGCCAAACATGATGAACGTGAGTTTTAAATGATAAATGGACTCATATTGCTCATTTTCAACACTCCAGTGGCCTCACTTTACACACCCGCGCACACACGGATGCACACTTTAATGGCTGCCATGCTACGCGCTCCACCTCCATTGGAAACACTCTTAGGTTCAGTGTCTTGCTCAAGGACACTTGGGGTGTCAAACTTATGGCTGTTAGGTTGAAATTATCCCACGAGAAAATTCATTCCAGCAGACATCAAGTGACAGGATATTATGGACGGACCAGGTAGCGGTGTCACTGAGCTGTGCTACACACTACATGCTCTACGTGCTACACGCTACGTTTTACCCGCTACCCGTTAAAAAAGTGGTATCGGTGCATCTCTAAAGGATATCAGAGAGACATTAGGAACACTAACTGTTGATCTTAGAGAAAAGATCATAAAACAATCCAGGGACTCAGACGTAGACAGCAGATGGCAGCACTGCTTGAAACAGCGTTAGCATTAAAGCTAAAGCATAAGTTTTCATGTTTTCATGCTCAAGGCTTCAGAAATGTTTACTCCTGAGAAATTCTGTTGTGGCAAAATTTCAGGTTGTTTAGATTTTTCAACGAAGTGCATGTGGGAAAAGGTGTGTTTTCGGTGTTGTTTTTATCCTGTAAATTCAGATCAAATCTTGCTGGGTGTACTCTCAATGAGGTTCCCAACCCTGGAATTGGAAGAAGACCGAATGAGTCACGTCCCACTCCCTGTAAAATCAGACCAGGATGGCAGCAAGAGACAGAATGAGAAGTGCTATCACAGAGAAGAGTTTACAGCCTTTAAAGCTCTGATTATGACTGTGAAGTCACTGTGATATATTTGGGCAAAAACAGGAAGGTTTGATTTCCTAAATATTTATAACAAGTGAGAAACGTACGATTACCCTCCTATTTTGCGGCCTGGACATCACAGTCAGATCTGAGGGTTACATAAACGTGTTTCTCATCACTCCCGATGCTGAGCTGTTGAAAGCAGCACTTTTCCTTTCACATGATCAATAGGAGACGCTGTGATTTGGAGTGTCGTGATGAGCCCGAGGTGTGTTTGAGTGGAGGCGGCGTTCAGCAGGGGTCAGTGTTGCTCCACAGAAAGCTGCAGCGCCACCAGCCTCCCTCCCTGTGTGCTGATTGAGCTGTGCGTGCGCGCGAGCGTGTGTGTGTGTGCCTGCCTGAATGTCATTTGAAGTAAACCTTATCAATGCAGAACGACACGACACCACACACACACACACACACACACACACACGGGTCATGTTTGTAACTCTGATTTGTTGAACTATCAAGCAGATGACACATTTCTCTTTACACTCATGCCTCTTCTCGCTTCCTCTTTTCCAACTTATTGGTCTTTGTGAAGTGTTCTCGCTCCTGGCCACACACACACACACACACACACACACACACAGTTACAGACGATAGCAAAGGCAAAACGAGGGAGGAGAAGCAAGACAGACTGTGAGTGTGGGTGAGAGTGGAGAGGGATGATAGCTATGGTTTGTGTCTTCCCCCCTTTTTCTCTCTTGGAAAAGGGAACCAAACACACACACACACACACACACACACACACACACACACACACACACACACACACACACTGAACAGAGAGGCTGAATCTATCCGAGGGGCAACAAGAGGCTGAGGAAATGTCATTTATGTGTGTCCAAAACCAAAATGTAGCTCTTTTTATGTGATTTTCCTCCTTTTTTTTTTTTTTTTTTTTTTTTTTTTTTTGCTTTTACTCTCCAGGTGTGTGCATGTGACTGAAAGTGGTAATTCACTGGAGTATCGCCGTGCACATGTTCTTAGAGTGTGTTATCAGAGCAGCCGGAGTGATTCAGAGAGCTTCAAATGTTGTAATGTTCATTTACTCTGCTTAAAGCTGCTCTTCCTGAGCGGAGTCTATTAAATGGCCGCGGAAGCCAAAAAAGTTTTGAGAAAAGGGCCATATTTCCTCCTCCAGACTCAGCCGGCAGCTGCTATCTCTGCAAACTATTGACGGCCACTGAAGCAGCAGCAGGCAGGAGTCTTAAGCCAGACAGATGGGATTAGCTGGGCTGCGGTTTATTCCGTGACCTCTCGGCCTCGCATACATGACGACCCCCCCCCCCCTTTCCCACACAGACACACACACACTGTGCACCACTCCCCTGCATGGTGGCGTTTGGCTGGAGATGGCAAGTGTTTCTTCCTTTCTTGCTGCACATGGGAGAAAGAGAAGGACTGGAAGAGCAGAACTGGTGGGGAAATTGATTGAGCGGCCGCTTCTTTAATTGCATTCTGAGCGCCGGTTCTGGAAGCTGCGAGTTCTGTGAGCGCTGGAATTAAAAGTATCCCGGGATGTCCTCAGACGATTCCGTCTTTTGAGTAGCTTAGCGGTATAATATTTAATAACCCCTGAGTAAACACTGGAAGGAATTGCTCAATAAATAATTGAAGGGAAATTTATAAATAATTTTCCTTCTTAATCTACTCCAGTGTGCGGCCGCCAGCTCCCTGAAGTGATGCTCATTCCTGTGGACAGCCGGCAGTTGGAGCCGGCCGCCTCATGGGGGCGCTCTGGTCATGTCGAATCGGCCTCCTTTAAAGGCCCGCCTGGAGAATAAATAAGAAAGGAAGCAAATAAATAAATAAATGGCTTATTCGCAAAAAAATAGTACATGCTTGTAAGAAACAGGACCTAACCCTCTATTAAAATCCTGTTTTTGAGAAGACTACTTTTGTTATCAGTGCTGTCTCAGATTTCTGGGCATTTTCAGGAAATGAGAGAGGGTTTGTGCTCCCAGAGCAGCTGTGGAGCTCCAAAACCTGCTCCAGGGTCTCAAAATGTCACCAAGTACACCGAGGCGGGCTCTGGATTAAGGTGTTTGCCATTAATCCCAATCTAGAAATAAACAAAGAACGAAGTAAAGAAAATTAAGTTGCAACATTACACCACTTGTCATTTACTCCTTACATTTAACTCCGTCTCTGCTTTGGCTGCCTTTGTGTACAGTTAACAAGTCTTTGCTAATGAGAATGAGTGAGGCCTCATTGTTCTTTAAATCATTAACGTTTCCTTGTTCTCCGCTAATCGTGCTGACCGTCGGCTGTCACCTTCTGCTATGACCACAGGGTCTCTCACGGCGGGTTTGAAGTCCTCCGAGGGACTAAAGGAGCCATTTGATCATTTCAGACAAAGAAAAAACAGACAGTGGTGTTGAAATCTTTGATCATGGCTTAATGTCTTTAGTCTTCCAGTGTGAGGGGTTCACAGACGGCTAACAGCCTTGCAACCACCGACTGCCTAAAATGAATGAATGTCAGCAACACCGTCTCTGACTGCAATGAGGTACAGCTGCTAACAACCGACGCATAAAATAATGGCTATGATCTAAGTGATGCTAGTCAGCAGATTCTCAAATTCAGAGGTTCACATTCTCCGTTGGCCTCAATACTGAGAATATCGTCCAGTGTGTAAAAGCTACTGCTCAATTCTTGGTTACTTCATCTATTTCCGCCCTTGACCTGCAGGCAGGTGTTGTTATTTTTGCATACTGCAGCTCGTCACCTGCTGCAGTCACACTAACTGTTGGACCCACCTTGGTGACATCCGCGACGCACAGAGCAGCAGGTAATGCACTGATCCATCCGGACATTCGTCATCTTTACGGCTTTATCGCAGCTGACGGATGGACGAAGGCGGAGTGCATCCTGGAAAGGTCAGCGGTCCATCACAGAGCAGACACACACAGACACACAGCAGGCTACATGCAGTTTCCCGTCACCGATAAACTTTGAATGCATGTTTTTAGTCGGTTTGAGTACCTGGAGAGGAAACCTGCACATGCATTGGGAGAACATGCAGTTTCAACACAAAAAGCTCAGAGTAATAAAGTTGTAGGGCAGTTAAAGTGAAAAGGCCATGAGTAAAGTGTTTCTCATTTAAAACTAAGAAGAAATGCAGCTTAAGAGATCATTAGTTTGAAGCATAAAAGGTATGAAATCACTGAACTGGAGCATTTGGCCCTGATTACATGATGTTTTCAAGTGAAAACAGAAAACTTTCCTTGTGTTTGAGGGTCTGTTTACGAGACAATGGAGCCTGAAACCATTGACGAGACAACTTAGAGGCAGGAAGGAAGCACAGAGGCCAGAGAGGCCCTCACTCCATCACTTATCAATGGAGAGAAGAAGAGTTTAAACATGGACGAGTTGGAGATGAAGAGAGAGAAAGAAGGGACAAAGAGAGGGAGGGTGGACGGGGAGGGCTGAGAAAGAAAGGGAGTGAGCAGCCACCCAATACAGTCATCTACTCCCTTCCATCCATCATCTGTCTCACCCCAAAGGCTGCCACTGCTTCATCAGCATCAGCCCCTCATGCATTTTGTGTGTGTGTGTGTGTGTGTATGTGTGTATGTGTGTGCGTGACAGAGAGAGACCGCGCACATACACATAAACAAGAAAGTTTATGAATATTTTATATCTTCAAGGGTGCATGCAGGACTGAATATGTTAAGGTGTATGTTTGCTTGATTGGCCCGCTCAGTCTTTTTATATACAGTCCAATTCAGTCTGAGTACATGAGTGCTGGCCAGCTGCGGTCCACACTGCACTCAGGAGTAGAACAACCCGTACGCCAGCTCAAGTGGTGTATGGACACTTCTACATTGAGCAGATGCTTTTGAAGTGAAAGACATTCAAAGGAGCTATACGGCTGCTTTTGTTCGCTGGGAAAAGGAGTGTTTTTGAGAAAGACCACAGCGCCCAGAAGTTTTAAATATGGCTGCAATTCAGTGGTTTACTCAAGAAAGAGACGGTGGCCGTGAGCTCAGGACCAAACTCGTGACATGACTACATCTCATCAAGAGCTTCTCATCAAGAGCTGCTTTTCTTCCTCAAGACATCCTTTTATCCACCTTTCTTTTTCTTTCTTTTATCAACAGAGTTTCATTTTGCAGAAGAAAATTGAAGGATAGATCTTAAATAGGCTTGAAGGTTCATTACAGGTTGAATAAAAAGACACGTCACACGCTTGCACACCTGAGGCCAGTTGAGATTCTGTCAAGTTGAATGGACAATGAAGAGTAGGTGAAATGTCAATGTGTGACTGAAAATGAAAAGCTGGGACTTTTATTCCATTTTCAGACCCAAACTGACTGGAGAGGCTCAGTGAGTTGGGGTTTGAGACAGAGCTGGGGTTCCTGGCTCTGAGGGGAGCCGGCTTGTGAGGAGCCGTTCTATAGAGTGGCTGAATTTTCAGATTTTAACATCTACAAGCTACAACGGACGTGAAAGAAAGTCAGTCACCAATTAATAGAGTTAGTCCTAAACCCGGGCTCTGCTCCATCTCCAGACGCTTCTCCTCCGTTGGTTCGCTGCTGCGTTCAGGTGACTGGAGCATGCTGTGAAAAATGGAAACTTTGAGATTTCACAATTTCACATGAAGGCGCAGTGACAGCTCAAAAGGCACACAGGAGGCATGTGAAGAAAGCCTGGACAATTTGCACATAAGAACGCTCTTGAGCAGCTGTGATCCGACCCTCATCGTTCATTTTAAAGAGCCGTTCATTAAACGTCACACCACGAGTTCAAGAGTTGATTGAATGCGATGACGCTGTGGTAAAAAGAGTGAACAGTTCATCCACCACCGCCATCTCTTGACTGTTATTGTCAATGTATTTACTAGTATGCAGAACTATTTACTATTTCTGACTGTACGAGTGTGCAGTACTGGCATTTAGAAAAGTTCGTTTTTCTCTGTTTACACGGACGTAAAGCGTTAACTGAAAGTTGCACTCTGGAAGCTGTTCTTAAAAAAGTTAGATTTTCTGTGACTTTGAGAATTGCATGAAAACGAGTCACCACAATTCAACACCGCCTTTGATTTTCACCCCTAAATGGGGCCTGAATCGGTCAGAGTCTCCATCTTTTCATCAAAAGTCCGCCGCCCCTCGGTTGACGTGGCTGCAGCATCATTTTGACGATGGGTGTTTGGTTGCTGATCGGAGTCCAACACTACCCACACCCTGGAAGGTCGACCGGTGCGTTAACTCTGCTCTACGTGCCAATTAAACACGTTCACACTAACCCTGCACCCAACTCCCGGCACCAGAATCAGCTTCTGGATCCGTGTGAAAACAGAATAAAGTGTGACCTGAGACAGGAACAAAGCAAAGACCAAACAGACTCTGACACTTCTCACTTCTTCAAGTTTGCAAGTCTAGTGACGAGTGTGATATATTAGGACCCCCTTACTTGCATTGGCAGGCTTATTTTTAATTAAAAAATGTGTTGTAATTAACTCTGAATATTTCCACCGTCGTCATTATTAAGCTGTATGGCTAATTTTAGAGATGACATTAGAATAAATCTGAATAAAGCTCTTGCAGTTTGGAAAGCAGCTCGCATGCAGCCACAATAAATGCTTAAAAACATCCTGACATTTCCATAAAAACTGCTCCACTCAACTTAACCTTTTTTTGTGTCTCTTTATTGCTTTCTTCCAGCGCTGCCACACCTCTCCTTCCTCTCTCCGCTCGTCTTTGGCACCATGTTGCTAATTGTGCTTTAAAAGGAAGATGTAATTGTGCAGAAAGAAATCCGCGCAGGAGGAATTATCTTGAGCTTTTAGTACTTGTTTATTATTCAGCCAAATGTCAAAACCAGTGGCTAATGCTTTAATTCGCACACGGATGTAGGTAGCAGTCGTTTTCAGGGTGGATAAATGTGAGATGCTACACATTCCGGCTAGATTTTATTTATTTATATCTTCTTTTTGGCTGGAGTCAGAAGTTTTGGTTTGCTTTTTTTGTTTCTTGAGGCTGAGTTGCATGCAGTGGTCGTCCTTCAGTCAGATGGCTGACGGTTCAATTCCTCGAGCAATGCCTTGCATGGCAGCTGCAGTTTCTGGTTTAACGAATATCCCTCCGGGATTAAGACGTACTTCTCTCCCATTAATAAAGCCTCCCTCTATTTTTTCTTCCACAGGCCTCGTGGATGATATTTGGTTTGAATGTACTTATGGAGGTTTTCTCTGCTCGGTTTAGTCCTGACCTCTCGTCCTCTCTTTTCAGACAGTCAACAAAGCCTCAGCCGAACTTTCCACAGCCCCCTCCCTCCTTCTCCTCCTCCTCCTCTTCCTCCTCTTCTAAAGAAAGGGCAAATGAATGATGCTCACTGTATTGACACAAAAACTTTTTCCTCCCCCTCCTCCCCCTCTCCTCCCTCTTTTGCTAATGAGCAATGCTGGTTCTATTGACCTACTTGTGGACTTAAAGGAAATCCAATCACAAATGCCTCAGGTCGCTTTCTTCCCACTTTGGGAGATTAAAAGATTCAATTCTGCCTGCCTATCCACACTCATCATCTTCATTTCTCCTTCCTCTCCTTTGGTCTGTCTGCTCCTCCGCCCCTCGCCACCTGACCGTCCCTCTCTTTCTTCTCTTCCTAACTAAGTTTTCGGCCTCTTTTACAAACTGGCGCCCCGTCTTTCTCGTAGGAACATGAGGATATCGCTGTGGGGGAGCGCAGCCCTGCAGGTAATGATCAACAGGAGAGGAGGGGCGTTACAGGGACAGAGAGGGGCGTGCACGCTCACGCGCATGCACATACACTTTCATGAACACATGCATCCATGCTTGTTCAGGAACATATACACACGGAAACACGCCTGAATATTCATGAGCATGCATATACGTATAGCATGCAAACACAGAGCCACGTGCACATACATTGGCAACATGCATGTGGGCTCCGCACGTACACACACACACACACACACACACACACACACACACACACACACACACACACACACACACACACACACACACACACACACAAACTTTTATATTCATATTATTGTAAAATTCTTTCTAATCTCATTTATACCAAACACACACACACACACACACACACACACACACACACACACACACACACACACACAGCTGCGGCCTCACACTGTGCCTTAAATGTCAGCAGGAGGCTGAGCTACTGTTTGCGTTGCCTATTGGCCGCGGTGTTTGTTTGGTTTCATGCATACTGCGCAGTAATAGAAGACAGTGACCCCCGAACCGAGGGGGGTCTGCTAACAAACAGACTGCAGAGCACAAACACCGGCTCACTGTGCGCTACAACACCAGATATTCAAATCTACATGTTGCTTATATGATGGGCCAGATCATCTCGGTTGACAACGGCACAATCTGATATCCATTTGCCTATTTAATGGTTGTTTTGTTTGTGTGGAATAACTTCAGAATAAAGAATCTTTAAAGATTTAGTTTGGTGACAACTGCAGAACTTTCTCTATCGACTGGACCGCAGGTGACCATTTAAACGACACGAGAGAAGGCTTGCAAACCGCGTGTGTAACTGCTTTCTCTGAACCTCCTGCTTGGTATGAGAACCCCAGTGTGAAGCTGTGTTGTATGCCTGGTGTCATATAAGTAATGAGAAAAGCAACGCTGAACGATGAAACTCTAAAGTTTCTAAATAGTTTATTGATTGACCACTATCATCGTGATAATTGAGAAATTAAAACCCTGACTATTAGACAAAAGAATGGATAAATGAGATTATTGTTCCTGGTCAGTGCAGATTTTCTGCTCCCCAGTGGACTCTGCATGTTCTACCTGTGCATGGGAGAGTTTTATGGTCAGTTAGAAACCGACTGAGGCTTGCAAATATCACTTGTTTAAGCTTTGTGCTAATGCAGTATTGTTCTGAACAAAAAGGGCCTGTTTGGGCCCACGAGCCTTATGCTTGACGCCAGTAGAATCTGGACTGGGAGTCATGACACTCCGGAGGAAAACATTCTCATGATCCGTCTGTTGAACATGTGCAGAAGAGCGGTTTTCTACTGTCGTGGTGCTCATGCACAGTAGTAGTGTTTCAGAAAAGTTGTGTTTTCCCCTGTTTCCATGGAGACAGAGTCGGTGCTCAGCGCTTCAAAGGTTTCCTTGCAATCATAGGGAAGCAACTTTGACATTGACATGCTAACGTTGCATTAAGAAGCTGGTCATTAATTTATCATGAAGACTGATTAACGACTTTTGCCGTCAGTCTAATTTCTCCAATAGATGAGAACATCATTAAAGTGTAAGTACTGCGTGAATCAAATTAATTGGTGGCTCGTTAAAAACAGTATTGCCTCCCACATGATACAGAATGGCTAGCTGTTGGTCAGGATAGGTGGTGCTTTGTTCAAAACATCCATCCAGTCCACCCAAATTTACAGATTCATCTTTAAAAAACAACAACTCTGGACTGAATGTAAACATGAATCCCAAAAGTCTTTCTGTTGCAGTAAAAACAAAGTGTATCCACATGTGGAGATGAGATTTGCACAGTGTGAAGGAAAAGCTTTTCATTCATGAGCAGCAGGTGAGTACATCGGCGGTGGAGTTGGATCGACTGCTGTTCCTGCAGCAGCTGCAGTTTCTACCACTCCACTCTGTGTTTAACTCAGAGCAAAAAAAAAATCCCACTTAAAAGTTTATTGGAAGGTAGAAAAAAACCAGGTGTTTTTCTTCAGTGTGTCTTCAGCCAGATTTTCACGCATCTCGATGGAAAATTTCATGACCAAGTCAGGAAATCTTTATGAGCTACTTTAGCTTTATTTGTTATTTTGTTGAAATCAAGAGGAAATTAGTTACTATAAGTTATTTTTGATTAATGGCCTGAATGTTTCTGGCCGTCTGCTGTGCACATGATCCATAAAGTTCGGCTGAAGTTTTATTAGTTTGTTGGAGGAAGATACTCAATGATCTTTGTGGCTCAATAAAATGTGTCACAACAAGCTTAAACACAGTAGTTACCTCCTCTTGGTCTTTGAACACACACATTTCGATATTATTTTAACATTTAATGTAACATAAGTGGAGGGTTTGTTTAGTCAGAGCAGGAAAAACAAAGTTCTGAGTGATGAGACAAAAATGACTGAAGTATATTTATTCAACGCCATTTGTTTGTTTGTATGTCTGAGATCGAGAATGAGTTTTCAACTCCATCCATTCATCCAAAATCAAAAGCTATTTCTGACACAAGATGGATTCTGGTTGATTGTGATGAATATAAAATGTTCCTCTTTCTTTAAAACCGCTCATTTGTTGTAATTAAGACAACTGTATGACATCCAGTCAGAATTGAATCCCATTTAATTGTAAACTATGAAATACGTTGTTATTTTGCTCAGGATGAATGTTCCAAAACATTTTACAACTGTCATCTTTTATTCTGCAAATGTTACTATCCAGCCATCTTCCACCGCTTATCCGGGGCCGGGTCGCGGGGGCAGCAGTCTAAGCAGAGATGCCCAGATATCCTGTCCCCGGACACTTCCTCCAGCTCCTCTGGGAGGATCCCAAGGCGTTTTCAGGCCAGACGAGAGACATAGTCTCTCCAGCGTGTCCAAGGTCTTCCCCGGGTCTCCTCCCGGTGGGACATGTCCGGAACACCTCCCCAGGGAGGCGTCCAGGAGGCGTCCTAAAGAGGTGCCTGAGCCTCCTCAGCTGCTCCTCTGGATGTGGAGGAGTAGTGGCTCTACTCTGAGCTCCTCCATGGTGACTGAGCTCCTCACCCTGTCTCTAAGGGAGCGCCCAGCCACCCTACGGAGGAAGCTCATTTCAGCCGCTAGTATCCGGGATCTTGTCCTTTCGGTCATGACCCAAAGCTCATGACCATAGGTGAGGGTGGGAACGTAGATTGACCGGTAAATCAAGAGCTTTGCCTCTCGACTCTGCTCCTTCACCACAACGGACCGATACAACGACGGCATCACTACAGCCGCTGCACCGATCCGCCTGTCAATCTCACCTCCATCCGCCACTGTGAACAAGACCCCGAGATCCTTAAACTCCCTAATTTGGGCCAGAGTCTCTCCACTGACCTGGAGAGTAACATGGAGTCTAACATGCACTGGGAACAGGTCCAACTTACTGCTTCTCTCCTGGTAACGGTCCTGGTTCCAGTCCAGATTCTCCTTTACTTGAGAGTTTTAGAGTCGATAGCCACTGAAATAACGATCCATCTTGGTGTTCTGTATCTATGAATGTTGTGTTCAACATTGTGTTTTTCCAGTGCAGGTGTGAGTGTTTTTTTTTTGAAGCCAAATAAACCAACAGCGCTAACTGGTGACCTGACATGCTAACTACATCGGTTTCTGTGGAAACAGACCTCCTTTTTCAGCAAGTTCTTGTGTAAATGTAAAACTTAATTGGAAAAAAAACCTCAAAAAAGTTTTTTTTCTTCAGATGTCGTGGAAACAGGGCTTCAGTTTGTAGGAATAATGTGTCAACGGCAATGAAAGCATAACTCTTTTCAGCTGAGTTACAGGAGGTGAGTCTTAATTTACTACATCGTGTGTAATAATTCAGCTTTCATTACAATAAATGAAAGCTCTATCTTCTTTTCATATTGATTGTACAGATCTAGTTATTTTTGTTCAAACACCTTTGGCTAAAAAGACACCGTTGCTTTGCCTTCTCCTACACATCTCAGTTTCCCAAACTTGCACTGGGGCCACTTATTTCTCTGGCTGGACTCCACCCCCTCAAAAACAAAACAAAACAAAAAAACAAAAACAGAGTGAGAGAAAGAAAGAGAGGAAAGAGGAAAGAAAAGTGAATAGCATCAATTGGTTGTGACCGAGCCTTGAGCTGCATGTCTGGCTGTTTTGACAAGCATTCTTCTTTTGGTAAATTAGTGGCAGGAGACAGGAAAATAAATGAGATTTATGTGGAGCTTCCCTCTCCGACCCTGCGCCTGTCATTGGGCTAAAAAAAGGAAAGAACAATTTCACTTTCATATCCTTTTTTTTTTCTCAATTATCCCGTATTTTCAAGACTGGACTGGAAAAATTGCGAAGCTTAAATGCTTCTGTGGTCCCAAGCGTCAGCTGTTTCCTTTTTCTCTCTCGTCTCCAGCCTCTGCGTTGAATCGGGTTATCTGATTGATCCCTGAACCTCTGCTGCCCGCTACCAGTGTTTGTTTGCTTGTGTGTACATGCGCGCCTTCTTTCAGCACTCCTCTGCAAAAAGTGCACATAATGGTTCGATGTGAGGTCCACTCTTGGGAGTCGCTCTATTTTTTTTTTACTAGTAAACAAAAATCAATAGCACCGAGTGCCCTAATGGCTGGTGTGTGTCTTGGTGATTCTGCTTGCTCTTGTCTGAGTGTTAAGTGGATAATTTAAGGATGCGGGGATTCGAACGTCATGTTTAAAAGTGCAATCGGCATCAAATCATGCATCTTCATTGTCTATTTCCGTTGGCGCTTTGCACCTTGCTGTGAGAGAGGAAAATGCCCTTTCTCCTTGGCGAAGAGCCCGAAATAAACTTGGCGAAGATTCAGTGAAAACGCTGGTTGCTGAAAACCTGATTTCGATCACTTCTCAACACGCTCTGCGCATCAACTTCCTCCTCACACTGCCGAGTTCCTGGAATCATTTGGAGACAACGTCTTTACGAGAGAATATCCTGCAGGACGCTATCGTTTGACGAAGCGTAGCTTTTAGCCACGGTCTGCTCCGTGAGCTTCATTTGGTTGTTTGTTTCGTGAATGACTCGTTAATGCTGTCAGCTGCTTACTTCAGAGGCTGTGCTCCGTCAGTCATTTTCATGGAAACAGTTATGAAGTACTTTCAAGTCACAGAATGGGATCAGTTTGGTGGCCTCCAAAATTTTATCCCCTCGCTACTTTTCCATAAAACCTGCTTTACAAAGCTTTTGAAATGTGGCCCAGTGTCATCCTGTGGTTCAGACCGCTGGGGCTTTTTTACAGTGTGGGAGGGTGAGTCTCCTCTCACAGGGATCGAACCACACTGATCCCAATAACACCCCGCAAATCTCATTCGTGGACTATTTCTTGATGGATTTCCTCATGCCTTACACATGATAAGATAATCCTGTGGACGGCTGCTGGGATCTTCTCACCTGGAATCGATGGTAAAGTCTTTACATTAAGGGCCTGATCTCACCAAG
The DNA here is from genome assembly GCF_902148845.1 of Salarias fasciatus. Lineage (NCBI taxonomy): Eukaryota > Metazoa > Chordata > Actinopteri > Blenniiformes > Blenniidae > Salarias > Salarias fasciatus. The sequence continues at coordinate 39,378,400 of NC_043750.1, read as the reverse complement.
TGTTACACATACAAGCATGACGTTGCTCAAACAGATGTGTTGAAGCTGATCTATTTATAGGACACACTGAGAGTCCGGTCTGACAGAAATGAAAAATAAGACACATGGTAGTGCATCTGCCTTCAAGTTTCATATTGTGTGGATTTCTGGAAGGAAATTGTGCTAATAGATCAATTTAAATGATTTATGACCTCTGAAAACATTTCTGTTGTAGACAGTTACAATCTTTTTAAAACATGTTTAAAACGATGGGACAAATCCACTCAGTCTTTGAAATGAGCAACCAACCATGTGACTGAGCATCCAACCAATCATTCAACCAACCAAACAATCAAGTAAGCAACCAACCAACCATGTAACTGAGCATCACACCAACTAACCATGTGACCAACCATGTAACCATGTAACCGACTGACCAACCAACCAAGGAACCAACCAACCATGTCCCTGACCAACCAAATAACCAAGCAGCAAACCAACTCATTGTCATTATCTTTCATATTTTTAAAATGAAGCATTTTTCTTCAGATTTAGTAAACCACGTTTTTTTTAATAGTCACCAATGGATTCATTTGAACTACAGTCAAAAGTTAATCTATAACCCGCTCTATCATCAGTCATCCACCCCACTTCAATGTCGACCTTCAAAACACTACTGCTCAGAAGTACTGATGATTATCCCTCCTGTTTGACAGTACTCTCACATGCAGTGGAATAATCTCTCCAGATTAACATATTTCCATATTTTGCTGTCACATGAATACGGGGTGAGAAGCAGGCAGGTGTTTGGATGCCCGCCGTCTCTGCCCATTAGCTGAGCCAAACATTTCCTCCAGCTGTAGTCTTTTCAGTCACGGCACACCAGCAGAGTTTCTTATCGTTAGCAGCTTCATAGAGACAGCATCCATAAACGCCGATAGGTTGATAGCATGTATAGCACCACCCGGTCTCACACACGTCCGTCAAAAAGCACACCGCTTGCCATCATTTTAATTGCCTCCCATGTGATGAAGTTTCACTGAGCAGAACTGAGGATGAATTGAACTGAAAATGAAATTCGTTTTTTTTTTTTTTCTTTCCAAATTTAGGAATGTTAACTCGAAAGAACCTTATTAGTCAGACTGAAAATGTCCCCCTATCTATAACCTCCCTCGTGCTGATAATAGGATCCCTCAGAGTCTAAAATATTGGTTCACTGGGTGTTTTTTTTTTTTTCAGCTTCACTCACAAAACCGATTCGACCTCAGTCGACTATAAAGGCAATAATTAGGTTCAACTGAACTGGCAAAGTTCTTCATGATAATTTATATTTATGAGGAATGTGTGGAGAATGGAGGGAAGAATGAAAACTCAGGCTGGATTAGAAATAAGTGGTGGTTTTTTTCCTGTCAAGCAGCTGTCATTGTGGTGCAGACCAAAACATCTTTTAATGTTTAGCCACTATTGGGGTGAGGGTGGGGGTGAAGGTGAAGGTGGGGGTAGGAATGGGGATGGGGTACACCCCAATCAACTCATCATTTCATCACATAATGAACATGCCTGAAACACAAGTGTGACCAATCAATCTCAAATGTTTCTGTAGTGCAGGATAAAATCCACATGTGCTCAGGGAGAACATGCTGTTGTCACCTGAAACACAGTCATGTAAGCGGGGCCTAATACTTCTCAAGATGATTGAATTATTTATGATTGTGCCTGTTTTGTGTTTATAAAGGAGGTGTAAACCGGCTCAGCAGGGATGCTTTAACTGTGATGGGAGACATTTCCCCAGCTGGCTCACCACAGCTTTTCTCCGCACACTTCATCAGGTACATCAGACTCTGAGACAGAACGTGTCTCAGGTGATGTTTTGTTGAAATTCAAATATATTTGCTACAATTATTCAATATGTTTGATTACTTCCTCCAACATCATCTCCACATTATTGTGCTGGAGGGGTTTGTTTTCCATTCCAAGCTAAACGTGAGCAAATGAACATACAAGCAATCCCATTCCCTTCAGATTGAAAAGGAGGAAAGCATCCTCTTGGGGAAATTGCTTCTCTGCATTTATCCCATCCTATGCATAGTTAAATTTAGCGATACATGCTAAGAGCAGTGCAATGATGTAAATCAGGGGCGCCAAACTCATCGCAGTTAATTGAAATTGAAATTTTAATGTCATTCATTGGTGTTCTACCGAGGATTTCTGATGAAAGCCAAACATTTAAAACCGAAATGATTGAAATCTCAACATAAAGCCCATTATAATGAAACCCTCTGGTTCTAAATACAGTGAAATGTCAAAAAAACAAAAACAAAATTATTTTCGAGATATCACTGATATCTCAGCTTGGGCATCAACGTCATGTTACAACTCCTTTTGGTTTGACGAGGCAGATTGGAGCCTGTTGTAGACCAGTTTTGGTTCAAAAGCCACGAGTTTGACACCCCTGATTTTGGGTCTCTAACCCACCATGAGATCCCAAGTCTGGGACCTCTACTGAACAGAGTCTACTGCAGACTAAACCTTTTCTGATCACCCACAAGTCAGACACAAAGTGAAACAGGTTGTGTAAACATGTAATTTAGCAGGATCTTAATAAGACAGGCCAGAATTGTTTTTGCCAGTGGTGCCGACATTTCCCTCAGACACCACCGGGGAAGTTTGGTGTGATTTCAGTGACAGCCGTCAAGTGGACTGCTCTGAAATTTCCTTCAGATGTTTTTCCAAATCTTCCTTGACTTGCAGGAGCTCCTTCTGATTTCCTCTGGAGAATCCAACTGTCAACCGGCTTTGGCTTTATTCCAGTCGCCGGTGAAGCTGATTGTCGTGGCAAACGTCTTCCTGCAGGCTGGGAGTTTTCAGCATGGCGGCAGAGCATGAAAAGGATGAGTAAAAACTGTGCGGCTTTGTTATACGCTATGAAATAACAACAGCAGAGAGACGCCGGTCCAGGCAGAGCTGTGTATTTGAATTTGATGCTCGATTAAACACACCTGCAAGTGGTTGAAATATGAAGGAAAAGAGCCTGTTATTCATGATGTGGAGGCTTTCCGTGTCAGTGGAGAAGGTCCTGCAGAACAAAGAGTCCTTCGCTCTGGATTGGTGAATATGAGTATTTTATCGACACGACAACAGCAAGGCTGCGAGGGTTTTTATCACCTTGTAGAAAGTAAAGTCAGGATATAAGGATGGCGAGTGGATGTATAAGTATGGTCAGGAGGCAGGTGCACTTGCCGTCCGAGCGAGAGCCAATCAGGGGACATCCTCAGCGCCCCACTTCTCTGTTTGTTAATGACTGGAATGTGTTTTTGTTCCAGTGTGTTTCTCAGGCACCTTCTGTTACAATTTATGTTCACATACTCTGTCGGAAGAAAGCTGTTAAAATGATAAGCAAAGGGAACACGTTCACACTGACTAAAGTGTTTTTTTTTTCCCTCCTTGTTTTAAAGCAACGCCGGTGGATGAAGGCTCCCGTCTACAGGTGTGACACTTCATTTGGCAGCCGACTATAGAAGCATGCCGATGACATTTACAGGCTCGCCTTTTACAGCCATTCCATCATTTGTAATGTTTTGATAACAATCATTTTCACGGGAAAACAGAGGTGAAATCACACCTCCGCTCTGTGTGGAAACCATACGTTTCCTCTGATGGCAGGCTTTGAACGGAAGCGGCAGGCAGTGACAAAAGGCTGCTCCGTCCCCGTAGTATCCCGTAATGCTGGATTCTGCTTTCATGCCGGGGAGCGTTTTAGATTCGAGTTGAGAAATATTTCAAATGGTGATGAATGGCTGTGGAGTACAGGAGCTCCGGCGCAGATGGAGGGAGACGGCGGCAGAAGAAAGGAGGGGAGAGACAGAGGGAAACGGCGAGAGGACAGGGGGATTCTCAGATGCAGGTGTATTTATAGCTGAAAACGGAGAATCTCTCTCTCTGTCTCTCTCTCTCTCTCTCTCTCTCTCTCTCACACACACACACACACACACACACACACACACTGGAGGCTATCCTAGTCCTGCTGTTAAATAATGCAATGGCTTTGAGATCCGAGGGGCTTCTATTATATCAGTCTCTCTAAGACACTTTTTACACCGCAGGTCTTGATGCCCAAACCCAATTTTTTTTTTTTTTTGCTGCGGACCTTTACACTCGTTTTATAAAGCAACCACTGGAGTGATCACACTTTCAGACGATGTCAGAAACATGGTACATGCGTACTTGAAGTGTTTACAAACTTCAGGCTGCTTCCAGACCGAGCGCCAACTGCAATGCCAAAAAAAGTCACGGTGCAGGAGAAGTTCACCCACACAACCAGGAAGTCCAGGCTGAGGAGGAGGGAAAGGGCCATAAATGCATCTTGAATGGGAAGTCATGTGACCTCCTCAACTGACCACCGTGCTGGAGTTTCCTGGTCGGACAGCCTCCATTCTTCTGCGTTATTTACCATCTGTTCGATTTTCCTGCGACAGAATAACCTGGATGGTCCGGGATTGGATGGCGCTCGCAGCCGGTGCTAATCTGATGTGAATGAGGCCTTTCTGCAAACATCTGAATGCATCAGTCTTTTCCTGCTTACAGTGTCCATATAACAGTCAACAAGACTGACGTGTGCACGTGTTGGAAGCCCCGCTCCACGTGCACGTGCTGGACGCCTCCCTCCGTGCGCACGCCGCCTGTCACACACAAGCCTGTGACTCCACCAGATCACTGTTTCTGCTTTGCATTTGAATGTTTTCATCTCTGTAATTATAGGCGGCCCTTTCTGCGCCTCTCCTCGCCGTGTTTATAATAGAAAGAGTGTTTTTGAAGTGTTGAGCCACCAAACTTGCGAAACCTCTCGTGCCCAATTAAGCAGCTTGTTTAAGCGTCCGCCGTCACACGGCTCCCTCTCCTTGGCATCGCTCGCCGTCTCCGCCGCCGCGTCCCGCCGTTCCTTCATCTGTCCACCCCGCAGTCTCGGGCTGAGGAAGGAGAAATAAATGAGTGTCAGTCATGCGGCGTCACGATAAATGTATGTTTGCGTCTCTCTGATGGCGCCTCGGGTTACAGCCCAGAAAACTGTGGGATTTTAGACGTGACGACGGCTGATCGCACGAAAAGAAAAAAAGCTTCAACGGCAGTGTCGGCCTCCCACACACACACACACACACACACACACACACACGCACAGTCTTGTATTTCTATCCTTGTGGGGACCGTCCATTGACTCCCATTCATGTCTAGCCCCTAACCCTGACCCTTACCCTAACCCTAACCCACACCACAACAAAGCCTAACCCTAAAGAAATGTTTTTGCACTTTTACTTTTTTCAGTAACAACAACATGGTCAAGAAAACACTGTTTCTCCTACTTAGGACCGGAAAAAGGTCCCCACAAGGCACGTCGTTTCACGTTTTGCTATCCTTGTGGGGACATTTGGCCCCAACAAGGATAGAAATACAAGAACACACACACACACACACACACACCGTGACATTTGAAAGAATGACAGAAGGATAAGAACAGTGAGATGGAAGGAGAGAAAGGGACGAGAGAAAGAGGGAGTCAGATTCTCTGCTCACCTCCTTAACCAGGAGAAGGAGCGACACTGATAGGAGAACAGGTCGCTGCCAGCTGGCAAGGATGCAAACACACACACACACACACACACACACACACACACACACACACACACACACACACACACACACACACACACACACACGGAGGAGTGTGTGTCGTCTCCAAGGATGCACTGAGACATTCTCTGACCTTGGCAGGAGCTGTAAACTGTACAGTCCAAACAAGAACATGCACACACACACACACACACACACACACACACACACACACACACACACACACACACACACACGCACAAACAAACCTGGTAAGAGCTCACTATGTTAGTGTATTCATGCATATTTTCAGTATGCAAAGGAAATTAAACCGTGTTGCTTTGATTTTCTTCTTTTCTGCAGATTAACTTATTTCTTGATAATTTACTGTAAGAAAAGCTCAGTAGATCTCATCGGACCGACTCACATTGTCTGCGATCTCAGTTCGAACAAGTCATGTCCAAAACAAGCAAATGCTGAGTAGATATTACAAACATAACCACTCATTTTAGTCCTAGTGGATTACAGTGAGAAAGGAAGTTTCAGATTTAATTTTTTTTGTTTGTCGGTGTTTCACACCATCACCCTCAATCTAATGATTCATGTTTTCAATCAAGCAAATGCAGATAGACTGTATTGATACAGAACATCAGGGTGTGATTTAGGTGTAGTGAAAAGGCCTTTGTTCCTCTCTTGACGTCATGTTTACGGGATTGAACAACATCTGTTATTTTCCTTTGTTTGCAGTGTCCTTCATCTTAACGTCTTGTTGGTATTTGCACAATATTTTTTCCATTTTCTTATTTGTATATGGTCCTATTTGCATTGTGACGACGTCCGCCAGTTGCCGTGTTTCCTCTGCTATGGGAAACATTGCTGTAGTGCAGCGGAATCGCGCCTTTATTTCTCTTCATTATGGCCGAACATCGGAGTCCATTTACAAGACTCCTATATGGACGAGTGCCGCAATTCTTAGAACGGGGAGAAGTTCAAGTTCAAGAAGTTTTTTTCTTTTGTCACCAACACAATAGTGAACAATATAACATGCAGTGAAATGTGTTTTTGCAATGTTGTGAAATACAGATTGTAAAACCTACATAAGTACATGAAGTAATGGAGAGTGAAAAGCAGAAATAATGTTTCTGTCTTTTTAAAGCATTTTGAACCTTTGTTGATTGATTAATTAACCATCAGCTGCTTTGATCGTTTCACCATAACTCTGAATCGTCATGAAGAAAAATGTCTCTGTGTTTCTCCAGATCAAGACACTGATCAGAAGACCTGCTGATTAGCCTTTACTCCAGTGCTCCCGTTTTCAAACCGTCAGACCTGGAAATAATAAAAAAAAAACTCCAAATGAATTAAAAAAAAATCACCAATGTACATTCTGTATTTCTGCTGTGTGTGTACCTGCGTGCACGTTTTTTCTCTTCACTAAACAGATGTTCATCAGCATTTCAGAGTGTTCCTGTGAAGCCATTAGACTACATTACCAAGAACACACTAATTATGGAGGTGCACAGGCAGGCCACACACACACACAGTCGAGATAGGGGCACACACATTAATGAGAATAATACCAAAAAAAAGATTAAGAGAAAAAGAGAAAAAGGGCAAAAGATCAAGTAAAATAAAGACCAAATATCATCAACAACCACTTTATTACGACTCACTACGTTTCCTCCTGACATGAAGAATAAGCAAACAGGAAAAGGAAGAAAAGGAAAGGGAGATGAAGTGTACGATTTTGTTGTATTTTCCCCCCTTCCCACAACATTTCCAGAAAGCAACGACTTTAAGCAACGTTCTCATGTAAACAGACCCCCAAACTGCAACGTTTTCACTTGCAATCATGTAAACGGGGCTTAAATCTGTCAACCGCTGACACATGAATGACTGACAGAACAACACAACAATCATTAACCACAACCCCGTGCACATGGCTGTTGCACGAGCCGACCCTGATAATGTGTCCAAATGGGAGAGGTTCGGGCAATTTAAGACTTTTGCAACGTTTCTTCCCTTTTTGGAAGCCACACCACTTTCTTCCCGGGAGCTTGTGATAAGGCGGCTATCAGCTGCAGGTTTCCAACATGGTGCACAATTATAAATTAGTCAAACTTTTCAAATTAGAAGTGTAACTTTTGGCCTGGAAATAAAACTACCTGTGCATTTATATGAGCAAGGTCGAGGTAGTCAAGGTAACTAAATAAGATTCCCTCATTAATGGCAACTTTTTCTCAAACCGCTAATTGGATATCTTTTGAGTGGGGCGCCCTCACTATAACATATTCATGCCCCGGCGCCGCTTTGAAATGATCTCTACGATACACAGAAACATTAGGATTCATTTGGAGTTGTGTTTTTGTCAACCTTGTGAATCCATATCTAGTATTCACTTTCTTTTTCTTCTGATTTTTGTCGACTAACTTCTGAGAGAAACATCCTCTCAGCTGCTCCGCCGTTTATGTGAGCGAGGAGTTCAGCTGCAGAGAGACTCTGCTTTGATTGGTCAGAGTTCAAACCTCAACTGCATCATTTTGGAAGAATGAAGTAAACCCATGCATGTGCAGGGAAAACATGCAAACTCAACAGTGCCAGCCGCTGCTCCGCCGTGCCACAGCCTGCAGCCGTCTGTTAATCCCTGTCCTGCTTGATGCCTGCTGTGTGAAGGAAGGTGCAGCCAGCCCTTAATGAGCGCACCAGAGGTGGTGACCGCTCCGTCCAGAGGACACGCTCAGCGTGGAGGAATCCTCTTAACGACACACTTAGAATAATCAGCTGTCTTGAAGAGCGAGGGAGGCATTAGGACCAGCGGTGCGCCTCCCCGCCCCTCTGCCCCGGACAGGTCGCAGGGTGAGGACAGCAGGCGGGTCACAAATCGAGCCAACCAGTTCGCCTTTCGACGGCGGAAGGAAGTCAGAGAGCAGGAGGGAATCCTTCACACTGACGAGTAGAACATGCAAACTTCTTTTGAAGATTCAGAACCAATAAAGACACTGCTCATGCTTTACAGCAACTGAAAATGTACTAATGTGCAGTGAAATTAGAATCCTGGTGATTCTAAACGTTAAAGTATGTCTCTGTCAAAGGCGGTAACGTCTGCTGTGCCAGACTCTGCATAAAAGTGTTTTATTTACAAGAAATGCACAAATACTGTTATATTATATTTCCAGCTCTCAAAAGATTAATTTATTTCATTGTGAATAAAGACAGGATTTCCACAGTTAATTGCACCAATCATGCTTTGAAATGCATGTTTAAAATTCTGTTGTTTTGCATTTGAAGGAAGGTTTCAGCCACTAACGTAAAGCATAATTTAAATTCATTGTTAAAATGTCAGCATCGCAGCTATGGAGCGACTGATTTCTAGATTGGGAATCGAACACAGAGAAAGAATTTCCTTTTAAGACATTTTTGGATTTATTTCAAAATAAAAGGTCAAGTAAACAAACTTAATACATTAAAATACAGTTTTCAAACTGGATAAAATTACGCTATTGGCTGCTTTTTTTACATTTTCAAAGGATCTTTTTGCGATATTGGTTCAAATGTTTTACGACTCTTTTGGCATGTTGGTGGCTTTATTGCATTTAAATAGGGGAAACTTATTAGTTGATATTTCTTTATTATTGCATTACTTGTTGCTGCAGGTTTCTCACATGAGCTTTGTAATCATCTTTAGAGTTGATTCTGTTAAAGAACAAGATGTGTTATTCTTCTAAAGCTTATAATGAATGTGTCATACAAGAAAGAAAATCAAACTCTTGCTTTTGTTACCTCCACCAGGAGGTTATGTAATCATGTCGGTTTGTTGGTTTGTTGGTTGGTTTGTTAGCAAGATTCCCGGAAAAAGTAATGGACGGATTGCAATGAAACTTTGTGGAAAGGTGGGTCTTGGGCTAACTTAGAATTGATTAAATTTTGGTGATGATCTGGATCACTGTCTGGATCCAGTAGTTTTTTAAAGGATTCTTTATCATTGACAGATAGGGAGTCTTTCACGTGGTTGGGCAGGCCCGCCGACAGGGGGCGACAAACGCCTGGTTCACACAGGACGCACCGCTTCCGACGCGGAAGTGGGAAGCGCCGCGCACCGACTGTCAGATCGGCGCCCCTGTTAACCTATCTGGCGGTTCATACAGGAGACGCGGGGGAGCACCGCGTGCGTAGCAGCTCGCGCCGTGGACTGCGGCGCTCCCGCTCCTCTCTATTTTCTCCGCGAGCCGCGCGCCGTGCACCGCCAGTTGTAAAGCTGGACAGAGCAGATCGCACCACACAGGAAGTCGGGAACGGAAAATACGAGAGAATCCGGTCAATTTTCAAATTAAAATGAAGTAAAATAACGTAAATTATGTTGCTTTTCGGTTTTCCTTTTCAGATAAACACACACACACACACACACACACACACACACACAGGGAGAGAGGGCGACAGGGTGACAGAGAGAGGCACCGCATGCTGCAGCGCTCCGCTCCGATCACACCCCGATCACAATGTGGTTTGATTATATACGGTGTTCTTGTGGTTGCTGGTGACTGATTTGAGCTGTGGCGGAGGTCTGCGCTCTCTGAGTGCCAATTTCTAGTTCATTTTTGTAATGAAACCACAGTCACAAATATAGTCCTTGAGTCCTTGTGCTACTTTTACTCCCTGATCTTTGGAGCCTGTGTTGAGTTTGCATGTTCTCCGTGTGCAAACACAAAACCCAGCATTTCAGGCTCATCATGACTTCAAATCGCTGCAGCTGTGAATAAAGAGCGTGGATTAAGCTAGGTGTACACTTGCACGACTTTTTGCCACGATGTTGTCGTGGCAAGGCGTGCCAATGTGGAGTCACGAACCGGCAGGCTCCCGCACTGCTCTCGAATAGTTCATGCACAGTTCACGACCAGTTCACGAATAGTTCACGAATGCGCCCGTCAGTGTCGCGAACTGGCACGACGCATTCACGACGCATTCACGACGCATTCACGACGCATTCACGCACAGTTTGCGCATAGTTTACGAGCTTCCTGCATTGGCACGACGTGGTTGCGCGCGCAATTACGCACGTCATATAAAAAGGGGGCTTCCCCAACCCCGGGTCATTTTTGGATTTGCTGTGGAACAGACAACAGGCTGAATGCCAGAGACACTGACAAATTAAAGGCGCTACAAATGCTGCAACGACAGTATGTCGAAAATCCCCCGCATGGGGCCCTTTTCCGGGTACTCGCCGGTGGCCACGACTGGCAGCATCCTCCCGCATTGTCCCGGCGCTTTCACGGACAGCTGGCGCATGGTTCACGGCCCGTTTGCGATATTTTGTCGTGACCAAAATCTTGAACATTTCAAAATTCTCGTCCCGACATGGCACGCAGTCACGACGGGTTTACACAAACTTACGCACACTTCACGCCACTTTACGAGTAGTTTGTGACTCGATTTGTGCCAATGCGTGCCACAGAGTCGTTCAAGTGTAAACCTAGCTTCAGTGGTGTTTCTCTGGGGTTGTCGGAGGACTGGTGACCTGTCCAGAGTTCACCCATGTGGATCAGCTCCGGTCCCTCAACCTGGGTTTAATATGAAGCAAACGATGAGTAAAGTCATTGCAGAAAACAAAGGTTTTGTTCGATTTCAGCGTGTTTGTCTCCACCGGATCACTGCAGGTGTGAACTTAACAATGGAGGCTGTGTGTGGAAAACAAAGGTTGTTTTTCCCCTCTTTGTTATCCAAAGTGACAAGCCTTTTCTTTCCGTGCTTCATTATGTGATTTCACTGATTGCATAAAGACTTTCGAGAGCCTCATTTGGATTACACGTTCCGCTGTTATGCAAACTGTGAAGTAGATTTGGTATTTGTGTTACTTTTATGTCAAAAAATAAAACAATTATTGCGAACAAAGGCTTCAAACACATGAGAGAAAGCTGCAAATGAGACTCTTCACATGGGTTATAAGAGTTAATCAAAGCGCGGCGCACGCACACACACACACACACACACACGACTAAAGCTTCACACGGTTGCATAAAACCAGCTCAAACCTGTATTTTTATTTAACCATGAATGTGCCGTTGTGATGTGAAAATGTGAATTATTTCATGATTTGTGAGAATGTTCTGAAAGGCTTTGAAAATATCATGTTAATTCAGCTGCTTTGTTCAGATCTGAATTCCTAGAAATGTTGGGAGTAATTCATCATGAATTGAGGGTTTTTCTTCCTTTTATCCTTCTGAAAGACTTTTGTCAAGCTGCAGAGCTGCTGTCTCCTCATCACAGCTAACCATTGATAACTTAAACATAAGCTGAGCTTCAATTAATGGTCACTATTTCACTAAACTCCTGTTCACGGGAAGGAAATTGAGTCATTAATTTCAAATCGTGATCACCTTCCTCATTCAGTTTCCTCAGATTTAATTCCTTTAAATAGCTTAGATTCACAATATGCAGCATTAAGCCTTTTGAAATGTATTAAATTATTAAAGTAGCGTTGGCTGCAGCTGTTTTTATTTGGCTGACCAGACAAAAACGAAGGAGGTTCTGAACACTCATCAAAAGACATATCATTCAAACAGATATATACAAAAATCAAATAACCTTGCACAGGCATTAATACAAAGATTAACAATATATAATGTGATAAATAATTCTTCCGTTAAAGTGTAAAAGCGGTGGAAGTGATGTGGAGAGTGAAACCTCAATCCGATCATCAAGTCCAGGTTTCTGGTTGATTGTCCTCCTTCACATAAGTTCAATGAACTAATAATAGAGGAAAAACATATTTAATCATGTTATATGTTTATATTCAAACTCTGAAGGTTTCTCAGTCCACCTACAAAAGCTTCTTTGGTTCTCAGGGGTGTTGATCATGGAGACGATGTTCAGGATTTTCTCGGTGTTGCAGAAGTCAAAGCTAGTCATATTCAAAATTTGAATGAATTGAATAGAGATAATTCAGATATGTAAACATGTGAGTGTATTTGTCGAATTATTCATGAACCAAAATCAGTTTGAATATTAATCAATAACTTTATCTTACCCTGCTTGGCATTGATAATCTATAAATCTGAACTGTACATGCAAACATGCACTGGAAATTAGCAATTAACTGATCATTTTATGGACGCTAAGACGGATGACCCCCCCCCCAAAAAAAAATAAATAAATAAATAAATAAGTGTTTAACCTGCATTTTCATCTTGATCACATGTCAGAAATGATAGGTTTTTTTTTTTGTTTCAGTTTAAAAATGTTTTTGGAAGTTGTGTCTAATCCAAATGCCTGCTGTGAACCAAATGTAAACAAAACACAAGAACAGAGTAAATTTAAGTCAAATATTTAACTGGAAGCCCCCAAAAAGTCAGAATTACCAAAACTACAGCAGAGAAACGCCATGTAGCGTCTTTGCTCTTTGCTCTTTGCTCTTTTCTTCTGGGCTGCTGTGCACCCTGGCGGTTCTCCGTTTGAGAGAACGGCGACATGAAACGGCTCGGGGTTGTTTTGCTTTTTAATAGCGGAGGGAAAACCTCTGAAATTGTGATCTTGAAAAGGCCGACGTGGGACAGAACCGGGACTGGGAAAAAGCCGTGTTTTCCAATGCGTCTGCATTAGTGTCCACACTGATGGCCAACACACGGTCACGCCTCGGCAAACATTACACCCACTTCCATTCCTTCCCAGAGGGCCCGGCCTGACCTGAAGAACGACCCCAATTAAGAAGGAGAGAGTCTCACACCGAGCTCGGAGAAAGTGCTGCGGAATCAGATTTGGGAAACAGATCGTGTCTCTCCTCTGACAGGCCCGTCCTCGCCTCGCAGTCCGGATCCGGTCCCCGTGACAGAAACACGCTCCTGAGCTCCTGCAGCAGAGGCCGAGATGAGGAGTGATGGAGGAGGTGCAGAGGTCCGCCGTCCGCCCTCCGTCATGCGGCTGATCAGGAGCTGTGGACTCCTTCATACCTCCCACTCCCAACCCCGCTCACCTATTTCCTTCTGTCCCTGTGTTCTGCAGCTCCCTCCCGCTCTCTTCGCCTGGCACACACACACACACACACACACACACACACACACACACACACGGCGCTGACCTCCTCTTTTCTCCTCCGCTCTCGGCTGGCATCTGTCTAATTCAGTGCTTGGGCCTGTGGTTAGCAGCAGTATGGTTTTTATGATCACCCTCTGAGTACACAGTGACCTTGGACATTATTCACACACAATGGATGGAGCTGTCAACACCGGAGAGCGCTGCAGCCGCTGTGGGCTGCAGTGTGTGTGTGTGTGTGTGTGTGTGTGTGCGTGGGAGGGAGACAGTAAGAGTGAGTGGACCAATTTAAAATGTGAGCAAAGAAGAAAGAACATGAACCACAGAGAGTATTGTCCAATCTGTGGTGGGCTAATGACTGTAAAGGTGTGTGTGTGTGTGTGTGTGTGTGTGTGTGTGTGTGTCTGTGTGTGTGAATGAACTATTGATCGCACTGTCATGATTATCACAACTCACTTGGTATGGATGATTTTCAGGTTGTGTGAAATCTTATATTTATTTTCATATTTTTTCCTGATAAAGAAAGGTGGAAAAAGGACAGAAGGAAGGAAAATGTGTGTGTGTGTGTGTGTGTGTGTGTGTGTGTGTGTGTGTGTGTGTGTCACTGTGAGTGACAGCAGGTGGCAGCTCCACAAACAGTAATTGAGAGCACTCTCATCCATAAGACTTACAGCCAAACACACAGGAAAGGCAGGAGAGTGGCGGCTGACAAACGGATGTTCTGCCTGTCTTCATTTGCTTTCTTTTTCTTATTTCAGATCACAAAATACTTTGGTTTTGTGTAGTGGTATCGATGACATTAATTAATGAGTTATTAACACAACTGAACGATTAATGTTAGCAATATTCAGTCTTCTCGTCATGTGAACGATAACGAGTGACAGCTTAACTTCACAAAACTTTATTTTCACCAACGCAAATAAAACAAAGAGATTCTGTAAAGAAAGAAATCAGCCACACAGTTATGGTCTCAAATGAAAATGAAAATAAAAAAATAAAATAAACTCTTTTCTTCTAACTTTGGACCATTTGTTTAGTGTTTTGATGGCCCGATTTACGACGTGGGCCTTATGTTTGACAAACCTGATATCAAAAATATAATTTATTCACATATTAAAAAAAAAAAAATTGTGTCTGCATGAAACCATCCTCACACTGCCCCTCAGGGAGCAGAGGTAACCTGAGGGACTCAAACCGCTGACCCTCCAGACCTCTGGCCTGGAAGCCGGCGAGGGCTGCTGCCCACTGGAATCCCGATGCCACCGTCCAGTGACCGGCTGCATCGATACACACAACGCCAGAGTGCCGTCCAGGGCCGGGCGCTCCCTGCTGGAGTGTGACCTCCACATGCCCTGTTTGAATAACGCTGGGAACCTTGTCACTTCCACGCCGTCACTGACACCGCGCGTTTCCTGGGTTCCAGACCAGTGTGGGCGAACTTGACTGGGCCGCTCGGCGCTCTGACCTCCACCCCATCGACGTCCCTGGATCGCCCGCTGCCAGCGAGGCCTCGCCGCCTGACTCCAGACCTGACCTCGGCGTGCTCAAATCCCCGCAGTCAGGCTCCGACATCATGTACACGACTGCCAGGGCCAATAAAGTTCCACTGCGGGGCGGGCGAGGTGAGGGAACAGCAGTCAGTCTGAAAGTGTTAACATTTTGAAAAGGGAAAAAGTGTAGAAAGTGTGAGGCCGACCCCGACACCTTCATAAAAGACTCGGCAGAGCTCCGATTAGCCAGTTGGATCAATAATTACTCTGAAATTATTACAGAGCAGAACAATTCTCTGACAAACACTGCTGGACTGTAAAACATTTTTCTTTCCTTCGATATACCGCTCACTATGAGGGACACACACACACACACACACACACACACACACACACACACACACACACACACAGATGAGTCATTTATATGGGCAGCCAAATGGACTACCGAGTGCTGCTTCACCTCCCATAAAGCTGCCATAAACCCTCTCTGCCTCTGACAGCTGACTGATTGGTGTTATAACAAGGGAGTGTGTGTGTGTGTGTGTGTGTGTGTGTGTGTGTGTGTGTGTGTGTGTGTGTGTGTGTGTGTGCACACGTGCATAAAGTGACTGTGTAGCTTGCCACTTGGCATCTATGTGTGTGAAATACTTTTCACATAGCCTTGCACAGCTCTGTGTTTGTCAGTGTGTATTTGTGCGTGTGAGTGTGTGTGTGTGTGTTTATGTGTGTGTGTGTAAAAGCTTCCATAACGGCATGTTGTGAGCGCACATGACCGTGTGTTCTGCTGGGAGCCGGAGTGGATGAAGAGCACAGTGAGTCTTGTCTCCGCGCCACTGGAGGTGTACGACACTGAGAAGCGGCGGTGAGGGGAGAAGAAAGGAGGAAGTGTTAAACACAGATAAGAAGGGAAGAAGTGAGAGAAAAATATATCTCTTCCATCTACATATCCCATTTTGCAGCCGGTGCTTCTCCTGCAGGGTTCTGTGTGAATGTCTGTTCTCCCCTCAGCTGGTCAGGTTCTCGCCCTGACACACCGCCTCATCCGGAGGAGCCGTGGTCTTCACAGTGGCCCCCAGCCTGAACCTGCAGAAAGCAGCCAGAAATCAGACCCCAGAAATATAACAGAATGCAAAAAAAAAAAAAACCACACCAAACAACTGAAGGACAAGGTGTCAGATGTTAATTGTGATTTATGAATAAAAACCTCCTGCTGCTCTCTGACTGCATTGTAGTGGAATTATGTCAGTTCAAAGCAAAAACTATCATGAATACATGTCTATTAACTATGAGGACCAGGAGGGTCTGGACTGGAACCAGGACCAGGAGGGTCTGGACTGGGATGAGATGCTCCAGCTGCACTCGGATGAGTCCTGCTCTTCTGGGATTAACTGATATGTTCTGATAACTTCATGAACTTTGAACCCGTCCCTGTGTTTAAACTCCATGACTGTTTGGAACATTTTGAAAGCTTCTCTTCCAGCTGAAACATAAAAACACAAACATCTCCTTCCAGGTTTCAGGCATCGGGACCGTCGTTATCCTTTCCTCTTTCTGTTTCCAGATCCTCGGTTCACACCCCATTCGTTCTTACGTTGCGTCTCTGGCTTAATTGCAAACTGTGAGATTTTCATCTGGATGCAGATTTGTTGTGGCAGTTTCCCAAGCTGCTCAGAAGTTCTGTATTCTCAAGCTTAAATGAGGGGAAAAAATAAAGTAAGAAGAAGTGAGAGATGCTTGTATGTTTATCTTGAAACAACAAGCTGTTACTTTTAGCAATAAGATATTTTTGGGACGTTTCATTTCCCGAGAGACTTCATGTTCTTCTGTGTGAGCAAAGCGCATAACAAACCCAGGGGGATCGAAACAAGAGGCCACTCATTATTTTTAGCTACGGGCCGCTTTTTAAGAAGTGCTGTGTGATTTTATGCTGGCTGTTGAAAGTCTGGCGTGTTTAACACAGAGACGGTGTGTAATCTGGAATCATTCCTCTGATTAAATTCATGTTAATTAAACATTTTCCCCCAAAAACGAAAAGAACTTTTAAAAACTGACAATTTGAAGAACGTCTATTAAGCTGCAACTATGAAACACTGCAGTTACCATGCCGGGCCATGAGGTGGTGCTGTTGGTTGTTCGAACAGATGACGAGGTGTGGTGTGCATGTGCACATGCACGTAGCAGGTTTCCACCATCTGCCTGGAGACGGAGTCCAAGCTTCTTCAGAAAGTTTTCAGGAAACAGGGTCTTAATCATTTTCAGATTTCACCTTGAATTTTAGATATTTAGGTTGAGAAAAAACCTGAAAGCAGTGAAACACAACATCCAACAGGTGTTTTGTTGTTTTTCTCTGACTCACTGGGCTCTCAGCATCCTATCCTCTGTGTATGAAAGCAAAGAGCATTCAAAAGTGTAAGAAAACAGCCGAACTTTAAGTCGGCTGAGTCCTTGTAATCGCTGCTTTAAGTGTTTCTGACAGCGCTTCATTACACACTGTGGCCTCCTTGCTTTCATTTTACGGCCCCCAATTAAAACTTCAAACGTCCTCTGAACGCCGCGCCGGCATCCCACGTTCCTCCGTTCATCTGACAATTTCAGACTTCATCGCAAAAAGGGCAGAAAAGTCAATTATGTGGGATTTTTGCAGGGTACAAGTGTAGTTTTCATGTTTTCACTTGGCGCTGGGCAGCAGTCAGACGATTGTTCTGGAGCTCGTAACTCATTAGAAAGAAACGCTGTAAACTTGTGTCAACTGATCAGTGCTGTTTGCCGCCCAATTAGACGTGTAGAAGAAGAAGAAGAAGCCCACGGGGTGGGAGAAGGATGACAGCACGGAGAGAACTCTGCTTTTTGGAAGACGGGAGGTTGCTGATTGGTCAGGAGATGTCTCGGTGACGGGCAGCTGAAATCACCGGCCGCCAGGCGCCGCGGGAGCCGATTGGCCGAGAGGTGCGAAGACAACAGGAAAACAGGCGCGGGGCCCCGGCAGACATCCTGACGAGTTCCGACTGAAAGCATTCCCTTTGTCTTTCTTTACCGTTCTGACTCCTAAATGGCTCCCCGGGCGAGCCGGAAAGAGTCCGAAATGAAAGCAGAGCAAAGAGGAAACAGGTGGTGCTTTAAAATCAAGAGAAAAACCCCTAAAAAATTCACTATACCTACACATACACATTACCCCTCATTACCTGGATGCTCAGGTGTATTTATTTGGCAGGGTGTGTGTACCTGTCTAACAGACAGCAAGGAGGCTCAACAAGCTTCCAGACCTGATTGCTCGCAGTGAACAAGCTGCTTCCTAACAGCGCCGGCATTACAGCAGGGCTCGGAGTGAGCTGAATTAGCTTTGATCCACTCCTCTCCCCTGTAGCCATGGAGATCCGCATCCCGACAAGACGTGGAACGGAGAAAAATGTCAATTGGGAACAATTTGTAGTGGTTCCTACCTGAAGCATTTTACCACCTGTGGCCCCAGCGCTGCTTTCGCCTCTACTTTTGGCTGCAAATGCAAAAAAAAAAGAAAGAAGAAAGAAAGAAGGGAAAGAGCGAGAGAGAGAAAAAAATAACAAGGAAAGCTCTTTTTTTATTTTTATTTTTTTACAGCAGCTGTTTTGTTGTTGTTCACGTTTGTTTCATTCTCCCGAGATGTGAACCGTTCCTCCACCTCTGCTCAGAGTTACACTTCCCAACAGGAAGGTCCATTTCTGAAGCTGTTAATTAAATATAAAGCCATTTTTTTAAAATGCTTTTTATACCAAGTGTTTTTTCAGAAATAGCTTTTTAATGTCATTTGTGTAATAACTGCCTCCCTAAAGAGCAGCTTTCATCCAGGGGGCTTCACTCTCCCACAGTCTGATTTAAGGGAACTGAAAGGAAAGAAGTGAGAAGCAACAGGTGCTTCCTGAACACATGCAGACTGCTAGTTCATCTCCTTTTGTGTATTTCATCTGTTGTGGCAGTAAACAGGTCGTTTTTCTCTTCTTTCCTCAGTCCTTCGTGGCGTTCATTTATTGGCGTGGATCCATCAGGCCGGCAGCCTTGGAGGAGCTCAGCTGGAGAAGCGAGCCTCAGCCTGGCTGGCGCCGGCTGAGGGCTAATTTAACACGTGTGTGTGTGTGTGTGTGTGTGTGTGTGTGTGTGTGTGTGTGTGTGTGTGTGTGTGTGTGTGTGTGAATTATTCAGTCCTGCACGGAATGATTGTAATCTGACAAATATTAACATCTGCTCATAAACTGAGGCCGGGTCACACTCTGTTATCTCTGATGGATGTGTGTGTGTGTGTGTGTTACCTAATATTTAGATTAGGAATTATGAGGAAGATGCAGCGGCCAGTGTGTGCGTGTGTGTGCGTTCTCGTATTTCTATCCTTGTCGGGGCCAAATGTCCCCACAAGGATAGCAAAACGTGGAACGACGTGCCTTGTGGGGACCTTTTTCCGGTCCTAAGTAGGAGAAACAGTGTTTTCTTGACCATGTTGTTGTTACTGAAAAAAGTAAAAGTGCAAAAACATTTCTTTAGGGTTAGGCTTTGTTGTGGTGTGGGTTAGGGTTAGGGTAAGGGTCAGGGTTAGGGGCTAGACATGAATGGGAGTCAATGGAAGGTCCCCACAAGGATAGAAATACGAGACTGAGCGTGTGTGTGTGTGTGTGTGTGTGTGTGTGTGTGTGTGTAATGTGATTAGACCGGGAGATATGAGTCCAGCACCTTCATCCTTCACCAGAAGAGATGAGCTGCAGGTGAAGCTCGCCGCCTGTCGCTCTGACCTTCAGGTTGTGCTTTGTTTTTCTCTTTAAAGTTATTTTCATTGTGTTTTTCCAACTTGGTTTAAATGATAAAACCTCTGAAAGACATTTTAATTTCTTTAGTTTAAATGAAATAATAACAAATACTCAATAAGACAGCAAGTCAAGAAGGTTGAACGCATTATAAATAAACACATTACTGAGTGTACTACACCAGCGAAGACGACATGTTCTTGTTATTTACTGTTTTCTATATGAAAGATATCATAGATATGAATACATACTTTTCTATCTTATTTAAATTCTCAAGGTTTTTCAGTCATCTTTGGTTAAATTTCAGTTTAATGACTATTTTTCACAAAAATGTACAGTTAAAGTGTTTTCAATTAACAGCCAAATTCAATCAACTTTTAAATTTGACATCAGTTTAATGTCTTTCATCATTTTATTCCAGATTATTTGAAGTCATCAAGCACCTGAGAGGAGCAGGAGAGCCTACCGCTGGTTGTACCAACTCTGACTCCCTTTTTTCAATCCAATAACACAACTTTAGAACTGTTTTCCTAAAATCCATCAAAAATAGATAATGAGAGCGATTCAAAAACCTTCTACGACTTTATACAGGGCCATGCTTTGTTTACCAAAAATGTCTTAACTTTCCTGAAACGCTGCTGGTTTGCATGTGTGCCGTGGCTCTACTGAGCAGTTCTTTTGATAATAAGAACAATGTTTTCCTGGTCCTGGTCCCAGTCCAGGTTCTGCTGGACTATAATATGAATCCAGCTGCTGCTCTGTCCCTGCTGGTTGGACGCGGCGTTGGAGATGTGACAGTCAATCACCAAGACATGAAAGTCAAAATGCAAAGAAAAGTTTCAAACTATGATGTTGGAAGTGAAGCTATGTAAATCATCAAACGCTGTGATGAAGCCGGCTCTCACGAGGATTGCCTCAGGAGAAGAAGACCAGGACCGACTCCTCCTGCAGTTCATTAGAGTTACCAGCCTGCCAGATCTCCAATTAACAGCACTTCAGATTACAACCCCACATTAATGCTTCTCTCAGAGTTCAAGCGGCAGACTGGCCAGTGTTTTTCCTGCGAATCAACTCTTCACGGTAGAAATACTGTGAAGAAAAACTGCTGCTGAGGGAACGAAGAGCAGAGCGGCTCACGAATTAGTGGAAATCTGTTAGGTTTGTTCATTTCTTAAACTTTAGACAGCTGGTTTTCAGAGAATATGTCTGTGATGGTGGTGAAGGAGAAAATACAAAAATAAAAAAATGGAACAAGAAGAGGGATTCTGAAGCTTCTTTACAGAATTGTTTATGGTCACAACAAAACCCCACCTTTTTCTGGTCAGGAAGACAAAAAACATGAATGACAATGGGCATGGAATGAAAAACACGAGACGCCTGTGGCTCAAACTGTTGAACCTGAAGGTGGAAGAACAGGCAGAAAGAAAACAGTTAAACTACTTCACTGAACTAGAGAAGCTTAATAAGGCCAAGGCGCTGTCCATGGTTCTGAAAAGCCATTCCACCATTGTGGTGCAGAGTATCAGTTGGTCACTGCATCATTAAAAATCCAAGGTGCTGTCCATGGTGCTGAAAAAGCCAATCAAGCTTTTTGGTGAATATTATTAGTGTGTCACTGTTTTATTAAGTCCAAGGCACTGTCCATGGTGCTGAAATAGCCAATCCACCATTGGGGTGCAGAATATCAGTGGGTCACTGTTTTACTAAGTCCAAGGCGCTGTCCATGGTGCTGAAATAGCCAATCCACACGATTATCATCGGTTCAGTGTTTTAATAAGTCCAAGGCGCTGTCCCTGGTGTTGAAATAGAGAATCCACCATTGTGGTGCAGAGTATCAGTGGGCCACTGTTTTACTAAGTCCGGGGCGCTGTCCATGGTGCAGAGTATCAGTTGGTCACTGTATCATTAAAAATCCGAGTCGCAGTCCATGGTGCTGCAATAGCCAATGCACCCTTGTGGTGAAGATTGTCAGTTGGTCACTGTTTTTATAAGCCCAAGGCGCTGTCCATGGTGCTGAAATAGCCAATCCACCATCGGGGTGCAGAGTATCAGTTGGTCACTGTATCATAAATTATCCCATGTGCTGTCCATGGTGCTGAAATAGCCAATCCACTGTTTTGGTGAAAATTATCAATGGGTCACTGTTTTATTAAGTCCAAGGCACTGCCCATGGTGCTAAAATAGCCAATCCACCATTATGAAGATTATCAGTGGCTCACTGTTTTAATAAGTCCAAAGTGCTGTCCCTGCTGCTAAAAGAGCCAATCCATCATTGTGTTGCAGAGAATCAGTTGGTCACTGTATCATTAAAAAGCCAAGGCGCTGTCCATGGTGCTGAAATAGCCAATCCACCATTAAGGTCAAGATTATCATTGGAACACTGTTTTAATAAGTCCAACTCGCTGTCGATGGTGCTGGAATAGCCAATCCACTGTTGTGGTGCAGAGTTTGAGTGGGTCAGTTTTATTAAGTCCAAGGCGCTGTCCATGATGCTGAAAAAGCCAATCCACCGATGTGGTGAAGAGTATCAGTGGGTCACTGTTTAATTAAGTCCAAGGTGCTGTAATAGTCAATCCACCATTGTGGTGAAGATTATCACTGGGTCACTGTTTAAATAAGTCCAAGGCGCTGTAATAGCCAATCCACCATTGTGGTGAAGATTATCAGTGGGTCACTGTTTAAGTAAGTCCAAGGCGCTATCCCTGTGAATGAAATAGCCAATCCACCATTTTGGTGCAGAGTATCATTTGGTCACTGTATCATAAATGTTTCCCAGGTGCTGTCCATGGTGCTGAAATAGCAGATCCACCGTTGTAGAGAAGATTACCAGTGGGTCAGTTTTATTAAGTCCAAGGTGCTGTCCATGGTGCTGCAATATCCAATCCACCATTGTGTTGCAGAGTATCACTTTTTCACTGTTTTAATAAATCCAAGGTGCTGTTTATGGTGCTGAAATAGCCAGTCCACCGCTATGGACAAGATTATCATTGGTTCAGCCAATCCACCGTTGTGTTGCAGAGTATCAGTTAGTCACTCTATCATTAAAAGTCCAAGGAGCTGTCTATGGTGCTGAAATAGCCAATCCACCGTTGTGGTGAAGATATCAGTGGGTCACTGTTTAAATGAGTCCAAGGCGCTGTCCCTGTGAGTGAAATAGCCAATCCACCATTTTGGTGCAGAGTATCAGTTGGTCACTGAAGCTCCCTCACGGATTGATCACAGGCACGAGTAGTGTAAAAAACATCGTTTATTGACTCCACAACCCGTGAGAACTAGTCACAAGGAAACACAATGAAATACATATTAAGACACACACTTTTCAACAATTAAATGAAATAAACTATACAAAAGTAAGACAAACCTCGTGAGCTGCCATCCACGAGGGGCTAAATCTTCTTCTGTTTGTCTTGTGTCTTCTTTTATCTTCAATTTCTTGGCTTACAAACGTACTATTTGAAAATTTTTCCCTCTTTATACAAACACTGCTGGTGTTGCAGCGGAGCTGAGTTCACTATTAATTAAGGTCGGGTGGAACCAAACACCTGAACAAAGGTTCCGGTCTACTTCACCACTAGATGGCGCAAGAACAAAAGATATTAAACAAATAAAGATAAAGCCTAAATATGTGAGTCTGTTACAGTCACTGTATCATAAATTATCCCAGGTGCTGTCCATGGTGCTGAACTAGCCAATCCACTGTTGTGGTGAAAATTATCAGTGAGTCACTGTTTCATTAAGTCCAAGGCACTCTCCATGGTGCTGAAATAGCCAGTCCACAAGATTATCATTAGGTCACTGTTTTAATAAGTCCAAGGCACTGTCTATGGTGCTGAAATAGCCAATCCACCATTGGGGTGCAGAGTATCAGTGGGTCACTGTTTTAATAAGTCCAAGGTGCTGTCAATGGTGTTGAAATAGCCAATCCACGAGATTATCATTGGTTCACTGTTTTAATAAGTCCAAGGCACTGTCCCTGGTCCTGAAATAGGCAATCCGCCATTGTGTTGCGAAGTAGCAGTGGGTCACTGTGTTATTAATTATCAGAGTTTTCATCAAGACCAAGATCAGAGCTTCTCAAGACCAGGTCCAGACTTTACAAGCCTGTATAAAAATACACCTGTACATAAATACACACGTATAACACTTAGATCTCATTCCATATGTCTGGAAAGCTGCAGGAAGAAGTGAAATGTATTTACAGTGGGTACTTAAAGTATTCAGTCCCCTTGAAGCTTCTCACTCTGTGTCATTGCAGCCGTTTGCCAAAATCAAAAAAGTTCATTTTATTATCTCTGCCAAGGAGGTTATATAATCACGTCGGTTTGTTGGTTTGTTGGTTTGTTAGCAACATTACGGAAAAAGTTATGGACGGATTGCAATGAAACTTTGTGGAAACGCGGGTCTTGGGCTAACTTAGAATCCATTAAATTTTGGGTGATGATCCGGATCACTGTCTGGATCCAGGAATTGTTTAAAGGATTCTTTATCATTGACAGATAGGGCAGTCTTTGACATAGTTAGCCATAACTCAACAATAAATGACAAGGGGGCTTAGCAAAAAACTACAGTGTAAGTTCTTCAATGACTCTAAGAGATATCAGCTGCTGATCCAGATCACGGAAGCATTCCGGATACCAGGATCCAGAACAGACAAAAATAGGGGGATTCTGGAGTTTCAGTCACTGTGAGGCAACACATTGACATATGAACATGCAACAAACAGCTTTCTCCCATACATTGTTTGTGTTGGAGAGAAATAAAAAGTTTTTTATTATATGGTGTTCTTATTGTTGTTGGTGACTGATTTGAGCTGTGGCAGAGGTCTGCGCTCTCTGAGTGCCAAATTCTAGTTTCTCATTAATGTACTGGCTAAACACTGGCTGGGCCAGTCAAGAACGGTCAAAGAGTTGTTCTGAAGACACTCCCTGGTTATTTTAGCTGTATGCTTCGGGTCATTGTCCTGTTGAAAGGTGAATCTTCGGCCCAGTCTGAGGTCCTGAGCGCTCTGGAAGAGGTTTTCCTCCAGGATATCTCTGTACCGGTACTTTCATCTTTCCTTCAATTGCAATCCGTTGTCCTGTCCCTGCAGCTGAAACCCCCCCACAACATGATGCTGCCCCTGCCATGTTTCACTAGAGGGATTGTATTGGGCAGGTGATGAGCAGTGCCTGGTTTTCTCCACACATATATCTCTCATCTCCCTACTGCATCTGTGGAGCTCAGCCACAGTGATCTTTGGGTTCTTCTTCACCTCCCTCACCAAGGCTCTTTGCCCACGATTGCTCAGTTTGGCTGGTCTAGGAAGAGTTGTGGTCATCCCAAACTTCTTCCATTTGAGGATTATGGAGGCCGCTGTGCTCTGAGGAACCTTGAGTGCTGCAGAAATTCTTTTGTAACCTTGGTCAGATCTGTGCCTTGCCACAATTCTGCCTCTGAACTGCTTGGGCAGTTCCTTCCACCTCATGATTCTCATTTGCTCTGACAGGCGCTGTAAGGTCTCAAATAGACAGGTGTCTGCCTTTCCTAATCAAGTCCAATCAGTTTAATGAAACACAGCTGGACTCCAATAAAGAAGCAGAACCATTTCAAGGAAGATCACAAGAAATGGACTGCATGTGAGTTCAACATGAATGTCGCTGCAAAGGGTCTGAACACTTATGACCATGTGAGACCATGTGAGGTTTTCTTTTTTCCTAAATTTGCAAAAAATATCAACATTTCTGTTTTTTCTGTCAAGATGGGTTGCTGAGTGTACATTCATGAGGAATAAAATGAACGTTTTTGATTTTGGCAAATGGTTGCAATGTCACAGAGAGTGAGAAATTTCAAGGGGTCTGAATACTTTCTGAATCCACTGTAATCTTCTGGAATCTTCTGTGGAAAAAAACATGTGTGCGCGCACACACACACACACACACACACACACACACACACACACACACACACACACACACACACACACACACACACACACAGACACAGACACACACACACACACACACACACACATACTCATACACAAGATAAGTACAATGTTGTTTGCTTTTCTCAACCTGTAGACGCTGATCAATACATGTGATAAAAAGGATTTAGCAGACATTGATGATAAAATATTTGCATCTTAAAGATCATTTGTCCCTCAGATTTGAAGGAATGGTTGATAAAAGCATCACGTTTCAGGGAAGTGTCTCTCTCAGACTCTTAAAAGACATCCTAATGATGGCGGAGCCATCGAACCTGCAGCAGTGTGGAGCGAGGCGGTGTGTGTGTGTGTGTGTGTGCGTGTGTGTGTGTGTGTGTGTGTGTGTGCGTGCAGGTGCGGCTGTGTACGCACGTGTCACCCACTTTTTGATCATTTTCCCCAAACGGGCTGCCAGCCTCCCCGGAGGGCGGCGGGGTGAAGCCACGGCGAGCGGCACACTCTCACACTGCTGCTGGAGTCACACTGGAGACTTTCTCCAGAGTAAACAGTTTACTCTCTTCAGATCTTCAATTCTTTCATCTTTGTGTGTGTGTGTGTGTGTGTGTGTGTGTGTGTGTGTGTCTGTGTCTGTGTCTGTGTGTGTGATCCCCGCTGTATGACAGCAGCTAATAACCCGCCACCGACAGTCCCCACTGCTAATGCTGCGCTGTTTCAAACATCAGCCGAACGCTATAGATCGCAGCTCAAAGCCCAGCAGAGAGGCAGTTAGGGCACATTCCTCCCCTCACTGCGGCGTCACACCCTCACACCCGTCTCCTCCAACACATTTTCTCTCACACCTGCTGGTGATTATTATGTGATTTCTCTGCTCCCACAACAGAAAACTTCTTGATTCTAAATTCTCACCAAACTGTCTTTTAAAGACCAAACCTCTCGGTGTGTGTGTGTGTGTGTATGTGTGTGTGTGTGTGTGTGTGTGTGTTTTCTTCTTGGTCTTGTTTATTGAGGCAGTTTCTAAAAGTTTCAGCATTCCAGATGTGATTCAGTGAGTCTCGTCACAGAAGGCAGATTTTTGCAGAAAGCGTTAAAGTGCAATGTAAACCATCCAATTATTGGTTTCTAAGCCAACCAACAAGCAAAACAAACAATTAAACAAGGCAATAGTAATGGATAAAAAACAAAGAGAACAATAAGATGCACTACAAGAAAGGTAAAAAACATAACAAACTCCATCAAGACATTAAAGAGGCAAAACAACTGAGACATAGCATTGAAAACATGGATATGATGATGTAAATTACATATATATGTATATGTATATATATTCATTCATTCATTTTCTACCGCTTCTCCCTTTCGGGGTCGTGGGGGGCTGGAACCAATCCCAGCTGCTGCGGGCGAGGGCGGGGTACACTCTGGACAGGTCGCCAGTCTGTCGCAGGGCTGACACAGATAGACAGACAACCATTCACTCACACATTCACACCTAGGGACAATTTAGGGTGATCAATTAACCTGCCATGCATGTTTTTGGACCGTGGGAGGAAGCTGGAGTACCCGGAGAGAACCCACGCACACACGGGGAGAACATGCAAACTCCACACAGAAAGGCCCCAAGCCCCGAACGGTATTTGAACCCAGGACCTTCTTGCTGTGAGGCAAGAGAGCTAACCACTGCGCCACCGCATAAAATTATATCCATGCATCGTACATTTTTTTAAATAGTGTCAAATTGTATTGACACACTCAAATTGTACTAGGGATACAGTCATTTTTTATTGTTTGTTTGTTTATTTTTCTGAAGTGTAAGTGATTGTCCGGAGTTCGGGGGTTGGGGTGGAAGGGGTTTTGTTTGTGTGTGTATTATTTGTATTGTTTTGTGTGTTTAATAAGATTTAAAAAAACAATAATAAAAACACTTTGTTCAATTATTGGTTTCTAAGCCAACCAACAAGCAAAACAAAAAATTAAACAAGGCAATATTAATGAATAAAAAACAAAGAGACCATTAAATGCACTACAAGAAAGGTAAAAAACATGACAAACTCCATCAAGACATTAAAGGTGCATTAAGGAGTTTGCACGTTTTATGCAAAACAGCGCCCCCTGCAGGCCTTGGGCGTAATGCAGCTTAGTGAAAAACTCGTCCCTGTGGCTCGCGTGCACGGAAGAGAGGAACTCCTTCCTCGCTTGTTTAGTAGCGCTCAAGTAAAATGTAAGTTTCTTTTACCTGGTGGAGTCTGTGTGGAGCTGTGGCAGTGCTAGAAGCCAGACTTTTCTTACTTTCTGGAAGATCCTGCTCAGTTGTTGCTCACTAAGCATCTGGCGGAGTAATGGCGGACAAAACGAAACCTAACCAGCCGGAGCGCGCATTATGTCATTCCTTTCAAATTCTCCCCCAAAAAATGCTGGTGCTGGACCGGCACTGCAACTTTCAAGTAACAATTTAGCGCTGTTAGAGGTACTGGTAATGAATATGTCAGGGCACATTGTACACATCATTAAAAATGTGTAACATATTTATGGTGGAAAATAAGTATTTTTAAGGTTGTAAAACTCCTTAATGCACCTTTAAAGAGGCAAAACAACTGAGACATAACATTGAAAACATGGATATGATGATGTAAATTTATATATATATATATATATATATATTATATATCCATGCATCAAACACATTTTTTTTTAAATAGTGTCAAATTGTATTTCTATGGTGAACACTTCTGGTCACAAGAACTCTCCACTGTGAAAGTTTACTGTTCACTATTTTTATGTACAACAGCACCAACTTGTGGCCCAATGTGAAAACTACATTATTTTCAACATTTTTATACTTTCAAAGCATTTCAATGTGAACGTGAAACTTTTATTACATGAAAAAGAAAAAAAATGTGTTTTCATTCAAAACCTTGCAGCTCAAAATGCGACTTTGGTTGTTTGCTAGAGTTTCTATTCCAGATTGTGTTGTTAAGCAGATTGTGTAAGCATATTGTGTTGTTAAGCAGAAGCAGATAATATTAGCATGTTTTGTTCTCATTACGTATGTGTAATTGAAGATTTTAATTGTTGGTATTTCAGCAATGCCTGTTTTTTATGCCACTTATTGGAAAACATTTTAATAGAAATGTTTTATTGTGAATGTTTGAACAACTCATGCTGTCAGAGTCACTACTGCTTCATAAAGCCACCTTCAAAAAGGAACAAGGCCTCCTAGATTTCTAATGGGAAAAGGAACTTGTTCTTTAAATCATGAACATTCATTCTATAAATATTTGAAAGAAGCTTTTAGCACAGATGCGTGTATGCAGATAATCTGTTTTCAAGATACGGGACAGATGAAAACTAAAGCATTAGCGACATGGACTTAAGGCTATGTTTTTCTCAAGCTGAAATTTGAGCTCAAACCTCTGAACCCGTCACCCAAAGCTTAAGATCGTTACTTTAATAGCAGCTGATGTGTTGGAGCCTGCTGTTTGTGAGGACTGGAGGTGGAAAAGAGAACTTTTTAAGCCACTCTGAGCCCGCCGGGTTCATGGTCGTGAGGTCCTGAACCTGAAGACGGACGTCCATCGGGAGGACCGGCAGGGTGAGAGGAGACTGTGTATTCAGGTAGAGCTGTGATCACTAATGGACTGTGAGAAAACAAGGCAAAAAGGCCAAACAAGATACAAAGAGGCCAAACTAGCCAGCGGGCATAAAAGCAGATTATTTGCTGGCCAGAAAAGACACAAATAGGTTCAACTGGGACTCACTTTAAAAGCACTTCGCATGCTTAAGGAGCAAATTACCTGTGGGAGAGCCGGGAAGGTCTCTCTGGTTAAATTTCTACAGCACTTTAACTTCTCGTCTTGGCAGAAACTATCATTTCTCTCAAGTTTTCTCAATCACTTTGTGTTGATTTTCATCGGCTGTGCCACGCCGCGCGCATTATCGCTGCTCATTATCCAATTTCCCATTCAAATGTTATGCGCGATTTAATTGTGGGTCTTGTTTTTCTCTGGTTCCTCCGGCACCTGCTCGTCTCATCCTTGGCCTCATGTCCATTTCCGCGGCTCGCCGCCGCCTCTTAACTCCCCCCTGACTCACCTGTCTGCTCCTCCATAATTCCTGTCAGCACTGCCACAGTGGCTGCATGGATCAGGGGGACAGCAGCTGTCACATGTAATTGAAAAGAGAGTTACACCTTGGGAGCGTGTGTGTGCGTGCGTGCGTGTGTGTGTGTGTGTGTGTGTGTGTGTGTGTGTGTGTGTGTGTGTGTGTGTGTGTGTGTGTGCGTGTGTGTGTTTGCAAGAGCACCGCCGAGCAAATCTTCTCTGATTTTTACGCCACTTTCCCCATCCTTTTCCCCTCTTCCTCCTTTCATCCTCCCATCTCGCATTGGTCACAGATACAGTAACTCATCCCTCACCTCACCTCCTACCTTCTTCTCCTCTAACTGATTCTCGTCCAATCTGGCAAAACCTTCTTCCTCCTCCGCTGGTTTTTTTTTAAAATATAAATTTATATTTTCTCCTCCTCTTTCTTTCTTCTTCTTTTTGGTTCCCTCCATCCAGGTGATGCTCTCTCTCTCTCTCTCTCTCTCTCTCTCTCTCTCTCTCTCTCTCTCTCGTCCTTTTGGTTTATCTTTCATTTCCCACCTCTGCCTCCTTCTTCACCCTTTCCTCCTCCTCTCTTCTGTCCCGTCCTTGCCTCCTCCATCCTGCCATCCTCCCCTCTCTCTGTCTCACTATTACACTTTCTTATTTTACAGTTGCGGCTGCTCTCCTGCCTCCGTTTGGAGCTGCAGTGATATGATAACCCCCCTGTCATGGACTCCCAGTCTCTCTGTCATCTGCTATGACAGATAGCACCTTTAGCCTTGGGCTGGGGCCCTTCTGACAGATGGACTTAGCTCACCAGCTATAGCCAATCCCTGCTGTCAAAACACACATGCACACCCACCCACACACACACACACACACACACACACACACACACACACTAATGGTGTATAGCTGAGTGGGATATATCACCTCTGCTGCTTGCTCACCCTCCCACCCCACGGCTGCGCCCACGGTGCCAATTTGGTGGTTTAATTGGTGGATTTAGTGTCCCGATCAAGGTGAAAGGCTGTCTAAGAAACAAATTAAAGGCCTGTCAGAGGAGAGTGAAGCAAGGCTGTAGCAGGAGTACAGGCAGAGTTTTTATATTTATTACAATTACTCCTTTATTTATCCAGATCTGAGGAGCAGCCACGGAGAGGAAGACGGAAAATTGGAGGACCCGAGAGGGAAAGTTGGGTTGAATAAAAAAAAAAAAAAAAAAAAGTCAGAATACAAACAGCCAACAAGAAAGGGAGGGAGACAGCTGAGAAGAAAGAAGGGCGGATTTGTGTTGCTTCCCCTCCCGTTGTCTCTCGCGTCGCCTTTTTTGTGTCAGCCAACTAAAATCAGGCACTCGCCCTGTCTGACAAGGAGAAGACTAGATGAGGGACGGAGCTCAACGCAGACAGGATTACATGTCAAAACTGAGGGATTTGTTCACAAAAACAACTTGTCAATCGCTTTAAAGTCGAGATATTGACTCGCACAGAGGCTGTGAGAGCGCGTTCACCTTATTTCAAGAGTTTGAGAGACACCAGCCTCTCAGCATCTATCAATAAAAATAACACAATTGGGGCTTTCAAACGCGTGTCCTCAGTTTGCTCGGAGACAAAAATACACCCTGTGTTCTCAGACTTTTCAAACAGGAAGCTGGGAGAGGTTCAGCAGCGAGTAGAAACCCGGAGTTGGTCTCAAACTGTTGATGAGGCTCAGATGTTATCTGTAATTTAACGTGGAGTGAGCTGACGGACGGCCGTCAGTCGCCTGTTAAACAGTCACACAGCTCAGCGCTCAAAATGAAAAACTAAAAATTATTCTATCCATACTCTCTTCGACTCACTTCATATATGCTTTATAAATGTTAATTTTTTTTTTGTTTGTTTGGTCAAAGAACTTCATTCAGCTTAATTAATTTCTAAGGCCTCGTTTCCATAGCAACGTTTCAGATGAAAACTTGAGGTTTTTGTATTTTTGTTTCAGAAAGGTTTTATGTTTTGAAGGAATCTGTTGAATGAATTGTTTTTATAATTTCAGATTTTCATTCACATTTCTACCTCCAGTAATGTGAAGTTAAGCAATCACATTTCACAGTTTTCCTTCAGTCTCACAAAAAGGCTTTAATGACATTATTGCTTTTCGTTTAGCTGAATTTCTTCCATAACCCATCAAAACTCCTTTTATCATTCACTGAGATTGAAAGTGAATTTTTGACCTTGGAAGCTGAGATAATGGAAACATGACATGTTTTTGTTTATGCAATGAAGCCCCACACACACACGCTGCAGAAAACAACACACTCTAAACATGATGAATGGGAGAACATGGACAGTCATATGGACACAACACCAAGCTGGATTGTTGTTACGGCGACAACCTGTAGTTACGAACAACCAATTAACTCAACGATCAGTGTAACACCAACCAAACTGGAGCAGACTCACCAACAAGCAAAATGTTTACTCATGTGGACATTGTAAACGACACATTAAGCTCATTCCCTCATTGGAAACCACACCTCCACTGTTGGTTTTCTGAGGTGTGCAGCCGTCACTGTCGCCTCCTCTTCAGTTTGTGGAGACAACCGTATTGTTATAGCCAAGATCATCAATATCATGTTGCACTCTGTAGCAAATAATAAACCAGTTAAAGTGCTTTAATCACTCAGTCTGTAATAAGATAGTGATGGAGCGGGTCCAATCGCAGCAGGGGAGGGTTTGTGTGTCAATGAATAGGAAGTAATTGAAGTATCTCTCTCATGAACAAATTGATCACAGATTAACTGCAGCATAAAGTTCCGACTGCTTCTTCCAACTCAGTGTCGACCCAGCTGACGTTTATCCATCAGTCAGTCCACCGCAGGGCAAACACACTCCAATCTGCACCTGCAGGCAATGTGGGAAACCAGGGGAACCCGGAGAACCCGGAGAACGCTCATTGCTTCACCAACATGCAGCTGTGATCGTCTTGCTTCTCGTTTCCGTCCGACCTTCATCATTCACCTCTCAGTCTCCTCGCGCTCTTCGGGTTTCTGTGCAGGTTGATTCAGTGTCTCCTCTGGAGGTTTGTCCCAAAGACAAGAGGCTGTTCATCACAACACCGGCTCCGAACCTGGGAATTAATCTCAGAGCTCATCCTTCTTGCAGAGAGGAAGAGAGGAAGAGGAGGGGGTGACGGGGAAAGGAGCAAAACATCTTTCAGCTTTTAATTCTGTGAATTGGATTAATGCAGAACAGTGTGGGAGGCAGCAGACATGTGTGTGTGTGTGTGTGTGTGTGTGTGTGTCAGCATAACTGCATCATGTCAGACCAGCTGCTGTTTAATATCAACAACCCATTCTGAGTTTCACCTCTCCCCTCTTCCTCCTCCCCCTCCTCCTCCTCCTCCCTCCTCTTCCTCGCGGATTTGGCTCACTCTCAAACGGCTGCAGGCCTCGATGAAATTAGACTGAGTGCAGCGTAATGAAGAGCGTGCCAGGGAGAGCCGCGATATTAAATGTCACGCAAACACACACACGGACGGTCGGATGGACGCTGGCGCAGCCACTGTTGCCACACTCACGAGAAGCGACATAATAACACCAGCAGGACCGCTGAAAGTTTTTGGGAGGATGACAGAAGCTTGTTTGTGCTTCCACGGCTCTTTCCAAATGGAAACTTGCTGATTATACGAGAGAGAGGCTGCACTCCGAAACGCTCGCTCCATTAATCTGATTGACTGAGAGAATCCAGGTGAAAGCTCTGATCCAGTATTGATTTCCCCACTTAAATCTGCATAAAATCCAAATCACTAGTTAAATTAAAGTCAAGGTTGATGAAGATGAACAGCTGGAGGTGGGCTCATAATGAAAGCCGAGGCACTAAAACAACAGAAACAAGTCGGTGTGTGTGTGGTGTCCTGAAGCTAACCTGATTTAAAAACATCTCAGAGAAGCTAAAGGCTGATTCTCATGTGTGCACGCACCAATATCGATACCAGTGTTGGGTATCGGGTCGGTACTGATACTTGTAAAAGCTCCCTGATACGTCTGGGTGAGCTTTGCCGATTTGGAGATTATCTATTATTAATGAGAACAACAAAAGTAAGACGGACTGTAAATTCTGTTCGGCAGACGCTACACACCGTCCTCTGTGTACTTTAGACGCTGTTGTATAACGGAGCCTTGAAGACTGCTGGAGGTGATGTAGCGTGGGCGGAGAGGTGCTTCATGGCGTTCGCATAATGTTTGCATACGTAGAATGGATTATATTGATGCTCAGTATCTGAAAGTAGCTACAGGTTAGCACTCGTACTCACACTTGTCCTTTAAAACAGCGCTATCGTTGAATCCCTGCTATTTTGTATTTCTGACATTCAGACTAAAACAAAACAACAGCGGCACAAACAAAAAAGAAAGAAAGGGCAAGAAAAGCTTACCTGGACATGTAATAAGATTCAAACCAAAAAGCTGGAAAGAGTAAAAAGTGTCCAATGAGGGGGAAATTGGGAAATGGAAGGTGAGAAGCAGACGTGGAGGAAGATTAATGGAGAGAACGGTGAGTCACGCAGATGGACACGCAGAAGGAAGTTTTAGGTGTAGATGGAGAAGATTGGGAGGGAAAGCAGACGGGCGGAGACGTGGCAAAGATGGATGGAAGGCGGAGCGCTGGAAGGCAGAGGATGCCTCAGAGGTGAGAGGAAAGGAGAGCCCAAAAGAGAGAGAGGTGAAAGAGATGACAGGGATGAGAGAGAGGTGGAGCAGGAGGGACGGAGGAGAGGGAGAGAATGATGGATGGAGAGACGGTGGTGAGGCGGAGAGGTGGGCTTAGTGGTGATGGATGAAGCAGAAACCTGCAGACCCTGTGCGCTTGCACGGGTTCCTCCACTGTGTGTGTGTGTGTGTGTGTGTGTGTGTGTGTGTGTGTGTGTGTGTGTGTGTGCGCAGATGCTTTATATCTCAGTGTTTTGGTGCATGCATGGGGCAACCCAAAGTGAATGAAAGACAAATAACAGGAAGGTTGGCTTCAGACTGAGCGACAGCCGGGACTGGTGAGCCGGGTTGCTCACGTCTCCCTGTGACAGCTTCATGAAGTCTGCAGGTCAAAGGGCACGCAGGTCAGCGCTGATGGAACTAAATGGAGATCCTCTGCTACATTTACACTCATGCTCACGACACCGACGCTCACCTGTCGACAGAGCAGGAGGGAACACGGCCGTGACTGCAAACACTGACTGATGTCTGCAGACTGGATCCTCACTCAACGTTACAGTATTATTGTTATAATATGATTGACGGGGGAAGGGGAATGAATAAAGAACTCTTCTCTGCATTAAACATCACTGCGTTATTACCACTTTTGAAATGATTCTAAAAATCAGTGAGACAATATTTGCAATTAGGGCTTTGTAGAAGAGCTGCACAGCTGCTGTCTCTCTATAGGCCAGTTAACAAGGTAAAGATGCTGAGGGAATTGAAAAACACGACTGAAGCTGAAAATGTTTGGGTGCCGTCTCCCTGTAGATGGACAAAACACTGCTGCTGCTGCTGTGTGTGTGTGTGTGTGTGTGTGTGTGTGTGTGTGTGTGTGTGTGTGTGTGTGTGTGTGTGTGTGCACTCCAGCAGGAGTAAATGGTGCTTCTGCACCTGATCTGTAGACGAACATTCAGGACAATATTCGCCTCCAGAACTCAGTGAATCAGTAACAGAGCTGCAGCATGAAAGACATCCCAGAGGAAGTACAGTTACATTCAGCCAATATTTTAATGCATCTTTATAATACATGTGGATTCAGATGTCAGTTCATAAATCAGTAGTATTAACATAAATTATTAGCACATTAGTAACTATTGTAGGTAATGAAATGATGGAACTCAAGAGTTGTTTTCACAAACAACTACTTAATTTGTAACTGCAGCAACTTTGCTCCGTTGACTTTTAAAGGGGCATTGAGCAACTGTGTGACGATGGTTCTGATAGGAACGATGTCTTTTGGTGTCAGCCTGTCAAATGAAATACTGTTATAATAAATTTTTCTATATACATAATTTCTTTCTGAAACAATTTCAATATCTGGTGGCTGGATTCCATGTCAGTTCATCATGATTCATCACAAGGAGAACATAGAGGCATGGACAAATGCTCAACCATGTATCTACAGCTACAAGCAGTTTGAAGTCACCAGATTAAAATTTAATTGAGAAAACACCCAATGGAGAACATGCAAACCAGCAGAAACCCAGAATGTAACCGACCTGCTCTGTCCTGGTTCAATGGTTTACATAGAAATGTGATGGGATACTTAAACCAAATGATATCCAGCCTGATCCAGAAAGGTTTCAGAGCGAGATGTGAAGCAACAATTCCAATTTAACTTCCCAAGTGCAATCGTCAGAAAGGAGATCCAGACGGACGAAAATAACAGCAGCAACAGAGGCTAAGCGGCAGGAAGAAGAGAAAAAAAGAAGGGGAAAGGTTGCAAATAGTGGAGTAAAAGGATGTGAAATTAGAGGGATGACGGGTGGGTGGTTCCATCAAATGAATACCATTACACAGGTGGAGCAGGCGCCGAATTATGGGGTCAGCTCCAAACGGAGGAACAAGAAAAAGAGGCGGGAGACAGAAAACACGAGGACAAAGGCAGAGAGCAAGAAGACGAGCCTGCATCTTGTCCAACTTACTGAGTGGAGACAGCTGATAGAGATTAATGTCTGGGGTGGGAGAGAGAGAGAGAGAGAGAGAGAGAGAGAGAGAGAGAGAGAGAGAGAGAGAGAGAGAGAGAGAGAGAGAGGGCCAGACTGGCAGTGCGTGAGCTGGATCCATGATTGATGGTGGGAGCAACCGAGGGCAAGAGACGATGGAGGAGGGCGAGACAAGGGGTAGTTAGGGGCGAGAAGAAGAGTTGAGAAGTTCAGCGTCACGAGTGTGGTCCGTACCGAGCCGGCAGATTGATGGAGGCCGAGATGGAGGGATGGCGAGATGGAGTGCGAGCGGCTGAATGGGAGGGCGGTCGGAGATTGATGGCAAAGAGCAGAGAGGTAGAGCGGCCGATCGCGTGAAGGGAAGAGCGAAGCCGCCCCGAATTGAAATGTTGAGGCTTCCCACAGCAGATGGGGCCCCCGTTTGGCCCTCAGTGCATCCTGGGAAATGTTTTCAGTCTTTGTAGTCTCCAAGCAGCCCTGATACCAGCAGCAACTTCATCAAACTCCACCATTCATCCTATATTAATGGCTGTGAGGTGAGCTGAAATGTAAATTTAGTGCACACACACACACACACACACACACACACACACACACACACACACACACAGATAAGCAATAATGAGCTCCGCCGGCTCCCTCCACACACCTCTGCCCGTCCTGCAGCTGTATATCTCTCCACTGCCACATTCTGTCCATTCTCTTATCTTCTGGCCTCTCACCTCCATTACTCTTAACTCTTCCTCCCCTCTTCATCCTTCCCGACCCTCCCCTTCCTCCGCCTCTGCTCCGTCCTTTCTCTCATCAGCTCCTTTTATTCCTCCCTCTGTTCTTTATCTCCATTCCAGTCCCCCTTTTCTCCTCAATTTCGCCCCTTTTAATATTCATTCTTCTAATTACTTCCAGCACAAATTGGAGAAGACGTTCTTCCCCTCTGTGTTCTCCAATCCGAAAAGAAGTGGGGAAAAAAAAGTTGAGAAAGGAACTTTTGGACTGAGAAAAGTCAGATTTCATCCCTATTTACAGGATGTTTTAAATGAAAACTCATTCAATTTTAGTTTCAGAGAAGTTTTGCATTTATATTGCAACATTGCATCCTGTTATAAAGGCAAAAAGCAGCACCCACTAGTGGCCAACATGAAAACTGCATCGTTTTCATTGCTCCACAGTCACTGAATAAAAGCTTCATCTGAAAGTTATGGATAAAACTTTATTTTAAAATCCACACTTTGCTCCAAAAAGACTAAATCTCCTCTTTTCTGTGGATTATTCGAGGACTTACCACAAATAATTTTCCTTGGAAGAACTTTACAGAAGACAGATCTTTTCAAGTTTGAGAAAAACAGCATTGTCCCACAGTACAATGAGATATTATCATCCGGCTGGAATGAAGGTTGGTATTGGAGGAGGTTTCCGCCTCTGTAAACAAAATGTTGCTTATCAAATAGCTTCATCGCCATCTGCTCATCAAAGACCTTTCATTTGGTGAGAGTTTATTCATACGCGTTGCTAATAACGCTACAATTAGAACTGAAAACAAGGGTGGTGAAATGAAGCACACTTGACAATTATTTGATTTATTTTCATCTTGCAAAGATGGAGTGATTTGAACTTTTTTTCCTCACAAAATATGCTCAAAATTGTTCAAATAAATATTTTTTTTCTGGAGTCTTCAGTTGTAGAAATGAGAGAAGAAGAAGTTACAGCTCAGACAGGGCAACAGTCCACCGCTGAACTAAACAAACAGTTCTTTGGATTCTGGGACAATGCCAGGGAATGCACATGTGTTCCCTCCAGAATGCGAACATGGAGTTTGCTTGATGCTATGAAATCCCCCGCTGTTCGCTTCTGTCTCGCGAAAAGAGATTTTCAATCTCAAGACGTTGGTGTGGGGTTACCTCGAATAAATTAAAGAATGAAAAGGCCTCAGTCGTGTGCAGGGGGCTGGCAGTATTTTGAAATATGTGCATGGCTCAGCAATATGGGGCCTTTAACTCCCAGTAACCCCTCTTTTCTGTTTGTTCTCCACTCTTGCTCCCTTTATTCATTCCTTTCATTATTTTTCCATCTGCTGCTTCCACGAGCGCTCCCATCACACTCACACTTCCTCGTCCTTTTATGGTCTCATCCATCCAGCGTACAGTTCGGCTTTCTTCTCGCCTCAACCTTTTCTGCATGCATCCATATCCTTCTTTCATTTCCATTGCTTCCCTCTCTTTCTCTTTCTGTCTGGCCCTTCATTTCTCTACTCCACTTTATCCCCGTCTCCCTGTGTGTGTGTGTGTGTGTGTAGCAGCTGGGTGCTTGTGGTTATTTTTCAGGCAGCAGCCCAGAAGATTGGACTGTCATAATCTATGGTCCTGAGTTATAAGTGTTTCTAACCCAAACCAGGGGACAGGACCATTTTTCCTTTCTTCACCACCTCTTCCTCCTCTTTTTTTCTTTCCTTTCTCTGCCTCCCTCCCTCCCTCCCTCCCTCCCTCCCTCCCCCTGGCCTCCACGCTGCCACCATCTCTCACTCGTCTCCCTTGTTCCCTGTCACCATGCATTGCCATCCATTTTCCACAGCGGCCGCCATTCAAACTCTCGTTATCGATCACAGCTCATTGACTCGTGTAATCTCTTGTGGCAAAGTTCAAAGTTGACCAAAAGTCGTGCGTCAGAGTTAGCGCACTGTGCTGTCATGTTGGTGAAATGCCCCTTAAACTGTTTGCTGGAGCAGAATGAGAGCTGTGAAATCTTATTAAAAACAGTAATTAAGACATTGATTGACTTGAACTCCCCTATCATTCGGTTGTGGTATGTTAGGCTTCCTAAGTGCTTTTAATTATTTTTCTGCTAAGCTGTCATTACGGTTTAAGTACTTCCACTGTGTATGTAAAGTATACCTGCAGCTTTGCTCTTGCATTAATGCAGTGCTGCAAAGTCACTGCCTGGATTCTCTGCTCTCTGATTTCATCTCTGTTTATGCAGCAGCACAGAGGAATTACACCACCTTCTCCAGTGAAAACGAAAAACTTTGATTGTGTTTTGGGGATCTGTTTAGCAGACAACAGTGTCAGTTCATCCAAAAATGCAAATAGGAAAAAAGACAACTTTTTGAAAATGACCTGTCTACATGGAAACAGGGGAAAATGTAGCTTTTCTGAAATGATGCTACGGCCCATGTGCACCATGGCCACAGCAAACAGTAGTTCTGCACATGCTCAATATATGGACAACAGCAGCAATGTTTTCCTCCAGTGTCATGACACCCGGTCCAGATTCCCCTGGTCCTGGTCCTGGTCCTGGTCCTGATCCATATCCTCCTGGTCCTGGTTCCAGTCCAGATTTACCTGGACTCTGTGGTTTTAGAGTTGTCACTGTAATAACAATCCAGCATGGTGGTGTGTCCATGTCTGTGTTCTATTCATGTTGTTCTGTGCAGGATGTGTGTGTGGCTTCAAAACTCATGCCAGCTCCAA
The DNA here is from genome assembly GCF_902148845.1 of Salarias fasciatus. NCBI lineage: Eukaryota > Metazoa > Chordata > Actinopteri > Blenniiformes > Blenniidae > Salarias > Salarias fasciatus. The sequence continues at coordinate 39,338,389 of NC_043750.1, read as the reverse complement.
CTAGTGGCCTGCCATAGAAACTACATCACTTTCAGAATGTTACTGTATGGACGCGGAACTTTTCTGAAATGAAACATAAAAACATTACATTTCCATCTATGCCAGTGGTTCTTTCACAGCAGTTCACCCATTAAAGCAACACGGCTTCTCAGTAATTGATGTGGACTTTTGTGAAAATGTTTCATCAGTCATTCACAGTCAATTTATTTGGTGCAAACATTTGTTACATATGTGTTTTTTAAGCATTCTACGATAGATCAAGCCATATATCTACACCTGCCTCCTTTTGCTTCAGCTTTTTAGTCCCTGTATTCATACCCCTTCCTCTATTTATTCCTTTAGCTCAGTTTCATTTCGATCCATCCATCAGCCCATCTCCTGATTGTCTATCCATCTCTCCATTTCTCCATCCTCCACTTATCTATCATCTGTTCCTTCTCGATGTCTCATGTTTTCTTTGGAGAAAGTTTAACTTTACAGAAGTGACAGAGAGAGTGAAAATGCAGCTGTGATGGAGCTCGCTCTTCGTTTCTGCATCGTTCCATAGAACAGAAAGTGATCCGCGGAGTAATTACAATTCTCCTCACAGCACCTGATATCCCAGTTTCTCTTTTATCCGCTGAACTCCTGCATTCCTCTTTGTGTCCCCTGAATCCCCTTCATCCCGACCTGCCCCCCCCCCCCCCCCGAACACACGTGAGCCGAGCCGCCGAGTTTCTCAACTCATTTAACGTGATCAGTTCATTAGAAAGATGAAGCGCTTTCCCTCTAATGGGCACTTGAGCAGCAACAAGGGAGAGCAGATTGCCTCCCTTGCTTGCTAAATAATTAGAGTGAGGTGGGAAAAAGGGAAGCGGCGTCCTGGCAGTGGGTGGTTAGAGGGAAGGGAAAACAATCTCTTCGCTCAGGGGGGAATGTGGAGGGGACATCACCGCGACGTGGAGACAGCTGCTGCTTGTGTGCAGGAGTGTGTTCGCGGCCCGGAAATTGCCCCAACAGCGCATTTTTCAAAGCTCTGCTGCTCCGTTCCGTTCGGGTGAGTCAAGGTCGCCGCAGACGAGAGGAAGTGGAAGAACGGCACTTGTTGGGTTTAAAAGCATCTCCCTCTCTTCTCTTCTGCTTTTCCAACAAGGACATTCTCTCCATTTCCATTACTGAGCAGTGGATTTAAGGCTCTATTAGCTCTTTGTCATTATTTACGTGAGCTGGGACTCGACGAGGAGATATTGGCAGGGAAGAAAACCTCAGGCAGGATGGAGAGAAATCGAAATTCCGAAGAATTAAATTTTGTGAGTTTATTCTGGCTACTCATCTCGAGGGAGATCGGCAGGGAGATAGAGGTGTGCTGGGGGAACAGAACTGTTTTTCTCAGAAAACGTAGAAGAGGCAAAAACAGGAGCGAGATAATGAGAGGAATCAGGAATCGGGGCGCTCCAAGAGATCCACGCAAACACGCGCCGTCTCGTTCACTTCCTCTTCTCCGCTGCGTCTTTGTCTGCTTCCTCCCGCTCGGCCGTCTGTCAAATTCAACCTGATAGTGATAACGACGTGAGGAACATCATAACTCTGCCGCACTCGGACATTTAAAGCCCCTGCCCCCTATTAAACCCTGTCAACGTGACGCCATTCTGGAGGCTCCAGATCCGCCGCCACCAGGAGAAAAGATTTCTTTAAACAGATCCAAACTGGCGGCAGATTGGTTTTAAGCGCTCACGTCTCTTTTGAAGGATGGACATGAAGCAATTTGACTCCTCTTTCATAAGCAAACGTACAAATGTCAGCTGCAATAAAGAGACGAGCAGAGAGAAAACTTAACGGCGGCGATTGGAAAGCTGGTAAAGTGTTTTTTAAGCCCTGATATGCTCCCTCCGCTAAGACGTGGAGATGATATCAAATAATCTCAAACACTAATCCCTCCACCTTCATAACAAAAGTGCATTGTGCGTGGAAAAAGAAGTCCTGCCAGCCACGACTTATCTAGACAATAAAGGAGCAATGGGGGATCCTACGGGGGGGTTCAGGTCGCCGAGACGCAAAGCAAAGAAAGAGAATAAAAGGGAAAAAAACAGATTCATGAAAGGTTAGAGGAGGTTTATGAGATTTGGGAGCCGCATTTGTTGGGAGAGGGAATATGATTTACTTTATCAGTGGCAAACAAGATGTTATTTATGAAATAAGGTGTTGTTGTTGTATTTTTTTTCTTTGTTATGAGTCTATGGCAAGTCCTACAGATGAGAACTTCTCATGTTCCCAGCTCTCTCTTTCTCACTTTTTGTTCTTCGTCAAATTGCTTTTATCACGGTGTCGCTCGCTCGTAATGAAATTCAGGGTTGAAAGTGATTCCTGCGTTTAATAAAGTGCTTCTAATCTGTGGTGAAAAACACTGTAAGCATCACTCTTCGCCGTCCTTGTCTGTATTCAGGTGTTGGAGCCTCAGCGAGGATGAATCATAAGGAAGGTGAGGCTTTTTCTAAAAACAGGTTTGACATAAAGCAGGTGTGTCTCATGTTAGACACCCAACCATCACCCATCCATCCATCCACCCATCACCCATTCATCCATCCATCCATCCTGTACGTTACCTGCTGAACAGGTGGCTGGTCTCAAGGCTAACAAAGAGAGATGTGTTCATGGCTCATGACATTAGGCTGACTTGTGATAGAAAAACTACCAAACTAGCATCAAAGCCATTCTGTCAGGGGGGTTGGAAAACATGCAGAATGAAACAGGATTCACAGACATCTCACTGGATTTTGCAGTGGAATGTATCATTAGTATTGGCCTTTTTGTAGAGATCGTAGTCATTTTCCATATTAAATGTTTGGCTAGACAAAAATATTGATGTTTTCTTAACGTGTACTGTGCACCACAACAAAGAAAAACTGATTATGGCACTGTTCAACTGGTCCGGACCACTCAGGATAAAATTGGTCTGTGTGCAGCCCCTGAATTAAAGCTGGTTTGACGCTCCTGATCTAAACTCAGTGTTATCCACTGCTTCCCTCGCCCTGAAATACGTCTCACCTCAAATACGTCTTCACAAAGAACCTGACTGATTTTCCTCATGAGGGCACTGAATCTCTCCCCACAGTGACATGAGTCCCTGTGGGTCACTAAACAATCAGGTAGTGTACAATAACACACACACACGGGTGTGTGTGTGTTCAGAGCTCTGCCATGGTTTTCTTAATATTAAAAGTTTATTCTAACCTCACTATCACAATGTGTGTTTCTCTTTAGGGCTTGTTTTAGTCCTTGTAACAGGAGTGTATAAACAGCTCTCTGCCTTCTGGACACTAAAATATGCAAGACACACAAACATATTTGTGTTATAACCACAGAGTTTTCAAACATTAACCTCACCGAGCCTCAAACCTGTCTTCCCCTAATAATCTGAAATTTTTTTCATTAAGAACTCAAATTTTGTACCAATAAGAGTGTGTGTAATTTGGACAGACACCAACACACACAGAGTTCTGTTGCCTTCCACATCATTGTGTCAGTTAATGATATTTTTGCAGACTTGCTCGGAATGCACCCTCGTGTTTGTCCATGAGAAAAGCCTGTGTGAAGACAGAGAACATGAGAACTCTGCAGCCCAGGACTGAAAGCTGAATCTCCAGGTTGTGAGTGAAGATGAATTCCACTGAATATACAACCAAAGCCTCCCGTCATGTGACTGGGCTGTCGTTGCTCTGTTCAGCCTTCTTCCTGACTCAGTTCACCTTAAAGCTTTTGTTTCCTCAGACTGTGTTTCTCTGATTTGTCACGACTGTGACGATGTCCTCTGTGAGACTCTGAGTCCTCACGGCCTTCACGTGTTTGATATGAGTGCTTCATTCACTCATGCTACAGAGTTATCAAGAACTTTTAACATCCATGGTTTTTACAGAAAGATTCAATCATATTTGGGTTTGATATTTATTGTAGTGTACAAATTTTGTTTGGATATATGCATACGTTTGGCTGTGAAATGTATTTATCTGGGATTTACTTTTCTTTATACCCACATAAACATTTATTTTCTGAAATCCCTCAAATTGGAAATCCTTAATTCCTTCAAAACCATAAATCAACATCAATGTCCAAGAAGAATAATGAAGAGGGAACACTCCAGCGCTGTCTGCGGGTCCAAACATAGCCGTCACATTGAACTATATGAAATCCAAGACAATTTTATTGACTTTAGTTACTGTCAGTAATGCACATTAATACATCCCTCACCTCTTTCGGAGCTGTGAGACCTGGATTCACAGGATGAACAGTGAAAACCAATCCATATGAAACACAGGCAGGCACTGTTTCTGTCAAACGCGTTAATGCTGCAGTAATGAATGAGGTTTTTGATTGTGGCACATCTTTCTGCAGACTCAGGCAGGAGATAAGTGATCCATCCTCTCATATTACTGATGTCTGGATCTCTCTCTCTCTCTCGCTCTCACTCTCTCTCTCTCTCCTCAAGTGTCTCCTGTCTGGCAAACTGCACAACCAGACTCACTTGTGTAAAAGAGATGTCCATTGTCTACCCGATTTCCCAAATCTGCCAGCCGGCTGTCAGTCAGAGATTGAACGTGGAAAAAAGAAAAAAAAAAAAAAGATCCACTCCAGCCACTGATAGTAGCATAATATTGAAACTGGCAGAAACTAAAGTGGAACAAAACTGTTTAGAGAGAAGATGGAGAGAAAGGAATTGCCTCTTACAGTGTGTGTGTGTGTGTGTGTGTGTGTGTGTGTGTGTATGAGCGCAGAGTCATAGAAATAGAAAATGCTGACCTCTGCACTCATTACCACTCTTTGTCTCCTACCAGTAAGATCATGCCACACACTGACACACACTCACACACACTCACACATTTCTCTCTTTGGTCCCACGTTCTGCTGCGAAACATGCTGACGGACCGAAAAGTGTGGAAACTTCCTGATTAATAAAAAAGTTAAAATAATAGCAACCCGTTCCGAAAAAAGCTTGTGCAATGAAAACTACATGCGAGGTCGGTGACAGTTTGCATTTTCCAACGATTTTCCTGAAAGATTACCACGCTCTTTTTTCCAGACTCCTGCTGAAAATGATTAATACAACATACGAGCAAGGCTGCTTCGTCTGAGCAGCAGAAAGAAAGTGCTTGATTTTTTTTTTTTTTTTTTTAATGAACAAATGGTGAAATGATAGTTTCTGAGACAGTGGTAGCGAACACCGTGGATCAGGTCCACGGGACAACAAATATTCAGAGTTTTGGCCACAACACAACACTGCGCCGCGAGCTGAGATATGGGTGATGCTGCTGTGAACGCTAGCGATCACGGTGGGGGGGGGGGGGGGGGGGGGGGGGTGTTAGAAAACCATGCAGCATGAAACAGCAAGAGGAGAAGTTTAAAGGGCAATTTCACTGAATTTAGCACCAGAAGAAGTTACTTTTCGGTATTAACTGGTTTTTGTGAAAACATAGAAATCATGAATACTTAGCATAGCAAAAAACTTTAAATGTCAAGCTTATTATGGCATTATTTTACAGGTCCAGTCAATTAAATAATGGCTGAATGCAGCGTTTAGAGGCTCCTTTCTGTCCGTCTGTGGTCGGGATGGGTACCGCTGAACTGATAGGGTATGCCGATATCGGGTACCTGGGAAACGGTACCTGTGCTCAATGGTACCAATGTTCAGCACTTTTGTGTGTGTTTATGTGGTAATAAATGTTACTTTGTCAGTGGCTGGAGACGAGTTGCTAACAGATGCTACCATGCTAATGGATGCTGGCGTGCTAATGCATACTAGCTTGCTAACGGTGCTGTATGCAGGAGTTGAACTCGTAGATCTGAGGCTGTTCACTCCTCAGCTTCAAGAAAATCTTGTGCTAATCCAGGTGTTGTATAAAAATAGAAGCATTCTCGCTGTAGCGACTATAATCTGCATCGCATTTTGAAAAGTGGAGCTGTGCTCTGGAGCGCTTTCTAGTCTCTCTTGGTTTGTTGACTTGCTAGCTTCTGACGTCATTACGCTCTTATGCCTGCAATGCTGCATTCAGGTCCAGCATAGAAAATCGGCTACTCCTCCACCCCCTCACACTCACAAAGATGCCTTTAGGTACTGAAACGTGGTACTGTTTGAGTTTACATAAATCGGTACTTGGTAGTACCGACAGAATTCGGTCGGTACTTATAAAAGTACCGAATTCGGTACCCATCCCTAGTTTACAATATCACGATTCAGAGCAGCGCATTAATCATCGTGAGCCTGCTAATTTACCTTAACCTGATCCAAAAGAAGAATGACTAATATTAGGATGACAAAAACTGGTTTGCTTTTCATACTCTATGGGAAAATCACAAAGATCAAGTATAGTAAACACAATAGATGCACTTTGGGTGAAATCTGTTTTTCTTTGTTATCTTTCTCCAGTGTGAGTGTGGAGCACCTGAAGGCAGCATCAGGCTTTTCTGGCTGTTCTGATCCTGCTCTGACTGTTGCATCAACACCGTTGATGTTTCAGCTTTGGTTGCGTTCAGTTACGTGTACAACCATAGCTTTTAGAAATAAAAAATTCTAATAAGTGGTCAGAAGGAGAGATCCAGATAAAAGATTAATAACAGACGGTTGTAGACAAGCGAGTCTTGGAGGGCAACACGGGAGAAGGTTGATGCATCTTTGAGTTTGTTGGCATTGGAGCTGAAGCGATGTGAACACAGGAGGATTGTCTTACCTTTCTACTTGTTCCATTTAACGTTTCAAGATGCCTTCCAGTGTGTTCAAATTTAACATTTACAACATTTAGTAATAAACAGACTCAGAGCTAACAAGGAATAAGAAGTATAAGTGCCAATTAATGCAGTAATGATAAAAAAGGGTGATCAATTTCAGCTTTGATCTGTAACAACCAAGAGTACGAACGGGCCTTATGTTTTGACACTCCTGCTCTACGCCACATATTCCAGCCCAGGGTTGCAGTGTGTCGTTATCTTCGCCAACTATGAGCAAAAGCTGGGTTCATCTTTATCACTGGGCGAACAGTCACATCTACAAGCAGCTGGAAGTCACCAATTAGGCTGAAATGAATGATTTTCAGAGTGGGAGGAGAACCTGGAGGACACAGAAAGGCCCTGAAGCTCAACCCAGACGCCAACCGGGACGCTTTGAGGGTCGAGCGTTCACCACTTCACCATGAAGCGGTCCTATGAGAAACGTGCCTTTTATCATTTTACGTTGTGTTTTCTTATTCTCTTCTGTATCAAATGCCCTAATCACATATATCCACTCTCACAGCTGAGCAAGGTAAGGAAACTTCAGCCGGTGGATAATGTGTGGCGAACGGCTCTGCTGTTGATTTTTGCACAAATCTCAACGCAGCTGTTGAGGATGGCACGCATTTTCATGAGTGTGGGTCTGTTCGGCGTGCACCTGTGCATATGTGTGTACGTGTGTGTGTGTGTGTGTGTGTGTGTGTGTGTGTTTAAAAGGCATGGAAATCAGCCAATTGAGTCACAGTGTTAAAAGCTTGTACGCATTTGGCAGCTGTTGCTGGCAGGTAATCCAGTGGAGTGAAGGATGGACTGCGTGCCAGGAAGAGATTTGCTCGGAGTAGAAAAAGGTGAATAGTGAAGGAGAAAGTGAGAGAACTGGTGAGTGACACCAGTGTTTGTCTTGCCTGATTGAGTCATCCCGGTAATCCACTTTCTACATCCATCAGGCGACATGTTAGAATTCGCAGCATGTTGCAGGGCCTGATAATAATGAATATAATCTATAGAGACTTGAAGCCTTTTCAATACATTCAGGACTGCAGGCTTAATATCATGGTAGACAATAAGTATAATCCCAGAATACGAACCCCAGCAGAGACAGCACTGGGTTTAGTGTGGGATGCTTTATTTCCGCCTCCTCCTGGATCCATCAGTGGAGATGAACTAGTTAACACCCCCCCCCCCCCCCCCCCCCCCCCCCCCCCTGCATAGCGGGGCTGAAGGATGGCGGTTTGGTCATGCATTTCATCCTGTCCGTGTGTTTGAAATGTGTGTGTATGTGTGTGAATGGACTGATCGTGTAAAGAAACTGTTGAAACAGTATAAAATACGTAAATTGAAGGCGATCCTTTCATCAGTGCACAAAATTATTAGCTGTTGTAATTTCGGTGGGAGGAGGCTGGTGGTGTTTAAATCCTGAGGAGATTAAAAAAAAACACTGAGGTAGCTCTCACGACTGAAGTCAAGTCCCAAAGAACCAAGGAGCAAATTCAAGTTTAACTGAGTCTCATTTCTTTAAACAATACCCAGTTTACTGTGTCAGTTCAAATGTAAACCTTCATCCTTACCTCTGAGTTTATCCACTTCTGAACCTTTAACTCCAGATGTGGTAAATAAAAGCCATCAGAATAAGGTTGCAGCCAAAGTAGTCCTGCAGTGCTCAGGAAACGGGCTCCTGGCCACCTCTTTGGGCTTGACGATGGCAGTCACTTGTGTCGTCTACTTCAGGCCCATTTGGGCCATTATTTTATGACACATGAGGCTGCAGTAACAACTCACATGGGTCCAATTTTAGCACACAACAGCCCCACATGGCTCCAAATGGGAGTCTTTACTGGAATTGTCATTGATCTTCTTGTCCATCCATCAGTCTTCTAACCACTTCCCCCAGAGGGTTGGGGGCCGGGGGTCTGGTTCAGCATCCTGGACAGGTTCACTCGCACAGTCACCCACTGGTGAAACACACAGTGCAGTTCATCCATCATTAGGCCCTGTTTATTCAACAACCTCTAAGTGAAAATGGAAAAATTTACGTGACAGTGGTGCAAGGAGTCATTTCTGTGGAAAGGAATATTGTTTCCAAAACGCTGCTGAAAGAATAAAAAACTTTTCTGAAATGAAACAGGCAAAAATAACCCATTTTCACTTAAAAATGTCACCATATTGACAACAATTGTTCAGTATTCTGTTTTGTGCGACTTATTAGCTCATAAATCTACATGCACTTTGGATAATATTGCAGGTTGTACAAACCGAGTGACACTACGAAGGGTCTGGGTGTGATGGTGAAACCTGGTGGAGTCACTCAAACTCATGTTTATAACTATAGTCAACTATAGTCTCTGCTACTGGCATCCATTATAAGAAAGATGTGTCCCTGCGTCTCGTAGCGATCCCCCTGTGAACTGCAAAACTTGTTTTGGCTCATGCACTTGGGAAACATTTTACATTGAATTAATGAGAGCCTCTCTCGAATTCACTATGCAATTCCTAAATGATGTCTATGAGCCTCGACGGCACTCCGAAATGCTAATGACGGGCAGGCTAATATATTCACGGCGACAATGCTGATGTGTTGATATTTCAAAGCCAAAATCCGGGGTATATAAATAGTCTGGGCCTGACTTGTTGTTATGCTGACCCGATGATGGTGCCAGAGGGATACACTTTTCGATAATGAGTGTTATTAAAGTTCACCGGAGTTCCTAGAGTTCATCTCAGGAGAGGCATAAACGTTGGAATAAAATCTTCCAGCAATCAACCTCAAAGCTGTACAGAAATGACAGTTTGTGGTTATTCAGCCAATCGTTGCGATGACGTGGAAATATTATAATCATTGGACCCAACAGGCCGATATTAGCAGCAAATGAGTAAATGAGTGGTGCAATAAGCCAATCTGCTAATAGTATATAGAAAAATAGCTCCATGTAACCCCCCCCCCCCCCCCCCCCCCCCCCCCCCCCCCCAATGGATTTCTATGAGTGCCATCGCCTACTGTGTCTGATTGGTCATATCCTGATCTAAGAAGCATAGAAATCATGCAACGGTACACCATAAATATCATTTTCACCTGATTTCACAGCAGTCGGACTGAACTAATGGGAAACTGTAGTCGTGCTTAGGGCAGTCACCGTCATCTCCATCATTAATGTAACACCAATGATGGAATTTCTAATGCAAGAATGGTATTTAAATAGACTTTTTCAGTGGCTGCAGATTGCCTGGATCCTTTGTAATACCTGTGATTTACTCTGGAAAGAGGAGCCATTTGAGACCATGCCACCTGGCTTGGAGCTGCTCCTGATCACAGCTTGTTATCACACTTAAATATAGGGTCCAAATCCAAAGGGGTACATTAAGTCGAGTGCTCTCCTGCTGAGCAATAGTTAGCAGCAGTTTGGTGTAACAATGGAGGCTCATTGGAGGCAGAAATGACGGCCACCGCACGAACACTCCCATGAACGAAAAATCTGTCTGTCTATGTGCTGCCTTCATGATAACGTTTACATTACCTTTATTTCTCTATTTGATAATATATAATAGTTTTTTTTTTTTTTTTAATATATGAATATAGAATTAGAGCAGACATATGGATAGAGAGAGGGAGAGAAGAGGGCCGGGTCATAGGTTATAGGTTAAATCTGTGGAGGATTGCTTTGTGCCAACAGGACGAACACCATTCCCACCCAACATGTTCCGCTTCACCATGTTAGTGCCAAGTGTTCTACTGGAGAGTAGCAGTGTCAAGTCGTCTGCGTAGAATCCACTTCAGTGCCACCAATCGCAGTTGAGAAATGTGGCACCGAAAAGACTTTTACTCAGTTTGTTTGTAACACAGCATTACGGCAAGAGAGTGCAGAATATATTACAGTAAGGCCAGCTAATCTATAAAGTCTGTCTTCATTTTAAATGGCCTGACTCTGGCATTCAACACTCCATATATCACATTTTCACATCATATCACCAATCATTTTCCAACATGTACAATGTAGTCTGATGAATGTCTGTGAATTTAAACACACTGCCTTGGTTTCTCAGTTAACAATGCAGTCCACCAGGTTTTTTTTTTTCTTTGTTGCTGTATGACCTGCAATCGCTATATTCATGTTTTTGCAGCCAATGGGGAAAAAAATGTGGGTTTGTGGTGGAAAAATAAAGAAGTGTGACTACAGGAGAGCAGAAGCCACAGAGAGAAAGAGAGAGGAGGAGACAGTCAAGAATCACCACAGCGTATGGGGGTTGAGCATTAGTCATTTGTAACATGCTCTGTAGGATTTAGCTGCATATTAACTTCCCACGACCCTCCTGGATTACTGAAGAATTACATTCCTAAATAGCTGAGATACTTTATACCTGAAACAAATCCCTTCCCTTTTGTTCCAAGCGAAAACGTATACGAGGAGAGAGAAACATGAAAGAGGAGTGGATAAAGCTGGTGGAGGCCAAATCATATTCATCCTCTCTGGAAATGAAAAGGTAAACCAAGGAAGGAAACTGAAATGGTTTCACCTTAAATAAATAAACATCAAAATGTTTATTGGACTGAAGGAAACCATCAGCCACTCCTTCAGAAAAAAGAAACACACACATTCTAGAAATGCTGTCATTTCATACACTTTAGTCAAGTTCTTTTCTGAAAAAGGTAAAAGGAGATAAAGTGTAATCTGGACTCTCGATATGGCATGAATGCTTTTTCACAATTGAGATGAGCTTACTTTAGTTAATCTCTTGGTTTCGAACCCTGTCACTGCTGTTCAGTTCTGGCTCGCCTCTGTTCTCAGTGAAACCCTGTGATTACTGGTTAACAAATCCGGTCAGATGTGTTCAGGATTCAAACCCTGGTTCCAGCGCAGACATTCTCCATTCACTTCAACAGACATAAATCCAGGAGCTGCAGGAGGAAGAGAACCCAGGCATTGTCTGGATGTGTTAACCTGAACGTGAGCTCTGACAGCAGCATTTTTATGCTTGTTAAGTTATTTGTTGGTGTTTATCCAACTGTGGTATCACCTCATGATTTGCATGTGTCTTTATTCCTACTGCATTTAGTTGAGTAATGTTTTGGCTTTTTATTTGTTTTTTGTTTTTTTTAAGAATATATAAAAGTGCTTCGTTTCTATTTGTAATTGCACCTTTTTCCTATTCATACCTTTCTTCTGCTTTTCTTTTTAACTCCAGCTTTCTCAATGACGGGGTAAGCAAGAGGCTGCCATTACTGAATTCTTTGTGGCAATGAATCAAACACAACTTGTGATATGAACTGAAATTTTATATCTCTGTGAGACTGAAAAGGCTCTTTGTGTGAAGTGAAGATCTGTCCTCTAAAAGCCAGCTCTTTGCAGTGTGACTCCACATTAATGCATGCGTGCGATTAAATTATTAACATTGTTTGCTTCATTAATTTGCTACATTATTGCAGCATTTCTCCCCACTGAAATGAAATTATATTTAATGGCCATTCCTCATTTTGAAAGGTGCTTGGAAAATTAAGTGGCAAGTTCTTTCAGATGCAAGTGCAGTCCATTAAAATATAATAAATATGTGAATAGATAGATGTCTTAATGAATGATGTGTCGGTTCTTGGAAAGAACTTCTCTTTCTTAGTGTACCTGCAAAGATAAGTCAGATAGACATAGACTGATGTAAAAAGTAGAAACTGATTCAAATTCTTTACTTACTGATATATTTTCTTGTAAGAAAAAAAAACATCACCTAAAAAAATGTAGCTGTTTCACTAGCCATGGTAAATACAACCACCTGTTACCCAACAACTAAAAACAACATAGTTTTCAAAACGTTGCAGTGTAAATGCAAAACTTTCCTGAAATGAAAACAGGAAAACTGATGTGTTTCCACTGGAATGTCATCAATATAAACGGCACCTTACACTCTTATTAACTCAGTTGAAGAAGACTTTACTTGATGGAAGACACTTCCGGTATTACTCATATGAAGAGTTACGACCATCAAAATAATCATCCGAGCAAGATTACATCACATTTTCTCACTACCTGTTGATGTGACCATCACAGTTTGACCTCAATAACCTCCTCTTTTTCAGATTTGAGTATCGTCTGATTCTGATACTTTCCAATTCAATGCTTGCAATGCTAGCTACTATATTGCAAATATAGAATAATAACAGTTTTGTTTTGAAAATCTACATTTAAAATTTTTGGTTATTCTGCATAGGATGTTATTTTTGGAATATGCTTCTTTTCTGTCAGAACTTAAAACCTGCCGTATGACACCTTGAGGTTAAAATCTGGGACAACATCTGGAAGCACCTGACCACAGATGGTTATCAGGTGATGTGCGGCGCAGACCTGGATAACCCAGGTGGGACTGTGCTTGCAGACTTCTGACATCTTCTGTCTCTGTTAAACTGCCAATGATTCTTCTGTCTCAAATGGACAGACATACCTCAGTGGTGTGGCAGACTGGTAAACACATACACACTCATCACACCACCTGGTGGTACAATGTGGAATTACAAACACTGGTTCAATTAAATAATTAGAAAAATCATTAAATATTTTAGATAATGCATACACTCACATGCACACATGCCATATTGCTGTTAATGTTTACATTTCCCCAGTGCTAAAATATGGATTTTTTTAATACTTGGTATTTTATTCATTTTATTGATTTTTTTATGAATGCACTTTTACTACGGCTGCTCATGCTAATGTGGTTAGATGTTAAAGCTTTATGTTCATTATTTCTATGTTGCTGTAACTGTAAAAATGATTTCATCTGCAGGATTATACACTGTAAAAAAAGTACCCCCTATCTACTCAATAAAATTAAGGCAACACATTACAAGCAATATTATTAATTAAATTCAACTATGTTTGATATTGAGTAAATTTACGGCTTTAATCATACAAAAACTCATTAGTTTCAACAATATTTCATCACGGTCCGCTCAGCCTCTCCTCCACCACAGCCCGGCGTCGCCAGATATGTCATATATGCAGATATATGTTCGTATTGAATGTACTACTTGGCGTCCACGCGTATCTAGACACCTACATCTACATAGCAGGGATCAGAAACATGCGTTCGAATCGGCAGTCGAAAAAAACACACACAACAACACTGCAGCTTCCACAGCTCCTGCTTATGTCACACTATCGCCTAGACATATAGACATAGATATCTAGATGTAGGTGTCTAGATACGCGTGGACGCCAAGTAATACATTCAAATCAAACATATATCTGCATATATGAGAATCTCGTGACACCGGGCTGTCGTGGAGGACAAAATAAATAAATAAATAAAAACTTAAAAGAAAGACAAGACAACCTATACCTTCAGCTTCATCTCTCAACATTTCACTCGGTGAAAGTTATTTACACAATTTTAATGTATTAACAATAGCCTATTAAAGAAGCATAGGAAAGGTAACCGCAGAAAACTGGAACCGATCTGCAACCTACATATTATTTCGATACTTTTTACATGAGAAAATAATGCACATTTCTACAACTTAGTTAATAATTGTCATATTGCAGAGAAATATGGAAAAAGCTGGAGACTTACCATGCAAGCCTTCAAGTGTCTTGTAGGCGGGCAGCATTCAAAAGACAACTTCCTGCTTCAAAAGGAAGTGGTTCTCAATTAAAAACTGTTCAAAAACATTAAGTTGGATTCATTGATTTATCTCTGTGTTTGGAATCACATAAACAAAATGCTTGTTTTTTGTCTAACTAAAATAAGTAGATATTTTTCCTAACATTTTTATGTTTTTTTTTAATCAAATTATTGCGACAAAAGCAAGAACATAATAATATTGAATATCATTTACCTATTAAATTGATTATAATTTACATGGCCATAGATTCATTTATTACAGTGTATACACAACGAACATGTCCGTTTGAGATAAGATTAAAACAAAATAAAAGAAAGGTTACTCACTCTTCCTCGTGAATACTTGGATTCCTGGTTTTTCTCGCACTGAGTAATATTATGCTGAAGCAGAAATACTTCAGTATACTTTTGAAGTACTCATACTGTACCTAATCGAACCCTTTACTATTAAGTTTTTTTTTTTTTTTTCCTGGATACCTTTTAAATGCTCCAGTCTTTTTCTCAGCATCATATTTTCTTTGGATGCTACTGTAGACAGTTTCACTGGAGATGAATACATATTCTATCTAATTTAATAAATGGATAATTGCCCTTTAACTAAGATGAACTTAGAAATTAAAATATGGAATCAGTAAAAGTGTTTTCAGATCTTCATGCTAATTTGAGGAGGCTGAAATAATAAGACTTTAATCACAAGATAAATACTTTTGAAAGTGAAAACCCCGTTAATATAAACTAACTGATGTTTGGTTATCTGATTTTCTTCATGAGAAATATTGGAGTTACTGAAATTGTCAGGACCTTTTTTTAACAGATGTAAGTGGAGTTTGACTATCAGCAGCAACACAACTCAACCAAACCAGCTTCAGCTTCAGTTTCAGGACGGCAGCTCGGGGAAATTTTCACATCAGAACCCGTCTCTTTAGCTCAGAAACATGAAATGTTCATCGCTGTGGAAAAGCACGGAGGGATGAACTGAAAGTGTTTGCCCTCAGGAGAAGGCAGAGGTTTAGACTTGTCTTTCAGCCTTGCTTGCAGCTTCGCTCCGGGGCCGACGATCCAGGCCGGTCCGGCATTTTGAGTCTGGCTGAAAATCTCAATCTGCTGCTGTTACAGGCAGGAAGAGGAAGGAAACAGCCAACAGTCTGTCAACGTGGGACTTTATCCAACAAGTTGTTGTCTATTAAATCAAGATATTCAGCTGATCCAATTGTTGAAGGGTCAGAAACACTGCAATTATAAAATGAAGAGTGGGGAAATTTTCCAAAACATTTTATTTTCTATAAATTCCATAGTGAACTTTGATAAAGTTTTTATATATTTTTCATTTTCTATACATGCTTTCAGGTTCAAACCGGGAACCCTCACATGGTGAGGAGGCACTGCAAACCACTACAACACAGCGACAAACAATGTCCAGCACCAGAAAAATTCAAGTTATGAATAAATGAATCTGGCTTTACTTGGTAGCAGATGTTTTGTGTTTTGTCATTTCACTGATAAAATGACAAATGGTGCACAAAACATAAACGACCTTTCAACATCCTCCAGCTCCCACCATACTCCGACCAGTCGTCACAGGAGTGTCAACACCACTGCTGCTGCCATTTGTTGTGAGATGAAGTGAGGTTCAGAAAAATAAAACACACCGGTAGAAGAAAGTCGCAGGAGTCCAGGTTTATTGGAGAAATTTCAGAATTACACCAACGAGACTCTCCCCGGTGCTCATGAGCTGAGCTCAGCTCTGTGGCTTCACCACCCGCCATGTTCTCCCTGCACAGCACTTCCTGCTACTTCCTACACGCTCTTGGCTCCACTTCCTGATTCTCACTGGCCTATCACATCAGAGTATTGAAGACGGGTTAATCATTTGAAAGAGACTTTAGCAGACTTAACTGCCATTAGTTTAGGTCATTCGAACAAATCAGAGTAAAATATTCAGAGTTGAGGCGTCGTTCTCTCCACAGCCCCAGACTACCCATCAGGCCGAGCGTCTTCTGCCTCTGATCAGTCTGTCTTTCCTGTGATGAACTAACTCCATCTGGGTCAAATCCTCGAGGTGTAGCTGCTGGGTGGAGCGGGTGGGATTGGACTCACACAAGTCAGTGACGGCGGTCAATTTTTTCCCTCTCGCCGGCTCTGCAAATGAATTTTGGAACTGCTGACGGCGTTTTGGACACAGTCAGAAGGCTCCGGCATGACCCATCGCTGAAGCAGCGGGGTGTGAATTGTTAAGATGTCCGTGACACCAGGATGAAGTGATCGCACTTTGCATACTTCCACTGAAGACCTGTGGGTGTGCGAGCTGCGTGTAGGTAATGCAGCTGGATGGACCCCAGCACTCTCCATCAAATGATCTCTCACTTCGAATTCTTATCTTCAGTTTTGCCCACAGCTGCTTGCTCGGGTTTCTTTTGAGTGGATGCATCACCCACAATGTGTAATATATTAATGCAATTTCTTCACATGATTACTTCCTATGTGTTGGATCGGAGGTCGTGATCCTTGATCCTGTTTGCGCCACAAGGTGCAGATTGAACTATATCTGTGAGATCAACTCGCTCTGGTACATATTGCTTTTATAATAGACTATTATCAGTCAGTTTCTTATCTGGAAAGCGATTGTGATCTCTCTGAAATAGAATACATCCAGCAGCTCATCTTTTTTTTTTTTTTTCAATGTTTTCAAGTACATGGAGGAATGAAAACCGTGATAATGAGGTGGTTTGTTCTCAGCTTTCACATGACCTTATTACCCCCCGAGTCCCTCTTCCTCTCTCTCACACACAAATGCACACACACACACACACAATTCATTTTGATTTGTTACATCATATCAAAAAGACATAAATATGGAAGCCAGAGTGCTAAAAGTTTCCCCGGTGATGAATAGGAGCGTTTTTCTCCTCCGTGGCACGGGGAGAAGGGCACTTTACCTCAGCCGCCGGACTCCATACATTTACACTGCATCGTGGTTTCACAAGTCTGACTGCGTCGCGTCGCACTTTACTTCATTTTACTTGCTGCCAAGCATGTAATCATTTGGATTACGCTTTTTATATCCCCCAAATACATTGCCAAGATCTCTGGGAGTTTGATACTCCAAACAGCTTTAACAGCATCGAGCGACCATGTTTAACAAGATGTAGAATTATTCTGCTTTTAAGGTTAAATGTAGGTTCTTTGGTGTTGTGGTTAATCATATAAAGTGTCACTGACTCAGATGGACTCAGGTGGAGTCTGGTTCTGCTGTTTCGGGTGGGGTTTGGGGGCAGATTAGAGAAACGCTGAGTGTGTTTCTAGTGTGTCCTCTCTGCTTTCCGAAGAGCTGCTGGAATAAATTGAGTCTTTATACTATGTTTTTTTTTTTTTTTTTTGATTAGTTTGTCAGAAATGAATAGTGATAAATATTCAAATAATTATTTGAACTTCAATCATACAAAATGAAACTTTCTTTTTTACTTTGATTGGAAGGCCACTGTTTTTCTTTAATAGTTATTTTCCAATCCACAAAACATTGTTTCAAGAGGAATAATATTAGACGGCACCCCGTTCTCAAATTGGAGTCTTGGGTTAATGAGAACTTTTGAACGCTATTTGAACATTTTTAAATGAGCTCTCTGTCTCCTTTCAGTCTCTTGGTAGTGTCTGCACAAAGGAACCACGCGGCCACTGAGGGCCTCTGTGCCACAGCCATGGTTTGGTGAAAGCTGGCTGATAAAGCTACAAGCAGGAGAGAGAGAGAGAGAGAGAAAAAAAACACCTTTCTCTGAAAACCCAGTGGTTTTTCCACCCAAAAAAAAAAATAACTTGGCTGAAGATGTCGTCAAAGTTTTGGAGAAAAGAGAAAGAAAAGTTCCAGTGCTGAACACCCTCTTATTAATAGAGTTTCTTCAAGGAGCTGATGAGGAATCAGGAAGACAAGCCAGGCGACTGGGGAGGTTAGCTAATCATGTGGGGAGCTCAAAGATGGCGAACAGTTGGTTGGCAAGGCAGGACCATGTCTGGTGACTTCTATTCTCAGTGCGTCACAGGGAGAAGGGAGGTCCGACTCGTCAGAAAAGCAGCCTGCATTTTTACTTCTGGTAGCTGTGAGACAAAAAGAGGTACGTCGAATCAAAGGGAGAGCCAAAAGTAGAAGAGCTCAGATCAAAATGACTCAGGGTGGACTAAATGACTGCAACTCTGACAAAAAAAATTAAAAAAAAACCAAAAACAAAAAAAATTTCTCATGGCAAAAAGCATGGTGTAACTCATGCTAACTACATCGCTTTCAGTGTTTTGCCAAGCAGTCATGACATTTTTCCTAAATGAAAATGCTAAATTTTCACTTGTACTATTATTGTACGTGTGTAACTTGATGTGCATCTATGGAGCTTCCACATGTGAAGCAGAGCAGTATCACTGATGGCCTGTGGGCCAGTGTGGTGCAAGAAACCTCAAATGAAACCAGCAAAGTTGGAAGAGAATAGAACTTGCAGATCTAAGGAGGAAATACTGTGGGAATATAAAATGCATTCTTCTCTACTGAATGTTTTGCTCCAGCCACACTAACTTACACATTGCACCAATATTACTGCGGCTCCCTCCTGGTGTCCCCCATAACATCATTATGGCCCGGATCTCTGCTGCCTGCATCTTCATCAGGACATCATCCATCACGTCTGTCCCCCAGCAGTTTATCCCACCTCCCATCAATAACGGCATCGACTTCTAAATTCTTCTCTTTGCATTCAGAGACATTCACCATCTTGTGCCTGCACACTTGAGCTGTCAGACCTCCTCCGTACCTGGACTCCCGGGTCTCAGGACGGCTTGGGGAGCCTTCAGTCTTCCTCCCTCCCTCCCTCTCATTTCACACCGGGAGCACTGAATCCATGAAAACCTGTTCAAACCTGCCAGCCCACTGCGACGGCTGTTTCAGTGACCTGCAGGTGTGAGTGTGTTGGTGAAAATGTGTCTTTGGTTGTTCTGTGACCTGTCCAGGTTGCACCGTGACTTCTGCTTGGCGTAGAAGATGGACGGAAGGATAAACTTTGCAGCATATTGCGGCGCTCTACAGTGGGGTGCACATGCAGAAGAGACGCGATAAGTCTTCCAATCCCATTCCTCTTGGTGTCTTCCTATCTGTGCAGTGCACCGCTGCTGAGGCTGTTCTCACCTTCCTTTAGCAGAGCTTTTGTCTGCTGTGTCTGTGTTAGAGTGTATTGTGTGTATTACTCAGCCTACCTTGCTTTGGCAGGAACACTTGTTTTGTTGTCGGCCGGATCTGCTTTGATGATAAGTAACAATAAATCACTGGAAAGTTTCTGATCTGCTCCAGCAAGTCTCTGCACCTCGAGCTGCTTCCCCACTTTTTTTTCTGGTAACTTCCAAGTGCGTACAAGGTGAATCACTGCTAATGACATGTTTGGAGCTGTGCTGGTTTGTCAGGCCACCACATAGTTAGTGACTGAAACGTTTCACTACGGGTGGACGGATGTGTAACTGACATGTTTCCCACAGGATGATTTCAACTGACTTTTCCTGTCACTCTCCAAGTGGGTATTTTTCGTCTTCTGGTAAACTATTTTGACAACACAAGACATTTCCCTTCCTTTGGAAAAATCCCTCCACAACATATCTGATGTATTAACAAGGATATATACAGTGTGTGTGTGGCTCATACAGGATGAATGGAATGACTCGTGATAGGATGGAAAATCTTGTCTTTTAAGAGATAACTTTTCAAAAAAGTTGTAGTAGATTTGAAAGAAACAGTTTTAATCTCATAAGTTTTAATAGAGTTAAAATGATTTAGTATTATTGCAGTTAAATGTTTTTAATAGGATTGACTAGAATGAGTTTTAAAGTGTTAGAACGTTTTGGAATGACTGAAACTGCAATGGAAGTAAATGGATTTTAATGGATTTGAAAGATGTGGATGCTATTTGGATGTTATGGAATTGATCTGACTTTACTGGAACCCAGTGGAATATAAATGATTTACACACCGCAACAAACCATAAAAACTGAGTGTTCAAACTGATTCTTCACATTTGTAATAAATAAATATTGCAATAGAAAGAAGCACACCCTGTGAAACTAGTTCATGATATACACATTGCACCTGTTGTCCAGGTCTCCCTCAAAAAAGACATTTTGTCTCGATGGGACTTCCTGGTAAAACACGGGTTTAAAAAAATATCACGTCAATATACACACTATGTATTTACATCTGAAGCTGTGATGGCTCGGGGGAAGAAACTATTTTTGAGAGAGTTTGTTTGGCTGTTTGTGCGTTTGCAGCACGTCCCCTGGAGGGCTGGAGAGCAAACAGTTGGCGCCCTTGGCGTCGACTATCCCCGGTTCTGTTTTTGGCTTCGGTGAGATTCTGCGATCGAGCAATATCCTCCAGTGAGAGCAGCCAATGATTTTCTCTGCTGTCTTGATGGCCCTCTGGAGGAGCCTGTGGTCCGTGCAGAAGCAGACTGGAGGACCCTTCAGACCCTCCGGACCCTCCGGAGGACCCTCCAGTCTGCGTCTGAGCAGCCAGGAAACCACAGTGTGACGGAGCGAGCCAGAGCGCCCACCACGGCGGATCGACTGAACGCTACCGGCAGATTATATTGTTCTGTTTAGGTGGAGAAGTCTCATAAAGTGGACTGTTGTGTCCGGACAGATGGTGGTCCTGGGTAACTTGAGGGTGGAGGGCCTCTCTGTGGCCCCTCCTGTCTTCCTAGAGGATTAGCAAGCTGCTGGTGTCAGCAGGTGTAGCCACTTCTCCGTCATGATCTGCGAACAGCTACACCGATGGGAAGGTTCTGAGTAAAACGCAGCTCCAGTCGGTTTGTTCTGTCCAGAAGGGATCTGGGATTAATGGCGGCGCGTGGTGCTGGCGTCTGGTGCGCTTGTTTTCTTGGATTAGCAGACATGCTTCTATGCATAATATTTTCTGAATCGTCCAAAATCTGAAAGTTGAGAGTGAAATCATTTGTGACTGAAAGTGACGGTGGGGATTTCCACCAGGTGAAGATGGACACACTCAGACACAGGTGAAACACATCCGAGCAGCAATCAGGCACGAGGAAGGGAGGTCAAGGAGACTGGAACCAGAGACAACGTCAGAATAACAGACGAAGTGAAATGTGTAGCATGGCAGCTAATGTGTCAAAAGTCCGATCACATTCTTCTGAAATCCAGTTTGATCCCATCTGGCAGGCAATGGTTGAAGCTTTTCATCGTGCTGATTTCCTTTTTAACATGTATTCATGGTTTGTTTACGGTGGTCTGATGCTGGTTCATGTATGCCAGCGTGCGCTCATACTCTGCAAATGCATAAACACTGAAGAATGGACATACCAGAACACACACCCACACACATTGATCAGATTCACTTTTTTTAATTAGAGGCAGAGCCGCCTCCCTCCCACTCCCTCCCTTTGTTTAGTCTCACGCGGCCTCCACTTGCGACTCGTGGCAATCTGTTCATTGTGCCATGATATTAGGTGATTAAAAATCACCATATTGGAAGCCGAGGAGAGGCGAATGAAAAGGCTAAAAAGAAAAAGAAATGCTGCGGTTGCTTCGCCAGCACCTGAGAAGAATACGCAATGTAGCAGACTCGTCCGCCCTACTATTGATATTCTAAGCAGCTTCCACGTCGCAAAAAACCCTCCACAATATGAAGAAAACAAACACAAACAAAAAATATGGGAATAACAGCCCCCCCAAGACAAACAATCCCCACGCTACTTGTTCTAATCTACGGTGCTGTTAGCTACGTAGGATAATGGTGAAAGAGCTTTTCTCCAGTGTGTGGTAGCGATAACAAAACCCTCCAAGCTCAACAATGCGCAAATAACAATGACGATTTAAAGGATATCACGTCGGCTTTCTCTGCTGAAGTAACTAAATGTTCAAATTGATGGGCTGCAGCAGGTGTAACTTTTAAACTGGCAAATCAACCGAAATAACAATCCTTGTGATTATTTCAGTCTTTATTTTTTATCATCCGTTGTAGGTTCATGTGCAGAGAAACAAGTCGCGGCGGTGGGCCCACATCTGTGAACGACAATTAATGGCAGACCCGGCTCCGCGGGGGCAATAAGAGCTTGTTAGCTTCCACACAAACACTCTGATCTTCATACATGTCACTAATGGTCATTCTGAGCCCGCTGAGAAAATTATCCAGGGTTTGCGTCCTGTGAGGGCGGCGGGTGGAGATTTGATGAAAGACAAAACCCAGCTCCCCAAAATCCTGCGAGTCATTTACATGGCCTTGATCGCAGTGGTCGGTGACAAACACATAAATTACATCAGTAGGAATGTGCTCGGCGATAATGGAGGAGACATTCCCGGAATTGCACCACTGTCAGATAACATGCATACCATTTTTCTGCGGATTTCCGAACGCGCCGTTTGTTGTAGATTATCAGATAGTGAAATTGTTGACTTATCGCATACCAACAAAGTCATTAAACTTTGTTGACAGAGAGAAACAGTGAGAGCGGGGGACTGGAACACAAATACCCTCACACATCAGGTTCTCATTTGTCACGACCGATGGCTCTCAATCCCCAGTCTCAAATTAAATGTAAATTGTATGTATAATTGAATACTTTCTGAATTAAATGATGTATAATATCAGTCTCTGAGCACACAAAGCGGACCGCGCTGCCGTCTGAGTGTCTGCTGAAATGTGCTTCTCATCCTCATGCATCCTTTTTGCAAAGTTTATTCATCTTTAAGCATTTGAAAGTTTCATTTATTGACGATTAGAATGATAGACACGTAAGATGACTGTATTTAAGGTATCCTGTATTAAAGGTTCAAAGTGTAGAATTTCAGTAATTGCTGTGGTTTGTTGATGGAGAAATATTACTTTAATGGACTTTTAACAAATTTCTATATTAATTGCCAATAATAGTACCAACAATGGTCACATTGATCCATCAACCTGCATTATGAACTGTATGTAAGGGTTGCTTTGGACTGAAGGGGAAGGTCTGCTTCCAAACAAAGATAAAAGTTGCCCCATGTGGTGGAAAATGTAAAAATAATACATGATCTCTCTATTGTCCTCTGGGTGGCAGCATTGAGTCACTTTTCAGCATTCTTGATTCAGTATTTTGCTATGAAAATTCACTTCTGACCTTGTTTTCCTTTCTTTACAGACAGGTCATATTTTGTGTACTGAAGACCTGGAAAGTGATCAAGTGACTCACTACACCATCTGGTGGAACAATGTAGAATTACAACACGGATTCGGTTACGATTACTTGGCTCTTTGGTGTTTTGTTTTTTTTTTGTGAAGGTTTGAGACTGAAAATGAAACACATTTCACACAGTAAGGATACCACACACACACACACACACACACACACACACACACACACACACACACACACACACACACACACACTGTCATTCAGTGCCTGCAAGCATACCAGAAAGTGAAAGTGGCTTTCTGAAGAGATGCGTTATTGGCGTCTCAAAGAGGGAGCGCTTAAAAATGACAAGTAAAATATACGTAAAGGCACAGAGACGAGAGGGGGAAACATCAAAACAGAAAACAAAAGTGAACTTGTCTGTGTGTGCGTGCGGTCGGGAAGTGGTTTTGTACTACATTATCAGAAAGAACAAAGACAGCCGGATGGAAATATGTTCCCATGACAACCGTTGTCGCGGGTGACATGGGCGGAGACGCGCCCCGCACAAGTCGTACGGGAGCTTCAGCGATGCGTGGAAACAACGCGCAGACATGTACGAGCCCTCCTTCTCAGTTTGAGTCTCTACTTTTGGCACCCCGGCAGTGCCCCCCCCCCCCACCCTCTCCCCACCCCCCCTGTTTGTTCCGTCTCTTTCAACCGAGCGGGTTGTCATTTCCAAAACTCCCGCAAGTCAAATGACAACGAACATGGAGGCCTTTGTGATGTTAAAAAAGCTTTTGTCTCGCAGGCGGCCTCCTTCTGTCTCCTCTTCACTCTGTCAGGCGCTTTCTATGACTCCATCTCTTCTTTCTCTTTATATACTTCTTTCTCTACTTTATGTTCCGTTCATCTCTTCTCTTGGCATCTCCTTGTTTCTTTTCATGCTACTTCTTTCTCTTTTCTGTATTTCTGAAAGTTTTTGTCTTTCTTTCATGGTTCACTCTTTTAACTCTTTCTTTTATTCTTTCTTTCTGTCCTCCGTCCTGTTCCACTGCACAGAGAGCAGTGGAGGGGCTTTCATCGACACCCGCTGCTCAATCAACCAACAAATCAGCTCATTTGTCTGTTTGTGTCTTTGCCCCGGGTCTTTTTTTTTTTTTTCCAACCACTGCTTCACTGAACCAGACTCCACATGGTCTGAGAACAACACACACACACACACACACACACACACACACACACACACACACACACACACCTTGCAGGCAGATAAGTGAAACAGTTAATAAAGTCGGTGATCTGCCGCTTTTCATCTAGAGGATTAGGAAAGCTTTTGAGGTGTGTAAACGTGCCCATTAGCACCGCAAACATACGAGCCGCCATCAGGGGATCGACAGAAGACCGGAGAAGGTTCTCTTTTCCATTATTTCATAAGTTTACATCTCAGACTGATTGGCTGTGAGAGTGCGGGTGAATGATTTGCAGTGTTGAGAGAAAGCAGAAATTTTGCCACACTGCTTCGTCTTTCTTGGTAAAAGTTGATTAAAGAGTGCCTGGAGTCAACTTGGTAGAGTTTCCACATCTTGGAAAAAAAAAAAAAATCAAGATTCTTAACTACTTTAGACAAATTTGCCCTAAAAATGATGGAAACGTGTCTGTCCAGACAAATGTCTGTTTTTTCCCATTCTTAATGTTTACACTGTATTGTTCTCTGGACGCTTTACAAAAATCATCATCATTTCGGTGTTTCTGCAGTAGCTGTGTAAATGGGCATCATTTTCAAAACGTTGTTGTGCGAGCAAGAAACCCTTCTGAAACAAAAATGACGAGTTTTTTACTTGAAACTTAAATGGGGTCTCACTTCATTGGACTTAACTCCATCACTCCTCAGAGCGTAGAACATCCACGCTGAACGGTTTTGAGTGATCTGGCGATCTTCCATCGGTCTGACCAGGCTTGATGGTTTCCAGCTCTGTTTTCTCTCATCACACAATCCTGGGGTTTCTTTAGCATGTTCCTGATCAGCCTCCACTTCCTTCTTCCCTGACTGGTAATCTCCAATAGATCTTCACTGTGGATCCCCCAACTCCATCCCCAACAGAAAGTCAATTCTAAAGAAACCTTCTTGAATATTCAGTGAAAACATCCAATGTGCCAGTTTTGGCCCTCAGGCCTTATGTTTGATTCCCCCATCATATCGGTTCAAATGCACATACATGTATCCACATGCTCACACACAAACACACCCTTACAGTTGTCGTAGTATACCTGTCTACGACCTAAAACTGAAATATCGTCCCTTTGTTGAAAAGTGGCGATTCAAGCAAGCAGACGTGTGTGGTGCTGCTGGGGGTCAAAGGTCATGCTCAGAGACAACTGTTACCATCAGCTGCTTTGATCCTTTGACTGGAATTGTCTTCATAGAGGCTAAAACGAACATCCAGCCACTTTGCAGGATGGAAGAAAGCCGAGAAATCAGTTTTTCAAGGAGCAGAAGTAAAAAAGGTCCTCTGAAATACTCAAGTAAAATAAAAAATACCTGAAAAATCCAATAAAAGTACAGTGTTGAAGTTGTTATTTGCAGCGTCTGATCAAAGGTCTGTGGAGATCTCAGCATGGGGCATATCAGAAGATGCTTCTTTTGAAATGCAAATACCCCCAAATAAGAGAGTTATACATTAATCAAAGTGCTTCTACACCTGGCTCAAGTCTCAGTCCATTGATCCAACCATATGATGGCTAATTCCTGACTCTAATTAACTCTGGACTTAGGTTATTTTTTTTAAACGTGTGTGCCCGTTTAATGAATGTGGTCCTTAAAGACCTGAATTATGATAATTGTTGATCCACTATGATGTGAAGCCTGTGGAGTTCGTCAAGTTAAGTGACCTAAATACAGATCAGAGGTGGTTTTTACATCCAATCTGTGCGGAAAAGTATAAACTTCAAAGAGTCCACGTCTTTAATCTCAGACTCTTACCTCAGCATCTGTACAGTTTTTCCTTAATCAGAAAAATCACACTCAAAGATGAAGGAGCGATGTTTGACAGATGATTAAAGTGAAAGGAATTCAAATTAAAAAATGTAAAAAAAAATCTATAAATATCATTAGTACTGTATACATTAATAAGAAAAAATATTTTTTGTTGAAAGAAAGACTGACTTAAGTTCTTCCTCTCTGCACAATGTCTCGAGTCAAAATGCACCACTCGGCGTGTAAACGAACACCAAAAAAACAACAAATTGCCTCTCTACCTGTGGTTGATAAAAACAGACCTCATTTTCTAGAATCCTGCACAAAGTGAGATAAATTGCAAACTAATTGTGCTTCCAGTTTTCCTCTTGTTTTTGCAGGCAAGCAGCTAAAAATAATACAACAAGTGAAGCGGTATTCAGTGGAGTTTTGCTTGCATTCGATTACTTCCATGTTACATTGGTGGAGGAAATTATCAAACAATCTGAATTTGGGCAATGGAAGTGAAAACAAAAAAAGCTACAGAGGAGATGATCTGTCTTTAAGTTTGAGGCACAACAAAAATTATCTCATGATAAAGTCTGAAAACAAAAGTCGTGGAGGGCCAGCTGAAGAAATGACCCCCTATATCACAATCACAGAAAACTCTTCAGACATAGTAAGTCACATTCTGCCTTATAAAGTAATGCATGAGCATATTCTATGTCCAGTAGACCTACCTTATAGAAAAGATTCAGAAAGGAAGTCAGTGGTTTAGTGTTTTCTGGACACATGGCTAAAACCAGATATGCACATGTACGCAGTTTAGGCCTCATTTATGTGGACCAAAACAAAACCATATAAACGTATGATTAGCCCCCTACAGGTCTGTCATGCTCATAGCAGCTCTTAATCAGGTTTTTTTATGCAGGTTTGTGCAAATGAAGGTTCTTTTTTAACTGAAGAGGGAAAAATAGCTATTTTTCGTAAGTAGCTAGCTATGTGTCTTAAAGACCCTCATTAACCCTGACTTGACTTTGAGTGGTGGGAGGAAGCCCACGCAGACACAGGGAAAACATGCAATTGCAACGACGACAGGAAGCAGAGTACTGTGTTTAGTGCTTTATCACACGTCAGCCAACGTGTGTGAAAACGGTTGTCTGGATGATGAATAAAAGCCACCAGGGTAACCCTGCGTGTGCGATTTCCCCATCAGAATGTGGCGTTACAGCTTCTCCTCGTCCTTATGGTCCCGCTTCCCATGTGCTGACATGGAGATAAACAAATGTGGTTGGAGATCCAGGTTTGCTTTACAGCCGTGCACAAAAAGCCTTCCCGGGACCAGGAAGTCATTCTAACAGATAATCCAATAAGCCGGTGCCATCCTGTTCCTGGCAGTGCAGCCTGGTGAGTGAGAATAGTAGCTGGGAGGTGACAGGAAGAGTGTCTCCTCACCTCGCCGAGCCCCACCGGCTCCCCGACAGCCACTGCTACCGCCTCCTGCCAAGTCATTCATTAACCCCGGCGGAGGGACCGCAGGAGCGGAGAGGCAGCCGGGGAGCCGGGAGTCTGTTCGGAGCCACTGAATAATCGGGAAGAGGAGATGAAGAAGACCGGAGTACTTCACAAAGAGGCAGGTTTGTTCCAACAGTGTAGAACAAACACTATTCTTACTCTTCTTCTCATTGTCCCTTAAGTCAGTTCAGGTTGCACATAGAGCCAGTTTCATCCATCCAATAGGAGCATCTTGGGGTCAGTGTCTTGCTCAAGGACACTTCGACATGTTAACGTGGGGGGAGAGGGGGAGTTGAACCTGCAACAGTCCAAATGAGACAAGATCGCTCAACCAGCTGAGCCACAGACACAACCAAGCCAAACAATTATGACTGGAAATGATGACAATCCCAACATGAAGGCAGCTTCAATGAAACCTCACAATGAAAATGTCCTTGAATTGTCTCTTCGGAAGGTTGCAGCTGCTGCTACTCTGGAGAAATCTGTTTAAAAACCAGTAAATCAATGTCTTCTTTGAAATTTCAACCCTTTGCTTGGTGGTTTGGTGGGCCGAATTGGAGTTGGACACCCCCGCCTTAACGTGAATTTTGGTTTCAATCATACAAACTCAAAAGCTCCAACAGCAGCTCAAATTTTGGATGGAAAAGTATTTAAAGTTTCTCAATAGAAGCGCAGTGTTTCTGTTGGTGCATCTGAGAGGAAACCGTATCTTAGAATTCAAGCAGACTGTATAGAAAAGATAAGAGCAGGAGCAGAGAGAGAGAGAGGGAGAGAGGAGAAGAAGGGAGGAGTGTCATTCTTAAGTAGAGGAGCCACGAATGATGTTCAAGTATAAAAGGTGAGCAAAACTTCTGGACTGCCGGTGAGTTTGTAAGTGGAAATACAAGAGGAGGAGAGGGGGGGTGGTGTGCAGGAGAAGAGGGGAAAAAAGGCTGGAAGGAAAAAGAAAAGGCCATGTCTGTGAGACTGGAGCAGTATGGTATTTTAGTTGTCAGCCAGAGAAGTGAAAAGGCACATGAACACACACACCCACACACACACACACACACACACACGCAGAGACACGCACGCACACACACATGCACAAATACAAGCTATTTCCTCCCCCCTGCATCCTCTCACCTTTATGGTGTGTCTGTTGTGCTCCCTGCAGCACACACACATACATGCACACCCACACACACTCACACACACACACACACACACACACACACACACACACACACACACACACACACACACACATGCTCGCTCGGAGGAAACACTCTCTGATCCCATGGTGAGAGTGAACGGAAGGCCACCGCTCACATATGGCCACCGGCTCCGAGCCGGGGCGCTCTCCACTGACAGCGGGCTGTAGATGGCACTATAGCACTGCAGGAAAACACTCTGCTCTCACACGCTTCGCTAAATAAAGAAAACACACACACACACACACACACACACACACACACACACACACACACACACACACACACACACACACACACACACAATGAACACATGATCATGCATGCATGTGGTATTGTTGATCCTTGATGCAGACGAATGATAATCCAGTTCATGTGCAAGAGGCATGTGCCTCAAAGTGTGTGTGAGTGTGTGTGTGTGTGTGTGTGTGTGTGTGTGTGTGTGTGTGTGTGCACATGTTAAATGTATCACTTCTATATTGCTCCGAGACACTCTTTAAATCAGAAATGCAAAGCATCCATATTACCTGGCGGGAGCTGAACGTGTCGATGGTTTTCTTTGTCCTGACACACACACACACACACACACACACACACACACACACACACACACACACACACTGGCATGACAACATGCAGCTTGTGATCGTTATCTCGACTGGGATGTAAACTGACACCTTATCTGTCTCCAGTGTTTCTATCTGTAAAATGTCAGTGGTGCTGCTGGATGCAGACGCTCCGCCGGCGTCTTGCTCTTCCTCCTCTTGCCTTCTGTCTTGTGATCGAGCACTCTCATCCACTTGCATTGATACAATATTGAGATTAACAACGACAACAATGATAAAAGGCGGACAGATTGTGAGAATGAGTGTAAGAAAGTGTGGAATACTTCTAATGAGAAAGATGGAGTGCGGAGTGTGTGTCCCCTTCTGGAGCCCGGAGAGCTGCGTTCAGAGGCACCCAGCGTTTGGCGGCGTTGACTGGAGGAGAGCGGAAGGTTGCAGGAATAGATGGCTGGCTCAGGGCTGTACACACACTCAGAACAGATGCAACGGCAGCACTTCCTTAATAGTGTTCCTCGCACAGTAATGGTGGGAATACATCTGCGGGGCGAGCCCGTGTGTTTGGGTGTGTGTGTGTGACTGCATGTGTGGATTTCAATCTCTTTGAACTTCTGAGGCTCGAAATGAACTTTGAGTTTTTTTCTGACGTGCAGGTTAAAGGAGCGAGGGGGAAAGACGCTCGCTCTGTGTCCGTCACTGTGTGTGTGCGGCTGAATATGTGCACATTCATATTACAAGACGGTTTGGTATTGAAGAGGGATAATTGAAAATCCCTTTTCTGTGTGATAAGGGATGAAGTCCCGCAAAGCCTGTTGGGTAGTCCCTTTCTCCCGTTGATACTTTAAGAATTGATTTATACATATATAGGAGGGAGGACAGAAACAGTTGAGCATTTGGTTTACTCTCATTCATCGGTGTTTCAGGAAACTCTCTCATTTACCTGATTTTCTGTGATATTAATTCAGTTCAATTCGATTCAGCTTTATTTATGAAGTGCCAATTACAACATGGTCACAAGCATAAGCTACTGTGGAAAGGAAAAACTCCCTTTTAACAGGAAGAAACCTTTGCAGAACCAGGCTCAGAGGTGGCGGCTTTCTGCTATTCCGGTTGGGGTGAGGGGACAGAAAGAGAAGGAGATAGGACAGACAGTTTCTTGTATCTACATACAGTTCATATATAAACACAGGGTACATAGGCTACAAGAGGAACAATCATCAATGACATGTGGCAATACAATGAAATTACAGTAGTACAATGAAACTACACTGAAATGAGAGAAGGAGCAGAGCTGGGAGCCGGTTCCACATGGCAGGAGTCCGGGGTTCAGTGAACCTTACACCCACTGGGTCCGGGTTACCTCGATTAATCAGTGGAGCAGCTGTTTTGATTGATGCCCAATTAGAAAGGATATTCTAAGATTTTGTTCTCTTTTCTGATGGCTTAAAATTTTCTGCACAGCTGTAAGTTCTGTCTTCCAATAATAAAATGCGTGATGAAAAAAAGACCTAAAATTCTCATTTCAAGCACTATAATGTACACAGATGATCAATTATTATTAAGTTTAACACATCAAAATGGATGCACTGAGGTCAAAAGAGGGCAAAACTTCTCAAAAGGTAAAGCAAAAGACATTTTCAACAGCTGAAACATCACATTTCCATTTCTATTTGTTCATTTTAACATTCCATTCCTACTCATTCTCACGGTTTCCAGTGAAAATGATAAACTTTTTTTGCATTGAGGGAGTCTGTTTACATGACAGCGGTGCTCAGAGTCACTGAAAATGCAACTTTTTAAAAACACTCCGATTCCACCGAGGGAAATTGGGGAATATGGCACTTAGTGGAAACGCTCAGGGGTTTGTGACTAAATGTACCTGCACTGTCCGAGCTCTTCACCACAGGAAGAAGAAGAAAAAAACACTATGTGGTTCGAAGGCACCTGTACGTTTAAATCCTGGCTGGAATTGATGGAGATGAAAGTACAGCGAGCACTTGAGTGTATTCTATGGTTTTCACTTCAATAGACTACGAGAGAGAGAGAGAGAGAGAGAGAGAGAGAGAGAGAGACGCATGTTAGCAATGAGTGAAGAGATGAGAGAAACTCAGTGAAGAAGGTCTCCGAGCAATTTCAGTCTATAGCAGTTCTGGTGAATGCAGCACTTTAACAACCACACCACTGATCAAGTGCTGGATAATGTGCAACACACAAAGGACAGAAAGCAGAGTTTCATCCTGCAGTCTGTGGTTCTTGAGCAGTTCGAGACTAAATCACTACCACTTCTCACTAAGCTGGTCAGAGGCAGGAAACACACTAACTGTCCTTTAGATATCATCCCTGTCAGGTTCTGAAATGAGGTTTTTAATCCTGTTGGGTCAAGTTTGCTTGTTTTTATAAACACTTGTCTTGTTTCAGGGTCTGTCCCAGCTGCCATTAAAATGCTGTAGCGAAGCCCCTTCTTTAAAAAAAAAATGCACCTTGACCCGTCTGTGCTGTCCAGGTTCAGGCCTGTTTCCCATTCCCCCCTTCTTTCTAAGGTTTTAGAAAAAGTTGTTTTTATTCAACTGCAGGCATTTTTAGAGACAAACTGTTTTTGATCATTTCCAGTCTGGATTGAGATCGTGCTGTAGCACTGACTGGTGCTGGAGCTGCTGGATCTCACAGCCCACCGTGCAGTCCTGGTATCTGGTCTGGAGCAGCATGTTGGTCTCCATGGCTCTGCTGTCCAGTGGTTCAGGGCAGACCTGGCTGACAGGAGCTTGTCTGTGATGACTGGTGACCTCTGCTCCTCTATCGCTTCCGTCGCTGGTGGGGTGCTTCAGGGTTCTATCCAAGGCCCTGTTCTGTTTTCTCTGTACATCCTACCTGTGGGATTATTACCAGATTTATTTGCATTGTATTAATGTATTTATTTATTTATTTTTCTGTAAGGCTTCGATAACCTGCAGGATGACGCCACATTCTTCAGTGCTTGGCGTCTTCCACAGCCAAAACCTGGCTTTTATGTTTGTCTGTTCTGCCTTTTGGCTCCTTTGTGAAGCACATTGCGGACCTTTTGGTTTTTGTTAAAGTCTCTGTAAATGACTTTGATTTGATTTGATTTGATCCTCGGACCACTCAACTTCTATTTTCTAGTGACTTTTGATACTAAAAGGAAAAAAAACAGCAGGAGACATCCATCTGTCATCGAACCCTGCTCACAATCAAATCCCAACCTCCAAATCCATACGCTGCTCTTGAACCAGGGATTTCTTATTGTGAGAAAGCAGTGCCAACCACTCCTTCACTTTACCGCCAGTCACAGAACCTATCAGTGGCTTTGCCAGTAATGAAGCATGAGCGCGAACAGATTTCATTTCTGTTGCTCAGTAAAAAATAATCAATGTTTTGTCGCGAATCAGAAGACTCGTTCCAACAGATGGTGTTTTGGATGAAGGTGGCCGACGAGCCAACAGGCGCTCGCACGTAGAGCCGCCTTCAAAATACGGCTCCAACAATACATCCAGGAGAAGTAGAAATAGACCGTGTTACCTCCCCCCCCGGCTCCAGAAATGCATCCTTTGGCAGTTCTGGCCTTGATTTTGAGTCTTCCGGCGTGTGAAGACCACCATATGCTTGTGAAATAATCATATACTATAGCGCGCCGCCAAATGAGGGTCCATTCCTCACAATGACCCATTAGTAAAAGTCCCTCACTTGAAAGGAGATGCATGATTCATGAGCACGCTGGAGAGTCGATTCTATTTTTAAGTCCACACTGGACCGGTCATTTCCATAAATTTTCCCGGTTTGCATATGACTGCGGACTGTTGTGAGCCTCAGCCAAAGGGCCAGAGGTGGAAGTGGTCCACTTGTGGTGAAAGACTCTTGATTCGAAATGGCTCCTCTTTTCTTTTTCTTTTTTTCTTTTCCCTTTCGTTCCTTTCTTCCCGTTTCTCCATCACGTCTATTCCTTCCACTGCAGACCTTGGCCTCGTTTTGCCCTTCCACCTGACACACTCTGCACCCGGCTCTCCGTTTCACTTCTATCAAACACCGGTCTCCTGTTTAACCTCCCTGGACCCTTCGCTCTGTGCATCCTTTGTATTTTCTCCTCCTCCCTCCCTCTCTATCCTCACGATTTCCCTCCTTCCTCATACTCAATCCTTCAGTCTATCTCTCACTCTGCCTTGTCCCGTTTTTTTTCCCTCCTAATCCATATTCATGTAATTTCTATATGGCAGCCGCGGGCTGCTGTTAGGGACTGTTACTTTGTGTTAAAGGTCCTGAAAGCCCTCCTGATTTACAGTAATAACTTGGGATAAATCCAGAAATCCCATTATCGAAGCACTGCCACGCACGCAGACACAAACACGCGCTCACACACACACACACACACACACACACACACACACAGACGCAGCTTCCTCATGTCCTCTGTCTTTCCTGCTGATTTTAAATGTAGCATTCAGGCTAGTCCACTTTAAAACCCAGACAAAAAATTAAAGTGAATACCAGCAGAGTCCGTGTGGAGCTCTGTGAGTCTCTGTTTCCCTGCCGCTCACATGTTTGAAGCTGCGAGGTAAAATAAATGCAGGTATTAAAAAGCCACCAGTTCACACAGGAAAGCAGGGAGGATCGATTGAATTTGCTCAGAGTCACAATAACTTCACAGGTACAGAGAACAGACAAATCAAAGGTGACTTGATGCACGAGGTGTCATCGCCAGTAAGCCGGCAGGATTTGAAGCAAATGAAGAAATGCGTTCCACGCAGAACAATTAGCAGTTCTCTGCAAGGATCTCATGATCTAAGCCATCATCAGCAGCGGTAATCTCAGTGACAGGCTCAGCGGGTTCACAACAGCGTCCTGCAGGGGTTAGAAAGTGATCGACAGGATGTGACCTGAGCTGCACCCGCTACTGAACGCCAGAGCGAAAACAGGACTGATAAACAATCAGTCACATCAGTGGTTACAAGGAGCTTAAAGAAACGATGTAAAGTCTCAATCACAGCAGGATCGAGGCCCCGTTTACAAAAGTATATCCACATCATGATTGAAAACTTTCAGCAACAATTTTGAAATATTACTAAAGACACAATACGTCTATGAGTCAGTGTTCTGGTACATCAGGGATTTAGTTACTGTCTGTTCTTTGTGGATATTTTGGTAAGATTTCACCTTTGTAGTGCCTGAGCAGCTGTCAAAGCACTTCACACCGTTAATCACATTCACCCATTCACACACACAATCACACACCAATGAAGAGGTTTGTCATGACACTTGTCCAAGGAGAGATGGGTAATCAAACCAGCGACCTTCTGATTGAAAAGATTACCATGTATCAGTCTTGCAGTGCCATGTTGTCCTAGCTGTATTTGTATATGGTATAACATAAATTTTCTCATTTTATGTGACTGATACTCACTTTTAAATAGTCTGGAAGGGAACACAATGAAATAAGTGTAGCAGGAAAAAAAAAAAACGAGCCAAAATCTGTTGAACGCGTCTCTGATGACGCTGCTGTGAATGACTTTTAATGTCACTTCAGTTGGATTTCTCTCGTCTTGCTCACAAAGGGGCTGAAGACACTTAAAGCTAGGGTTGGCGATCTGAATGAGATATATCTTTTTAAATACTGGTTAAAATGATCTTTATGACCCGATGGGAAGCAATTCATAGTGTGTTCTTAAAGCAGAGCGGAAAATATCCGCTATCAGCAGGAGTAAAACAGCAGCCAATAGTCTTGCCGGGACACCTTGGTTGTAAACCAATCAAATCCCTTCGCCGTTTTACCTGCTCCCTGCGTGTACATTTCAATGGCGTGCACCGACCCTGGTTCAGTGCGCACGTTGCGAAGCTGAGAAGGACGGAGCGTCGTTGCAGAATGACGGAGAAGAATGTTTGGGGGTTTACTTACCGTTGAGTGTGCCATAACTTGGCGGAGTGCAAATAAAGAAAAACGAAGAAACGAAGCGCTGGGGACAGGTTAGTGCTGTAACAGCGGTGCTCGTGCATGTAAGCGGGTGCGTCCCATTGGAGGAGCTCCCAACGGCAGCTCCTCCAATGGGGTGGGAGCTGGGCGGAGCTAGCTATGCGGAGCCTTGGGGAGATGCTACATGCTAACGCTAGTTTTCCAAGATCGCCAACCCTAGCTTTAAGTTTACACAAACAAGACTTTCGGACTCAAGCTATTAAAATATCAGACAGTTTTTGCTTTCATACCGTTTTTGACGCCACTTCAAAGCTCTCAGATTTCTGTGATTGGAGCTTCTTTATTTCCTCGTTTGTGTCAAAGCTAAAAGTCATTTTTACTAAAAGTCATTTTAATGTTAAACATTTTAAAGTCTTTATAATTTCAAATAAGATAAAGATTTTAACATTTGCAACCTGCTCGACCGTTAATATTTAGTTGGATTTTCCTTCTTAATTCACTTCTGCAGCATCGGACCTAAAAAATGTCCTCAAAAGGTTTTTAATCATTTAGGAAATGTGGACGAAATGAAAGATTTTTTGAGAAAAAACAAGATTGAAAACAAGAAATGAATTGAATGAGAAAAAAATAAACGAATGTCTGGTTTCTAAACTCAAATCTAAAAAAGTCCTTGAAGGATGATAAAGTGACGGAATTGAATCTTTTAATCAAGATGCCATCTGGCTTTGGCTTTTAGTTACAATTTCTATCGGCCAATCTTCCCATTTCTTTTCTCTTTACTATCGACGTTATTTTATGTCAGTTTTGGAGAGAAAATTACAAAATGAAAGTTGATTATGATTTTATTGTTAAGCTGTGTGTGATGCTGGTGACACGCCTGGCCGACCATCCTACTTGAAGCAGAAACACTTTCAAATAGGCGTTCAGTGAGTTATCACAGGCTAATTTTCAGACAAATCACAATAAGGAAAACCTAGTCGAAGCTCTTGTTTTCAAGCCCTTTCTTAATAATTTATTAAGGAGCATAATGAGAGAAGACGGTAAATGATTTATTCCCGTTCACATGCTGTATATGTGACGGTTCCATGCAAACGGTCTATTTTCACACATTCTCCCTCCGACAGGCTGGATTACTTCTGCCCGGATGGGTTCAGACGGTAAATGTTTTATGCTACTCTCAACCACACTGGAGCCCCCTGAGCAGCCACAACACCATGTGAATCTTTAATGACTGCTGGTTAATTAAAATTTTGTTGAATATACATAAATACAGTGCGCTGACCTTTTTTCTGAATCTTCCACAATTCACCTTGAGATCCGGCTTTAATGGTAAAATTAATTGGAGAGGTCAAAAGAGGACGAGCAACCGGAGATTCACTCCGCTGCATGAAAGTGTGAGTGTGTGTGTGTGTGTGTGTGTGTGTGTATACACATCCACACGTTTGTCCGGCGCACACACATACACACACACACACACAAAAACCGTAATGAAAAACAAAGGTTATTCTTTACACCGTAACAAAAGCAAAGCAAACAAAACCAGGCTAAATGAGATGAGGAAGGAGTTGTCATCGGCTCCTAAACAGTTGAGACTCAATTAAAAGTTTCTCCGTTCCGCTAATGACAAATTACATCAGCGATGGAGAGAGTGATGGAACGACGGAGCGGAAGCCGCCCAGTCCCTGATTGCTTCCCGAACGGGTGCAGCCATCATGGCCGCTCCGGGGAGACGGCGCACGTGCGTCACACATTGTGAGTCCGCGCACATACGCCTGTTCGCCCGCGTACGCGCGCGTCAACCTGTCACGATAATACAAAGCCTGTCCTGCTAACAAGAAGAGGGACGAATCACAGAGGGCAAGCATGGGGGATTTAAAAATCAAAGGATGGAGAGAGACAAACAGAAAGACAGCAATCCCCTCAGCTGTAATGAGCCCCCGTCCTCCTCTCCTCCCCCCTCTCCTCCCTTGTCTTCTCTGATGAAAATGGGGAAGGTAGACAATGCAAGCTATCAAGGAAACACAATAGGAAATCATTATTGTGGCATCATAAAACTGCTGTTGGCGGAGTTGATGTTTGAGTGACAGCAAAGAAAAGCAAAACCTTAATCTATGACTTGCTTAAAGGGGAATTAGACTAGAAAAGAGAGGAAAATGCTTGTATGATATATTTATATATATATATATATATATATATATATATATATATATATATATATATATATATATATATATATATATATATACACACATATATATATATATATATATATATATATATATATATATATATATATATATATATATACACATATATATATAAACTGCATTCAATGGTACTACAAGGAAACTCAGTGGCATGCAAAAAATTCAGGATAAGCCACCCTTCTTCTATATTTACGCCTGAGAAACAAATTCAAATGTTTTTCAACACGAACTTTTTTTGCTGTTATTCTGTGAGGGGAATCTGGATTAACAACGGAAAACTAATGCACTGGAAGAACATGAAAACTACAAGGAAACTACCCTGAGACCAATATTACATTTAAAAGACCATCCATCCAGTCATCCAACCATTCATCCATCCATCCACCCAGTCATCCATCCATCCATCCATACAACCATCCATCCATCATCCAATCATCCATCCATCTGTCCATTCGTTCTTCCAACAATCCATTCATCCAGTCGTCCATCCAACCATGCATCCATCCATCCATCCACCTAGTCATCCATCCATCCATCCATCCATCATCCATCCATCCCTCCATCCATTCATCCATCCATCAATCATCCATCCATCCATCCATTCATCCATCCATCCATCCATCCATCCATCCATCCATCCATCCATGCATCCATCCATCCATCCACCCAGTCATCCATCCATCCATCCATCATCCATCCATCCATCCATCCATCCACCCAGTCATCCATCCATCCATCCATCCATCCATCCATCCATCCACCCAGTCATCCATCCATCCATCCATCCATCCATCCATCCATCCACCCAGTCATCCATCCATCCATCCATCCATCCATCCATCCATCCA
Organism: Salarias fasciatus; assembly: GCF_902148845.1. Lineage (NCBI taxonomy): Eukaryota > Metazoa > Chordata > Actinopteri > Blenniiformes > Blenniidae > Salarias > Salarias fasciatus. Next base: position 39,299,728 of record NC_043750.1, on the reverse strand, counting down.
TCCATCCATCCACCCAGTCATCCATCCATCCATCCATCATCCATCCATCCATCCATCCATCCATCCATCCATCCATCCATCCATCCATCCATCCATCCATCATCCATCCATCCATCCACCCAGTCATCCATTCATCCATCATCCAATCATCCATCCATCTGTCCATTCGTTTTTCCAACAATCCATCCATCCAGTTGTCCATCCAACCATCCACCCATCCATCCATCCAGCAGAGAACAGCAGAGAAAATGAAAAAAGGTGTAGCTACTCTCCAGGTCACTAGTGGGTGCTGTTGGTCGTTTTTGTAGTGAAACCACACACACTGAGAACAACACACTAAACATTAACAGCAGGAGAACACAGCATTCGTATGGACACAACACCAGTTCTACTGTTATTACAGTGGCTATGCACTCTGAAAGAGTCTGGACCTAATCCTAACCCAACCCAAACTACGAAAGCTTTGCGTTTTTTTTCATCTGAAAATGTTGCTGTGTAAACAAACCAAAGATATTAAATGACCAGAATTCTCATTTCCTCTAAAACACTTCAATATCATTCATGGGTACTTGAGTGTTTTTGATAGTCTTATTCAAATGTCAAGTATTTGACCAAAAATAGTGCAGTAAGTGCTCTTTGCTACTTTATATTTTTCTAAAAGTACAAAATAGTTTGTTTTTTTTACAAGTGCTTGAATGTAAAAGTGGAACATATTAGCAGGTGTTATGAGGAGAGGACTGGACATCCTCAAGGCATGTTTGCCTTATTTTCTGACCATTTATTGACATTTGAATGATGAGATCCGTGACCACTTTTGTCTGGACATCCCTTCAAGTGCAAGATGTTCGAGGTTTTTCTGTGTGTGTGTGTGTGTGTGTGTGTGTGTGTGTGTGTGTGTGTGTGTGTGTGTCTTGCTAATTTTAATTCCCTTGACAGCATTTCAATGGGATTCAAATCCAAGCTTTGATTAAGCTGTTCTGTAGCCCTGCATTTCTTCTTTTTTGAGCCAGTCCTTGGTGGATTTACCACTGTGCTTAGGATCATTATCCCATTGAAAAGGTTCACATCCAGTTCAACTTCAACTTTCAGACAGATGGCTTCACATTTTCTTCAAGCGCTCTTTGATCTGATTCAGCATTTAGAGTTGAATCAATGACCCCCGAGCTGCCGAGTCCCTTAGGCAGTGAAGCAACCCTGAAACATTTCCACCACCAAGCTTCTTATTTGGTGCGACGTTCAGCTCTTTAGAAGCACATTTCGGTTTGCATCAATGGTGAGCGCGGCTAAAAAAACTCTTAATCTGTGTGTGTCCGGAGCAGTGGCTTTCAAAGTGTGCGGAGCAAAGCTTCAGGGTGGGTGCAGCGGTGGGTGGAGGTCATGCTGTTCCCAGCATCACTTCATTCCTTTTAGTTTTTGAGGGAAATATTCATGAAATGGATAAGTTGACCAGGAATTTACCAGTATCTGGTATCGGGCTTCATGCTGCACAAAGTGAAGTTGGAGTTATTAGTGTAACCGTTACGACCATTTCAGACAGAATGAACCAAACTCACATTAAGTGAACAATGACGCTGTATGCACATTCTGGACATACGTAAAGAAACGCTCCTCAACTGGAGGGCCATGGCACAAAAGCGGGTCTTGGACTTATTTTCTCGTGGTTTTTGAATGAGCTAAATCAAAAGGTCGAGAATCAGCGGAGCATCATGTAATCACACGCCTCCACATTTTGTGGCCATAACAACAGCGCCGTAAAATATCCAGAAAATGTGTTTATTTGTGTGAACAGAGCGTGGCGAAACACGGGCATGACAGGAATGTTTAACAAGATTTTTATGAGATTGACAACAATAAAGTAACATCAGCATGTTTTGTGCAGCATAAAAACGTGAATCCATTAAACTCTGAACCTTACATTTCACTACTGATCAAGTGTATTTTGAATTATAGTTGTAAAAGATGTGATGTGTGAGTACGTTTGAAATGTTGAGACAACTGAAGTTAGAGAGGTTTTTTTCAGTTAGTGCAGAGTTAAAATAATGATTGTTATTATTTGATGTGTTCAGATACATTCGTCCATCCAGTGTTTATGAAGACTGATCAGATATCTTCAATCTGAAGCATCTGACAAGCAGGAGGAAAGATCGCATACTATAGGCTCTATGCACAACTCAACCACTTCCTGAACTTCAGGAGGCTCTTTGTTTCCTGTCTTTCATGATAGGATGAGCTGATTAATACAGGTGTGTCTGAAGGTGTTGCAGAGGTCAGACACACCTGCATTAATCAGCTCGTCCCATCATGAAAGACGGGAAACAAGGAGCCTCCTGAAGTTCAGGAAGCGGTGAAGTTGTGCATAGAGTCCATAATGTGAAAAACATCAAGATTCCGAGAAAAGAAAGTAGCACCATACAAAGAAGTCTGCAGAGTTGGCCAGAAATGACTCGGAGAGACACTTTTCTCACTTTCCAACAAATAAAATTTAACCAGAACCGCAAAACACGTTAAACCTTTAAAAGACAGGAACGCAGCTGAAGAAGAAGTTTCACTTACAGTTTTGTTCTTCGTACACAAACAGGATCTTATGTTGTTAATGGAGTTGCACTTACAGTTTAGGATTGTGAAAAACTGAAATTGCAACTTTTTGAAAACAGCTCCCGAGGTGGAACTTTTTGGGAATGCCCCATGGAAACGGGAGAAAACACAACTTTTCTGAAACATTGCTACAACATGGGGAACAGCGCTTCTGCACATGCTCAGTGATAATAAGATAATAATAAGAACAATGTGTCATGACTCCCAGTCCATATTCTCCTGGACTTACTAGTTTTAGAGTTGACAGTAAACATAATCACAATATAACTTGGTGTTCTGTCCATACGGATGTCCGCATTGTTTTTGCAGTTATTTCAGTCATTGTCTTTTCATAAAGGTAATTTTAGCTAAGAATTAAGAGATCTTTTGAAAATAATTGTAGATAACATGTTTATTTACTGTACATACAAGTGCCTGAAATTTACAGGAGAGCAGCAGATTGCAGACCTCAGGGTTCCAGTTAAGACTCCATGTGCTTCATGCATTTTGTAAGAAAAGTCCTATTTTCTTGGTATTCTATCCAGTTTGTGCAGTCTCTTTCTTGTTTTTAGATGAAACCATCTCATGAAAGCGAACTCCAGCTCCTGAGAGGAAATTAACGGCCTCTCTGTGGATTCTTTTTGCATCAACACTCTTTTAGTCACATAGAATATTTTGCAATAGTTTGAAATGTACAACTCTCACCGGCAGACTTTAAATTCTTCACTTGACTCATTGGAGCATCTGAAGTGTGTTTTCTTCTTTGAGGAGCTTGTTAGATCTTGCCATAATGACACCAAACACTTCAGCTGCAAAGAGAACAGCAGACTGGAGATGTCAAAAGATTAAAAAAGACAGAGCTCCACCTGTTACTCCCTCAGGAAGCAATAATCACTTCTTGGAAGATAAAAAAAACATATCACACACAAATTATTATTCAAAGCTGAGTATTTTTTATATATCTTTGAACAAGTCTGGAGGAGATTTTTACCTTTGATGCCAATAGATCAAACTTGCTTTGGAGAGCAGGCGTTGCGGAGCGCTGTAGTCTGCGGTTGTATTTACAGAACAGCTGCTGTGTGAAAACCTGTTCATGTGTTCAATATGATCAGACTCCGAAAGGCTTCAAAAGAATAAAACATCCTGACCTTCCACACACCTTCAGCGTGTTCCTCCTCTTGTATCACGACAACAGTGATTTAATGCGCATGTGATTGAAAATCTTAATCATTTTATAAGTCCACAAAATAAAGATGTTCAGTGATTATCTTTATTTTTATAACTTCACATCATAATAAGAACAGTTCACAGTAATGCAAAATTCACAACACAAGATGTAAAATCCATAAAGCAACAAGCACTGACTGTGTCATGAATGACAATAACTAAATAATAATTCTCTGGCTTTTTTATTTGTGCGATAGCTTTTATTTTGTGTAATATGGTTTGTTTTACATCATAGTTTTGGTTTTTTAATTGTAGATTTTCCTCATTCATTGTTGCTTTTTCATTTGTGTTCTTCTTTGTTTTGAAAAAAGTATTATTTTGGAATTTTTTTTTTTACTGGCGTTAGTGTCCCAGTCAGTTATTATTCATTTTTAGTGGCGCAGTTGTATGTATTTGTGTTGCTGGTTTTGTGTTTGTGACTTTTATAATAGTGCTGGATGTTTTCAGTCTCATGGTGACTCTTCTAATTCACTGACAGTCAATAATGAGCTATAAAACCAACTTGTTTGGGATGGGCTTGGCCGAAATATTCACATACATTACTCAAGAATGAAGAGAAATAATGATGTAACTGTTAAAAGATAAGTTTTTATGAGGTAATCAGACACTGACAATGTTAAAAGCTGAGAAAAGTCCAGTTTTCTAGATAAGTCTCCGTGAAAAGCCACAAGGAAACCCTTCCTTAAAAATCCATGTGGTAGTCGCATTGGCACAAGTTCGAGCACCTGAATCTCCTGATCTGGCATGCTAACTGCGCCATTTACAGTATTTCTGCCATTTCCATGGAAACAGACGTCATTTCCCAAACACTGTCATGTAAATGTGAAACTCTCCTTAAACTTCACAGATAGACAGAGGAACGGTATCTTCAAACTGTGGCTTCAATTCGTCTGTCCAGCGAGCACAATCTGACACAAATGTATTCGTTAATCCGAAACATTTGGAAAAGCGATGTACTCAGTTTTATGGAACGTATTGACGACTTTGAGGAGCTGTTAAAAGAGCAATGTGGAAGGTGGTAAATGCATAAAGGTTAATATGAGCCATTATTCCACAAAGCAGAATCATTCAGAACGCTTTTCCGCACACACACACACACACACACACACACACACGCCCGTACAGTTACAGATACACATGGATGACCCTCTCAGTGTCGATCCGCCTGATTTCGGCGCGGAGCGGCCGTAGGAGGGCCGGAGTTATCCTGGCTTCCAATCAGAACCTCAGCAGGCTGCAGAGGGAAAAGAGCCCGAGGTCAAACTCCAGCCACGAGGGAGAGCAGCGTGTTCGCCGAGCGGGAGGATGAAGAAGCATCGCTCGCTATCAGCACTGCTACAACCTCAAGAGTAAAGGGAACAAATACTTTTGTTCTTTTACACACTTAAAGTTCAGACCTGAAGGCTGCAGGAAGGCGGACTGTAAGGACGTCAACAAGATGAAAAAAAAAAAGAAAAGAAAAGAAAAAGAGAAGCATTTTGTGTTTCTATTGATTCAAACAAAGTTCACTGCTCAGACTGATTTGATTTGTTTTGTCAGTCCAGTAATTTGGATATTGTTTGAGAAGTTTGAATTGTTATCTGGTCTGAACTCGTGAAAAACAGTCAAAATTGCTGAAAGAAAAACGGGTGAAACTGAGTTCCTGGCCCCTGATGCGATGCGTGACGAAGCTTCGAACACGGTTCCTCTCCCGGTGCGTCTCACGTGCACGGCGTCTCCTCTCAGCAGCGTCTCTCTGAACAGAACCTGCTGTTCCCTCAGTTGTTCCAGACGGGGCAGGAAGGAGCGGCGGACGGTCAGGAACACCTCGAGGGCTGGGATGACACGCCGAGAAACCCAAAAACAGAAAAAAGAAGAAGAAGAAGGGGACTGGAGGAGGACAATGTATTCCAAAGTGAAGAGAGGAGTTCAAAAAGCTCCTCACAGAAACTTTGAAGAGCTTGATCAATCTCATCTTTGTCTTTTGTGCGGCTGCCTGTCACTTGGGAGTGCTCTGCCTCTGTAAGGCCCGGGAACCCGAGGTCCCCAGATGGACTTTTTTTTTTTTTTTTTTTTGCAGAAGTTCCAGGAGAAATGACAGAAGAAAAGAGCGGCGGTGATCTCTGCCCTCCGAGTGAGGAAAAGGCAGCGGCGCACTTTGAAAGCCCGTCCCCCACACTGAGTTCAAATTGTCATGGGGGGAAGAGGAAGAGGGACCATCGATCCGCTGCAGTTACCGCTGGATTCTGGATGGTACGGCGGATTGTTTTGCCACTTGGCGCGTCTTTGTGGATGCTGTTTAAAATGATAGTTTTCAACACGGCCGCGCTGGACGCGCCGCGCCGTTTATCGAGCGCCTCAGCAATTTGACGGCGCTCTTTAGTGACTCATAATTCTTCACATCAATGCAGCAAACCCCCGTGTAGGAAAACACCGTCCAACAAAAAAAAAAAAAACACAAGATTCTGATTTCTTTGAGAGGATTAGCTTTGAATTGAGCGTGGAGCTGCATTGATCCACCTCCACTGGCTAAAGCAGATTGCTACCCCCCCAAAAAAAATAAAGTACAGATATCATCTCAGCTTAAAAAGCACACCAACATATTATCTAGCTTTCCTCTCAGTCAGAAGTGTGGAAATAGTTTACCGAACACTTTTTTTTTTTTTTTTTTGCCACTTTAGAGGTGCTTATGGAGGCAGTTTGCAGCTTCAAAGGTTGACTTCTATCTCAAGGGCAACTATAATTTCCAAGCACACACACACACACACACACACACACACACACACACACACACACACACACACACACACACACACACACACACAATCCCGAGTCGGGTAATGGAACTCTGAGAGGGTTCCCTTTGCCAGATGCATCCTGTTGTTATTGTTTCTCGGCACCTCACTCGTTCATTTCACTCTTTCCTCCTGTCGCGATCGTGGGGCATCAAACCAAGGACATTACAAAGAAGGAAAAAAGAAAAAGGAAAGCTGTAGCTAGCAGAGAGAGCGAGAGTAAAGAAATATCAAAACCCCGTCGGGTGTGAATAGAGCCGAGAAGAGAAAGTGCAGAGAGGTGAAAAGTGGAATAAAAAGAGGGAACGGGACGAAGGAACAGAGTGTAAAGGAGCATAAGTGAAAGAGGAGCTTCATCTGGCAGGTGACAGATTACAGGGAGGGACAGGGAGGCCAGTGTTTCTGGTCCTGAAGATTGAGAGGCAGTCAGAACCAGCAGGCTGCTCATAATCAAAATGAAGTGAGGGGACAGATGATGGAGCGAGCCCCAGCTGCTGCTGTCCGTCAAGCTCCGGTCGGGGAAGTTTACAGTAATTAGAGAGCCACATTTACCTTTTGAAACACTCTAAAGTTCTTCTTCCCCCCGCTGACGTCTCAATGCCTCCAGCAGACTGATTGAGATACTTGTTGGAGAAAGGTTTTGAGTGTTGTATACCTGCAGTCTGGACTGAGGAAAAACCTGCTGTGCAGCAGATGATTCTCTCAGCCACAAGACAAAAAAAGAGTGAGGTGCTCTTCCTTCGGGAGGTGTTGTAGAGCGAACGTACTGTAAATCAGACATTTTATCAAACTGCAGCAGCACTCAACGTTCATGTTCTGTTTTCATTAGTCTCAACACAGAATGAAAAAGTGCATGTACATACAATAAAGCATGTTCATATGGCAACTTTTTGAAAACGATGTCTGAGAATTGATTGATTGCATCTGATTGGACATGTTCGAGAAGGCAGTTCAGCTGACTTGTTGCTGTTTTTGTCTAATTCCACTGAAACGTCCTGAAACTTCATGGTATCTCATTTCCTTTCTGCTGGTCGGGCCTCGATCCAGTTGCTCCATGGTGAAAACAAGCGAACAAACAGAAGCGAAACCATTTGAAGAAGACGGTCCTCATGTAAACAAGCCTGAAGCTCATGAAACATTTGGCTCTTCCTGTTTGTTCTCAGCACAATTTGGAGCTTTTGATGCAGGATCTTCATAAATTAAACCTTGTTGTGTCTCAAAACTTGGTCTGGTTGTATCGCAGTTCCTCCTGAATATGACTGATGCTATCAAGCAGATAAAATTGATTCATAGCAATTTGTTTGACTTAAAGTAAATTTGATCTTTAGGATTCATTATTTAACCAAAGCCAGTGGTTCATCTTGACCTGTAGAAACCAGGAAGAGACCGTGTTGTTTAAACAGATCAACATCTGAATGCCAAAATGGAGAAGGCTCCTTTTTCTGTATTAGTGACACTTTTGGAAACGCAAGACTTCATTGGTCCCATTTTAAGACAGTTAGACAGCGATCCGAACCCAGCTTGATGCAGTAAAACAATCAAAACCATCCCTGAAAGTCTGACTCTGCCGAATCAGAGCTAATTGAGGTGAAGATGCAATGTTTGAGGCGTTTCTTCCTCACAGCTGGTTCATGAATGTGTGACACTCAGCCAGCTTTGACAAGAAGCATTTTAAAAGGCTGCTCATGGCTGGAAAGTGCTAACGCCACGAGAGCAACGCTTCTTTGATGAGAGCTGAGGAAAATTTTAAAAACAAGACCACAAAATTAAATCTCAGTAAATTATGGGTAAAACTGGAGAGCAAATTTAACCAAATGAAACTTGCATATTTCTTTTTTTTTCATGTCGCTTGTTTTCCCTCAAAATTGGTTTTAATGCTCTCTCTTTTTTAAAGATCAGGTTTTGCCTGGAAATGTAAAATCGATAAATGGTTACTGATTTTGGCTTTTAAAGTACCAACGGGCCACAGATACACTTCGTTAGCATCTTCTGTCAGAGAAAAATGCCACAGTTGCAGATTTTCCACGAAGCTTCCTCACTTGAAGCGACCGTTCGATTATCGCGGCGACCTCTCCCCGTTCGGGTCCTGACCTGAAACGCTCTGCGGAGTAATTGTTCCAAACGTCTTTCATTTCAGAGGCCGAGCGGCAGACGGTCGGCTTTGTTTATCAGTGAGCTTTATTCGGCGCCGTCAGGCTGCGGAGGAAATGCGTCTCAGAGGGCCGCCTCCCGGGGAAACGCCGCGTCTGACCCCTGAATGAGGAGGGCGAGCTCGCTGCCGCCGGGCCCCCGTGCGGCGCTTGATGGGGCGGGGTCAGAGGTCGCGGCTCCACGCCGGAACGAGGCTGTGATTGATGCGGGGAACGCGGAGGGGTCGAGCGGTCCGATTGAGAGCGCGACGCGGCGTAATGCGCGTCAAACCGTCGACCCGCGGCCCTCCGTCCGTCCTGACGCTAATCGGCTCCGACAGACAGAACTCACCTCTCCGCCTGCTCTCGCGCTGCCGCCCCGTCATCTCCTCCATCTTACTTAACCCCCTCGCTCGCTCGCTCTCTCCCCGCCCTCGCCGCTCCTCAGCAGTCACGCCGTGTCAGCGGGCGGCACTGAAGAGGCCGGCGCGTTTCACAGCGACTCAATTAAAACGGGATCATGAGCTGGTTAACGGTCAGATCTCGCTTTCATGTGGTGATTTTTATGTAAACTGGTGCATCGGTTCCTCTGTGGAGCGTTGGAGCTCGTAGGAGGCAAAATCCAAATTTAAATCAACATTCCAGGGAATGAGAAATCCGATGCGAGGCTCAGCTGCTGCAAATGTGGTGAAAATATTAGTCAATTTGATTCAGTAATCAAGGTCCTGTCAAATCTTTTGAAGTTTCCTAACCAGCCGCGGCTGCTTTCATCTGCCTCCTTTCTCTTTTATTTCGCCTTCACCTTCTTTAATTTCTTTCTCCACCTTTTGCCTCGCTCCCCTCCCTTTGAAGTTGGCTGCTTTCTTGTCGATTGCATTCGATAACCACTCATTAGGAATTACAGCCCCGCTGCCGGCGCCGTGAAGGGTTAATAGCCATATAGACCCTGACCGCCGGGGCCGTAATGGAATCAGGAACCGGTTCAGGAGAGGTGACGGGACTCCGCAGAAGCCACGACTCCACTTATGGAAGCTCACACAGCAGGAGGAGTGCATGTACAATTAAAACCCATTTTCATTTGTGGCCCCCTCAGTTCACTCAACCGCTACTACTTGATTGAAAAACTCAATTTGTATAAAGCTTCCTGCATATAAAGAGCAAGAAGGAAATTAATGAATTTAAATCTTTTTTTTTTCCTTCTTATTTATCATTTCCCTTCCTTGCACCGCTCTTCCTGCCTCTGCGTTCGCCCTGACGAGCTTCACAACTCGTCTCCAGCTCAATCCGTAATGACAAAATTTTTTTTTTTCTGTGCCAGTCAATGTAAATGTGCACAAAAAGCAGCTCATTTGCATGCATGTGTGTGTGCGTGCGCATGGCAGACATCCACGTGCACGCCCCCAAACTCGGCAAGATAGGACTTCTTTGACTTCCAATCCCTCGTTCTCTTTCTTCACTTCCCTCCGTGTAATAAAAATGTTAATTGAAACAAAGTCTGCCAAGAGATACGTGACTACGTGTGTATGAGTGTGAATGAAAGTGTGAATTCAGTGTGCGTCGGTGGATTTAAGAGCCTCTCCCATCATCCTCCCACTCATACTTGTGCCTATCTGGGGATGACTCAGGTTCTGTGTGTGTGTGTGTGTGTGTGTGTGTGTGTGTGTGTTTAACTGTCGCAGCTCATGCACTGTAATGCAGAGGTGGAAAGCCGCAGCTCGGCAGGGAAAGTCATTAATTTTTATCTGCTCTGACGATTCAGCTGTAACTTCACAAATAACAGGCTTCTCACTAACTTACACACACACACACACACACACACACACACACACGCACGCACACACACAGACACACGGGGCTCATATGAAGACATGTCCTGCCACACACAGACACACACTTACGGGGATGGAAGGGTCACAGTTCAGCGCCGGCTCAATGACACCTGCTATAGCAGCTGTATTCATGTGGAACTCTACAGGGAGTTCTTTTACTCTGTACTGCGATGACAACTGAAGATCATCTTTATATATACTGTATATATATATATATATATATATATATATATATATATATATATATATATATATATATATATGTTGTACATAACATTGTACAATGATATCAATATCAGTGAAATAAATAAATGAAATAAAATATATGAAATAAAACATAAGCTACTTTGTTACTGCTCCCTCTTTATTGTAAGAATGCTGAAAGTTATTTTTAGTAAAGTAACACTGGCCATTCTTTGCCTTCCTCAGTAAACCATGTGGAAGAACAGCAGATGAGAACCTTCACACTAACAATCGTGACCAGTCATTTGATAAACTCTTCACATGCTGTGTTGGTACCTTATATTTTATACAGACCAAAAAAAGGCCCTACAATGTGCTCAGTGAAGCGGAAATATCGTCAAACGTGGCATTGAAATAGACGTTGGATAACAAAACTCAGTCAGAGCAGCAATAATTTAAAGATCAGTGAGACACCGGAGCAGAGACGATGGAGACGGAGGCATCAAAGACAGCGCCGCAGGGAGATGAACCGAAACCTGGGAGAGTTAGAGCAATACAGCGCACTGAGAACCAGGTTTCTTATGTTCCACGGCATCATAAAATCAGCATTAAAAGTCAGAGAGACAGAAAAACACAATAAAGGCGGAGCGTCATCACTCTGTCTGACAGACTGAGACATGAAACCCACAAAAACACGATGAATTAACAGCATATTTGAACGTATTGTATCCAAATCACAATATTGATATTATCTTTATTTGAACAGGATATTTACAAATTGCTTTTACAAAGCATTTGATTATTCAAGGAAATGAAAAAGAGTCGGTGAGTCTAGACTGAAACAAAGTCTGACACGAAACGAGCATCAATTAATCAGAACACTGAAATAACAACCAGACATTACACAAAGACAACTCAGCATTTATTTTAAAGTGTTCGCTGATTTCAGGGGCTGCGATTGAAATACCCCCTTTAAGTTTCCAGTCTGGATTTGGGGGAACCAGAAGGTCGTCCATGAGGATGTGAGGCCGTCACGGGTGAGCAGGAGGCCAGCAGCAATTCTGCCATGTGAGGTGAGGCCAAAACCTGGTGAACTCTAAAAATGATCACTAAAATCTCAAAATCAACCCTGAAACTTGTTGTGCTTTCACTTGAAATGTGGTTTCAAGTGATTAAATGTTCAACCTGCAGCAGCTGGAGTCAGATGTTTCTTACTGACCTTAACTCTAATGACTCCAGAGGGAGGATCGTCCTGCCTGTGAAGTTCACTAAATGCTCGAGATTATATGAGCTGAGAGAGTTTTGGCCAGCAGACAGGCAGCTTTCTCTCAAACTATTTAAAGATGTGTAGAAATGATCCGTCCCGGATCCATTCCTGAGTATGCAGAGCGTGTTCCAGCTGCTCCTCCTCCACTCTGCGGTCGAACCGGTCCCGACCGGCTCAGCTGGGCTGCAGTCCTGTGCTAATAGAGGTCGGGACGTCTGGCGCGGCGCTCCACCACTCTGTCTCCGAGTCAAACGTCTGGAGGCGTGTTCCGTCTCATCGTCCTGCTGAAAAACAAGCGGCGGCCCCGCTACGTTCACGTGGAGGAGCGGGGCTCTGCGAGTCCGGAGGAAGACGAGGTGGCTGAAGATGCCGAACAGAAAGGGCAGCTGAGCAGCAACAAACACCTCAAAAACACCACACAACACTCCAAAACACCACAACATACCAAGAAACACTACAAAACCCCAAAGCCCTGCCTGCATATGTCTGATACCGTGCTGAGTTCAGCAGGTTTGCAGATGACACTGTATCATATAAATTAATAAGCTGAGGTTATTAAACTGTAAATAAAGTATAAATCTTTTTTTTTTTTAATTTATCTCTATTTAAGCAGAATTAATTTACTTGGCGTTTTGACTGTTCTGTTGCCATTGTTTCTGCAGAAAGGAACATGTACACCATGCATACTCCGCTGTCCTCTCAGAAAGGTGAAGCTGAGTGTGTCCCTCTCTGTGTGTTTGCGTCGTCACCGTAACGTGACGGAACCCAGTCTGGATGACAGTGATCACTCTGGAGCAGCTCGGTTTCTGCACCTTGACAGCGGAGCGATACCGTCTGCTCACGCTGTTATTTCATGCCCGTGTTTCTTCCCCCTCAGTCGGTCCTGTGGTTGAGACGTATCGGAGGAATGCAGCTATAATGTGAAACCAGAAAATCCTGCAGGCTCAGCTGTTAGCGTTGTCATTTCTCCTTCTCTATTTTTAAAACAGCGGAGGCAAAAAATAAATCCTTCCAACAGGTTTTCCAGGACTTTAGTCTTTCAGCACGGTTAGTTCAGAGCAGCGCTGCATGGAAAGCCTGCTCCTGTCACGGCGCTTGTTTCTGGGACGGGCTTGTTGCACTTACAGTTCTTTTATGCGAACAAATGAAGGTTTTTGAGAGGCGCTGATGGTTGAGGAAAAGACGGTTTGTATTCTGGCCTGACTGGATCGCACGTTGAACCATGGCAGTCGGATGATCAAGGTGTGCAGGGCTTCGAAGTTACCTCAAAGTCAGGAAAAGAGGACAAAAATTTGCCAGATGTTCCAGAGTATCAATCAATAATCAATAATCTATCAATAATCTAGAGCACTTTACCAGGAGAAATCAGTGAACCCAACGGATTTGTTCCGTTCACTTTGTCTTTTTTATGTCATTGCAGTGAATCCTTTGATTGAAAGTGTGTTAAAATAATCATTTGTCCAGTTATCCAGAGAGTTATCTGCTTTACTGAAGCAGTCTACGCTGTTGCATTGTGAATCTGCTCAATAATTCACTTTCATTGATTTGATGGCGGATCTTGATCGTTCGACATAGAAATACCAATCAGCAAGACTTCAAGGTTCAAACTTTCAATTTGCAGCTCTTTGAGCGTGAGGCGAGCGACGGGTCAAAGCGAACCGGGGCGAACCGCCCTGCTGATACGAGGCAAGGTCAGAGCTTCACACACCGGGAGCAGAGCGTGCCCTCCTTTTAAAGTTCACATTCCAGGAAATCTCTCTCTTTTACGTCTTTTACATGTTCAGTGCTGATAAAAAAAAGAGTGACGGGATGATTTGAAAGGCCAAACTCCTTTTAAATATCCCAACCCTCCTTCTGTCTGATCCAAGGGAAGATGAAAGTGCTAGCCTAATGCTTGCTAAGTGACATTTCTTCATCTCTGATCTCCGTCAGAGATTGTTTTGGTCCTTTCTCTCTCTCTCTCTCTCTCTCTCTCTCTCTCTCTCTCTCTCTCTCTCGCTGTATGTCTGTCTCCTGCCTTGCTCTATCCTCTGTCATGTTCACCCTCCCATTTCAAACATGTTGCTTCAGATTTTTGGGGTGGGGGCGAACAGCTGAAAGTGTTTGGGTGATTTGTAAAAGCGTTTGTTTGCGCCGCCCGCTTATCTTCCGCGGTTCATCACTCTGCAACCTTGAGATAAAGACGTGAATGACACTGGATGCTGCTGCTGTGCAATTAATCACATCAGTGCACACGTACACACACAGAGAATGTGTGTGTGTGTGTGTGTGTGTGTGTGTGTGTGTGTCTCAGAGGGACATTTTGTCGTGCATCAACAGATTATGACACATTGTGGTTGCGCATCTTGCAGCGTTGTGATGAAATGTTTATTCATGAACTTGACCATTTAGACCCACTTACACACACACACACACACACGCACGCACGCACGCACGCAGTTTTCCTCCTCCTCATCACCATCTGCATCACATATCACAGCAACGCCACCTAATCACCAGGAGTCGGCTCCCACAGGGGGAAATAATTATACGGTCAGCTCTCTGTCACTGTAACTGATCCACCAACAGCCAAACGCTGGAAAGCTAACCGGGCGGCATGGCGTGGCGTGGCGTGGCGTGGCGTGGCGTGGCGTGGCGTGGCGTGGCGTGGCGTGGCGTGGCGTGGCGTGGCGTGGCGTGGCGTGGCGTGGCGTGGCGTGGCGTGGCGTATCGTGGTGTGGCGTCCTACGCCCCCAAACGAGGCTCCGGTGTCTCGGCTCTCCACGTTGGTCTCAGCTGTGGGCTGGAAGCAGCGAGGCTGGTTCTCTGTTCCTCCGTCTGCTGGTTTCTGCTCATCTGAAAGGCTCCAGCGGATCAATTTTTCAGGATGCGGCTCGTGATGAGCTTCACTGTAATTTAATGATGTATTTTAATGACGGCCCGGGTAATTTGTATTCATGTTAGCGGCGCTTTGCACCGGCGCTGGGGCTCATTTAATGATGTTGCATTGGTTTAAGAGATACCTTTCTGTGTGGGGGAGTTGGGGGGGGGGGGGGTCAGCTGCGATAAATGTGTTTTGGGGTAATTACCATGCGAGAGCGCAGTCGGTGTGTGTTGATTGAGCCAGTCGTGGCATGCAGCCTCTCAGCCTCTCCACTTCCACCCACTCCACCATTAAAACACCACTCAATCACTTTGACTCAACAACTGAACTCCACCTGAAGATAATTTCGCCGGCTCGAGCCTCTTTCTTACCGCGCGGCAGGATTTCCTTTCACCCTCTCTTTACCTTTACCTCGGCGTTTTATTCTTTTTAATCGATGCCAATTACAGGGTGTGCGTGTGGGAGGTGACTCTGTCGGTGGAAAAGCGGAGATGTACAAATTTAAACCGCTGACAGTTCACAGTGGCTCCATTTTTTAAATGGAAATTGTTCATTGACATGGCAGAGATTTCATAGTGGAGATTTGCAGTGCAACGCCATCCTGCTGGAGGTTTTACTTTCATCACGCACCTCATGAAACATTCACCAAATCTTATTCAATAATTTGAAATCTGCACTATTTACATCACATGGAGGCATTTTCACCCCCCTCGCTCTCCTCTTTCTCAATGCATCACGGTGCGCTAAGTCTTTTCACTTCAAGGAGAAATTCATGCCAGGAGATCTCGGGACGCCTCACGGCGTCAGACGTGAAGAAAAAGCACAAAAAAGAAAAGAAAAAAACAAACATCAAGGCACCCAAATGAGGTTCTGCCCTTCCTTTAGTGGGTGATCTTTTAAAATGTACATTTAAATGTAATAGATTTATAGTTCCTTGATGTAGGAGCGTCCTCGCAGTGGCCTCAGCTCCAGTTTGGGTATTTTCTTGTTTGCATGTTCTCTTTTAAACATGGTTTCACTGAACAGTCCAAAAGCATGCGTGAACATGAAGGATCATCCTCCAGATAATATACACATAATATACATTTTAATAAAGCAGAAACTTTTCATGAACTTCAGTGAAGCCTTGAGGCCAGTTTAACCAAAACTGCACGTTCTCCTTTTCATTTTTCTTTTCTTTTTCACCAAATTATAATGACAGGAAACTTTTCAGGGGCCTAAAATCTGACCCAGACCACCTTGAACGTGCTGAGATGACTTTGCCCCTCAGATCCGAGTCGAAAGGAATATAAATGCAGCTAAGCAGAGGAAAAACTGTCAAAGGTTAAAATTAGAATATTGTTTTTTTTTGTTTTTTTTTAATGGAACAGACTCAGTAACCCCGAGGTCGCCTGCTCCGCCTTGCCGTGGAACGAAACGGGGATTTTCTTCTCCTCTGATGAGTTTCATGATGATGATGATGATGAAGGTGAGCGTTTACTGTCAAATTACTCCAAATCAAAATTAAAAAAAAAGAGGGAAAATTCAGCGAAATGCACGGCAGATTCATTATTTTTTTGATTTTAGTGATCTGTCAGTCTGATCAATAAACTGAATACGGAACATGTCCACATGCAGCATGATGCATAAAGTCATGTCAGTTAATGGTAATAAAGTTTGTTCTTTTTTAACTTAAATCTGTGGCCCAGTGGTGTAGCGGTTTGCCTCACCTGGAGTTTGTCCCGGCTCCTGGTCTGGTTTGAAGGAATCCTTGCGTGAAGTTTGCATGTTCTCTCCATGTGTGTGGGATTTCTGTGGTGAAACTGGTCCCTCACCCTGGTATGATGATACGAAGCCTCTCTGTTTCTCAGCATGTGCTCCAGGTGAACTGGCATCACCGTGCTGACGGCTGCCAGCTGACGTGTTTTTGCCATTTTGGAGTTTTCAATTATTTTCTCAAGAGCATTTTGAAGCACACACAAAGATTACAGATCAACCTGGCTTTCAGCCTTTTCCTAGCTGGAATCAGTTTCTGTTCCCTGTAACCATAAATTTAAAATGGAAGGCGTTCAGTTGAACCCAGTGATTTCCTCCAAAACCTTCCATAAACAATCCAACTCTTCTTTTCTCGGTTTAGCTGTTCTTTCATTCAATCTTCAGTGAACTCCTGTTGTTCCAAAATGTTCTTTTCCATTAAACCTGACTTGATTATTTACATGTGAACTGTAATAATGGGAAACATCTTCAGCTCGAAACACATCATTATCCAAACATGAGCTCCCATCAGATTTCTACAAGGGTTTCCGAGTTTAGAATAACATTTCATTTCTCTCTTTAAGTGGGCTGAGAAGTAATCAAAGACAACACAATCTTTTCTTCAAATCCTCCCACTTTAGACTGCAAAATGTTGAGAATTTGATCACATAAGTAGCATGAATTATTGAGTATATTTTTTACTGCCCCTCCGCTGTTAAAAACCCCGTTCCTTCTCAGCCCGCTCCTCTGCTTCGGCGCTCTCCTCTCTTTTGAAATAGTTAATCAGGGGACTCATATTGGGGAATATTACTGTCATGTTCATTATGTTTCGGCTCACATAACTTAATGTCCAACAGGGACCAAATGAGTGAACGGAGTGAATCTAGCGAACAATTTGTCCTTTTGGCGCAGCACGTATAATCTTTATTAGATTGAGCCGTAACATGGTATTGGCAGCAATTAGACCCTGGAAGGAGGCTCTGCTGCAGAGGTTAATAACTGCAGTGTGTCTGCGTGAAGCTCTGTTATGATAGAAAGGTTAGCTGTATTAGTGGCGGTGGCGGTGGTCCAAGTTATAGAGAGAAGTCGCGGCGGCGAGGCCAAGCTGAGAGCCGGGGTGAAAGTGTTCACATTGAAGACTCAAGGTGTGAAAATGTTCTCTGCCCACTGAGACAAATCACTGCTGAAATCACCGCTGGAGCTCGGCTCAGAGCGGAGAAACCAGCCTGTGGAAGGACGTAAGATCAAAACTTCAAGTGCAAGAGATTGTTTTTTTAATGCTTTTTGATCCTGAATGACATTGCTGTTGACACGAATCGTAACATTTTGAACTGAGGGATCAAGGCGACGTGTAACAGCTTCACCGTGGTCAAATACAGAGAAATAATGAAGAGCACTTGTGAGTTTCACCAACAAGGTCCCACGAGGGCAAGAACAAATGGGAAAGACACAATCTGATAATCTGGTTGTTGTTTTGAGTTTGTGTTATCACCACAAACCTGGGTTTGAATCCATAAAATCTCCTCCTTTGAGTCTGGTTCTGCAGGTTCTTCCTGTTCTTCCTGCTTTTCTTTTCCACTGCCAAAGGTGGCGCTCTACTGTGACGAGCTGCCAGTCGGTTTCTGAATCTTATTTGCTATTATTGTTCCATCACGCTCAATAAATGTCTGTTTTGTATGAAACTATTTGACTATTTGTTGTACCGTATTTTCTGTTCCATGAGTTTTATGAGACAAAAACATGAAGATTGAAAGTAAAGATGCTTGAAATATTTCCATTTCATAAGTTACATGGAAAGTTCACTGTTGAATGAAAAATTCTGTTTCCATTACTTTTTGGGGGGAGTTACAGCTTCACATACTTTATTTGTTACAGTAAAAATAAAATCATGTTGAATTTATATGTTAATTGGAAATCAGTAATTTTGATGGGAGGGTGGATCTGTGTGTGTGTGTGTGTGTGTGTGTGTGTGTATCAGAGTGTGTCAGGTTTGGTTTTGAGGGATGCACTTTCAGTGGATGAAACCCATGCATGTGAAAGACACAGGCACATATTGCGTTGAATATAAACGATTAAACGCCATATGTGCCTGTGTCTTTTACAGGCATGAGTTTCACGGCAGATAAGAATGAGACACTGGAAACGTCTGTTTTTCTTTCTTTTCATTGATATAAAAAAATAAAGCTTTCAATCAATCAATGGCTTTTTCTATAGCCGTCAAAAGAATGGATTATTGGGCCTTGAGAAACATGTTTTTGTTTGTATGATTTTGAGATTCTGTCTCTGGCTTCATGCTCCTTGATTTCCTCTCCTGGTGTCTGATCGCTGCTCGTTGTCCTGATGTGTTTCACCTGCGTCTGACGGTGTGATCGTCCTCGCCTGCTGCCTGCGGTATCAAACAGGCGTCTTCAGGTTGGTTCTTCTTTCATGTTTGGCCATTTCAGTGTCACATTCTTATCTGTCGTGCTCTTGAGTACTTTGTGATTCTATTTTTCTTTTTGCAAATAAGCTCCTGTTCCACCACTGGGGATGTCTGCCATGGAGGTGTCCTCTGAACAAACCTTCACATTGTGCTTGTACCCAAATGGAATCTTCTTTACTCTCTTGAGGGGAGTTAAATATCCTCCGTAAGTGCAGCAGCAGTACAGATGACTCCGTCGCTAAAAATTCCTTTCAGATTTATTTATTTTTTTGTTCTTTTGTGATTGCCAGCAATGTTCTTACCCACAATGTGACGGGGTAGGTGTGAGAGCAGCCGCTCTGCGGGGCGCACACACCGCCTCGAACACTCACAAGTTTGAGTTGAAAATGTTCCAGTCATCCGATAAGCTTTGTGGGTTGTTCCTGAGATTAACACAAGTGATCAAGCATGGTGAAGAAAAATGCCAAAATTCGCAGCCAAATCCAGATTTACTGTCTCACAGACACTTTATTGAGTTTCTAAACACACACAGCTACCCTCAACTCATCAGAACAGCAGTAAATAAATGCTGTAGGAGCTGTAATCACTCTGGCACAAAAATATTGTGATTATTAAAACACATTTGATCAGGAGGCAAAACCCTTGTTTTTCCCATACTCATAAAAAAGCATTTCTAAAAAACAAATACATAAACCTGTATGACAACAAAGAGCGCACAGAAATGGATCAACAGAAGTAATTTATTCTGAACCTTGGTGACGTTTCACTGAAACAGGCGTCAGCAGCTTAATTATTGGTGTCACGCTGTTTTCTATGCCTGCCGTTCACCCTCTGGTCAAATAACGTTCACACTGCAGTCTGATGGAGGTCGCATCTAAATGTGAATGGTCACGCAAAGAAATTGGGATCTCAGCATGTAATCTGAATTGAGCATCAGGACCTGCAGTGTGAACGGAGCCAGAGGAACCTTCTTCTTAGGTCTGAATGGAAATGAAACCAGTGGGGAATCCTGAATGGACAATGACACACGGACAAGTCCAATATTCACATTGCATGCATATTTTTTTGTCTTTACTTCAAGATAAAAGGTATTATCATTCCCCATAATACTGATTTAAAAATAAAAAATCCTTTCATCCCAATTTAATAAACTGAAAATGAAAGACTCTGGGGTTTGGACAATTTCCGACAACTACAGCAATGCTTCAGTCCTTCATATATAGAAATCAGTAATGAAATAACAGCAGCCTGTTTTCACACTTCCCTTTTATTCATTTATCAATCAATGTGTGGCATCCGCTCGAAGCATTTCAGCTGTATCAGTTTTTAAATTCGCCAAGCTTAAAGGCGTGAAAGAAAAACAGTTTTTAGCATGAGCTCACAAAGCTGCTGGAGCTGTTAGCGCTCACAGTGAGAAGAACCCTGGTTTGAGTCTGACTTCAGGGGTCTTTCTATGCAGGGTTTCTGTGTTCATGTCAGGTGTCTCTGTGGGCCACACAGTGCGGAGTGGTTAATCTCACCTCACGGTGAGAAGTTCCCTGGTTCGGCTCCATGTGGGGTTTTGGTGAGCGTTGCTGTGCAGTTTAGAACCGGATGAACAGAAGTCTGCCACCTGTGAGCCTGGTTCTGCAGGTGTTTCTTCTTTCTTGCATGCTTACTAATGTGGAATTGTTGAGAACATCAGTTTTACAGATGTTCTCTGCAAAACTGTCTTAAAAGGCCTATTTACTTTGTACTAAATAAAGTTGAATTGAATTGAACAGTGGTTAGGGACCAGTCCAGTCCAGATGTGCTTTTTTTGGTGAGCGAAGAGGACATTTCTTCAAAAGGCTCTATGCGACTTGTGTTTGTAAACTTTATGAAAACAGATCTGCTCTGTGTTGTGCTGTAAAATTAGATTAATCACTTCCCTTGAATTGCTGTCTTTCAGATCTTCCTCCAGCAATAAGTAAGACATGCACACAACACAATGACCATGAGACAAGACCACTGAACAAACGCTAAAACACGGGATGAACCGACGACCAGACACACAGAAGATCACCAGGCGACGGCAATCACACACTGAGGCACGGGAGAAACACATCAGGGCAGCAATCACACATGAGGAGGGAAAATCAAGGGGCTGAAACCAGTCACAGCATCAGAAGTCTTTAAAGAAAACGGGCACCACAACAGCTGATATTCAGTTTTACTCTGAGCAAATCTCCTGCAGTAAAGACTCATACGATCTGAAATTTGTACATGAGCATTCAAGTCAGACTGCAGGGAGAGTCTTGGTAAATCGGGCTCTAATTCCTGACTCTGATAGGTGTGTGTGTGTGTTCTTGTACATACCCAAAAGTAAGGACCAAAATTCGTTTTTCACCAACAGAGCGAGGACATTTTTGCAAAGTGAGGACATTTTTGTCGGTCCTCACTTTTCGACAGGCCTTTTTTGACCTTTTTGAGGGTTAAGACTTAGTTTTTGATTTAGGGTTACAATTAGGTTTAGGTTAGGTTTAGGGCGTAGATTAGGGTTAGGCATTTATTTTTGATGGTTAGGGTTAGGGGCTTGGAAATGCATTATGCCAATGAATGTCCTCACAACGATATAAGTACAAACGTGTGTGTGTGTGTGTGTGTGTGTGTGTGTGTGTGTGTGTGTGTGTGTGTGTGTGTGTGTGTGTGTGTGTGTGTGTGTGTGTGTGTTTGGCCTGTGATGATCCAGTGACCTGCTCGGTGTGCTCCCTGCCTTCACCTCTATGCGGGATCGACTGCAGCCTCTCTGTGACCCTCATTTGGGTAAAACGATATCGAACATGAAAGGACGTTGGCACAAACTCACAAAACGCTTCCGTCAGCAACTCTGCAGCAACACGAAGCGGCGGTGGCGGCGGGTGGCGCTCAGACCAGGAAGCTCTCTCTCCGTTTCGGTTTATGAAGCTCATTTCCAGGGTCGCGGTGAGACGAGACTTAAGTTCTGAGTGTGCGAGTGGAAGAAATGCGGCGCGGCTGTCAGTCTCAAATGCAAACGAGCTCTTGGTTTGAGTTGCCAGAGACATCTACCTGCCATTGCTGAGGCCATTTGAAGTCGCAGCGTTATTGCCAAGCGTGAGATCAGAGGCGAGCTGCCGAGATGGCTCCATCGACTCGTCTCGCTCGCTTTCTGTCTCCGTTTCACAGACGCCGACTGACGCATGTTCATCAACTGAGGAGAATTACAGAGGAGCTGACTCCTCCAGTATTTCTGTTGACATCATCTTTCATTATCTGTCTGCTGTTTGTGTTTTTATTTAGTCTGACTTGAAAAAGTATTTTCTTTAGCCTGCAACCAGAAGTGAAAGGAAGTGGGCGACGAGACCTGAAAGCTCCTCTTTTATCTCGCTACTTGTCATCTATCATCTCTGTCCTTCATGAAACCCCACTTCACAAAATATCTACTGCCTTCTTTTTCATTCCACCACCCATACACTCATTTTTAGTTGTTTTACTTGAGTTTAACAACATGACAGTGTGTTCACAGAGGTGGGAGCTCAGAAAGTTACAAGGTGGGGAAATTCTCTCTTCTCACGACGGTTTATCAGCGGTTACAGGACAAGAAATATAAGGGGTTTTTTTTCTGAATTTTTGTCAGTTCTTTGAATATTTTGCAATAAGAAAGACAAAAAAATTTCATCACAGTCTAAGAGAAAATCACCTCCAAATTGAAGGTTTTTGAGACTGTACCTGAAAATAGGCAGAATAGCATAAAAGTCACAGTATTCTATAAATTTCATCGAGGAATGGATGTGCAGATCTTCTTTAATGGGACTGCTGCAGCACACTATGGTGTCGTACTGTTCCTATCTTCGTGGTTTCTTCTACGCCCTGTTGACACATGTTCCAATGCAAATTCCAAATTCTTGGCAGATTTATTCTAAATGTAAATTACTGGCTTTGTTTGTTCTTGAGTTCTAACGTGTTGGTTTGTACCGAAGGGTAGTTCAAACAGAAGTGGGGAAAGCAGCTTCAGCTTCCTCGGTGTAGCATTTAGTGTGAAAACTTAACTTCCATTAACGCTGTTTGCATTCAGGATGAGTCCAGCGGGGTCATGTAATCGAAGAGGTTGCTCCCTCTAATGTACTCACTAAGAGTTATCATTCACTCCCGCTGTTTTCCTCCGCTCTCCCCAGTGTTTTTCTGCATCTTTTTAATTAATTGTTTTTTGGCGTTACAGCCTGTAACTTTGTGTTCCCCTCCCACAGCTGCACTCAATAGATAGAAGTCAAAAGGAGCACGAGACTCAAGTTTTCCTGGCGGATGCATAAGTAAGACTTCTTAAAGTAAACTTTTTGGATGTCTCTAGTCATCTGTTGTGGTCTTGCTCTGAAGTGTTCTTCAGTTCACCTGTTTTTGGAATCAGCTGTACAATTAGAGCTGGCATTTAGAGAGGCGTCACTTCGGACTTTACCTGTCAACCTTTGACACGGTGGTATTAAATGCATGGTCCAAGGGTGAGCCACGCTTTCTGTGTGCTGTTCTGTCAAAACAGGACCTGTGTACAGCTCCCATCAGATAAAGGTTGATGGAACACTGTTACACTGTTTTACTGGGCAAAATGCTAAAGTGTGGTCCTTGAAACACTGAAGCATTGAAAAGTGATCAACATGTCAGCAAATATGATGAAACAGTTGAAGAAACATCAAGTCTTTGACTCAATAAAGCCATATGAACCTCCACAATGCTGAAAAAGATCCTGTCAGGAGCTATAAAACCTGTAATCCAATAAAAACAAACAAATAAAAGCCTTGCAAAGAGGAAGCAGATCTCTGAGAACCTTTAATCCAGAATGTTCATTTCTTTCAGGAAATATGATGGAACAGGCTGTAAAGTAATCTCTGGATGTTTGGTTTTCACTCGTTCACAGTTTGACAAAATATCCACAATAACACAATATTAACTTCTGTTACATGCATCAATACCAAGGAGTCCAACGGCATGACCCACAAAGTTTTGCATGCTATCTAAATCAGTCAAATTTTCGTTTCCGTGAGGTTGATCATGTCAATTATGTAACAAGAAAACTTACATATTATGGTATGCCTTCTGGAATTGCCAGATGTCAAAATTTGGCAACAGAAAGCTGCGACAGTGCCACAGGAAAACATCAATTACTGCCACATTTGATCGACAGAGAAAGAAAAAAATGTCATCAAAAATGAAAAGTTACACACCAGTTTTAGACTTTTCCCAAAAGACTGTGAACTGTGAACCGAAAACTCCCACATGTACAAATGTAGTAGATACATTCGAAGCTTGTTAACAAGGCCTCACTCTGCCTCATAATCAATCCAGCTGGATGCAGACACACATGTCTAGACTGGAATGAGGTTGTGGACTGATATATCATGAAAATACATATATAATCAACGTGTGCAGAAATTTCAGAAAGCCATATATGTTTGGAAACTAAACATTTTTCACATCCTATCTTATCAAACACCCTCAAAATACCACTCATTTACTAAAACTCATTTGTGATTCCTTACTGCCACCCCTGATTAAAACAACATTGCACGGTGGAGGGAGCATCATGATATTAGGCTTAATTGCTCCCTAGAGGCTTGGGCAGCTTGTTATCATGAAGGAGGGATGGATTTTCTGCCGTTGTATTCTGCAGGATAATTTGAGAGTGGCTGTTTGCCAACTGGAGCTCAGTGGAAGCTGAATGATGTAGCAGGCCAAGCACCCGAAATATGGAAGTAAATCTACGATAAAACAACTTCCAAGAAATAAAACCTACTTTCTTGAGAGGCCCAGTCGGAGCTGAGACCTGAATCCAAATGAGATGCTGTGAAATGATCTCGAGGGAGCAGTTCAAAGCAGAGCGCTTCAGAATATGGTCGAAAAGCAGTGCGGTATATAGAGTGTTCCCGGTACCTCGGGTCTGAGACGATCATGAGCATTAAGATCAGGTTATCAGTGCTAAGTGAGAGTCAATCCATCAATAAACACGTCAACAGGATATATTTTTGAAGTGCTCAGTGAAGGAATGACTATTTTAAATGTTGTATTCCATGTGTAGCAGTTCATGCAGTAATTTGATATTTTTACATCTACTTTTGTTAGCAAAAATATTTTTTCCAAGAAAATGTAAATCATTACTTGATATCACTTTGTACTTATTTCTTTGAGACTAATACTCCTTTCCCACTGGCCAAAAAAACCCGTTTAAACCCGCTAAGTCATGGCAGTGGGGAAAAGGTTTGACCCAGGATTTCGACCCGGGTCGTTGACCCTGCAATCGACCCGGTAAATTCCCGGGTGAGTTTGTAGCGGCTTTTAGTGGGAGGGACACATCCGGGAACTTACATGATGATGTTGACGCAGCGCGGCTAAGTTAGCGCGCTAGTTGTTGTTTCTGGACACAGAGTGAGATTTCCTTCGTCCAGACGACCCAGCACTGGCAAGACAGAGAGACCAGAGAGCTGCTCTGGATCCGTGGGGAAGAGGAGATTCGTCTACAGGTAACAGGGACAGTTTTCCGCTGCATTGTTTACTTTCGTTTCGCTCCGTCGCGCTGATGATGTCATCAACGTGGGACACCATCAGTGCGGGAAAACGCAGCGATGCGGCTCGCCAGCAGGAGGTGAGACACGGGTCTGCAGGAGGTGGGAAAGGCGTCTAAAAAGGCGATAGTTAGCGGGTCGCAGACACGGGTCGACCCGCTAGTTGCAGTGGGAAAGGGGTATTAGACGAAACACTTTTACGCTCATTACATTCTGCTGAAGTTACATCTGTTAGTGGGAACAAGACACCACAGGCACCACATAGGCTCTATTTTAATGGCGCAGCGCAGGCAGGAGAAGGATGGTGCAGGCCACTCAGTGGCAATTTCGACGGGTGCAAAACCAAAAGTGGTACTTTTTTTGACCGGGCAACTCTGATTGCGCTTACATGGATGGGGCTGCGCGCTATGGAGACATGTCGACAGATTCAGCTCGGTGCAGTGACAATTTCATGACACAACACTTTGCAGAAGGTGTGCACCTGCTGGAACTGTGTCTATTTTCAATTCAGCTTTATTTATATATTGCCAATTACAACACAGTCATTTCTAGACACTTTTACAGAGAAAACGCAACAGAGCCACACGAGTAAGGATAGGCGACTGTGGAAAGGAAAAAACTCCCTTTTAAAAGGAAGAAACCTTTGCAGAACCAGGCTCAGAGGTGGAGGCTTTCTCCTATTTCGGTTGGGGTGAGGGGACAGCGTGATAGAAAGGGAGAAATAGATAGGACAGGCAGATGCATTTCTTGTATCAACTCAGCAATGCTCCACTCAAGCAGGTGGATCAAAATCAATGGTTAATGACACGTAGTTACAAAACATTGCAAGAATGGAAGGAGAGGAGTGAAGCAAAACTAGCAGCCAGTTCCACATGGTAGGAGCCCGGGGTTAAGTAAAACCACCTGCACCCACTGGGTCAGGGTTGTCTCATTCAATCAGCTGTTTTGGTTGATGTTCAATTAGAAAATCTTGGCTATCAGGTCCACATTTTCTCATTAGATTAATGGATCAGCCGTGATTGATCTTATGCTTTCTGCAGGTGGAGAGGACCGCTCTGGTGACAATTTGTCTGACTGGTGCAGTACGCACACTTCACCAAAACCTCACAGGCAGGTATCAATAGTGTTAGTCACATTAAAGGGCAACTCCGGTTTTTTGACACCTCGACCTTATTTATAGGTGTGTGCATGCTCATATACTCACTCAGACAAACATCGTGCAGCTCGGAGTCCTCCAGAAGTTATTTAGATCCAACCAATTTAGCCGCACTTAGCGGGGGCCACGGTAATGGAGCTTTAGCGCGGGACATAATCGCTGCAAAATCGCTCATTTCGGCTGTATTTCTTCATCCATCGCCAGTGTTATCATAAAGTCAGCTCGTCTACCGTCTTCAGGTGGGTCAGCTGATGGTTTTCGCTAACTTAGCCACAATTAGCTCGGATGGGAATGTTGGAGCTCCTCTTCCCAGTCATGCCTTCTGGAGGGACGGAGGCATTCTGTGACAGACTGCACCGCGGTTACGCCTGGTTTGTTTAAAAAGAGCCCAGTGTGTGGATGTGGAAAGCAGTAATCAGGCGCTGATGCTGTGGGAAAGTTTTGTGAAGCACCGTTTGAATTTCTCGTGTTTCTGAGGATGTGTTTGGAGTGTGGGAGGAAGACGTCTGTCTGTCTGACTGACAGCAGCTGACAGGCAGAGATAGAAAATCCTGCATCCGATTGATGTCCGGTTGATTCCTTCTGCACATTCGCATATTCTGAAGAGTTTTGTGGTTAATATAATGAGTGTCTGGTCTTCAGCTCTCAGGCTTTGGGTGTCAACAGTTTCATGCCAGCACATTACATTCCTGTGTTGGTTTACATTGTGTGGTGACAAATCCAAAGAAAAAGTGACATTAGACTGTTATCTGCCTACAAACTAACGGTAGTTTGTTTCAGCCGCTGCCTTCATGGTTTGATTTTGGCTCAATTTAACATTTCTTTTTGTTTATTTATGAAATCTGAGCGATTTATGCCCATAATGATATTCCATGATTATTATTATGATTATTTCTGATGTAGATAAAGAAGAAACACAACTGA
Organism: Salarias fasciatus; assembly: GCF_902148845.1. Taxonomy (NCBI): domain Eukaryota; kingdom Metazoa; phylum Chordata; class Actinopteri; order Blenniiformes; family Blenniidae; genus Salarias; species Salarias fasciatus. The sequence continues at coordinate 39,272,116 of NC_043750.1, read as the reverse complement.
AGCAGTCGGCGCTGATCTGGACAGGAGTGACTGATTCTTCCAGCATCTGTTGTCCACAGCTGCTTAATACTGCGTGAAAGCCTTCCACGCTTGATGAAATCTCAGCCATCTGAAGGCAGCAGGACAGATATGTTGATAAATTTCACACTGATTTGAGAGGAGCACAGTGCTGTTAAGCACACAGCTTGCTATATTTACCTTGATTAAATCATGTGCAAATGACACCAGGCTGAAAAAAGAAATTCATGCGCACGTCTCCACGCATCAGATTGGATGACTTCATAAAGCAAACAAAAAAGAAGACCACCGACAAACAAAAGGAAAGCTACTTTGTTCATGTGCACAGCCAGTGTCTCAATAATACAAGGTAATCTATGAAGAATCACCTGATTTGTGACTGTCACTCTATACTGGAGGGACACAGTGAGTCTCAAACTGCATTTATTAATCGCCCCAGCCTCTGATTTATATTCCACCCCACACAGGTGTTTTGCATTTTTCAGTGCTTGCATATACATGAACCACAGCGAGAGACACGGCCCATGTGCCAAATACAGCAGGAACGTAAATGAGGCCAATCAAAACACCAGTCGGGCTGACCAGCTTGTAGCACTTGTCTGTGGGCAGCTTCCATGTCAGGAGCTTCACATCCATCCATCCATCCATCCATCCATCCATCCATCCTCTACACTGGGGTTGCAGGGTGTTAGAACTGAAGGCAGGTTCCACTCTGTCCAGGCCAATAGCTCATCTCGAGACAAAAGCAGAGTGACAGTCACACACACTCATATGCAGATTTTTTTTTTTTTTTTTTGAGAGAAAACCAGAGCACCAGGTGGAAAAACACACACACATATGGAAAACAAGCAAACACTGCAAATAAAGTTCCAACTCGCATTACTATTTAGTGTCAAACCACACAAAACAACCAATGTGTAAGGTTTGACGCAGCAATCTTTTCAAATGAAAACTCAAATTTTTTGTTGGGGTTTGGTTGTTTGATTATCGACGCCACTGAAAATGCAACTTTTTGAAATGCTGCAGCAGTTCATGCACACCACGGCTGTAGTACAAGTTTTTTCTGCACATGCTCAACAGATACACAACAGCAATAGTTGAGCGTCACCGTAATAACAATCCAGCTTGCTCGTCTGTCCATACGGATGTCTATCAGTGTTACTGATTTAATAATAGGAGTGAACCCAAGAAAAAAAAAAAAAAACGACACACAGCGTTCTTTCCCTTTGGAGATTGTCTGCCACACAGGTTGCCCGTTTAGGCGTCAGCGGAGAACGTAGCACCAGCTAAACTCATGACGACGAGTGAAGGCGATTCACACAGTCAGCTGCTGTGAGGAGATGAAGAGGCTTGTTGGGTTTTGATGAAACTATTTCTAGTTTGCTTCTTTTACTGGCTTCCATACTTAAAATACCAAATACCACGCTTCTTGATTAACAATGTTGGGAACTCACATGATTGGCTCCAGAACCAGGAAGTAGTGACGTCTAGCCCCGCCCCTCTCACTTTGAAAGGACAAAAACTTTACCAGGGAATGTTCTTTTCTTATCAAATCACAAATGGGGGCATTTTTAATTATTGCTAGAGTAAATTTCTAACTTATCTTGACTGTAATGTTTATAACACACTATTCTCAATGAAGTTTCTTTACAAAAACTGGCAACAGCGCACACTGGTGGCCCAACATGAAAACTAATGTAAACAGATATCACTTTGGAAACATCTGGCATCCACAGTTACTCTTCCTAACTCCATTTTCACATATCTGTGCCTTATTTTCATTCATTCATTAAAATATTTTAACTGTCTGCGACTCATATCTTCAGACTGGGTCATTACATGTTTTAACTAATACTTGAGCTTCATTTCTTGCCTTATCTGTTGACTATAGATTTCTAGAATAGTTATTAGATGTAATGTAATTATGAGTATTTTTGGAACTATTGGTCAACATTCTTAGTTGTTTGGTTGGTCATACAACAGATACCACTTATACTATTGTTACCACTCAGTGTCCAGTAGATGTCACTGTATGACAACATAATGCTGTTAATCACCACAAAAAACAACCTCCAACAGGACAGTAACTGAATGATAGAGGAAGAAAAATATTACCAACTGCCAGAGCTGTAACTCACAAACAGGGTCTTGAACAGTGAGGCTGATGCTTATCAATGGTAATTTTAAACAACTGTATAACTTAAGTTGTTTCTTCCTATTCATTATGCACTTTTTGACGGATGTGATTTATAATCTGGAATATACGATACGTCCATTTACGGCCTGCCCTTTCTCTCTTGGACCTAAGTGAAGGAGCTGACTGCTATTTTTAGCTGAGTCAAGTGTCTTCCACTTGACTTAGAAAAAGTGGGCACTTTTTGCCAACTGTGATTTTCACCCTCATCATCCTCTGGCCGATCCATAATGCGGGGGAGGCGCTCTGGATTAGAAAGCCACACCGGATGTCCCCCAATCCAATCACGCCTAATGGACCGGATTTGAATTCCTCTCACAGCGAACACTGCCCACAAAGTACACAGCAAGTCCAGCAGATAATGATGCACTCTTCTGATGATTGTTTCAAAGTGAACTAATGCCTGCTTATTTCTTTAAAGCAAGTCTCGTTGGAACTTGAGGGCTGTGCTGCTCTTAAGATGCACTTTTAGGAAGGTCTGCAGCCTCTTCCCTCCTACATGCCGTCCCAACAGAGCTCTCTGTCTGTTCGGATTCGTCTGATGAGACCAGACGGGTATCACACACACACGAGTTGGTGTATGGACGTAAAGTCCGAAAGCCGAAAAATGCTGTAAGAGACATGAATAAAGACTGCAAATGTTGAAAAAAAATGTAGTGATTATAAAGTGAAGAGGTGTACTGTGGCACTCAGAGCTGTGGGACATTGGTCCAGGCGTTGGTGTGTCTGCTGCTCCCCCACCTCCCCTCCTTTGCCTTCCAGCTGCACACTGTCCCCACCGTGGCCGTCCACCATAATGAAAAAGGATGCTGTGCGTGTGCACATGTGATCGTGTGTGTGTGTGTTTGTGTGTTTGTGTGTGTGTGTGTGTGTGCGCGCGCACCATTTGCTTGGTAGCACGTGCACTCGTCGCGTGTGTGTGACGTGTGCGGTAATGAATAAGGATGTGCTGTGTGTGGAGCTGGTCGTTAATCACTGGCAGTGCTGGCAGCTAACAGATAAGCAGATTGATCCAAGGCCACCGAGGGAACGCTGCCTGGCACTGGCCCATTCATCACACACACACACACACACACACACACACACACACACACACACACACACACACACACACACACACACACACACACAGAGCCGGAGTGTTTTAGCCGAGGATCATCTCTGACCATTCATGTTAACATCTGTGAGAGTTACAGGAGGACACAGTGAGCCGAGAGAGGCTGCGAACACCTGCAGCGCCGCCACGCCTGCTCACCTGAAACCCAGCCTGGCATTTCATCTCTGACTGTCTCATAGCACACACACACACACACACACACACACACACACACACACACACACACACACACACACACACACACACACACACACACGCCTTCTTGCACCCGCAGAGAGGAGATAAGGGGCCACGCTTTGGTCATCCTCCAATCCCACGGGGAATTTGGAGTCCTGGGAGCTGGAAAGGATGGATACATGGATGGATGGATCGACGGGGGGAGAGAAGACAGGATGACAGGATGACAAACCAGAGTTAAGGACACGCTCCAGTACTGTATGACGGCTCGGCCGGCCCGCCGGGGCGCGAGGAGGCCGAGGGGAATACGGAGAAAAGAGGCACCAGGTCAAACATCTGTGCTTTCCTGTTTTCTCCGGATTTCTTCACATGACTGCAGGTGGAAGGACAGACGGCGGGAAAGAGAGACTGCCAGGAATAATGAAGTATTGTTCCTAATTAGTCATTAATAAGGAGCTTTAAAAGCCTGAGCTGTGAAATGATCAAATATAAAGTGTTTTATTTCACCTTCAGAGTTGCGAAACACTAGTTATTATTGATATTTACGACAAGTTTGACAAACATGACGAACAGATGTGCACAGCACTTTAATGGTGCAGTACAACTGCTTCCAAACTTAAAAAGTTGTGCCAGCGGGGCTTAAAGCCGTTGCTTCTATCTGGTCTGGATACTTTATGCACACTTAAGTATCTGAAATACTCTCAAATACACGGATCACACATTCATTGTGTTTTTACCTATCGCCACATCACAAATTGCTTAAAAATGCGGTGATATTTCTTTATGACTTAAGCATGTTAGTGCGATACTCTGTTTAGACGTGGCCAGTCGAAAAGTCCAAGGTTACAATCTGGAAACCTTCAGTTTGAGGATGAATTGCCATGACAGACTTTTTTCTGCTTTTGTTCTATAATCATTTTGTAATTACCTCTATTGCTTCTGTATTTCATAGTAGGATTTATTATTGTGCTTCCTTTTAAGGACTCAGGTACACAACACATGAATTTTATTCAGATTCTGTTTATTTGCCTTGATTTGTTCTTAAGATTTAAAGACGCCTCCAGTTACTCCAATGAACTTTGTCCTTCTTGTTCACCTCCAAATATCTTCTTTTTTTCTGAAATAATTTGCAAAATCCCCTAAAATTATATTTCCCCCTCAACGGTCTATTCTTTCCGTGAATATTAATTTGTTTGCGTGCCTCCATTATGCACCGAGGGAGATATTCCTTTTGCTTCCTACTTGTTTTTTTCCCCACATTTCAAAAGCTGTAATTTCTTTCTTTTACTCAATTAAATAAGTTCATTCTCTTACTTCCACCTTTATCAAGGCCTTTTTCTTTTTATTATTATTATTCAACTTAACCCTTTATGGGGCCATTTGTTTAAAATCTCTGAACTAAAAGTTGTTGGAGGACATTTTGAAACGTCTCTGGTTCGTCGTAAAAAAAAAAAAAGACGATTTGGCTTCAGGAGTGATTCCTTTAAGACCGAGGCTTTAAACTCCCTCAGACTTGGCCTGCTTCTTCTTGTAAAAATGTAGGTTATTGCAAATTATTGTCAAAAATCAATCATCCATCCATCTTCTGTCTTTTCAGGTTAGTGAGGCACTGGAGCCGATCCCAGACAACTGTGACTGAGGACAGAAAACTCTAAGCTTCACCACATGAGCATGTTTCTGGGCTGTTCCCAGTTTCTGTCCTGGCTTTGGGACTCCTGCAGTGAAATCCAGAATGATTCCTCAACTCTTATTTTCCAGATCTCCTCTCCTGAGCTCTCCGTGTCCGTGATTCTTTGATCTCCTCTGCATCAACATTTAGACGGCCGTTTGCTGGTATTCTGTCAAGCAGTAAGTGCCAAATAGAGGAAGAGGGGAGATGCTAACAAAAATCTTGATTCATTTATGCATAATAGAGAGGAAACCTTGGCGAGCACGGCTGCCTTTGAATCACCGCTGCCTGCACAATCATGACTTCCCATTTTAATTCTCCTCACAGCAAAAACTCAAGAAAGATGATTTTTCTGCTCTGCAACCTTTTTCTTTCCCTCAGTTGACTCTTGTTTGCCAGTTGTTGTTGTTTTTTTCTTTTTTTCTTTGCAACTCTCCAGGGCTCAATTTGATGTGGAGATTGGCCTCTGCTGTATCAGCAAGGCACCAAACTGACATTATCTGAAACTCATCATATCTCTGACATTGCTCTTTTAACTCTGGACACTCACATAAAAATTAACTTCTAAAAGCTCTGCACATTATTGATCAAGGCCTCTCTGTTTTGCCACAAAAGGAGCCTCGATGCTGCGTTCACCTTGGACCAAAGCCTCAGAGTGAAATGAAACTGAGATCATATTATGTGCCTGAATGCTGTGGGGAATGCAGGCTGCAGCGGCAGTAAATTATCAATACTCATTTGATATCAAAGTCAGACGGGAAAAAAACAGCAATAAGGTGAAAAGGATCACTCTATTATTATTATTTTTTTTAGGTCAGCTGTCAATTAAAAAGAATGAGGCGGCTGGAGCAGGATGTTTCTCAGAGATCATGTCTTCGAGATTAAAAAAAAACAAAAAACAAAACAAAACTGCAGCCTCTGGCCTCCTGCAGTAAAACGCTGTGCAGTTGTAAAAAACACTGAACGTTGTGTTTAAATGAGCTCAAACTGAATTCTTGTGACATTGGAAATGAACCTCATGCAGAATTAGCAAATATTCTATTAAAAAAAATCTCATTATTTATCTGCCAGGCTTCAAGCTTTGACTGACTGTACAGTGAATGTGAAACAGTGGGAAACAACTGAGGAGCCTTATTGACTTGTAAACACTCAATAACATGTTTTTTTTTTTTCCCTTTTTTTTTGGCAACTTTCAAAAAAATCAAACATAGACCACAAAAAGTTTGACAGTCTTATTTGCTTTTGTCTTTTTTTACTTTTACGGTGTCAAAAAACAGTCAACTGTCACCTGTGAGTGTTCCCGCTCTTTTATTTTTATTTTTTAAGGACAGCTGTGGGTTTACATAGAGGATAAAGCTTAAGGATAAACAGACAGAGCAGAAAACTCAGACCTCTGGTGGAGGACCAGAGCTCCAGGATTATACAGACACTACTCCACCAGGGTCAGAGGGGGATTCCTAAATAATTTAAAGTTAGCTTTTTACCTTCATTAGAACCAGACAGCAGTTTTTAAAGTTCCTGTCTTTCATTCTGAATGTCTAAAGTGCTCCTCCTGGTCCTTGTCGGTCCTCGGAGGTGCTTCAGATTAACGCCTGCCACTGAGTGAGGGGCCCCGGGTTCATGTCCTGCAGGAAAGCCATCATGTGTCCACAGTGCAACTTTCAGCTGTAAACAGAAGCAACTGAACAGTCTCATATCGACGTGGTGTTTTGAATCAGAAGCAGTGTATGTTACTACCGGTTTAACAAAAATCCAAATCAGATATTTAACATTCTAAAGCATGGGTGCCATACATTTTAGTTCAGGGATTACATACAGGCCAGTTTCATCTTAAATAAAATAGTGTCCTGACAACCTTTAAATTTAAGCTTTGCTGGTTGTGTTGCAGAGTATACGTGAGAAAAATGTCGATATTTTTAGCAAAACTGAACAATTACCACTGAAAATGACGACAATTTCAATATGAAGTCCAATTTTAATGAAACCGGTGCAAAAAAAGTAATCCTAAAATAAAGACATTAAGAAATAACATCTCAGAAAAACACACACAGCAATATGTTATAAAAATAGATAGTGGAGGGTATATGGAGGCAAGGCTGGATGAGAAAATCCCCATGTGAGCAAAACATGAGCTGTAATCATTCAGCAGGAAGGAGGGGGTCTCTTCCATTATTCATCCCTCCCTGCGTCGTCATTCCTCTGTATCTATCTATCTATCTATCTATCTATCTATCTATCTATCTACGTCTATGGCGGTGTGTCTGTGCCCACAGTGTCCTGGACTGGCGGTAAGTGGGCTGTTTGTATTGTGCATCACGCTCGCCGTGTGGGAACAGCTTTAGTTGTTTACAGTGGACCAGATGAAGTGCTGCAAAACCCACCGGCCAAAATGAATCTGGGTAGCACTTTATAATACGGCCCGCGTCTTACAGAGTAACTTCCCTTCTCTTACAGTGTAGTTTCCTCAACTGTGAAGGTAACTGTCGGACATGTACAAGTTATTTCGCGGAACCGAGGAGTACTTACACTTGTGTCTGACAGCGTAAGTGCGGTTGTCTTACAGTGTAGTTTGATGTGTCTTAATAGGTAATTTCCTAAAGTGTGGGGGTAACTTTCATAAATGTAGCATGACATTTTACAGACTCTTATGGGGTACTTACGTACGTGTTTACAGTGTAAGTTCTGAAGTCTTACACGGTAGTTTCCTGTGTTTTACCATATAGCTACTTGTCAAGACAGTGTAATTTTCCTGAACATATGTGTTGCTCCCGTAGTCCCCGGCAATGAAGATCCACAGGATGGATTTTTAATAGATAGATTTTATTTTCGATTCCGAACAAGATTCATGACGTCTCCTCAGCTTCAACTGCTCTCCGACACTCTCAATGTGTAGTTCAAAGACGCTCGTTTTTCTGTGAGGCATTCAATGACATTCAGTGCCTCCAGAAACAATAAAATAAAATAAAATAAAAACACAGGATATGAATTAAACAAATATGGGGTGCCTACGAACAGCAAAAAACATTAACAATGGTTCACCCACTCTTGAAATAGCAAAAACTGTTCATATCTCTCACATATGCTTTTACTGTACAACCTTGATGTGCCACTTCCTCCTAAGAATCACCATGGACCCCTACAGATTGTGTGACCAATGACAAACTGAAATACTGTAACATATTGATTAAAATGTGTTTCACATAATAATGACAAGACATGCAGACGTGCAAAACATCTTTATTTAATGTCTTCATTTTTCAGATACACCAATTCACCTTTTAAAGTTACCCAGCCCTGAAGATCACCCCTGTCTTTCCTTACTGTCTAACTATCCGGTACTTCCACTGCAACTACCGAGTACTTATCCGGTACTTCCACTGCAACTACCGAGTACTTACCTGTAACTACTGCTCAACGACAGGGAACCGGGCCGTATTCTAAAGCGAACACTTGTGTTCTTCACTTACTGTGCAACTACCGAGTACTTACCTGTAACTACTGCTCAACGACAGGGAACCGGGCCGTATTCTAAAGCAAACACTTGTGTTCTTCACTAACTGTGCAACTACCGAGTACTTACCTGTAACTACTGCTCAACGACAGGGAACCGGGCCGTATTCTAAAGCGAACACTTGTGTTCTTCACTTACTGTGCAACTACCGAGTACTTACCTGTAACTACTGCTCAACGACAGGGAACCGGGCCGTATTCTAAAGCGAACACTTGTGTTCTTCACTTACTGTGCAACTACCGAGTACTTACCTGTAACTACTGCTCAACGACAGGGAACCGGGCCGTATTCTAAAGCGAACACTTGTGGGCTTCACTTACTGTGCAACTACCGAGTACTTACCTGCAACTACTGCTCAACAACAGGGAACCGGGCCGTATTCTAAAGCAAACACTTGTGTTCTTCACTAACTGTGCAACTACCGAGTACTTACCTGCAACTACTGCTCAACAACAGGGAACCGGGCCGTATTCTAAAGCAAACACTTGTGTTCTTCACTAACTGTGCAACTACCGAGTACTTACCTGTAACTACTGCTCAACGACAGGGAACCGGGCCGTATTCTAAAGCGAACACTTGTGGGCTTCACTTTCTGTGCAACTACCAAGTACTTACCTGTAACTACTGCTCAACGACAGGGAACCGGGCCGTATTCTAAAGCGAACACTTGTGTTCTTCACTAACTGTGCAACTACCGAGTACTTACCTGTAACTACTGCTCAACGACAGGGAACCGGGCCGTATTCTAAAGCGAACACTTGTGGGCTTCACTTACTGTGCAACTACCGAGTACTTACCTGTAACTACTGCTCAACAACAGGGAACCGGGCCGTATTCTAAGGCGAACACTTGTTGGCTTCACTTACTGTGCAACTACTGAGTACTATGCCAGTAACTACCTTCCCTACCTATGCAGGTACCGGGTACTTACACTCAAAGTACCCAAGACTTACCTGTACGGGTTCTGTGATATTGCTTCCATTATTAAAGACATTTATTTTCAAAATAACCAATTCACAAATCAGAGTAAAATAATCAAAACATGATGCACTATTGATAACTTTTACTTTTAAGAAAAAATATTATATTTATTTAAACTAACAATTGGAAACTACTACAAAAGCTAAACCACTATATAAATAATATTCAACTACTATATATGAAAGTACTGCTAATTTTCACAAAAAACATTGTTGTGCCCAATTCAACAAAATAAAAGTGCCACACAAACTCCACTAAAACATAGAAAATTACAACTGCAACAATAGTTTTTCATTCACATAGATCAGGGGTGGGGAACCCTGGTCCTGGAGGGCCGCAGACCTGCATGTTTTCCATGTCTCCCTGCTTCAACACACCTGAATTGAATCAAGACTCATGGCCAAGTCCAGCAGAAAGCCAGATAACGAGCCTCATTGCAATCAGCTGTGTTGAAGCAGGGAGACATGGAAAACATGCAGGGCTGCGGCCCTCCAGGACCAGGGTTCCCCACCCCTGACATAGATAGTCTACTTCTTAGACCTTTTCTTTTTTGATTTCTGCTTTTTCTTCTTTTTTTTTCTTGGGCTTCTTCTTCTTGGCTTCTTCTTCTTCCTTTCGTCCTCTGATGAGAAAGTTATTGACGACGATCTAGTTGAGATGTCTTTTGGTTTTGCTGTTGTGAGTAGAAAAAAACAATACATCTTAATTAATGTCATCAATGTATTACAGCTTGATCAATGACCACATCACATGTTTAAGGCTTACAAGTATGTGTGCTTCTGTTACATCCTGTAAAGGGGTAGTTCAGGAAAAACACAGACACGCTGCTTCTTGAGTCATATCCAAAGTATCTTTATAATGACTTAAATCAAATTTAAACTATAGTCTGAGTGTTTCGTATGAACTGACATTTTACATCTGCTAAAATTTACATATACCGTACTGAAAATATCAATTTTAGTCATGTATAGCTGTCATAACCAAAGTAATATCAGCATTTTACCCATAAAATATAAACACAGAAGCATTAAACACATTTTCTTATCAAATATGTACTCATCAAATGCTTAACAGTTCACAGCAAAATGATAAGCATGGCTCAGAAACAATGCTGCTTGTGCCGCCAAGCAGTCAGCAAGGAATCTACAATGAGTGTGACGTTCACTTTGACTCTCAAAGTTATTGCAGACACCAGTATCTTACTTTCCACGTTTCTCTTAAAAAACAGAAAACATAAATACTTCTACACATGCATTATCATGACGTTTCTTACCTGTAAAGGGGATAATAAAGGAAAAACACAGACACGCTGCTCCTTGAGTCATATCCGGTGGAATAATGGATGAACGGAAGCAGCGCGCTTCCCTCCACAGTTGAGCTCAGACATACACAATCAAACCCCGATCATTGAGCACAGAAACAACTTTCAAAGAAAAAAACTTGTTGAAACTTCAATTGCTTTAATTCATGAAAGTACCTGGTTAAAAATAACACTTCATCAAAGGTTGAAAAAGATTAAGGTAAAAATCATCGTGATCTGTTGATTGAGTTATCTGTCTTGTTTTACTCTGGTCTCCCATTCAAACAAGCACAGTGTTCAGCCAAACAGGGATAATCTGTGTTTCAGCATAATTTAATGTGTGAGATAATTTCGAAAGATGTATTCGGTTCCTATTTAATGATGTTTTCTGCAGTGTTTCCGTTTCAACAATTTTATTTCTTTGAAAGTTATTTTTTGTGTTCAATGATCGGGGTTTGATTGCTCATGTCTGAGCTGAACTGTGGAAAGAAACGTGCTGCTTCGTTCATCAGCAGCATGTCTGTGTTTTTCCTTTATTATCCCCTTTACAGGTAAGAAACGTCATGATAATGCATGTGTAGAAGTATTTATGTTTTCTGTTTGTTAAGAGAAACGTGGAAAGTAAGATACTGGTGTCTGCAGTAACTTTCAGAGTCAAAGTGAACGTCACACTCATTGTAGAGTCCTTGCTGACTGCTTGGCGGCACAAGCAGCGTTCTGAGCAATGCTTATAATTTTGCTGTGAACTGTTAAGCATTTGATGAGTACATATTTGATAAGAAAATGTGTTTAATGCTTCTGTGTTTATATTTTATGGGTAAAATGCTGATATTACTTTGGTTATGACAGCTATACATGACTAAAATTGATATTTTCAGTACGGTATATGTAAATTTTAGCAGATGTAAAATGTCAGTCCATAGGAAACACTCAGACTGTATAGTTTAAATTTGACTTAAGTCATTATAAAGATACTTTGGATATGACTCAAGAAGCAGCGTGTCTGTGTTTTTCCTTAACTATCCCTTTACAGGATGTAACAGAAGCACACATACTTGTAAGCCTTAAACATGTGATGTGGTCATTGATCAAGCTGTAATACATTGATGACATTAATTAAGATGTATTGTTTTTTTCTACTTACAACAGAAAAACCAAAAGACATCTCAACTAGATCGTCGTCAATAACTTTCTCATCAGAGGACGAAAGGAAGAAGAAGAAGCCAAGAAGAAGAAGCCCAAGAAAAAAAAAAGAAGAAAAAGCAGAAATCAAAAAAGAAAAGGTCTAAGAAGTAGACTATCTATGTGAATGAAAAACTATTGTTGCAGTTGTAATTTTCTATGTTTTAGTGGAGTTTGTGTGGCACTTTTATTTTGTTGAATTGGGCACAACAATGTTTTTTGTGAAAATTAGCAGTACTTTCATATAGTAGTTGAATATTATTTATATAGTGGTTTAGCTTTTGTAGTAGTTTCCAATTGTTAGTTTAAATAAATATAATATTTTTTCTTAAAAGTAAAAGTTATCAATAGTGCATCATGTTTTGATTATTTTACTCTGATTTGTGAATTGGTTATTTTGAAAATAAATGTCTTTAATAATGGAAGCAATATCACAGAACCCGTACAGGTAAGTCTTGGGTACTTTGAGTGTAAGTACCCGGTACCTGCATAGGTAGGGAAGGTAGTTACTGGCATAGTACTCAGTAGTTGCACAGTAAGTGAAGCCAACAAGTGTTCGCCTTAGAATACGGCCCGGTTCCCTGTTGTTGAGCAGTAGTTACAGGTAAGTACTCGGTAGTTGCACAGTAAGTGAAGCCCACAAGTGTTCGCTTTAGAATACGGCCCGGTTCCCTGTCGTTGAGCAGTAGTTACAGGTAAGTACTCGGTAGTTGCACAGTTAGTGAAGAACACAAGTGTTTGCTTTAGAATACGGCCCGGTTCCCTGTCGTTGAGCAGTAGTTACAGGTAAGTACTCGGTAGTTGCACAGTAAGTGAAGAACACAAGTGTTTGCTTTAGAATACGGCCCGGTTCCCTGTTGTTGAGCAGTAGTTACAGGTAAGTACTCGGTAGTTGCACAGTAAGTGAAGAACACAAGTGTTCGCTTTAGAATACGGCCCGGTTCCCTGTCGTTGAGCAGTAGTTACAGGTAAGTACTCGATAGTTGCAGTGGAAGTACCGGATAAGTACTCGGTAGTTGCAGTGGAAGTACCGGATAGTTAGACAGTAAGGAAAGACAGGGGTGATCTTCAGGGCTGGGTAACTTTAAAAGGTGAATTGGTGTATCTGAAAAATGAAGACATTAAATAAAGATGTTTTGCACGTCTGCATGTCTTGTCATTATTATGTGAAACACATTTTAATCAATATGTTACAGTATTTCAGTTTGTCATTGGTCACACAATCTGTAGGGGTCCATGGTGATTCTTAGGAGGAAGTGGCACATCAAGGTTGTACAGTAAAAGCATATGTGAGAGATATGAACAGTTTTTGCTATTTCAAGAGTGGGTGAACCATTGTTAATGTTTTTTGCTGTTCGTAGGCACCCCATATTTGTTTAATTCATATCCTGTGTTTTTATTTTATTTTATTTTATTGTTTCTGGAGGCACTGAATGTCATTGAATGCCTCACAGAAAAACGAGCGTCTTTGAACTACACATTGAGAGTGTCGGAGAGCAGTTGAAGCTGAGGAGACGTCATGAATCTTGTTCGGAATCGAAAATAAAATCTATCTATTAAAAATCCATCCTGTGGATCTTCATTGCCGGGGACTACGGGAGCAACACATATGTTCAGGAAAATTACACTGTCTTGACAAGTAGCTATATGGTAAAACACAGGAAACTACCGTGTAAGACTTCAGAACTTACACTGTAAACACGTACGTAAGTACCCCATAAGAGTCTGTAAAATGTCATGCTACATTTATGAAAGTTACCCCCACACTTTAGGAAATTACCTATTAAGACACATCAAACTACACTGTAAGACAACCGCACTTACGCTGTCAGACACAAGTGTAAGTACTCCTCGGGTTCCGCGAAATAACTTGTACATGTCCGACAGTTACCTTCACAGTTGAGGAAACTACACTGTAAGAGAAGGGAAGTTACTCTGTAAGACGCGGGCCGTATTATAAAGTGCTACCTGAATCTGCAAACCAAAGACGAATGCAAACCGGCTAAGTAACGGCGCCCCCGTGCTTCCTGACATTATTTGTGAGCTCGGAGTTTTGTTTCCCGCTGTAACGCCTCGCATCGATGGGAATATCAGGCTAGGCCGACGCTGTCGTCCCCCCCGGAGAGGTCCCGCTCCTCATGCAACCCGTGAGTCACATCAGAATATCAGATGCAGCGGGGGTGACTTCCAGAACAAAGCTGCCAGGCTCCGAGCGGCATGCGATCCTTCGTCTGCCAGCAGCCATGAAAACAAGGGAGAGGTGATGAAAGCCGGCGTGTAATTAACGCGCTGGGCTAACGTGACCTGGACTGCACAGGCTGAGACGTCAGCATCGCATCCAGATCAGATGAGCTCCGAGACCATCACGGACCAGTCCGCAGATCCACCTCAGGGCTCCGGGAACTCATTCCCTTCCACATGACCCCATGCTAATTCCCATGGGTTTGTGCTAGGAGGCTCTTACACTGAGATTTTCTCACATTGGCTCCTCTCCTGTCCGTGTCGGTGTGTGTGAAGACCTCCACAGAGACCTGTGAGATCCAGAATTACAGACACACCAGCACAAAGAGAGATCAGGTCAGAGGCGAGAGCCCCTGATGATCACAGAGAGGTGCTGTGCTGGATTAAAGGCCGCTGAAACCAATACACGGGCTTCTTAATAATAGAGGGAATGGAGCAGGTAGAGGCTGCGAGTGCAGAGATGGACTCTGAAACAGACACAAAGATCTACTGCTGACTCTCAGCACAATGAAAGGGAGAGACATTGAGAGAACAGAATCCCGTGTTGTGCGAGCTAAAATCCCAGCAATTACTTATTCATGCATCGGGAATCCCCGGAAGGTTTACCTTCCACGGCTTTAACTGCTTTGTACTTAGTGAGAGGCACCAATTCCCCAAAGTTCCAATATTCACAGCTTATTCCACAACGAGCAGGAGATCACAGACGGGTTGTCAGTCATCTTCACACTCCGACTTAAAGCAGAGTCAGCAGGGAAGGAATCCTCAGGCCTCTGTGATCCCAGCTCTGAACTGGGGCTGAAACCACCTGTGTCTCCTGGAAAGACACGGCCACCGTCAGATGGCGGTCTGCACCTGGTGACAATCCATCCAGTATCTCACCAGATCTCTGATACCTGAACGATCAAAAGACGTGTTTCACCAACATCCAATCAATTAAAATTAGCCCGTGTCTTGAAAACAGACGATTTAACTAGCGAGACTGAGATACCACTGCTAATAACCTTCAATAACCTCTGCTGCATTTCTAATATTCAACAGGTAAAAATGAGAATGCTTTATTACTGTTTCAATGCATTTGAGCAAGGGCTGTCATTTTTAATTACATGAATCATGATTAATTAATCGAGGGCTGTCAACGATTAAGTTTTTTTTTATAAACAATTAATCGCAGAATTAGGATTAGGGTGAGCAATTGGCTTTAAGAAGAGAAATAGGGGAGAAAACTGATTTTTACAGTTTTTTTCCATCCTTTTGCAGTTCAGGTGAATTATGAAGACCAGATTCTTAATTTCAAGCTTGAAAATGTTACAAATATCCTCCTGTGGCCGTCAAAAGAAAAAAAAAAATTGCACTGTTTGAATAGTGTGCTATTCTCTGCAGTGTGTGTGTGTGTGTGTGTGTGTGTGTGTGTGTGTGTGTGTGTGTGTGTGTGTGTGTTGGTGTGGTTTCATTACAAGAACGACAGCATATGTACGTTGTATTAGTTACTTGTTTTTGTTTCAACACTTTTTCCAAGGTCAAGAATTTGCTTTAATCTCAACACTGAATGGCAAAACGCTGCCAGGTTTCGTGCAGGTTGTGGAAGACCTTTAGCTCAAGAAAAATTAAGAAAGTAAGGAAAAGAAAATCTAATACTTAAAACCTTTTGTGGCACTGAAAGGAAAGTGTAAAATGCGATGGCTTGACTTCAGCGACTCGAGATGGAAATGAATGAAAGGGGTTGGAGAATGAATGAATTAAAATCTGAATTAGTGAAAACACTTTGCTCTCCAGATTTCATCTTTGGCAGTTTTTTAAGGCGGCACTGACCTCCGCACATGATTTTAACACTCTTTATTATTCAGTATCAAGACTAACTGAGGGTGTGAAAAGGTAATTAGAGAGCTGTTTGCAGATGTTCAAAGTGGAGAGTTCACTGCTTTAGTAAAAATCATATGTTTCAATGTGTTACACTTTGGAATATTTTATATATAAATGTAATATATTTTTTTTTTTACAAGAATGAATTTAAAAAGCCACTGTAATAAAAACTATCTGAGGCCCCATTTACACAACATGCTGAGGTGAAAACACAAACCTTT
This sequence comes from Salarias fasciatus, assembly GCF_902148845.1. Taxonomy (NCBI): domain Eukaryota; kingdom Metazoa; phylum Chordata; class Actinopteri; order Blenniiformes; family Blenniidae; genus Salarias; species Salarias fasciatus. The sequence goes on along the minus strand of NC_043750.1, from coordinate 39,255,645 downwards.
TGTTACATTTTGGGGCTTCAGATACATAACGGAGCTCAGAACCACTGAAAACACAACCTTTAGGAAGCGGCTCCATTAGTGTGTTCATACAGGACGATACTCTAAAAACTTACCAGCTGGGAAATTCCCATTTTCCGAATATTTTGGACAAATGGGATTCAACAAGCACACTCAGGCAGAGGGACATTCCCAGTTGCTCATGAATGCATCATAAGTACTTTAATCTCATGACTGTAACACAATGAACTGTGTTTGCATAACTTCCTACTTGAGTTTGATAAAGAAATTGATGATGATTCAGGGGGGAAATTAAAGATCTCACAGGGGAAATTCTGATTTTAATCATGTGTGGTGGGCGAAGGGATTATCTTAAAAACATTTGTTTAAATCTGATTTATTAGATGGACTTGTGAAGACTGAAACAGAGTCGCCACTTTAGCTCAATTAAGAGCAGTAACTTTTAATTAACTATGTCAAATCTGAACTACAATAATAACAAACTAAACAAGCAAAAAAAAAAAAAAAAAAAAACACTATCAAACCTGCAACCATCTTGCTTATTTTGTTGCGATGAATAAAAGAGAAGCATGGAGGCTCAGCAACAGGAGGACAGTCATGCACCGTGGTCCCAGTATGAGATCTCAGTGATCCTTTCATTGCACCGCCTTTATTTATTCATCTACATGCAACATCAACAACTGGGACTCGGTTTCTCCTGCGTCTGCACGAACTATTTTGAAGCAGAGTCCAGATCTTCTCCAGTTTAAGAACTTCCAAGAGAGGAAAGAACCCCACATTGTGTTTCTAATCATTCAAACCACGCTGTCTGAAGAATTCAACAGTTCCGCACTATCCAAATTTACTCTGTGTGCATCTTTAATATTAACCTCAGATAATCACCAAGAAGACATGAAGCACACATTATGAAACCAATCCATTCTCAGGAGTCAGTCGTGTTAACAATTTTTGAATGGTGTGTCTTTTTTTATCACTTTTGAACAGATTACCTTAAATTCTACTCACAACTTCAGATGGAATATTACACAATACAACACAACATTGTGTGTCGTACATTCAGACAGCGGCGTGAACTCCAGTCAGAGCAGTGAAATGAGTTCTTTTGCTCACAGCTGCTGACTCGTGTATTCATGATATGAAATAAAAAGAAGACTTTTGTCCCGATCACCTCGGTTTAAGAAGACATTTTACAAAAACACCACACCTCCGTTCTCCAGTGCACTCAGACTATTGGATCGTGTCTTTATGCACTGGTTAGTACGCCGCCAGACATAAGCATAAATCTGTGAACGACTTCATAAACGGGACGTCGTGGTGGTGTTATTACACCTACTGCACACACACACACACACACACACACACACATATGAAATCCAGTCTCCTGAATGACCTGTGGAGATGATCACCGAAACATTTGGTGGAATTTATGAGCGAAATGTATTTCCCACGCCTCCCAAATCTACACAAACAGAGATAAAAATTTCATGAGCAAACACAAAAACCTGAAAATGTAGACAGCAGGCGGCCGTAACTGAGGACAGTGCTGAGAGAACGCCTGGACGGGCAGGACGAGGCGAGGCGCCACAGCAAGTGGAAGGTGACTCCGGTGTCGCCGCCGTCTCGGAGAGGAAGGGAGAAATTGGATCTCGCTGTCTTTACATTAAATTGTAAATATAATCCGTCTCCATCCGTAGCCTGAATATGGAAAGGAAGGCTAATGCCAGGTGCGGCGGGGGTCGCTGATTTGTATGGACGCCTGCAGGTCCACCACGTCTGTCTTACAGGCCCGAGTTTTTAAAGACGCCCTAATCTTCATCGCCGAATCTCCGCAAATCCACATTAACGCCACCCGTCCTCCATCGCTCCCCGTCCGCCCCGCCTGCACGTGGCTCCGGGGGTCAAGTCCTCCGGCGAGGCGCAGTGGAGTGTCCGCTTTAATCACATCCTGGCCGAGCTTGCCTCCTACACTGCACCACCTCCGGAGAGCTGCATTAATAGATAATTCATAATACGTGGTTTTACTGCGAAGCTTCGGTGATGACAGTCCGCTAATCTGGTGGAAGTGTGACGCTCCGAACACACTTTCCAGTTTATTATTAACCGTGCAAGACCAGAATCCATCCGTCCATCCATCCATCATCCATCCTTTTGCCATTTCATTCTCATTCATTCATTCTTCCATTTGGTCTTCCAACAATCCATCTTTCCATGTATTCATTATTTCATGCTTTCATCGGTTCATTCATGCATCTGTTGATCCATCCTTCTCTTAATCCCATTCATCCGTCCATTTATCCATTCGCCCGTCTTCCCAGCCCTCTTTCCATCACCCTTCCTAATCTATCCATCCATCTTTTTAACTGCCCCTCCTTCCATCCTACTCAGTTTTCCATCCTTTCATCAGTCCGTTCATTGATTCACCCGTCTGTAATTCCATTCATCCGTTTATCTCTTCACCCATATCCTTCCATCTGTCCACTTCTAAATCTTTTCATCCCTCTGTGTTTCTAACAACCGCTCTCTCTCTGTTCATCAATAATAATAGTAATAATGATAATAAATTGTGTTCTTGACTTTTTTGGTTTCATTTTTTCCAAATGAAATCCAAAAGACAGAAGAGGCAGAGAAATAACTTGCATATGAGGGGAATAATAAGATTTGGCCCCTGTCTGCAGCTCGTGGCTTTCAGCTCTGTAAATAGCTGATATATGGAGAAAAACAGGAAATAGAGATGAGAGCGATGGGAGGAAGAGATAGGCTGTGTTTAGAATGAGAGAATTACAGTAGGGGCACACACACACACACACACACACACACACACACACACACACACACACACACACACACACACACACACACAATGGTAATTTAGGGCCACGGCCCGGCATCTCTATGACTTTCAAAGCAGGCGAGGAGCGGAAATGAAAAGATGATAACACATAAAATAATGCACACACACGTACACACACACACAAAATAATGCACATGATGTGACATGCACACACACACACACACACACACACACACACACTTGTGTTAAATGTCAGTCAGCTGCGGTTATATTGCAGTCTGGTTGCGTGTCACATCCACCGCCGACAGCAGGGATTGACAGAGTCTGACTTCCGTTGTGATTTACATGACAACCTGAGACAGCCCCCCACTGCATGAGCACACACACACACACACACACACACACACACACACACACACACACACACACACACACACACACACACACACACACGGGAAAGGGCAATGCCGGAATGATTGATGATCATTATTAAACGTTATCATATTATGCTGTGATTGTCATTGTGGTCATCTGTTAGTGAGTGAGTGTGTGTGTGTGTGTGTGTGTGTGTGTGTGTGTGTGTTTCAGGGGTGTTCTTAATATGACCTGGCATCTGATGTTCAATTATCATACATTATCATGCGATTCGCGTTGCCATAATAACCCTGAGCGTTGGCAGGTTGTTATTGCCACAGTTTGATCACAGGGTATAATAAGGATTTTGGGTTGGTTGTCAGATAAATACGTTACAGTGTGTGTGTGTGTGTGTGTGTGTGTGTGTGTGTGTGTGTGTGTGTGTGTGTGTGGCATCAGACTGGAAGACACAGCAGGTGGGCCAGCAGCGTTTCAGGGAGGCATGAACACTGCTAATTACTGTCTGGATCAGTGGTATTGTTGGTTGGCATCTGTGTTCGTGTGTCGCCCTGGTGAGAGGAAACAAAGAGAAAACTGGATGCTGCTCCCTCTCTTTCTTCCTTTCTCTCTTCCTTTCTCTCTGTCTTCCTCTCAGTGATCGCTGGATGGTGGTTAACAGTGAAGTCGGAGTTTCTAAACTTTGGCGTCGGGAGTGTTTTCGCCAGGCGGGGGGGATTGAGTTTTTAAATATATGATTTATGTATCATTCTTGCCAGTAGCAACACTGAATGTACCTGGAAGAGCGAAAACACCCTTCGCTCCTCCTGTATTTAGAATCAGAGTGCATGCTGGGATCCCAGTGGCTGATAAAGCTGCAGTGTACTGAGGTGGTGTACCGAAGCAGTTCAGCTCATGTTGTGAGAAACATGCTATTAGGTTGAAAAACTCACTACTTTTATAGTCTTTATACCTTCTCGTCCATGGACCATGTGCAGGAGGAAAACTGACTACGGGCCTGATTTACTAAGATCCTGTATGAAGCTGATACATTTCAAGCTGTTATCTCATCCAGTTATAACATTGATTTATGCAATAACGAGGCCTTTTATTCACATCGCATAACACTCACAGATCAATATGCAAAGATCAACTCATTTACTCTGAGTAGGACAGAAAATAGTGCCACAAACAATGAAATGCTTCCGTTAAATTCAGAACACAGGCTTACACGAACAAATGCAGCTGAGGCCTGTTTTCACGATCCATGTCGATCTCCAGCCACGTTTCGTGAGTTGATAAAAGTCGTGCGGGGCCAAGCGCAGAAATAACTTCCACCACCAGAAACAGAAGGAATTCTGCTAAAAGCTGAGCTGATTTACACATCTTTTCTTTAAACAGAATAACCATGAACCTATCAGAGTGTCAGCATGTATCCAGTATTTTGCAGAACTGGTGTAAACGTCTGATTTTAGATCCTGTTTTTGATTAAAAATATGTGAAATTCTTTTTGAATGCACTATGCAAAGGGACGGCGTTTTGCTGCTGTGTCCAGAAGGTTATCCAGACAAAACCAATTAAACTAAATTGTACCTGAACCACATTTGGAGACAGTTGGTAGTTCCTGAAGCAGCGAAGTAATCACAGTGGGCTTGGACTCGCTGTGACTCTCACAAGAAAACAAGTCTTATTACAAGTCTCACCATCCTATCTCTTCTCATATAATGGAGGAAAAAAGTGGAAAATTGCTTTGATGGACAGCGGTGCAGAAGGTCAGATGACCGACACGGAGGAGTGAGAGTAGAGTAGGTGAGCAGAGAAAAAAAGAAAAATGATCAAATAGCTTCAAACAGCAGCTTCCACTCAGACGGCGATCCGAACAGGTTGTTCCTGCGAGCTTCCACATTATTTACACTCTCAACGTCTGTATTTGCCCAAGAATGATTGGTGAGGAATTCACTGAGGACAGAGAGGAAGTGACTCACTTTATCTTTATTTAATTTGAATATTTTCACACAAAGGTTACGTGGATGTAATGGTAATAGGTTGAAGAGGACTTTATTTACAGAGGCAAGTGGGCGGGTGGGGGGGGGGGGGGGGGGGGGAAGACACCACTGAGAGAAAGGTTTAATTTTTCTTAAAAAGTGGTTTGAACCACATTGTTCTGATTGTTCATCTCCTGAGGATGTGCAGAGCTCCTATAGACACGTCCGTGTTGCGCAGGACCAGGAGCATTGCTCCAGGAAGCTTTCGTCTTCATTGGCTCCGTCGTCAGGTCAATGGACCCTCAAAATACTGTGAAAGTTTTCCATTTTCACTTGTAAGCTTGAATCCAATGAGTTACACTAACTCCATTTATGAAATCCACAGAAAGGTTGTTTTTTTGTTGTTGTTGTTGAATGCGAGCCTTCACTTTCCTTCACTTGGCCTCCCAGAACTCTTTACCTGCTGGATGGGAATGATTATATTCATTTTTACACTTACAGCTTTGCAGCAATCATTTTTACCCTCAGTTGGTGATAACTCAGTAGAAGAAGTTCTTTTTTTTTTTTTAAATCAACGACTTTTTCATGCGTAGTTTTTAACGTCTGGGCATTAAACTTTTACAGAAATTGCGCATGTATCATTATCGCACTGGATTTCAACATATTCCAAAAAACTCTATAACATATATATTCTAAATATCTCATTATTAAAGATCTTTATGGTATTTCAGGTTGGTTTGTTATTGGTCTGGTTGGTTTCATTGGAGCCATTAGAATAACATTTCTATTCTTGTGCTGTATTGTATCCAGAGTGCTCACAGACAGGTTGAAACATTTATTATTTTTCTGTAGTTCACGTTTTGAGTTCATCAGTGATTTTGTTTCCGAACCAAAGTTTTGATTTGCTCCAAGTACTAACTTTTTACTGTCTTCTTTTTCTGAAAAAAGAAAAATGAAAAAACAAAAAAACTTGTGATTGATCACAAGCCTTCCAGCCTCTACACCAGTGTGAGGAATTCCCTGTTACACACCCCCACCCTGCTCAGAAGCTCGATTTCACCTCGGTTCTCCTGGTTCCCACACTGAATGTTTATAACCAAAAACTCTTTTCTTGTCAAATTGCATTCAGTGTCATCGATAAGAGGCATTTTCATGACTCAAAACACCTTCTGACCCAGTTCTGCCTCATGGGGAACCTTCCAGCCTTGAGGCCTCGGAGTTTGCGCCACCGCCGATTCACTGTGAAAAATCTGTCATGAAAATTCTGAAAATGCGAACAGCTTCCAGACTGAAGCAAAAGGAACATTTGCAGTTGTTATTTTATCATTTTACTGGCTCTGTGAACTGAAATGAGTCTGACACTCCAGCATTGCATTTTAAAAAAACGAATAATAAAAGCTCCGAGAATAAAATGTTATTACACATTAGGTCCTGAAACAGTGTGAAGAAGTGAGCTGCTCAACTCTCAAATTCCTCGGATTGCCTTTTGTTGATGGTGTCAAATTTAAAAAGAGCTAATAATCTGACTTCCTATGAAATGTAGTTTATGTTCGATACATCCATCCAGGCTTTATCCATCACAGAACAAACACACACTCATTTACACACATTCAGGCAATTTAAAATTCACCAGTTTCCCTCAAACACACGTTTTTGGACTGTAGATAGTTTGATATTACAGTGAAAGTGATATCGTTAATACACTGTTAGGTATTTCAGTATTTCAGATGGTTTTCTCAGTTTTTTTTTTTTCTCCATCTTTGTGCCCCTCCGGTCTCTAAACCTGCCTTTGAGCCGCACTTAAACTTTAACTGCAGAGCACCGTCTCTATCCACAATAAAAAGCCAGGTTTACATTTTAACACAGTGGCATAGGAGACATAAAGTGCCATCTCCGAGGCATAGAAGTCCTCCGCACAGCACAAATTGCTGGCTCCGTATTTCCACTGAATCTGCCGCAGCTTCTTTTAAGACGTTATGACTGCAGGTGCTTTGAACGCTGTGTGATTTGTGCCTGAAAGGTTTTGGATTTCAGCGCCGTTAAACCTTTATGTCTAATATCGGTTAATTCTTTTTTATTTGGCAGATCTTATTTCTTTTAAAAGCAGAGATATTTATTCCTGCCTGTAAAAGAAAGGCAGGTGGAATGCGGTTTAATTCCGCCATACTGAAGGAGAACAGTTTTACACAGAGAACAAATATTACAGAAATGAACATTTTAACAGATTTTTGCAGAAGAATATTTAGTAGAACATTAAACAGGAGTGAGTAAGTGCTCTGGGTTTTTTCCCTTTTTACAAATAAAGCACAGTTCTTACTAATAACCAACATAAAAAGAAGGTGGCTGCGCCCTCAGAGCATCACTTATTTAGACCAAGTCAACACAGCCAGTCCCCCAGTAATGTTACCAGGGTAACAGGATCACATAGGAGCGAAACCTCAAACTATTTGGATAGTTTTGTGTTTTTTTTTTTTTCACATTTTCCATTTATTTCGAAGAACACATTCAAATGATTGATGTGGAAGTGGAGCTCACTCCAGGCTCCAGCCGTGTGGACGCTGCATGTTCTCCCTGTGCATGACTTGGTTTTCTCTTGACATGCTTCTCCACGTGACGACGTGTTCAAGTGAAAACACAAGACGGTTGGTCAGAGCCAATGAAAATGCAACTTTTCTGAAAAACTGTGCATGTGTGTACTGCGACCATAATAAACAGTTGTGCACAGTCCAGTCCAGATTCTCCTGGTCCCGGTCCAGATTCTCCTGGACTTGGTAGTTTTAGGGATGACAGTCACTGCAATAACAATGTTGTAAAGGACGCCAGTGTATTGTTCTCTGCAGCAGGTGTGTGTTCTTTCGTTGTAAACAACAAGGAGTGGCCCATCATCAAAACTACAGTTGAACACAGGACTGCAAAAACCAACCAGGAGCGCAGTCCAGCTCTCTGAATGACATTTCAAACTGTAAATACATCAAACAAGACAAGCGCAGTTTGTCCAGTGAGACTTCCTGCTGCTCCTCATTTGGTTTGCATTTGTTTCCATAAAGGTTCTCGCTTCAGCTCTGAGACCCAGAACTGAACCACAGACGCTAATGATGCCTGCAGCTTAGAGATCAGCGGTGCAGTCAGACGTGGAGGGAAGCTTCTGGAATCGTGCCCACTGGAGGCTGCAGGAACTGGTGTTCGCTGATGATATTGGGCTACTTACTGGGTGCAGTGGTGGCCTCCAGTTCCAAGAAGCAGACTTTGGATCAGATGTTCACAGGTTTAAATCTCGCTGCTGACAGTTTAACACTGTGGCTAACAGAACAAGAGTCGTCAGCCCCATCAGCTCCCAGAACACAGAGCCAGCTCGCCGACATCAGCTGAGGTTAACTCTGAATCTGAGAGGAAAACTCCCAACAGGATGAATAAAGAACGCTTTCTTATGGAATATCAGTCTGTGTGAGAATGGAATATCATGTAGGGAGAGGAATATCCTCCACTAGTTTTAACACAGTGAACTTTTTGCAGTCTTTTGGTAACTTTCTCCAACTCGTGGTCACATTTCATCGTGAATGTTGTGGCGCTGAAGCCAATTGCTCCACGGCAAACAAGCGTGAACACGAAGCGAAATCATTTCCAGAGGATCGATCTCATGTAGAGAGGAACTGATCAGACGGCTTCTGCTTTCACATGATGGATCAGCTGCAAAACATGCTCAAATCTGCATGACCATGCTTTGTTTATGTGGGATCTTGGTCAACGCGGCCATCGGAGTCATGGAGCGCCGGAACAAATGATTCAATTCAATTCAATTTTATTTCGGTCGCGCTGAAAACAACATATTTAACATAAAGACAAACCCACCGATTCCACGAGAGCGAGCACTGGAGAGCGGAAAGGGAAATAAACAATAGTGATTACAGAAAATACAGAAAAATATTTGATTTGCTAAAAAAAAATTATCAATAAAAGCTTGTCGTATTGGAGCACATTTCACAGTCTGTACCTTCTTACTTTGTTATGATGTTGCTACTCTCAGAAACTTTGTTCTTTGGTTCGAACTTTATTTGATCATAACCTTTATTCAGGTGAAGCCTGATCGGCGGCAGTAAACCTCATGAAACATTCTCCCATTTTTCTGCATTTCTTCAGTCTTTTCTTTTCAGCTCTCCTCTCTTGGCACCCTCTCAGTGGAGTTCTTTGATTGTGCCTCTTTGATGGCTTTCCTTTGAGACTACTATTTTAATTTTTTTTTTTGGGGGGGGGTTTGCATGCCCGGTTGTGAGTTTCTGCTGGCCTTGCAATGACAGAGGAAGAAAAAGACAGCAAGAGTGTTAATGAGAGTGGAGATCTGAGGGTAACTGAGTGTGTCGCGAGATACTTTCTCCTTCCTCCTTTCAAAAAAAAAGGGACCTCTTTAGTTTTTACCGCTTTGTTCGTTCACTTTTCGGTTCAGAAAATAGGTATATTCCTGCGCTTCATTTGCATAATTGTCTCTTCGACCCCGCTTCCTTTTTTATTTTTAAGTTTCTCATTCACATATTCGATTCCCACGGAGAGAACAAATGTTAGCGCGACCTTTTAAAGCTGATAAAACAAGCTGACGCTGCCAGGTTCGCCAGTCCTGTGCTGATTGCCAGCTCTAAATCTGTGGTGCCTTGAAGGATTTACCGCCACCAGATGCTCCCTTCCAAGGCGTCGCTGTGTTTATTGTACTGTAATTAACTAGAAGTGAGCGCAGAATGATATATGCATCCATGGTTGAATGAAAAAAATACTAATATATTCCACTAATATTCATTTGAACTTTAAATATGTATGGATAGAAATCTGTGTTACTGTGTCTTTTTCATTAGACTTTGTTTGTCCTGATTTTCAGATTCTAATTAAAGAAAATATTTCTGAGGATTTTATTTGAATTGATGAATAAGAATAAAGATGAGACTGATTAAAACAGAGGAAGTAAGTGGAGACAGGGAGGTTTGCATGTTTAGGCTCCGTTTGCATGGCGATGTTTTAAATGGTCATTTGAATAATATGATAATTCCAGAAATATGATATAATGTTTTGTGATAAGTTACATCTGAGTGTTCTATATATCCTTGAAAAGAAGCCTTGAAACCGAGATGTCTCTATTCTCCTGCTGATTATTGATCACAAAAGTCTTTCTTTCTGCATCAATCAAACGTTAATTAAGTTTTTTGAAGATCACATGGTGACATTTCCCTCATGTATTCTGGACGGCTTCGTTTTTTTATTTTAACATGATTGTCCTCTCTTCATTGAGATGTTAAGGCCCGATTGATAATGTGATTAATATTTGGATCGGAGGTTCTCTCTGATGCTACATTAGCATTAAGGTATTGATGGTGTGTATGTCCATGAGTGTGTGCAGTGGCTCAGCTGCTGGAGTGGGTCAAGCTCAAATCCCAGGGTTTGTGGTTTCATCACCCATCTTGCTCTGTCCGTGTTCTGAAGTGTTCTTGGGAAAGGCGCTAAATCCCAAGTTGTTATTGAGCGTTTGTGAGCGCCTGGTGGCGTCACGCTGAGGATGGATGTGTGTGAGTGGGTGAAGGTGACTGATCATGTTGGTCAAGAGGAGCCAGATATGTGTCCAGGATGTTGAATCGTTTGACAGCAGTGACAGCGAGACGTGGTGGGAATCGAACCGCACCACCACTTCAGGAGCGGCGGCGCAGCTGTTCCTCAACCTGACATAGCTCTTTCAAGCACAGCTGCCCGAACCGCACTTTAATAAAGACGACATCTAATATAATCACTGAAATTTAGAGTCGGAAAGATTCCGAAGGCTGACGTTTCCAGTTGTAACAGAGTGGGTGCGACTGGTCAATTTGGATGATAGTAATCTCCTCAGCTTCCCCAGTCACACAGAAGGACACAGGTTCACCGGTTAACAAAAGGAGTACAGCGGTTCCCAGTGAAAATAATTTATTCTGTTCTTAATTGAGTTCGGTTAAATTATCATTTTGAAGTACACAGAGAGGCGAGCGAAAAAAAACTTAATTTACAGACGAGCGCTTCATTTCAGTCAAAAGTCCCGGGCGCGGTTGGGCTGGCCCACACCAACACGCCACCGTATCAAGGACACCATTCAGGATCAACAGTTCGTATGACAGCAGCTCCAGGACGGACAAAGACAAAGAACAAAGACAGCCGTGGTGTGTCTGCGCTGGAAACGGGGCTCGAACAGGGCAAAACTTAATAAGAAAAGGATTTGTTACAGCCTGCACACCTGTTGATTAACAGAAAGTTACCACAACATACCGCTTCCTACTTCCGTTAGCGGGGCAAATGCTCAGACCAGCACCGGACCATTGGGACCCATGCGCCCGATCTACAGCTGCTGCGGCATGCGCTTGACGCGCTCCCCCCGGAGCCATCGCGATACTGCAAGTAATAACTTTCATCAGGACCAACACGATATATTTCATAGAAGGGGCGTTAGCCTTTACCTGCTCTCATGGAACACCGCTACCAACCAGCACCAACCCGGAAATGCAAGAACCAGAGGACAACACAGACGTACGAGGGGTTTTTATAGCGCCCCCAGCCAATAGGCGGAGAACAACAATAAACACACCCATCCTGCCACACAGTGAAAATGCATCTCTCTGCTGAGGCTGTAGAAGTGGTGCACGCGCTCAGCAGCAGCGATTTCTCCGTCTCCAAGGACAACGAGTCCGAGCGCTTTCAGAAAGTTACACATTCAGTGACTCTGGGCGCTGTCGTCAGGTAAACGGACACAAAATGTTGCAAACGTTTGGCATTTTCACTCGATATTGAGGAATCAGGTGAGCAGCCTGCAGCTCCTCATCCAACACTTCAGCTTCTTCTTCTTCTTCACTCACGTTGATGTAAATCTGGTGTCAATGGGACCAAAAAAATGTTCCTGAAAGAAAGTTTTGTAAAAGTTCTGAATATGAACGTACTGAACGGGAGAAGCATGAAAATCACTGACTGTAAGTACTGTAGTCAGAACAAAGTTATCTATAAGCTGAAGGGTAATAATTGAAATTATGCAAATTATTGCAGAGGCGGAGATGGAGGTGAAGGCACGCACACACACACACACACACACACACACACACACACACACACACACACACACACACACACACACACACACACACACACAACTTCCCCATTTCTTTCTCATTTCCTGTCCACATCGTGGCCAAACAGAACAATCTGGGTCTGTCCTTCATTAAAAATAAGAAAAGTTCTGCTGTTTATTTCAACTATTTTAGGAGACAAATGATGAATCTTCAAAGTTGTTTTCGAGACGCATTGTGAACTGAGGCAGTATGTAAAGTTATCTAAACATTTCCATTCTTCTTTCATCTCGTTTCCTTCAGCTGAGCCTCCCTTAATGTCACTGAATATGAGAAATAGATTTTTTTTTTTGTTCTTCATCACCCTTGTCTTCTTTTTTGGTAAACACGTGTTTGTAGGAAAAAAAAGACATAATTTGCATTATATAAATTCCACACAGAGGGGCTGAACTACACACTCGTGCTGTCGATCACTTAGACTGACAGAGTTGTAAAAAATCTGTTCGAATATTTTGTCTCCTGTCGGTTTGATTGAGTTTTTTATGATGAGAAGTTTGTTTGCAGAAGGTTAATGGAACTTCTAGAAAAAAAAAAAATAACTGGCATCTCATTTCAATATGGTAATTCATCAAGACGTTATGTGACAAACAACGATGCATTAATATCCGTTAATGTAACACCTGTGAACAGTGTTAGATTTTTTGGGACATTTTCCATGTAATAACGCTGAGAGTGAAATAACTTGGAAATATTGACATATTTGAACCAATATTGTAAAAATGTGAAAAACAGTATTGACAAAAAAATCCTTTGAACTTCAACCAAAACTGTAATAATACATGAATACGGCTGTATTTCTTACACATACTTTTTAATGCAGGCTTTTGCAGTTTGCTTCCCAAATATGGGCACAGTGGATGAGATGATCGCCAGAGTGGGTGCGTTTACATGCAGTCAATAACCCTTTCTTAACCAGAATATTGGCAATAACCTGGTTGCGCACAGCCATGTAAACACGTGCAAAAACCTGAATATGCTCATATTCCGGTTTTTAAAAACCTGAATATTACCCCTGGGTTATTCCTTTTCTAACCTGAATTTCTGGTCATATAAACGCGCATCGGAATAACCCGGTCGAAAGGGACATGAAATACTGCTCTGCGCATGTTCTACCCGCAAGGAATCTCGGTCATTTGAGTCCAGGAACTACTTGTGACACAGTTTAACTGCTACTAAGTAAATGAAATGTGCCAAAACGATCGTTCAGTTCTTCTCTTTTACTAAAAAAAACGGTGCATCGCATCATTAAACATATTACCATGTCTGGCTGGCTTACTCTTTTTCTAACAACATGCAGAGAGAGCCTGCAGCGCCCTTCTTCTTCTGTGGTGTCTGTGTAAAATAAGGTTGAACATGCAAACAGCACACCTAGTGGCATAAAGTGCAAATGCAGTCATGGTGTCGTCTGTGCTCCGCGGTTTGAATGGGGAGATCCCTGATCATGTAAACAGGAGTAACTCTGTCTGTTTAAGCATGTAAACGGGTTATTCCAAATGATTCAGAAACCTGAATATTAAATTAACCCGAATATTGATTGCATGTTAACGTAGTCATTCATTCATTCAGGATAAACCTGTGCTAAAGGAAAGAAGGAACCTCATGACAGGATGTGTGATAATGTGAAATAGACTTCCTTTGTGATGTTTAGTCATGATGAATACCTTTCTCTTTGGGTTTATGAGTGTTTGATGGTCTGGTGCTGTTTCACAACTTCAGTTTCAAACTTTCATTCACCAGTTCTTCACTGCAAAAGAAGAATTCAGCTCTTCATCTGTGTAGCCTGATGTGCCAACATGTTTTTTTCTCCCACTGCTAACACTTTAAATGTAACTTAAAGCTATAGTGCATAACTTCGGTCGCCATCTAGTGGAATTCTGCGTTCTTACAACAATAAAGCCGGCGCTTCCATATGACGTACGCCCGGGTGTCCCCAGTCCCCCCCCCCCCCCAATCTGCCAGGGTGATTCGCGTTTCCACAGCGCGAGTCACCGTTGGAAACGGTTTTTATTCTGTGTGAATAAGGACAGCTGGTGAAAAAAAAGATGGACTCTTCCAAAGAGGTATGTGTTGTGGTACGTGCGTGTTGTGTCGCTGCTAACGCTGCTAACGGCTAACGCTGCTAACGCTGCTAACGCTGCTAACGCTGCTAACGCTGCTAACGCTGCCGGTGTTCGACCATCTGAGAGGTTTTTTTTTTTTTTTTTCCTCTCCGTTGTCCGGGTGCTGCACAATTTAGCGCGGGCGGGGCGCCCGGACTGAACCCTGAAGCATGTGGCTTCCTCGATCTGCCTGACACTGTGAGCTGAGCCTGTTGCTATGAGACCCTCCCGTCCTCTCCCTCCCTTCTTGTTGTGACGTAAAATGCGTAATTTCCTGCTCGCCAGCGCGGGAATGTCGCCGGTCGACACGCAAAGCAAGAATTATATATACTGAAAAATCCCGCGACATGTTAGAGGAGCCAATCGGCTTAATCTGCATTTTGTCATCTCCACTAGTAGTGGCTTGGCTAAAACGGACATTCATAGACATTTAAAAGTTACGCACTATAGCTTTAAACCAAGTACTTTTGTGATATTAATGCTTTAAATAATGACTGACCTATTTATAAATCGTCAAAAAATGTTCTTAAAAGTCAAGAGGACTCATCATGGGACATACAGTCTGAAGTTCTTCCAGATTAAGTACCGCATTAATGTGAAGTCTGTGTTGTGATTTTGTTGGCTGACTTTGTAAAACTGTTCCACAATAATGTGGGTAAATGTTTGTTTAGAAAAAGAGAAGTTTTTTGGTTACCTTGAACTATTCAAGGTGTTTAATAAACATTTTAACTGCATTTATTTTCCCTTCTTTCCTGAGTCTGTCTGCTGATGCAGAATGAAACGTAATTAATATAGATTAAAAATGAATATTTAATTGTGATTAATCAAAATTATTCCACAACAACCCTGTGATTAATGTGATTAAAACACTGAATCGTAGCGACCTGTGTTATTTAGAAGGAATCATATGAGTCGGTCGCTGTTAACGGTTGTCTTCAATAAACTCGAACAACACTGTTCCATGTGGCCGACTCCGGGTTCATTAAACACCTGAGAACCTCACAATGCTCCTGTGACGCCCGACGCTTTCAAACTTTATCACACAGAAGCGCGACGTGATCCTGATCTGCGGTTTATTATCTATCAGTAAAGTAAACAAACCTCTGAAAAAGAAGTTACCTGCTTCTTCTGAAGTTCTATTTTCATACGTCTCTGCTGCCTTTGATTTCCTCCCCTCCTGACTCTGACTTCCATGGCTGCTCTTGTATGAGATGTGTTTACTTTCCCACGTCGCCTGCAGCGCCGCTCCTCCATCCAGGCCGACGTCTTCATGTTGATAAGTAGGCAGATGTTTTTCTTGTTGATGTCGTTCATATTTTTGTGGGTTCTCTAAACGCCGAGCTTGATGCGTCCCGTTTGAACTCGCCTCAGAGAAAAGCTACACACATATTTTAATTAGGTTTTTTTTTTTTTGGGTTGTCATTTTTGATTGACAGGCAGAGAAACGTGGCGCTTCGGGGGGGAAACGGAAAGAACGTGTGTCTGAAAGTCAGGAAGACAATTTCCAGGTAGATGATGTGAAAAAAAATGTGGAAATTTAGCTTTGAATTATAGATGATTCAAAATGCCTTCGGTTTGAAGCCTGGATTTTTATTTCTAATAATAATTATCCAACTTCTTGAATGGACACGATCAAATCAAACAGACGAGGGTCACACTTGTTAGTAGATTTTTTAGATGTTTTGATAAAAATGGAATCGTTGGTGTGTGTTTACAGATATATTTTAGGAGGAGGAACATTCACACTACTCTCTATAAGTTGGGGATTTTATGCTTTGGAGTGAAATTTCAGAAAGAATCTAAAATAAATTGTTAAATGTCCAACTCTTCAATGTTTCAGTACTTTTTGCACAGCCTGTTATTCTCTAACAAGGCGATTAAAGGGAAAATTCACAGCAGCTGTTTGAACCAGGACAGTTATTGATCCATTCATGGTTCATTTAGGAATGGGATTTAAACAGTCCTTTTAATCACGCTGCTCCCGTTTTGATCACGTGAGACCAACTGATCAACAGGAAGCTCACAGACGAAGAGTCCACTGAGCTCAGAGTGTCGCATAGTGCCATCAGCAGGTCTGACAGAGATCCAGAAAGACAGGAAGAGTCCCTAGAAGACAGAGGAGTTCAAATCCTTCACTGATGAACAGAGCTGTCTGGACCCGGACGGTGAAGGATACAGTGGCCACAGATCCCATGAACCACAGAGGCCTCAGTTCATCTTCATGGACCACAGCAGTCCAGCAGCATGGAGGAGGCATCATCAAGGAGCGGCTGCTGCAGACTGGAGGACCTCAAATAGAGAGACCTGCAACCTCCTCAACATCAAGTCACCATCCCGCCACTCCTGACGAACCAACATTCCTCTAATTATTCCTGATTTCCAGTCCGAACCTAAAGCGACGTGTTGAGGTTTTATGATTTGATGTGGCAGAGAAGAAAGGGAACCTGGGATATCTTCATCTCCGCCGGAGCTGACGGCCTTGTTGTGCCGACGCGGCGGTTCTCAAAGCGTGGGATGAGACCCCCTCCCGGGAACGCCACCGCGGGAGGTCAGGGGGATGCCTTTTCCCAGCAGGACTTTCTTCTCATTAATTTATGAGAAGAAATCTGGAAAATGAAATAACATGATGGTAAAGCTGTGAATCATTTCACAGAGAAAAATAAACAAGTTTTTAATATTCAAAGTGTTGCAGCTGTGATGGATATCCAATCGATCCACATAAGTTTCAGTGTGAATGAATGAATGATAATATGTAAAATCGGAACACACAGATTTTTCCAGGATGTGTCTTGCTTGACCCATTAGTACCAATTACAGGGAGGCTTGCTGCCAGTGAATGTCACACTGTGACATTTTGGACAATTTTGTGGATCCAGTTTGGAGGAAATGACAATAACCAGTCACAAGGGCTCCTATAATATCACTAAATATTTGGAAATGCTCTGCAGCTGCACAGGGGGACAAATCTCTCTGGAAATCACACGGTAGCCGTGGATTCATTATGTTGAATTCTGCCACATGCATCAATATATTGTACATTGAATGCCTTGGTTAACATTGCAGTCCCACAGCTAGAATACCCACGTTGGACATTATATGAACTGTTTGCATATTCTACCTGACCCTAAACCACATGTAGTGTAAATAACATCTATAAAAGACAGGTAGAGCAGGAGGAGAAGGATTGACAGGAGCATTTTACCTGAATCTCTGACACCTCTACAGAGACTGTAAAGAGGTGCTCTGTAGGCAATGCCAAAAACACTTTCTCCAGACAGTGGTGGGAGGGTTTACCACTTTAGTGGAACTGGGCATTTGATAAATTGACATTAACAAAAAAAACAAACAAAAAAAAAAACAGCAATTAGTCCTGCTCTCTTGCCTTCTTTAACTGTGCATGTTTCTGATCCGTCTGAAGGTGTTAATAAGAAGAAGACACACCAGATTCAAAAGGTAAATAAAAAGAGCAAAATAAAAAAAAGACTTCTCATGGAAATAAGGATCAAAAGCCCAAACTTAAGGTCTAAACTAATTAATGTTCTAGGTTAAAAACAGAAGCAGCTTGTGGATGTTGATCGTTGTTTGGACGCACGGCAGCATAGAGAACAGAGTCTGCATAGTGACGTTTGGAGAACAATATGGGTCCACACGGCAACGGCAGGAATCCTGAAAATGACGGTTTTCATGTTGAGCTTTGATTGCATGATGGTTTTGACCTTATGGTTGCGTTTTGTTTGTTTTTTTAAGATCAGCCACACAGATAATCACGCAGTGGACCGAGCACCAAAGAGATTGTCTGCACAACTTTCCAAATTTTGGCCAAAAGTCGATCACCGTGTGGCCGTAATCCGATTTTGAGAGGGGTGTCAGGTCCACTGTGGGAGCTGTTTTCAAAAAGTTGTGTTTTCAGTGTTTCCAGGCACCATTCTCTTGTGAAAAGACCTCCAAAACACACTGCTTTATCAAATGATCGTACGGCGATCCTGGCGTACGGCCACATTGATGACAGGATCGGCATTCATCAATATGATTGTGATCGTACGGAAAAATGAATCCCACCACAGGTCTGACATCCTGTACGTAGCTTTGAGTCAGTGTGGATTTATGGTGCAACACAGTGAAACCTGGTGGAGTGTGAAAATAATTATAAAGCAAACCTCAAACATGTCATAAAGCAGATGGTAGGTGCTTGCCCTCGATTATCTGGTTTGGCTGTGGGTCCACCGCGGTCCGGGGTCCCGCTTGGCCTCGGATCCTGCTCGGCACCGGGTCTGGATCAGCCCTGGTTCAGCTCGGTGGGGCCGTCACTGCTGTGGCCAGGAAACCTGGCCGTGGTGCCGCTGCTGTCTGACTCTGAGACATCATTAAACAAAACAATAAAAATGTGGCCCGTGTAACGTTTGTAATCCTAATTGATTTTAATCGACACTTCTCTCAGGGTTAAATTAACGGACCTGTAATTTATTCAAACCTCAGCTGGTGTCCGTTTGTCCACGGTGACGTGGTTCACTGCCGCTGTGGTCGTCCTCCAGACAGTTTTTCTGGCTCCTTCAGTTCCAGTTTATGTTCTTCCAAAGAGTTCCTCCTTATTTTCCTCCACCTCAGACGTGAGAGGATTGATTTCTAACTTGTAAAAGTTTCTTTTGTTGCCAAGGTTTCTCTTCTCTGTGCTTGACCTCAGTGGGCGGGGCCTCCGAACCATGAGCATTTCAGGGTGTAACATTGTTGATGATCCAATTCAGCCACTGAATTTATCAACACCCGGTCATTCTTACGCTGAGGAAAAAGTTTAGTGAATCTCATGCGAGCAGCTCAGATCTGAACCCGTTTCAAAGAAAGATTAATAAATGAGAGCGACTGAGATTTTTGCTTTTTTCACTTGAAGCCGTTGTGTTAATGGAGCCTCAGTCAAGAACAAGACCTTGAATTTATTATCTTGAGACCAAAACCAACTTTGAGTGCTGCAGCGCGAGCAGTTTGAACTACTGAGCATCATGAAAGCATTAAAACTTAAAAATCACACTGAATTATTAAATAAGAAAAGCAATTCTTCATTAGCTGTGTATTTTAACAATTTGAAGGTCTTTAACTAAATTAACATGAGCCAAATACACCTTAAATGCAAAAGAAAAAGAGACTTGAGTTGAATCCTCTTGTCTGAATCTACAGTTCAGCATTGAATGAATCACAGATTCAACAAGGGCCTGAACAATTATAAAACACTGGATTCATCCTGCTGTTCCACATATTTCAAGCATAAAAGATCTCACATAATAATAATAATAATTAAAAAAAAGTTGCATGGTTTTATATTTTAGACTGAATGAAGACGATGAAAAGACAGAATCAGGTGTGAAAATGAGAAATGTATTTCAGCTTGAACATTTTTAGCAGGTGGCTGGAACCCGAGTGATTCAAAAAAAGGACAAAACAGGAGAGGCTTGCTTGTTTCCTCCACTGGCACTCTGGGACAAAATGTAAAAACGACATGCGGTAAACCAGAAAACACACAAAACAACGCTGCGGTTTTATGAAAAACCCATCAGTTTCCATGGGGATTTACCGTCCAATGAGCTTCCAGACGCACTGAATAGAAAGTATTCTAAATTATGAATTTTGTGTATGTGTGTGTGTGTGTGTGTGTGTTCATACCTGAGAGGGCTGA
The DNA here is from genome assembly GCF_902148845.1 of Salarias fasciatus. Lineage (NCBI taxonomy): Eukaryota > Metazoa > Chordata > Actinopteri > Blenniiformes > Blenniidae > Salarias > Salarias fasciatus. Next base: position 39,235,618 of record NC_043750.1, on the reverse strand, counting down.
GCCTGTAATAAAAGGCCTTTGTTTTGAGTTAATGAGGACCAAAAGTACTTAAAAGGATTTAGCAGAAAATTGCTTTAATTAATAATTATCCCATGCTTTTGCAGTTAGGCAGAAATTTTTCAACTGTACGTGCTGAAGCGACGTGTGTGTGTGTGTGTGTGTGTGTTTGTGTGTGTGTGTGTGTCGTCCTTTGATCGCCCTGTCCATTACGGAGATGGTGTGTTTGTGTTTCATGCTGTGAGGGTTCCAGAAAGAGAGGCGACGGCGTTATCTCTCTTTATCGCTCTGAAAGTTCAGTGCTGCTGCGACTTCTTCGTCTCGGAGGTCTCACACTTCACTGTGCCTGACTTCGACGTCCATACATATCAATGCATAATCCCTGCACAGCTTTACGTGTGTGTGTGTGTGCACATTCGATCTTCTGCAGTGGAAAGCCGTGTCATTAAAGTCAGTGACTTTCCAGCCGTTATTAGCGTTAGCTTCATCGTCTCTCCATTCGATTCGTCCCCCACTCCTTTCTGTTTACGGTGCTTAGTTCTGCAATCATGGAGCGGTTCGGTCATTACTGCGTGAATAACCACACCAACAATGCATATTTAATAGATTCACATGCAGAAACGCATCTCGCTAATTACTGTAAGCATACATGCAAAGCCTTGTTTGTGCAAATGAAACATAAAGTGGAGTTATAGTGAGAGGTTAGAAAAAGAGGAGGGGACGAGTCGATGCTTTCCATACATTTATTGATGTTCTGCGTGCGGAACGCTTCGCTCACATGCCGTTTGTTTTCCTAAGCATGCGTTCGCACAGAGCCTGGAGCAAAGCAACGACATGAATTAAGACAAAGAGCGGAGGAATGAGATGGTAAACATGAAAAACCTCCCGTGTGATTTCCCCATCGTTTCCCTTCTGTTTTATTATTTAGCACGTTCAATCACAGGTTCACACATGCACGGCCTGCAACAGATGTGAGCCGTTGCTGACCTTTCACCTGTAGAGAGGCAAAATGGGAGTATCCCCAAAAATCAGGTGGCAGCTTGACAAAAACTGGCTTTTATCTGTTTCTTGTTGGAAATTCTGTGTCTGAAGTTTATTGTTTTCACCTGGAATTCTGGGCCTTTAGGGGCACCGGTGTTGCTGGACTGTGGGAGGAAACCGGAACGCTAACAGCTGCACCACCTGCTGGGTTCCTCAGAATCTGGCCCGTCGCCAGGGTCGTTCACTATTTTTCTCTTAAAACGCTCCATTGTATCGACTCTCTCTGATCCAATACATACCTGATGAAGAGTGCTCGCCTCTGACATGCTGCCTACACACTCAGAGGGACACACACACACACACACTTACACACACACATCTCAGGAATGAGGAGATAAGGTCTTCGTCCTGGACTACATTGTGAGGCCTTGTAGAGACAGGAGAGTTCCATTAGCTAAAGCAGCCGAGCATGGCCGCTGCTGGCTCATCACTATCTGCCAGCCCATCTAGAGACGGACGGAGGGAGGGAGGGATGTGAAAAGAAGAGGAAAAGCAGCAAAAGGAGTTCCGAGGAGGGGAAATAAAAAGAGAGGGAGTGGAAAAAACGCAGAAGGATATAAATCAGTGAATATCACTTCACACATCACAGTCTATTTGGTCAGCAGATGATTAGTCAGCATACATGCTACAAAAGAGCTGAGGGACCAATATATTTACCATTAAAGCAGCGGTTTAATGTTGCAGAGTGATTTACGGAGGTTTAAATAGCATATCATCCCCCAGTTACTCACCATATTGTTAACAATATATCAATGCTACTGCGTTCTTATTGCAATCTAACTAGACATATAGAACAATTACTCAGGAGGCTGCGGGGCTGATTCTCGCCACGCTCGTCACGCTCACATGATTGAGTTACTGAATGTGTTTGCCTGATTGTTTGTCCATCTGCTTCCAGAACAATTAGGCACATGCTTTTGGTTGATTCCCCGCTCTCCTGTCTTCTGTTCTCCTCTCATGTTTGGTTTCCTCCCGTGAGCTGCCTCCTCCACCTCCCTCCTCATCTCCCCGCTGCTCCTCCTCTCCTCTAATTCCCTGCCTGAGGAACGCTGGGGAAAGTGCTGATGAACAATTAAACATGGTCCTTCCCCAGGGAGGCAAGGTCACTGCTGCTGCCGCCGCTGCTGAGTGTGTGAGTGGGTGTGTGTGTGTGTGTGTGTCCAACACATACATGAACTCCGTGCAGACGCACCACCATCACCACCTCGCAGGACGCGCACAGACCTGACAGCCACACACACACACACACACACGCACACGCACACACAGAAAGGCCCCAGCCAGTATTTGAACCCATGACCGTCTCGATGTGAAGTGAGTGCGAACCACTTCCTCATCATGCAGCCATACTTTATTAATCCCACAGGGAAATTCTTTACAGTTGAGTCACACCGAGTACAATGAGATATTAATATAGTAGAATATTGAATTAATAAGCATTAAAATGCACGAGGGAACATTGACAATGAGACCACATGATGCACATTTATATAAAAAAGTGTTTTTATGGTCTTCCCTTTACTTCACTTTTAATAAAAACTATGAGCGTTGTTTAGTTTAAATGGAAAATGAATTTATGGTCCAGATCACAGCGGAAATAGAACTTTTTAATCTGTTCATTTTATATTTTATTCTCTCCATGATGCCAGGTGATGCTCTGCCTCCTCTAATGACTGAACATCACTGACACACACACTACATACACACACTACACACGAATACACACACTACACACTGGAAGCTCTTTGTTTTTGAGGTGATGCAAATAATGGATCCCTAATGAGTGATTGGTGGATTGTGTCGGCATTAGAGTGTTGTTGTGCTGCTCCAGATGAAGACAGTGATGAGAAGAGCTGCGGCCTTCCAGTTTGGGTTTTCACCGGGTGCTCCGGTTTTCCTATCCTCACCCGAAAAAAAAAAACTGTCAGACTTGGAAATAATCAGACTTCAGGAAACTCTAAAAGAACAAAACTACGACAAGTGTACATTTTGTATTTCTGCTCCTTTGAATTTGTTCGTCTTCAGTCGAAACATGAGCGTGTGTGTGTGTGTGTGTGTGTGTGTGTGATAAAAGGAGCAGACTCTTGGCAGAGGGACAGATATATGCCAGACAAAGGGTAAAAAGCTGAGTAATGTTCTCCACTCTGGGCGTCGGAGCGTGGAGAATATTTTGGGTCTGCGGCAGTCGGTGGCCGCTGGAACATCAACATCAATAATTCAGTATGAATGAAGTGTCACTGTGTGAAGGAGTGAAGGTGAAGCAGTGATCATGTTTTGTTTTTGCTCTTCGCAGCAGGGCCAGGAGGTAACATTTGTTCAGTCACTGAATCACACATGATTTCTGACTGTAATATAAGAGCAGAGACGCTCTGAGTGATGAGAACTGGAACCACAGAATCCACAGCCATCAGACACCGGGGAAGGGAGCGCCATCGATTAGAGCGTCTCTCTCACCGGGCTGCCACAAACTGCAGGCAGAATTCACAAAAGACGTTCTGAAATGTTTGCAGATGTTTGCAGGGGTTCACAATCTTCTTCTGCGACTCAAAGGGAATTCAGTGATTTAATCTTTCTTTCGGCAGAGAGTCTCATTCTCGTCTTCTTGATGTTTGGTTTGGAGACTAAGAGGCTGTTGGAGACGGTTTTATTACATCCTGATACAGCTAAAAATGGCGTGTCTGCCTCCATGTGCAGATTAACATGGTGAATCTTCTGCGCGGGCCACCACTGCGCCCATCGTATCATTATCGTATGCATCAAAGCAAACCTTGCAGATCCTTTGAAACGTGGCTGCAGGACTCCTGTGGAATCAAACCGGCAGCTTTTCTCCCAGTGAGCCTCAGACAGGTGACACTGTCTGTTACAAACAACGGGAGACACAACCGCAAACAATGTCTCAAGGTTTGTGGAGGTTTGGAAAGAAAGTTTGTCGTAAATCAAAGGGAAACAAGGAAAGAATAAAAAAAAAAAAAAAAAACGGAGGCTAGCTGGTGGGAGCTGAAGGCTGAAGGAGGCTTGGCAGGGTGGGGGCTGAGAGGCAGCAGTGAAACAAGGATGGAAACAGGCAGGAGAGCGGAGGCTGGCAGCAGGCGGCGTGAGGCGGAGCGGGGTCGAACCGGGCGCCGAGCGTCTAGATGAGGGGGGCTGAAGGCTGCTGCAGCCAGCGGTAGGTGAGGAAATGACCACGGCCGGCAGCGGGAAGACGAGCGAGCAGGCAGACAGTTCCTCGGGCAAAAAGGAGACGGAGGTCAGAAGGTTTCACAAAGTTCAAAACCGCAGCATTCGGTCTGGAAGGAGCTGCTGTATCCGGAACATTCTGGCTAATGCAGAGCACCGGCTGGAGGTCCTGCTGGGCTGAGTGGAGGGAAGTGAAGCTCCGTTCACACCACAGTGTTTCCAAAACACACCCCGGAAACAAAGATTTTCTTTTTAATTTAGTCGTATAAACAAACCAAGGAACAGGGAGCGGTGAAGACATTTACAAGACACGACTAAGGAAGGCAGTTTAAAGTCACAGCAGGCAACATCGCCAAAAACATTCATAGAGAGAAATAATAATAATAATAATGTGAAAGCTTGGGGCGTGATCACAATCTGGTGAGTTCTGAGTTTTGATCCAGCAGGTTTGAGAAGCTGAAGGGAGAAATCAGCGAAGTGGATGCATTTGAAACAGATAACTGAATCACTTTATACTCACTGTATTTTCAGTGATGCGTTAAAGTTATGTGTCCACACAGACATGAGACATGATGGCGTTCCTGCACGGACACAAAGGAAAACATTATGCTTTCCGGCCGCCTTGCAAGAAGTGATGCTACATCTCAGTGTGTGATGGCAGAGCCATCATGAGCTTCAATGTGCTGCAACAGATGTGGAGTCATCTGCAAAGCCCTGACTGCTGGGAAGACGTAACAAAGACACTTCAAAATGTAATTTCAGGTGCCTGAGCATCTGTACAGAGACTCATCTGTAGGAATGTCAAAAGCATTTCAAACCACCTCCAGATGTGGCTCTGATTTGATTTGCAAAATTAGAATTTCATCAGTTAATGGACCTGTGCAGGTTTTTCTTTCTTTTTTTTTTTTTCGTCCCTGGGGAAGACGGTGGCTCTGACGCCACCAACATGTCCAACTCAATGCGATCACTTCTTCACTTCCTGTTTCGCCATGGACGCCTCTCATTAAACTGAAAAACACTGAATTCTCATGCCTCCAGTCATGGTCGAGGGCCATCACTTTATGTGAAAGGGTGAACATCACTAACAGTGCAAATCGCTTTGGGAAAGGATATTTGATTGCTGCATAGAAAATTGACTACAAAACACTAGTGGTTTATTGAACTGGTTTATATTGAGTATTTATTACTGATCTCTCATTCCCATCTGAATTCCAGTAGCGTAACAAATCTCAACCAAATATTACATTAAAAAATCCAATATAATGGACAAAAAATATCCAACGTAAAAAATCTAAATTTCAATGAAATCATGAACCGGGCCATTAAAGCAGAGAGATAGAATATGAACAGCATTGAGGTAATTTAAATAAATATTCATGCTGAATAAAAGCATATGAAATGAAAAAATAATAAAATGATGGAAAAACCAATTTTGTCACTCAGAAGACAAGCGAAGCCAAAGCCGTGTGTTAAAACGTTTAAAGCCCAGCATCCGGCCGTGGTGTGACCTTTATGCGGACAAGAGGAAGGGAATAATATTTTTGTGGGAAATAGGTTTTTGCGTCGCCGCTTGACATTCTTGTTAGCTATGCCATAACCTTCACCTGAAGGCGTTGGCTACAGCTAACCCAGAACCTCCTGAGCATGCAATAATGGATTCTCTGGCCGACCTTGAGGCCATAGAAACAAATCTCAAACACAGTATCATCACCTTTGGTATTGATATGGCAAACAATAGCTTGTGTACACTTGAAGCAAGCGGAGCAGCATTATTATTCATATGTTGACCTCTTCTTTGCTCACAGATGCACTTTCCCATATGTTTGGTCTTATTTGTTCATCACAGGACTACAAGAATCTCTCGTTTGTTTTTTAGTTTAATCAACTCCTGAGGGAAATATTTAGGTCTTGTGTTGCTAAACCTTGACGAGTTCACAGGTTAGCTGCTCAGAGCAGCTTTCTGTTGTCTGGTGGTGAGCAGGTAGTGTGCTGTTGGGTTTTTTAAAGAGAATTTTGTGCAGAAAACACAACTTACAGAGTGATGGGAGTGAATTAAAGCAGCAGATGGGCAAGACAATGAGCTGCAACTCGCTGTAGCTTTAGGGATTAATTTTCCTTAGCTTCATTAGAACAAGAATGCCCTTTAGCAGTTTCATATTATTTTTGCTTTGTCATTTGATGCATTGTTTTCGAAAGTATGGATTAGGGGCATATTACCGAAAAATGACACTGCGTCAGGAAGAGCTTCAGCTGTTGGGTTTTTCATTTTAACACCAGCAACTAATACAGTGTGCTGCAGCAGAGAGCCGCTGACTGTTTGGCCATGTTCTGAGTGTTTCTGCATGCATTCTGAATATAAATGTAGGTAACTGCTATTCTACGATGCTTACAGATCAACTTCACTCACCTCTTGGTTTGTTCAAGGATGCCAAATAGAAATGAAGGTGTTTCCTTCATCAGATGAACCATCACTGACCCTGCGCTTCACCCCATGATGGATCCATCTTTCCCTCCTTCCACTTTCAGTCCGTCTAAAGGAAACTTTGGGTTTCCGGTTGTCACTGGGCGCCCGACATCACCAAGCCGTCACACTCTGCACATCTTGATTTCAAGACACATATCGATACTGTCTCGCTCTCTGACACACGTCCTCATGTCTGATCTTGTTGCTAGATGTTGAAGGTTGCATGTGGATTAAACTCTGTCTACATGACAACGATCTGCTGGACAGCATGCAGCGATGGAGCGCTGAGCTCCCACAAGCAAAATAAACTCCTAAACTGCTTTCATTCACCAGCTTTTCGCCTCTCTGGAATGTTTTGGTGGATCAAAGCTCGGAGGAAGGATCTGCAGTCTTTGTTCTGAGGGTGAAGTTTGGAAACCGCTGCATTAAACCAGCAGCAGGCCTGAAGACTGATAAATGGATTTGTGGATAGATGTAGGTGTGCAGACATTCCCCCTGAGAGGTACAGTCCGAGCTCAACAAACATGTGTCAGTAGCAGAGTTGCACAAACTGCAGATAGAAATTTACCCCAAGAGGTGCAGTTTTAGGGGAATTAAATATAGAACCAGATGGATTCATATTTAAAGACAAACGCACGCACACACTCTCCTGACAAACACGTAATGCTGATGACATCAGTCAGACAGCGAGGAGATAATCGTGACCATGTTGCACCGCCGTCCTCCGCCTCTCCCGGGACGCTTTGGCAGCGAGGGAGTGGGTGGAGTTCAAAGCCAAGTAAAAATAAAGAAACAAAATGTAAAGCGGAGAGCAGGGCATGCTGGCAGTTTCCTCTCAATCACCGTCTGGTGAACCGTTATTAGCTGGGACAAGAAAAGAAAAAAAACAAAAAAACAAAATATGTCAGGTTTATCCCCGGGGCCAGGGACTATTTCTGGGTTCAAGACAGAACGTGTGGAATGCAGCGTTATCCTGAAGGCAATTTGTTCTTCCCATTCATTACATTTCCACTACGAGAGGAACATCTCTTATGAGAAACAAAGCAAAAAATAGAGCCACAGTCTCTGCTTTAAAAATGTTTTATTACCTTTTTTTCTTTTTTACTGAATTATCTCTCATTTTGTGTGTGTGTGTGTGTGTGTGTGTGTGTGTGTGTGTGTGTGTGTAGGATCGGTCACATAGCGCGCATGATTTTAAGGGGTAAACATTTTTTAAATATTTAAAAAAAAAATGTTTCACTGACGTATATACCATATATATATAATACTATTATTTAAACATGTATATACTGAAAGGTAAGCTTGCAGAACCAGCAGCAGGAGAAAATGGCGGCCCATCAGGTGAAAGAAGAAGAAGATCAATCGCTCCCAAAACTTTTTCTTCAAAGGGAGAGAGACGTGGACAGATAACAGGCCTGATAACAGGATAATCGTATTTGAAAGTAAAAACTTTGCTGTTACTTTCCAGCACAGCAGCGCTTCTGCTCAGACACACGCGGCATGTTTATGTTCGGTCAGTAAAAGGTCTGCGATGCTGACGGGATGGTGAGCGTCTTCCAGCAGTCTGTCCTGTTGCTCAGTTCCTGAAGGTTCCCGTTGAGAGAGGCCTTTCTGTTTGTTCCCCCGACATCGTCTGCCGAGCGTCTGCCTCCCACCTCCGCCTCCGCCTCGGCAATATTCATGCCTCCTCTCCCTCTTTGGGAAATCTTGCCCTCCACCAGGCCCGTCCGTCCGTGCTGACAACACAGTGCCGGCCGCCACCCTGAATGCCAAACACTCGGTCCAACTCCGAGCTCACAATGCAGCTGCAGCCTGGTACAACAAATACAACATCAGACCGAACCCCGCCAGAGACGCCGTCCAGCTCCTCTCAAGTTTCGTCCTCCTCTGTTCAGGCTGCTGCGACTCCCCGAGCGACCGCGCTCCTGCGAGCCCGTCCAGCTCATCCAGAACGCGGCAGCACACCTCGCCTCCGTCCTGCCAGACCCTCCTGTGTCGCCCCCGCCTCATACAGTCTGCTGGCAGCTCGCGCTGAATGCTAAATCCTGGTGCTGGCAGACCGAGCTGCAGAGGGATCCACCAGGCTGGCCGCCCGGCCGCCGTCCAGGGCTGAACACAGCAGCTCGCTCAGCCCCGCGGCCACCGCAGGACATTCACAGCCCGTTTACCGCTCAAAACGCTGAACCTTCAGTCTGTTCACACGACGACGGAACTTCTTGGGAATGGATCCCAAGGCAGAACTTTTTGAAAGCTGCTAATGCGCATGAACGCCGTGAGTAACAGTCTGCACATGCAAGGCAGAACAACTTTATTGATATAGCACTGTTCAGTTTGAAGTGCTCCACAAAGGTAAAGAAGAACACAAAATTACATAAAATCCAACAAATAAAACCAGGTATCAAGAAAAGAAAAGGACATTTAAAAGATAAAGGGCAATTTAAGTGAATTAAAGCAGGAGATGAGAACAAATAGCTAAGAATATAAAATGGAATGTAATTAAAATGCATTTAGAATATTGACCAAAAATAATGAGCAGATGTGTGAGTACATGGACCCGGTCCAGATTCTCCTGGTCCTGGTTTTGTGTTTCGGTTTATGGTCATTGTTCTCTCTGTGGTTTGGAACAGGACCCACTAGTGTCCCTCACCAAAACTACATCGGTTTCAGTGTTTCTGCTTTTGCTTTTTCAGAACGTTTCCCTGAACTCTCCTGCAACAAAAATGCTAAAAAGATGCAGTTTCACTTGAAACGTTGTGCAAATGACGACTCAACACTTTGTGTTCAACTCTTCCGTTCATGGGCTCAGCTGGGCGGATCTTCCAGAGGATGCTTCCACACTTCTCAAGTGCCCGGTTTTTAACTTCATGGCTGTTTATTGTAATTCTTGGCCTCTCTGTTGAGGTTTTTACAAATTCTGCTGTAGCTGCTCCAATTACATTTCTGAGAATGAGAGTGTCAGTCAAATTAATGAAATGCAAATGTCAGTCTTTCTGTCTATCGCTGCTCCTTTTTTTTTCTTTCTCATTTCTCTCTGCTTTGTTTAATAAATGTGTTGTGGAAGCACAGAAAATACATCTGGAACGAAAAAAAAAAAAATCCTGACCCGAGCTGCAGGAGCTCACTGGGCCTTCACGTCAGTAATTGCTATTCTTCCTACTCTGAATCTGGATTACGTGCCGGTCCGGGAACACGTGTACAAATTTAAATGGCTCACATTAACCCCGCTGACCCCGGGCGTGGGGAGCCTTCTCCAAGCCTTGTTAGGTGTGTGAAATGTTGTGCCTATGCACGGATTGGACACACATCACGGCATATGTCAAAGCGTTATAAGGTTGACCATAAAGACGAGAGCTTGATCGCTGGCTGCTCGCGCCGTGACCTTTCCACGCTGCTGGCAGGGAGTCATTTGCTTGGTGGAACCATCTGTTCTGTTTGTAATCCCTTCCTCAAGACGTGAGAGTCTTTGGGTTCGGAGACATTTACTGGAAAGCTATTTCTGGAAACCCTTGCTTGGTATTGTTCTTTTTTATCAGTTATATCAGGTTATTGGTGATGAATGAAAGAAGTCTTTGAAAGTGAAATAAACTGCAGTTTTTCTTCTGTCAACCATTTTAAGCTGAAATCTATTAATCCCAATTTATATCCTTTTAAGTAAATGTGGTCAAACGGTAAGTGTATATTGGGTGAGTGTAAATTAAGCTCTGTAACAGTGATTGTTCTTCAGAAGTCCACACGTCTCCAGTTAACCATTCCTAAAGCTTCTAGATATGGAACTTATTGCATTTAGTCCATGTTGAATTATTCCCTTTTTGTAGGAAATGTTTCAGGTATAATAATCTTCATCTCATAAACTGATCACATTGACAATATTGAAACATTTTCTGTAGTCATCGATTACCACGATTGGTATCGTCTTACTTCACTGTGTCAAAAACTCCAAAAGCAGTCTTGCACGAGGCCATATTTGTCCTTGAGTTGGAGAGAAAAATAATTTTCCTGGCTGTGTCTCCTACAGCCTGTTGCTGAGCAGCCAAACAGCTGAAGGGGGGGGTTGCTGATGGTGGTGGTGGGGGTACAATGTGGACAAATGAGGAAAGGAATAAAGAGAGGGACAGGTGTAGCTGTGGAGATGGAGCGATGGATTGAAGATGTGGTTGAGGAGGAGGAGGAGGGGGTGAAAGGGGAAATGGAAAGATGGATGGAAAGATGGATGCGTGATTTGGTGGGAGGGTGGGGGCGGGGGGGGGGGGTTAGTGGCATCTATAAATAGGTGAATGAATGGATGCATGGCTGGCTGCTGCCTGAATGAGTGGATGGATGGATGAATGGATGGATGATTCCAGAGATGAAAAGCCTTGAGGTGTGGAGACATATTAAAAGATGAATGAATAGAGAGTAGTCCTGCACTTCTCTTTCACCCATCTCTCTCTCTCTCTCTCTCTCTCTCTCTCTCGCTCCGTCATTGTTTCTTCGTCTCTCTGATGGACTCTCCCTCCTTCTCTCTCTCTCTTTCTCTCCATCTCTTATTCTGACCAGATGAGTAATAGCTGTGGCGCTGTGGCTTGACTGATTAATGCACTCAAAGAGCCCAGGGAGGTGGAGTACAACAAACAACCGGGGGACGGAGGGAGGGAGGGAGGGAGGGAGCGAGCGGCAGAGAACGACGAAGAAGGGAAGAGAGAAACCTGAGCGATCGAGTGTATGTGCATGAGCGTGTTTGTGTGTGTGTGTGTGTGTGTGTGTGTGTGTGTGTGTGTGTGTGTATGTGTGTGTGCGGTGCTCACAAGCGGCTGCATCAAGTGGTTTGATTCTCAGAGGGTGGTGCCCATCCCCTCATCAGTGGAAGTGTTCTCTCTTTTCCAGTTTAGAACAATCATGCTCACTCATACACTCGGACCAATCAGCCGGCAGCTGGATCCCTGCGAGGGAACGAACTGGAGGTGCACAGAAAGTGAAAAAAGTTAGGAAGGCGGGGAATAATACAAAAAAAGACTAAGTGAGGAGAAAATGAAGGCAGGCGTTACTGTAGTGTTTCACTTTGAGGCTGATGAGGCTTGCTGCAGCGCTCCCTTCACCTTCGTGTCATTTCCCGTGATCCCTAATGTGACTTTTTGTGCTCGGTCACATCTTAATGATGCAGTGATGATGCACCAGAGTGAGTCAGATCCCCGAACACCGTTTGTTGATTTGTTTTCTAAAGAACAAAAAATCAAAACCCAGGAAACTTCTCAAATTAACCTAGTCAGAAGTTTAGTCTGTCTGCCAATTACAGCTTTACTGAGATCTTTCCAGATGGGATGACAAGCTAAAGCAAAGCACTGACACCATCCATCCATCCATCCATCCATCCATCCGTCCATCCAGTGTAGACTCATACACTGCATAGGAGGCATTTTTTCAGCTGGCAGTCCATGTCTTTTATCTGTGGACTTAACTCAAACTTTGACTTTGCAACAGATCACTGATCATATTTCTATTGTCTTTTTGTGTAAAATTCTGATTTCTTTGTTGTGAAGCTCTGCTGTATTTGACAGCTCTCTCCAACAACACATACAGCTCGATGGTATGAACTCTTCATCCAATTAGGGAAGTGAACAAACATGGAAAGTATACAATTTTCCGGAGAGGAATTTTGGATAAACAGGGTTGAAAGAGGGCAGAAATCTAATTTAAAGTTGGATTCAGTTTGGATCAATCACAATCATATATAATTTTGTCCTATAAACTTCGAATCGTCAGTCTCCTGGAAGTCCTGGTGCTTCGTGGCCTGCTGGACTTGGATGGTCTCACTGGTTCAGGTATATTTTGCATTGATATGACACAAAGAAGCAGAAGCAGTCTGGTCTATAAATCCCTCCTTTCTGTGTCATTAGATTCCAGCAAAGCGAGTGACAGCTGATGGGGATGAACCCTTGGGTTGTTCTTGTTGAAGATGTCCTCAGGTTCCCTCTCACACGGCGCCACACAGCACAACGCCTCTCCCATTATCTCATTTTCCTCCTGTTCTCTTTTATCTGCTCATGTGAGAAATTTAAAACCAATTCAACCAGTTTCGAGGGATTTATTTTCCATGGCTCCACACAAACCAGCATCTGCATCGAAGGAGTCAAAACATCACGATTTTCAGTAAAATAAACCACGTTTCCTTTTTGATATTTTGCAGAGTAAAACTACAAGCAGCAATGCTTCTGCTTTCTCTCTGTACTCTTGGTTTGTAAAGTCATAATTTAAAACTTTACAGCAGGAGTAAACACTGGTCTGAACTTCATTAGTGTTTATTTGTTTTTGTGTTTTTCCTGTTTTAACGTACCCAGTAACTTTTCTGTTCACACAACAACGGTGCTCAGAGCCATTGAAAACGCAACTTTTTGAGAATGGCTCTAAAGGTGGAACTTTTTGAAAATGCTGTGACTCATGTAAACAGCTGCAAATGAGAGTTTGTGTTTGTTCTCAACAAATCAATTCCCCACGACACTCCATAGTGACACTTTTGTAGTAGAGTTTGCATGTTCTCTCTGCATATGTGGATCTTCTGCAGGTACAGGAAGCTCACTGGTCACCCTAATTTTTCTCTAAATGTGAATGTGAGTGTATTTGGTGTTTGTTTTGTTTGCACCTGTGTCCCAACATCCACCGAGTCTGATGAAGGATTCAGATTTGATGAATTGAAGTGAAAGTCGAAGAACTTCTAGAACTAAATTTTAAGATCATCATCTGGACATGAAAACGCTAAAAGTGCTTCCTCGGTGCAATGATCAAGAAAGTTAAGTGTTCTCATCATCAAGTGCTACCTCTTAAACTGCAGTTTTGCAGTTTCCAAGTAAAATGTCCTCCTCGCTTCTTATTATAACAATTATGGCCCTGCTGTTTTGGATCTCATTGGTTTGGGAAAACACTTTTAAAGAGGCAGAACCTGACCTTTAAGAATCCCATTTCCAGAGGAAAAAGGTTTATTTTGGGCCACACGCTGGTGGAATGGTGAACACTTCCACCTCACAGCAGCATTACCCCGGCTGAGGTTACTCGGTGACAGTAAGGGTTCAGGACATGGCACGTCTTCAAATCAAAATGCAAAACTTTCCCTGTGTTTTTCTCTGTCTGTTCTCATGATAATGGTGCTCGGAGCTCACTTTTGTAAAAACTGCTTCCAATCTGGAAGTATTCATCTCGGGCTTCGTAGTGTAAACGGGGGGAAAACGAACAACACTTGGCAGTTTTCGCTTCGACAGTACAACAATAACAATCCATCTTAGTGTTCTGTGCACAAGAATGTCAGTGTTCTCCCATTGTTAATGTGGAAAGTGTGTTGTTGTCTGCAGCATGTGTGTGTTTGGTTTCATTACAGTGAAATGTTGTTAGTGCTGTTGGTTGTATTTGTAAATGGGGCCTAAATTGTCCGCAGGGGTAAATATGTGTGAGTGATTTTCTGTCTCTGAGTGCGCTGGTTACCCATTTAAGATGCGTCCTACCTTCTCCCTCCTCTGCCCACAGAATTAACTCCAGCCTCCTTGCTAACCTTGGGGAAGGGAGATGGATGGTTGGAAGGCTTCGTGGCTAGTGGGATCTCTCAGTATTGAGTTTGCATCTTCTCCCCTGTGTCTGTATCAGTCCACACCCTGCATTTGGCCTCAAGTTTACTTTGATTCTGCAGACGTCATTGAGACACAGCCGGTACAGAAGACGGGGAGATAGAGGATTTAAAGCTGAAAAAAAAAAAATCATTAATTCAAACTTCAAACCAGCGATAATATGTCTCATAATGAAGATATAATCAAGAAAAGTGATGCACACTGCGTGATCCCCTTTGCCTCAGATACCTTTTAGGCAACGAGGTTAGAGAGAGGAGGTGAGTGCAAGTTGTTCCCTGCTTAAGGCCACACTGACAGGATAACTGTTAATATACATGTTGGCAATTACAGGGAATGTCTGGGGAGGAACAGAGAGGGAGGGAGGAAAAAAAAAACACATTTCAAAGTAGCTTCAGGAGGAAAACCTGCATTTTAATCAAACCCCAGTGTGGCCGAACCGTGCTTTTGTCCTTTTTTTTTTCACCCAGTACCTGCATGCAAGACTTAAATGCACAGCTCCTTCTTCCTTTGCTTTCTTTGTTATTCAACATCCCAAACTATCCAGCAAGGATCTTTTCTTCGGTCTGAATTAAATTCAATTAAAATCTTTGGTTTGTTGGAGGAAAAAGAACAAAAGACAGTGGGTTTTAGAGAGTAATAATTCTGTGAAAATGGTTGTCGAACATCAAAAAGGACCTTTCATTTCCTGATTATGAGCCAAAATAGAAAATCTGTCTTTCAGAGGGGCTGCAACTCCACAAGTTAATAGCACTTTCACGGTAATATCTCACTTTGAGGAGACGTGTGATGGATGGAGATTAAGGCCCTGTTCACACTTCAATGATTACAAGTGAAACCACAAACATTTTGTGCTCGGAGGCACTGAAGATAACTGGTAAAGAGATCCTTTGCACGCGCTCAGTAGAGACAACGTTCTGTGTAAACAGACATCGTTTTTCAAAACATTACTGTGCGAACGTGAAACTTTTCTGAAATGAAAACACAAAAAATGAAATGCTGTCATGTAAAATGTGCCTAAAAAGAAGGAATAAAAGGCATAAATGTGATTATTTCAGAGGACAGTTGCATGTGGGTTTTTGTATGCTTGGCTTGTTTTTTTTGTTTTTTGTTTTTTTTTTATTTCATTTTTTTCCAGACAGCCTTTGTGGCTGAAGCAGTTGGTGTTTCAGAGCAACAGTGTAGTTACCTTAACACCTACGCACACACACCTACACACACACACACACACACACCCACACACACGCGATGGAAAGTGAAGGTAAAAAAGAGAGCAGAGTGAGAATTTGGGTGTCATTCATTTCTATTTCTTATCTCTCCCTGCCTGGGTTTTTCTTTCCCTGTCCGTCTCATCGATCCGGCGCCTCTGCAGCTCTTCTGTTTTCACCTTCTTTCATCAGAAGAGTCTGTCTCACCTGCGCCGGTCTCACTCGGAGCACCCTTTAACTGTTAACCTTCATTCTCAAACTCCACAGATCCATCATCGCCCTGGGTGTGTGTGAACATATAGAACAAGCGTATACAGTGTGTCTGAAAGGCTGCTGTGTCGCTGTGGACACTTGGTGGCACTGTGGTTCCAGCATGTGGCTGGGAAAATCATTTCTCCCTGTATTCTTTTTTTTTTAACTTTTTGTAGTTTTAATGAAGACACACAAATTAGAGGAGGTGAGAGTGGGACGGAGAAGCAGAGGGGTGAAGTAGACGGGAAGAAGCAGGGTGTGAAGAAGAGAGAAATGAGCACATCTGACATATGCAGACACGCACAAGGGCTGCAACAATGGACAGACAAGATATTTTTACAACACAGCCTAAAACCTCATCTCCATGCCTCAGCCCCGCTGCCCGCTTTACAATAGACGGGATGCGTGAAACCGGGGGTGAAGTAACGTAACAGCAGCACATAACCACGACTCCCCCACTTTCAAAATGCCAAGACTCTAATCCGGGCTCGCACTAAAGCTCTCCCTTTTGGCAGATATTGCAGATTTTTCAGATGCAGTGCCCTGCAATTAACTGTCATTCCCTCTGTGTCTCAATTCCAGGGAGATGAAAATGGCGATAATGATCATCCATTAATACTTATCGTATTCGTGATCAGTGAACAAGATTTCATGAAAAAAATTGATTCAAATTAAACTTTTCCCTCTTCCCCGTCTGTATTTATAGCTGGGAAGCTAAGCAAAGTAGCTCAACTTTAATTCACAGAAACTGTTCAAGTCCGGTGTTTTAAACAGACACAGAACATGGAAGGAGCTTGAACTGTACAAGAAAACAATATTCATTGTAAAGGTAAAGGTTTAAATTACATAAAGCAGCTTGATTTTTCCATTTTTTGAGGTTATTTAATACAAAAACAAGAAATGGGTCTGCAACCTTTAAAACTCAAAGAGTCATATTCGTCCTCCCACCAAAAAAAGGCTTGCCTGAAGCTACAAAACATGCTTAACCTTCACAAAGAAAATATCACTTCTTTAAACTTCTATAGCTACATGTACTTAAACTGTGATTCATGCTGAATTGAAGATTATGGCATAGTTTTTTCTTATTTCTCACCACAAACCAAACTGACTTGGTTAAGGCAGAATTCAGTCCGTTTGCACCACGTTAAAAGAGAAAATGCATGATTTGATTTGTTTTTGAAAATATTTCACATTTACGTGTGCTGAAGTGTGTTTCAAAGGAAATGGCAGAAACACTGAAAAAGATGAACTCAACATGCAAGGCCCCTAGTTAGTACTGTTTGTTTTTGCAATGAAGCCACACCACACACACACAACACACACACCACACACACACACACACACACACACATATGATGCAGGGAACAACACACTCTTAACATTAACAATGGAGAACACAGGCATTCATATGAGCAGATGACCAATTTGTTATTACAGTGACTATCAACTTTAAAACTAACAAGTCCAGGACAATCTGGACTAGCAGTCAAAGTTCCACCATGGGAGACTTCATAAAAAAAAAAAAAGATAAAGTTTAATTTTCATTGCTTCCAAGCTCCGCTGTCGTGTCACTGGACACCAAAAATGTGCAACAAAATGTTTTTGTTTCCTCTTACAATTTCTGCCGTAAAAAAAGGCAAATAGTATTTTAATCAATAGTTGCATATTAACACTGAAATATAGATAAATATTTGCTTGTTTGCATACGTTACAAATGATTTTGTGGAAGCAAAACCACCGCAGACCTCCTGGATGCACCAGCTGTAAAATCATTAACTGGAGTGTGGGAGGAATCTGGGGAGGCATCTGAGGTAAAAGCTCGTCAAGTTTACTGTTCACATTTAAAAGCCAGATATCATATTACAGTTTAAATACATTCTGCTTGGAAAATTTGGGGTTTAAACTAATTTTTCCTGCTGAAATCCTGAAACCCCCTGATCTGGGTCCTATGTCATTTTCAGTGTGTTTTGCATTATTGAGTACAGATCCTCAAACATGCACTTATATTATGTGTTTACAAATTGAAGACATGCTATTCAGGCATAGGAAGGACATGTGGTTGTTTATCATTTTAAAAGTCACTGAGTCCTTCAAAGTGTCCACGTACCTGTCACACAGGGATTAAAGCGTTCACCTATAAACTCCATTGAAAAACTGCACAGGAAGCAGGTGGCATGCGCTCCAGGAGCACGTCACTAACTGTGCTCATTTGTTGACTCCTTGGCTTTCCGGCATGCACAGCACCCAGGATAAATGAACTTTTCTCTCCAGAGTCCGTTGACCATGCAGTGAGTGCTGGCTGAGCAAGCCAAGTGCTTTCCCCAATATTACACCCACTTTACCTTGACTGGGTGGAGAGGACTTGATCCAGCTGTCACTGAACCTGAAAGGACTGCCAGTCTGCCAATCGGCTTCTCAGAGAGCGAGACCAGAAATGATACCCACTCCTACCCCTCCAACCAAATCTGGAGACGTCCGTTACTCCGGCAGACAGGGTGGAGGACGTTGAGGTTTTCACTGGGAGCGAGCAGAATGGACAGAGGAAGACTGAGGACATTAGAGGGGCAGATCATCTCAGAGAGCTTGATTGGGAAAGCAAGATGGTTTGGTTCTGTTGGAGGGAGGATGGCAATAAGATGAAGCTGCTGGTCGGCCATTAGAAGGAAGCACATGCAGAAGGAGGAGGGGATCAGAAGAGGATGATCCACTGTGGGAGCCCTTAACAGCAAACTGCCAAAGCAAGACCTCTCTCTAACAAGCATGTCTTTTGATTGAGACAGAAAGCCAGAGTATCCAGAGAAAAGTGAAAGAACATGTAAAAATAATGGCCCAGAGCCGAACGGGGCGAACCAGCTCCTCAACACCCACAAGCTAATTGTTTGTGGCTCAGGTGGTAAAGCACTCCACATCTAAAGACCGACTCTCCTGATTCCCCGCTCCCGGTAAAACTCATCTACTAGGTATTTGCACATATTGAAATGTGTGGATTTACTTTTGCAACCCTGAAGATTGTATCTAACAAAGGTGCAAAATATGTATATTCAGACCCCGTTTACATGATCGATGTTTTAAGTGAAAATGGGAAACTCCTGTTGCACTTTGGGTGTCAATTAACACAGCAACGGTGCTGTGAGCCCCTGAAAAACTTTTTTCAAGTTGGGACTTGGTAGTTTTATGCCGGGTTTGCACTTCAGTATCGACTCTACTCTACTCTACTCTACTCTACTCTACTCTACTCCCTTAACAACCAACTCCCTTTATTATTTTACAGAGCTGTTGATAAACTTACATGCTAGGAGAGGAACTTTCCAGCTCTCCATGAATTTGCTAGTCAGTAATCAACGTGAGGAAAGCTTGAACCTCCTAAAAAAACCGAGGCATGCACTTTTTCACTGTTTTCTAAAAAGAAGAAGAACGAAAAGAAACAATGACAGCAACAAATTGCCCAGCTGTTTAAAAATAACATTTCACTGCTGCTGTTTGCTCCGTCTGTGGCTGCTTTGAAGATTCTCTGAACCAATCATTGTCTGCAGTGTGTCGACCCTCACCTTTCAGTACTGGGCCGCTGTTCCTGGAACGCCAAGGGAACCAAATGCCATATTTCTACTGAGGTTATTGGTTCTATTCTACTTCTCTCATATTATGTATGTTTTCCTCAGTGTTCCAAAAAAGCCTCCTGGTACTTAAAGTGCTAAGTGCTAAACTGTTGTTGTTTTGCAGAGGTATTTGTTCAGCTGGCCCCCATGACTTTGTTTGAGGATTTCATTATTATATAACATCTACATTGACGATCAAACTTAACATTTGCGTCCCATCACTTCCCATATCACAATCCCAGCTTTTTTTTCTATTAAGATTTCTTCACCATAATGAACTGACATGTTTGATAACTTATATATGATATATGACATAAAATATATGACTTAATATATCTTTTTTTTCTGTCAGTTCAGTGACTGCAAGAGAACTGAGACTGAAGCAGCATTATTCCCTTTTTCCATGTGAGGAGGGTTAATACATGCAAAACCCTTATTTGAATACTGGTGTCAGTGTTTTCCTCTGGGGAACACCACAAAACGTAGA
Organism: Salarias fasciatus; assembly: GCF_902148845.1. Classification (NCBI taxonomy): domain Eukaryota; kingdom Metazoa; phylum Chordata; class Actinopteri; order Blenniiformes; family Blenniidae; genus Salarias; species Salarias fasciatus. Next base: position 39,215,810 of record NC_043750.1, on the reverse strand, counting down.
AAAACTGCAATGGAGCATGCAGTATAGTGCGCTTTATGCAGAATCTTAGTAAAGCAGGTCCAGTGTGTCAAAGTGTGCTTAAGAAAAACCACTAAACCTGCGTCTCTCTCACTGGGGGCAGAAGCACCTTGCCTGGCAGCCATGACCAACAGTGCATGTAAACATATATGAATGGACGAATATTCCTTTGAAACTACTCGGAACAGTGCTGTGTGCCTGAAGTCCAATACATAATCATATGTCTTGCTCAGTGACACAGTCCAAGGAGTCTATTGATCACAGAGGAGCTCAAACCTGCAAGCTGGAGTTCAATGCTCTGATCAGTCATTCATTCCAACTGCAGGCAAATCACATTTGTTTTTGAAAATCAGACCCTGTGAGGGAACTGTTCCACTCTGCATTGACAAATTAAAGAGTCTGTTCAAGACTGAGGGACAACAACAGATTTCTGTTTTCTTAAACAAACAACAGCACCTATCGGTAGCGCAACAGGAAAATATACCCCATTTTCAGCATTTCTGTATGTTAATAGGTATCGTTTATCTGCCATGTAAAGCTCAAAATTTTTGGAAACGAAAACACAAACAATGATTTTTCAATTAAAACGTGTAAATTATGAAAAATTTTATCATCATGCTAAACATCTCTAACATGTTCAAGAGTGTCGTATACATTCTGTTAACATCAAAAGTGGAAGCTATCCTGAGAAAATGGGTTAAAAGTTGTCTCTTGTTGCAGAATTTTGACAATTTCACAGGCATGAAATGAAAATATATCCAGTCAATCCAGTCATGAGAGGTTTCATCTTGCATATGAAGTGTTCTCGGTATTTTCATTTTGCACTTTGAATTACGAGTTGGAAACATCAGGGACCACAAACAACTCTTTCTCAGAGCTGATGTAGCTTTCCCCTGTCGATGGTTAATCTTCTGCCCGTCAGTCGCACCAGCAACTCTCAACACTCCTGCTGCAGTGGACAAACTCTGCCTGATGCTGTCATGGCGGCTTCGCCGTGCATGTAGCGGTGCGGTGTCATCAAAGTACTGACTGCTGGAACCATGTAGCAAACACACTTTGAAGTCCGATTTGAGTGGCTGGAGCGCCCGGACTGACAGAGTCTGTGGAAATCCATTTGGAATCGCATTTCAAACCACCCGCAAATGTTTTTTTTTTTTTTTTTTTTCCCTACCTGTTATTTCTGATGTTGAGACTTGCAGAAATCAATCTGGATCCAATCTGGACATGCAGAGAAACACATTTTAGGCATGTATTCTGAAGCAGGCCTGCAAGGTCAGATAATCATTCACATCAGCTTTTGACTGTAATTCAGTTGCCTTTTGCAACAAAAAAAAAAGGTGAATAGGAGATAAAAGTGAACTTTAATGATAAATTCTGCATGCTATGAAGTCAAAATAAGCTGAATCCCACCTGTAAAGAGTTGTGGGTTAAAGGTTCTTTCATTGACATTTACACGTTCCACATGAAGATGGCATTTGCTGCTGCATACTGTATTAAAAGTCCTATGAATAAATACATTCAACATAGACAATTAACTTAGCTGGAGTTTGGAAAAAAACCTGGAGAATGATTGACTAGGACTTCAGTTCACAACCCGGGGGACACCGGAGATCACAGAGGGACCCTCAGGCTTCGCCTGCTTTCAGGATGTCAAAATTAGAAGAAAACCAGAATAAGACACTTTCCCAGAATCTGGAGCAGACCTGGGAAATGGCTCATTTTGAAGGTTCCTGCTTTTCTAAGTGGGTGAGAGTGGATGTATCTACTAACACCTGGGAGGTTTCCATCATGTTAAAGAAGTATATGTTGTTGCCTCACGGTTGATTGGTGAGTACAATCATTCATATATAGCACTTAGTCACTTAAAATGCAACTTTAGAAAATGACTCCCAAGGTGGAACTTTTTGACAATGTTCCTACCTATGTAATTGGTCAAAAATGCAACTTAGTGCGCCCCACTCTGTTTCTTTAGAAACCAGAGAAAATGCAACTTTTCAGAAACTCCTCTGCTGCACATGCACAACCACAACTGTAGTAAATAGTGATGGAAATCCATGAATACACCACACACACACACACACACACACACACAACACACACACACACACACCACACACACACCACACACACAAACACACACCCAACACATACACCACACACATATGCATAGAGAGTAAACATAGTGCTGTCCATTGTGCTAAAGTAATAACTTAATACAATTACTAGGTAGATTGTGTGACAACACAAACACACACACACACACACACACACATACAGCACACCACACATATGCATACAGAGCAAACGTAGCGCTGTCCATGGTGCTGAAGTACTAACTTAATACAATTCTACAGTTCTCCAATTTCATTTAGCAGACACTTTGTCCAAAGCGACGTACAACACAAGCAGATTACAGAGATAAGAAAGAAACCATTAGTATAATTGCTTCAAGTGCGATTGGTCAAGGGAGTTGCCATCCAGTTGCAGAAGAGAACCACTACCCCCCCCCCCCCTTTTTTTTTATTTTGTCAACTTAGTCAGTGGTACATAAGTGCTGGGTTTTAGACCACCTGACCTATTCTTCCCCAAGACGGGGTTGGATTAAGTCCCTAGGTGTTCTCTGAACAATTGAGTCTTCATTTGTCTCTTGAAAGTAGAAAGGACTCGGTAATACAATTACTAGGTACACTGTGTGAAAACACAAAAACACAAAAACACACACACACACACACACACACACACACACACACACACACACACACACATACAGCACACCACACATATGCATAGAGAGTATATGTAGCGCTGTCCATGGTGCTGAAAAATAACTTAATACAATTACAAGGTACACTTTGTGAAAACACAAAAAAAACAAACACACACACATGCACACACACACGCGCATATATGCAGCACACCACACATATGCATACAGAGTAAACGTAGCGCTGTCCATGGTGCTGAAGTACTAACTTAATACAATTCTACAATTCTCCAATTTCATTTAGCAGACACTTTTGTCCAAAGCGACGTACAACACAAGCAAGAATACAGAGATAAGAAAGAAACCATTAGTAAATGCTTCAATTGCTTCAAGTGCGATTGGTCGAGGGAGTTGCCATCCAGTTGCAGAAGAGGAGCCACTACGACCCCCCCCCCCCCCCCTTTTTTTTTTTTTTTTTTTTTTTTTTAACTTAGTCAGTGGTACATAAGTGCTGGGTTTTAGACCACCTGACCTATTCTTCCCCAAAGATGGGGTGGATTAAGTCCCGAGGTGTTTCTCTGAACAATTGGAGTCTTCAATTGTCTCTTGAAAGTAGAAAGGGACTCGGTAATACAATTACTAGGTACACTGTGTGGAAAACACAAAAACACACACTCTCTCTCTCTCTCACACACACACACACACACACACTCACACAGCATACATACAGCACAAACACACATATGCATAGAGAGTAAATGTAGCGCTGTCCATGGTGCTAAAAAATAACTTAATACAATTACTAGGTACACTGTGTGAAAACACAAAAACACGACACACACACACACACACACGCCTGATACTCGGCCTCTATCTGCAGCGGAGGGATGTGACGGGTCGACAACAGAACAAATGGCGCCGTGCAGCAGACAAAACTCAAACCCCTGTACTGATTCAGCCGCTGGCTAAATGCTGTGTCAAGCAAGCACTGCTACATGAGGAAGAAAAAAAAGGAAAAAACAAAACTAAAAACAAGTGTTGGTGCATGAACTTGACTGGCTGAGAGGGAGGAGGGCAGGACAAGGACTTTGCTGACTCAAGACAAAAGTTATGTACTGTAGCTTGTAGATTAATGGCTGAAAATCCACAATGACCAGAGCCACTAACTCTCTCTAACTGTGGAGGACAGCTTGAGCTTTATGTACTCTTTAAAATAATATCTTCCATTGCCAGCTAATAGATAAAAACTGTCAGATTCGGCTGTAATATGTGGAGAACCATTTGGTGTGTTTAGAATGAGGGTGTTAATCTTACAAGCTTCATTGCGACAAAAAAACATTTTGCATCATAAACTGCATAAACCGCTTAAAAACATTACATTTGGAAGTGCGTTGAACCTAACGGACCTTTTTACAGGTGATCAACAACACAGGCACCGTAAAGGATGGCGAGTCTGTGTTATTATACAACATGACAGTGTGAATGTGCATATTTATGAAAGCTTCTTCTTTTTCCACAGTATTTTAATGGAAATCGATTTACAGTTAGCTCATGTTATTTATGTATTGAAAAGCTATCTGCAACTGCAAGGTGGGAGGTGGTGACAACTGGTGAATAACATTTTCCCAACAACAATGCACCGACAGCATATTTTATTTCACTGAACTATAAATGAACCCTCGACTGTGGCAACATTAAGTATTGTTGGATTTGAAGCGAGCAAATACCTGAAGCTCATGCCCGGAAGAGAATACTAGGGACAGTTTTACTGCATTTCTGTCATCATCAAAGACCTCTTTAAATACCTACACCATGTTATATAATGGATTCAAATGTACCCGCTATTGAATGGCGGCGCATTCACGACATAATAAGTAAATGCGTGATTTAGTGTCAAACAACAGGAGTGAAATGTACATGTGCATCCACAGACCGGCTGGTTTTAATCGATCCTGGAATCAAAACTTAGATTTCCAAGACTTGGGAATAACAGCATTTCATTGCTGCCTTTAAGGTTGTTGTAGTTGCTAAAATCCCAGACTGATTGTTATTCTGTCTAAACTATAGCTCATCCATAACCTGATCACACAGATGACTTTCTGTCTGAACTCTATTGATCCAACATTAGGGGGCAGTGTTGTTATCAGAAACGGTTGAAGCGTTTGAGGACGTGTTTAACTGGATCCAAGACCATCCACTTCGCTGATACCGCCTCGTGACTTTTTATCAGCTGTCGTTGAGGTGTGAACAAACTGCATCGTTTTTTTTGGTATATTCATTTGACAAAAGTTTCGCATTTAGATGGAAACATTTTTAAAAAGATTACAAAGAAACACTAAAACGTTGTAGTTCTCCTTAAGACCACTAGTGGGATGCTGTTTTTGGTTTTATCCTTAAAAGTTTCTGGTCCTCAGACTTCTGTGTGACGCCTCTACTCGGCTATGTTTCTTGTCATCGTTGTATGACTAAGGCCTCCGTATGCTCCCCCGTCGCCGCCGACGGCGTTTTCTACGCCGGCAACCCTACGCCGCTACTGAACATATCTTGCTTCTGCTCAAGGGAACGCCCTCCTCTGCCTCTGCAATTTCACCGCCAAACCGCTAGGCAGTCACAACAGCAATGCGGCTTCCGTAGCTCCGGCTTTACCTAGACATAGATCTATAGACACAGATTTCTAGCCATACGTATCTAGACACGTGTGCACTTACCGAACATATATCTGCATATATGACATATCTGGTGACACTGGGCTGTCGTGGAGGAGTGGTGTGAGCCGTGATGAAATATTGGTGAAACTAATGAGCTTTTGAACGATTAAAGCCGTTTTAGGAGCGGCTATACACATAGCCCCGTCTGCTAACAGTATAGGGATGTGCGCCGCTCAATTTTGGATCTAAATTTCTCCCGAAGCACTGTTTGGATCAGAAAAGCATTCGGGATGAGTTCTACTTTATTCTACAAACAACGCGAAAGCGGACCTATCACAGCCCTCGACGTTCACGTCACCACGCGTCCCCTCGACGCGAAATCACGATTTTCAGGAGGCGCACGTCAAGCCCCGGCGTAGCCCGTCGCGGCGACGGGGGAGCATACTGAGGTCTTAATACAGTTCACATTCATCCCTCGTCTCTACATCTGCTTTTGCACTTCCATCCGTAACCATCTTTCTAATGTTTCAAAGTTGAATATCATCAGAGACATGTGTCAGACAGTAACCGTCACGCACACTCAGTGTATCCCAATGCCAGCTGCACCAGTGTAATTTATCCTTCTCCATATACACCAATTACATAAAACGCCGATGAATCACATTAGAGCAATGTACTCTGGTACATTAATCATGTGTTAGGCAATCAGAGATAATTTATGGCTTTGCCTGTGTTTCTAAATGATCTTTCTCCCGTCCCTGATTGATCCATTATTTGGTCGTAAGCAGAAACATGTTTGCTGCATCAATCAAATGATTAATCACAAATAATTGCCTTGACAACCGAACAATACAGTGTGTGTGCGGGTTTATGTGGGCGCTTTCGCGGATGGCTTTTGACTCTCAAGCTGCGACCATTTTCCACATTCATTCACAGCGTCCTTGTTTGTTTCAAAGTCAGACATGAAATCTCACATTTTCAGCAATGAAGTGTTTTGTAAACCACTAAAATCATGATGATCTGAAGAAAAGCACAAAGAATTACTGTGACATCCAGCTCCACATGGGACTTTAAAGCTTTCAAGTTGGATTTTTTTTTTTTTTTTTCATTTTGAATTTTTATTTATTTATTCGGGGCTCACCATCGTCATTCTCATTAACCTTTTTCAGAGTGGCGGCGTGAAGCTCCTTTTTAGGCGAAACGCTTTGATGGGTTTTGCCAAGTTTGCTTGTTTTTTTCAGAGGAAAGTAGCTTCTTGTTGCCCGAAAAGTTAGTAGGTGTCACTTTATCATGCCTTGAATTAATTTACATATCAATGAAGCAACTACTTACGTACCCTTTACAGGCTTCTTCAAGTTATCGCTCAACTCTCTCTGACTTAACTTTGTAATGAGCTGCAATTACATATAATTTCAGGCATATTGATTAGATACCAGCAGTCTAACATTTATATTGACTCTGGATTGGAGCTTGAACTACACGGCTGAATGCAGAACTTTGTAACAACATCCTAACAACATCATACTGTTAAGACATATTGTGGTCCACCCTGATAACAGACATAACTGCTCCTATGTTGTTTAGATGCTCATCATTTGAAACATGCACTTACCCTACAGCTGATATTTCCACCATAGGGATAATTTTGTGTGCAGCCTGAAGTGATTTTGAGTTTTGACCTGCTGTGTAGCTGTAGTTACATTTCCAGGCTTTTTGCTGAAGCAGCAGCGTGAGCTTCCTGCATTATCTGCACCTGAATGTTTGTTCCAGATATCTGAAAGTACAAATGATTAGTAACAACGAATATTGTTAAAATGATTTGAGGTTCACAGTATTCACACGTGGTTGCGATTGTGATGCTAGTTCAGTTAGCATGTGTATGGAGTTTTCCATTGTGCATTAGCGTTGAACTAACAGACCTATTTGTAGGGTTAGCTGTTTGTTAGTCACATGATGTAGCTCCATTATTATTATCTTCATTATTTTGAATAGTTTTTTGAACATACAATTTAATATGCAGCATTGATATTTTCTTTGTGTTTAGTTTCACTCTTGCAAATGCTCACTTATGATTAGCTCAAAAGCTCATTTTATCATTTTAATTGCACAAAGGTGGAAATATTACCACCTTTCTTCTTTCAGCATTGGGAAAAGGCCTGACGCTGAACCAGACTCTTCCTGCTGGTTGGAGGTAGTTAAATATCATTCTGCTTTTGTTGGATGGGTTGATTGATTGATGCAGGTGGAGGTTTTTTACTTCTTTTCTGTTGTGTTGTAAAAACAGCCTCGCCTTGTCCTCCACCTCCATGATTCTCCCCTCATGCCCCCTCCTCCTCCCACTGTCTGTTCAGTTAACTGAGTCTCCCAGAGAACACCGACTGTCTTCACCCCCTTCTCCTTCCTTTTCTTTCTTTTTTTATTTGTTGTCTCCCCTTTTCTCTCCTCCCTCACTGTAGTTTCCTCCCTGCACCTGCATACTTACCGTCTTCAACTCCTCCACCCGTTCATGTCTGGCAATTACAACCTCGATTTCTTATCTCTATTGATTTTCTCCTCTCCCTTGGTTCATCTCTCGCCTCTTCCATCGCCTCTCACTCTCACGTCCATTCTTTCTCTCTCTTTCTCTCCCCTCCTCTCCACTTCCCGCTCTCTTCATCCGTCCAAGTCTTTTGTGGTGAATGTGTGCGCGATAAGCAGCCTTTGTTGTTCACTCCGCTCCGCCGTCCGTCCCTCTCCAGTTTTTTGGAAGCCCTGCGAGCCCCGCCCAGTCTGCTGTGAGGTCTCCACAGACATTAGCCGTCTCCATTCTGCCTTGCTGAGCTAAATTATTCCACAATAAGTCAGTGGGCTAATTCACCGGCATAATCACCTCATGCATTTGAAATTTAAATGATTTCATGAGCGCTGGCGCAGCTCCCTCATTAGAGAATCCCTCTCAAGGCTGGAACAAGCAGGTAGGGGCACGCAGGAAGGCACAGTACAACTTTCACCTGTGGGTGCACGCCTGTGCGACGGCATCTCATATTAACTCCCAGACCCCAGCGTGTGTGTGTGTTTGTATGCGTGTGTGTGTCCCTAGCCGAGGTGACTGACAAGCATGTGCATACCCGGCGTCGCCGTTCCAGCCCAGCAGTCGATCAATACACCCCCTGATTAACTGCTGCTGGAGCAGACGTGCTTGACTCTTGACCTTCGGGGTCAGAGTACAGCGGCATTATGAAGATGTCCTTCAGTGGCCGCCGCCCCCGCGGACCCTCTGGTGACAGCTCGGGGGCTGCAGCTCATGGGAAGCAGACCATTGATTGGTGTGTCAATGAGGCGACAAACAGTCAGACAGCAGGAGACTGGAACACACAAACACACACACACATGCAAACACACACACACACAATTTAAATTTTGCTCATAGCAAGCAGATTTCCACATATCTGGATGCAGGAAAGTGAACTCCAGACAGTAGGAACCCACTGAGAACCACAGGATCAGGTTGTCCTGCATTTCCAGTATTTTGTCCAGGAGGAGTGTCGGCATTCATCCGGACAGTGACGCACACACCACAGCATCCCAAAATATATGAAGAATCAGGTTTTACAGGCACACAGTACATGCACATTCACACACGCTGTGTCTGTGCCAGATAAACCATTAGCCTGAACAGAAATCTATTTTGGGGGATATCAGATTTCCGAACAGCAGCCGGAGTCAGGGAGCACGGAGCCGTCAGAGACAACTTGATGGGCTGAATGTAGGTTGGGACATAGTGCCTCTGGCTCCACACTCATGCTATTCTTAACTCCTTTTGTGTCTTGATTTGTGAAACAATTAAATAAGTTTTCACCTATAACCCAGTTTGACAACTTAAAGAGATGAAGTTTGGTGTTGAAACTTTAACCCCTTCAACAAAAGCTTTATTTATTTCTGTAGGATCCCAGAACGGCGTCCGGTCATGAGCATCTATTTACACCTGACACCCATAGATTGACATCAGCCTCTCAGCAGGTATATGGAAAATTGTAAATGTTTTGTGGTTCTCTGATGATCTCCTCTTACAGCTTTTGAGATCCATAGGCGGAAAGTGAGAGTGAAACCTTTAAAATCTGAAATACTATAAAAATGTAACAATAGTTTGAGTTGGTTGGTGGTTATTTTTAGTATTATCTGACTCAATGTAACTCGTTTTACACCGGATGTGTTGTGGCTCTGTCGCATTAATGGCTGTGTTCTTCCACTGGATGCGGTCTGACAGCATTTTACTCGCAGTACAATGCACCACAGTCGCAACTCAAGTGGTATGCAACAAGTCTATTTTCTCCACTTTCTGCAGCCAACATGCAAGGAGGTGGAGGAAGATGCTAAAAACATACTTTTTACAACTAAATCCCAGCCTGGGGTTCTTGATCCACATGGTTAACATACAGACTCCAGCCTACATGTGTTCTACACATCATGAAGTGTTCTGTCTTCACTTCTTCTCCCATGAAAAACAACAATACGGACTCGGAAATTGCACGGAGCTTAGACTTAGAATCAGCTGACGGAGCTCAATCAATAAACAACATCGACTGATGAAGGGGTGAAAATTCCAGTTGACCTTATTTTCTTTTGCTTCAAGAAAAAAAAAAAAGAATTAACAATTCGCCCCGTCACTTTTTTTTTCATGCTTCCCTCCTCCCCCGATGATCACAGCTTTACATGTGAGTGTACATGTTTAGGTTTATTTCTATTTGATTCCTCAGCTGAAGCAGCTGCAGTGACTCTTCAGGGCCACGTGCGTTCTGAAAAACACCAAGCATGATATATCACCACCAAAAGCACAAACTCCCTGCAGCTTTCCAAAAAAAAAAAAAAAAAAAACATGAAGCACAAATCATTTTAAAAGTTCTCTTTCAAATCAGGCTAAAAGTAATTAGAGAAATGAGACTGCTGGACGGGCTGCTGTGCTAACGGCATTAGGGATGTGTGAGCAGGACGACTTGTTCTCTGACCTGATCACCCTGCATCAGGTTATCTGGCGTTCTCAGCACTCTGCTGCGTTGTGTTATCCCCTAATGTGGACACCGATTCAGAAAATTAGTTTCTCCTTCACTCCCAAAGCAGGGCTGGGTCCAGGGAACTCCTCTGCAGGGGGCACGGGGGGCACCGGGAGTTAAAGCTGATAAGAATGAAGGATGCCGCTGACATCTCTCCTTAGCGTCTGGACTACTGAGTTGGGATAACTTTTAAAAGAGTTCATTTAGTTGTGGTTATTCCTTCATCTGCTTTTGTTGGCTTGAAGGCTCTTCTTTCTGTTTTGTAAAGAAAGTGCCGACTCCTCGTTCATCACTGTCAACATTATCAGGCTGGAAATATCCCCTCGGTGATATTCCTCCCTTCAACATCTGCGTCTTCGCTGAAACCGAATCCTAATCAGCTGAAGCAGAATCAAGAACAGCAACACTTCCTGTATCCCAACTTTTGCCGTGTTTCAGTTCGTTAATGCAGTGGGTTCAGTTTACTCAGACTGCAGGAATGTCCTGACTTGCACGCCGACGTAAAAGCATCGCAGTTTCAGCTCGCATGTTTCATGCAATTGATTGACGGCTGAAGTTTATAGTGTTTTCAAGTGCAAACAGAAAACTTCCATTGCATTTTGTCAAAAAGTGCAACCTTTTTCTGAGACGCTGCTACTGCACATGTACAGTAGCTGAACACTAAATCATCCTGTTTATTTTCTCCCTCCATCGCAGGACGCCCAGCTCACCTGGGTTTGCTCCAGAAATGATGAGCCTTTGTCAGTGGGTACAGTCAAAATTGGCCAATTACAATCCATTTCACACTGCAACCTGTAAAGAGTTCCGTTATTTTCTCCAAAGATAACACCTCATTCAAGACCACCGAATTTAATTAAAACATAATACTTTAATTCAATTACTGTCAGCAGCGCTGGATCACATCACATTGTAATTAAACGTGCATTAATCAAAACACTTATAATAAAACGTTAAATGCATCAAAACTGATTCCGTGTGTGTGTGCGTGTGTGGGGACGATTTACAGCGTCTTGGTGGCGGATGTGTGTGCGAGTTAATCACGGCACCCACAATGGGTCGCTGTGTAATGGCATGGTGCTTTCAAATTAGAGGGTGCAGATGAAACACACACGCAGTATAATTCCTGCTTCCTTCGGAAGACTGCTGTGATTTAATCAAGTGAAAGAGAAGCTGCTTTTATGCAGCCTAAAGCCCATTGTAAACCACAAATAATGGTAATAATCATTTAATAATCCACCACACTGTGTGGGCTACGCTGCACAAATTCTTGATATGATTGAATTGAATTATTTTAAGACCCTTTTTCAGGCAGGACTGAATGCAGCTATTTTCCCGTGATTAGGGTTTTTTTTTTTTTAATATAGGCTTGAATGAGGAGTGTGTTTGTATTTGAACCTTTATTGTTCTACAGGAGCAAGGACGTTCCTGTGAAACGGCTGCACACTTCACACAAAGTTATGACGCAGAGCGCAAATGAACGGGAGTTGGTTGAGAAAGTGAAGAATCCTCTCATCCTCAGGCCCGCACGCTTTCTGGCTGGGCTACCTGGGCTACCTGGGGATCAGGTGGGCTAATGCGGGTCCTAATACGGACAATAATAATACATGTTTGCATGGTATCAGACCAGGGAAACCCACAGCGGTGCCCTATGGAAAGTGTTGCATTGAACGTGTTTCAAAAGAACATGAAAGTACATGAATATAAATCTTGAAAGTTAACAGCGAATCATGATTTGACTTGATAATGTTAAAAAATAAAAACAAGGTAAGACAACTGTTAAGAAGGAGGAGAAATCTGCAGTGTTCAGCTCTGTCAGCTCACGGACGGGTTTTGGGTTCATGGCTGGGTTTGAGCTTCCTCTCGCAGTGCAGAAGAGATGGATGTGACTCTGACTGGTGGAGTGAATGAGAGTCTTTGTTCAGACTTGTCTTTGCCAACAGATTTAAAACAAAAGATAAAAGAAAACATCAGGTCAGTTTAAAAGTAGAGATTTTTGCTGCAGTACTTGACTTTTTAATGGTTTTGACAAAGTGATTAAACGGCAACTGGGCTCCAATAGCTAAAAAATCTTTTCATTTGAAGCTTTTAAATGGAAATAATTTCTAAATCTTCATACACTGGCTTGATTCCTCCTTGAACTCTTCCACATTTTGTCACTTTACAACTACAAATGTACTTTATTGTGATTTTATGTGACAGACCAACACAATGTGAAGTGGAAGAAAAATGATAAACGTTTTTGAAAAGTTTCAAAAGGTTCTCTGTTTAGAGATTCTTTCATGTTATTGCTGCTTTAGTGGTGGTGGTGGGGGTGGGGGTGTGTGTCGGGCGCTTTAGCCCTCCACCCTCCACTTTGCACTCTGCTGATTCAAAATGTGTTATTCCTGCACGGATAAAACATTTTAACTGACAGCCTCTTCCTGTAAGTCAAACAGTTCCGAGCCAAAACCTGATGGATTTATTTTCATGGTTTCAGTGAACAAGTTGCTTCGGATTCCTGAATCCTTGCCAGATAATTAGCTGTGGAGGAAGTGCAGAAGTCACGGAGCTTTCCCCAAGTTTGCCCATGTTAACCAGAGGAGCCCTTCACAGGTAGATTAAGGAAACACACATGTCCTCGAGTCTTGATGCAGATCTGACAACGTTTAAAGGAGCAGAGAAAACATCCAGTTTCCCCTTCATCCTCTCTCAGGACAATAACTTTCATGCAATTGCTAAATGGATCTGACTGCGCAATAGAGTTGATGGCTTAATGCTTTTCCTCTGGTTCTGTGCCGGGCATGGAGTGACAGCGTGCGTCAGAGGTATTGTCATTCCGACCTATTAGTCTGTCAAGAGCCAGAGTCACTCGTTTGATCCGTTCACCAGGAGAAACCGCTGGCGGCTCGGCAGATAATCCATTTTGCCTGGTGGCCCGAAGACAATACGGGCTGCTCATTTAAACCGAGGCGCATAAAGGTTGGAAATTAATGCTCAAGCTCAATAAAACGAGGGACTTCTTCTTCCTCAAATATTCATGTTTGGAGCAGAGACTGGAGTGCTTCGCCTTTTCTCTCCACCTTAATGAAAAAAACAAAAGAAACACTGTATATGCATGCTCACAAAAAAAAGAGGCAGCCAAGGGAGACAGGAGGGGAAACAAACAAACGTTGACTCTCCTGCATGCACCAGTCACCACCGGAGCTGAGTGACATGTGTTTACCTTTTTTGTTCTTTCCTCGAAACTCAAATTGCTCTGTGGATGGAAACAGTAAGAGCTCCCCAAAGCACACAGGCTGAATATATGTGCATTTTTATTTTCATAACCATCACTCCTGACTCCTGACAGACACAGGCCCACCTACTTCAGACCCTTTTACATTTATTTTGTGGATTTGTCTCATACAGTACGTTTTGTCAGGTTGTGAAGGTGTAAAATAAAAAAATAAACAACAGGAAGCTGCACTTGTTTCCATGTTGTCAGTCAGAAAGACTTATCAGCATGAATGCATGTGTTTCAATGCATACTGTGCAGGCACGCAGAGACACACACACACACAATGCCCACAACACACACACACAATGTCCACAACACACACACAATGCCCACAACACACACACACAAAATGAACTGAAATACTCAAATATTTCAGCCTCATTATTGCAGAAATAAAACTGTGAAATTGTCAATATGATTGAAGTATTTATCGAAACTTAAATATTTACATGCAGTCACATCATCACTGTGATTCTGCAACATCTTTACTCACTAAAGTCACACATTTCATTTCATCTCAGGAATAAATCCATTGGAATACTGAAATCCAGTTTAGGCAATTTGACCAATGCTTGTTACTTGAGACAAATTTGTTATTTCATACTTATTGATAAATAATTTTCAACTACTGCCACTGGCCGATGTAGTTCTTAACAAAACACCACTTCTAAACCTTTTGGACGACTTTCGCTGAAACAATAGAAGATGTGTGTTCTCTTTCAAAAGCAGGAAGGACGGGCTGCAGAAGTGGGCGTGGCTTAGCGGTCACATGCTGCAAAGAGCCTCGGTCTCTCATAATGAGAATAATCGAAAACAAGTTTCTAAGGAGTCATTCCTGCTATTCATTGTTGCTGCTGTGTTGTTTTCTTTTTCCAGGATTGTGATTGGCTCGCCTGGTCTTAAGCTTTTCATTCTACTGCCACCTTCAGGCTTGGCTGCTCATAGCAGCTCTTTGAGTAATTTAAAAAAAAGTGGCACTTTTTTAAAGGAGCAATATAAAGGACTTCCAGGAGTTTTTACAAACCTGAAGAAGAAATCCATGAAAAACAAGTTTACTTTTTGTGTTCAGAACATTTTAGGAGCATAACTTTTAGGAGTTTTTACAAACCTGAAGAAGAATCCATGAAAAACAAAGTTTACTTTTTGTGTTCAAACATTTAGGAGCTATGAGAGAAACTTTCCACAACGCCAACTTTTTTCACCCAATCACACACAACCTTGATGAACTTCAAACGGTGACTGAAGGATGCCAGAAGCCGGGCTAAAGAGTTCTGATTCAAAAAAAAAAAACAAAACACATGAGCGAAGAGGAGAGGGGGATGTGAGGAGGAGAGAGGAGAGAGGAGAAGGAGGAGGAGAAGAAAAGGAGGACAGGAACAGACTGTTTCGTGAAACCCTACAGCAGCCCTCAAGCTAAAATCCATATCTGTGCTGGTGTGCGCGCGGCTGTCATCCCTCCGTAGTCAGTCACTCATCCAGACTGCAGACACACACTCCGGTCGTCCTCACACACACTGCATCCACAGCAGTCTCAAACAAATGGTCAAACTCAGGCTGATTTGATCATGCAGACAAAAAAAAAAAATCATTCTCATCATTCTTTCAAGAAGAGCAGATTCTTTACACTGTGAAGGTTCAGGTTAAAACATAATGACACACGCGCGCGCACACACACACACACACACACACACACACACACACACACACACACACATGCACCAGTTAGCATTGAATGGAACTAAACAGCATTCAAACATGCAAATGCTCATAAATAGACACTTAACACATTAACATGGAGATAAACAAGTGATGCATGACGGGAAAAGCTTTTTTCTTGGTTAAATCTTGATGCTTAAATCCAGTGTGTGTTGTGTGTGTGTGTGCGTGCGTATTTGTGTTGTTGTTTACTGCTGAGTTTCCTGTCACTCTCTGTCCCACGGTCCAGCAGCGGTCCTCCAAACGCCTCAGGCCACACCTCCAGCCAAGCAAACTTGAAAGTCCTCATGGTGACAGCCACAGCAGGGTCCCACTCTCCGGTCTTATCGCCATGGCGATGACCCTGGATTCTGATTTTTGTCACACAGAGAAAAGAGGGAATGGCTCATGCGAGCAGCTGCGGCAGTCTGTCATGCTCATATGTTTGCAGGCGGTTCAGGTCCAGACTTCACGGCCTGTCTGAGTTTGCATGTTCTCCCTGTGAAATGCACAAACTTCCTTCTTCCACAGTTTGCATTTTTTAACATAACTGCAGACGTTATTTTTCGTGCACATACTGTACATGTGGCATTGCTTGGTTTTCCTCTGTGAAAGTGCCTTCAGAACACTGCTGTAGAGACTGATACTGAGGAATTTACAAAGCACACTGCATACATTCATTACATTAATCGCCTTGAAGACAGAATATCAAGCAAGTCTCCCGGTTCATGCAAATATATGTGCATCATCCAATGCCGTTTGTTCTATCTGCAAACATTTGCTTTAATTGAGGAAAAAAAAATACTCTCAAATGAAAATGACTTTTTGTCGAATTTTGGGGATTTGTTTATGAACAATGGTGATGGGAGCAACTGAAATTCCTCATGAAAACTACACTGCTTTCAGTACAAACGACCAATGTTGCAGTGTAAATCTCGCTGAAATGAAAAGTCAAAAACAAAGATTTTTCACTGTAAACGTCACGATATGAGTTTGTTTTCGACACAGCCTCGGTGAGTGATGAGACTTTCTTACCTGGCTTTTTATTTTGTGTAACAGTCAGAATTTTTGTTGACCTTCTCAACCAACACATTCCCCTTCATGGTATCAAGTCATTGAGCATCTTGTCATTGAACGGCAAGCACTGGACACACAAACAATGTCTTACAGACCAATCTTGTGTCAACGAGGTCAAATTGTTACAAAACCCTCATTTTAATACTAAAGTTTGTGCATTTGGGAGCCTGGACCAGCTCCAGACCCTAACCTGGACGAAAAGGAGATATATAGAAGATGGATGGATGGGTTTCTGTGTTCTGTTGCACTGAAGGAAACCAGGAGACTTGGCCTATACGTGCTGAGTGAATCGGATGACAGGTAAACCAGAGTGCTTTGAAGAGAAAAACAAAACCTCGTGCAGCGTGTGAATGATCATCTGCCAAATAGCAAAGAAATCCAGGAGATGGGGGCTGATTAGAGGATGGAGGAAGAGCGGATGAAAGAAAGGAAGAGCTTGTCAGATCAAGGGGATGCGATGACTGGATAATGACGCGTCAGAAGTCAGCAATGAAGTGTGATTTTTAGTGCAGGTGTGTGTGTGTGTGTGTGCGCATGTGTAGCCCACTTGGTTTTTCACACTCTGTTCCCAGTTTAAGTCAGAATGGTAGAAATGTGTTGGGATTCATGTGGAGGCTTTACATGATGAAAGCAATCAGGCAGCGGCTCTCAATCTTTTTACAGTTTGTACCACTTGAGACAATATTGCGATCCTCAGTTCAGCCGCGGCCCTAACATCCACGGCAGCCTGGGATTATCCGATCCGCCATGGACACGTTTATTTCCAAAATGAGGCTTATTTATTTCTTTACCAGCCACAGAGTGCAAATCAGCAGCATTACAGGAGACACTAACAAAACACGCTCATTACAACAAGGCAGAACATTCAGACTTCGCACCAGAACCATCAGGTTTAATTCCCTGTTCAAACGGTCACGTTTCAATCAAAACCCTTTGTTTTTGAATTTGCACTTCTGAAAAGTTCCGTTTTTTATTATTTTAAAGCAACATCTTGAAAATAATGGAAATGTACATCATAAGTGATGTAGTTAGCATGCAGGGCCACAAGTTGGTGCTGTTGTCATTTATGTCAGTGCTTCTCAATGTTTTTCTGTTACGCCCCCCTAGCAAGAAGAAAATAATTGTCTATGAAAAAAACCGACACCGTACACTGCAAAAACTGCAAAAGTTCAAACTCTTACCAAGTTCAAAAGTCTTGTTTTCATTCAGAATGTCTCATCTCACTTGATTGAAGATATATTTAAGATACAGAGACTTACTTCTTGATTTAATGTTCTTATATCAAGATCTCGTTTTAAGTAAAATTCCTTGATGCATGGACAGATAATTTCAATAGTTTTAAGAGTAATTTTAGTTTAATTTAGTGTTGATATCTTGTATTTAGGTTATACTTTTTTGCAGTGTAGAGCTGCACACTCTGACAATGAGAGCGCCACTGCCAACTACTGGAGTGGATGTGCAATTACACTTTATTTTAGTCTGGCGGGGAAAAAAAAGCATGTTCCCCCACGGTCACACCCCCCCCCCCCCCAGGCATCGCACTGCGCCCCCCTAGGGGGCGCGCCCCACAGTTTGAGAAGCACTGATTTATGTAATGAAACTACCATCATTTTGTGTCCACTGACAGCTTCTTTTACTTTGGTAAAAGAGAATTATTGGAAAAAATGTCTTTCAGGTTGGGAGTCAGTCTTCCTTTATCTTTACGTTCTGCTCTTAAACCTTGACCAGGAGGAGAAACACACTCAGAGCCAAAGTACAACAATCACTAGATGACGGTATTAATTCTCTTCAATGACATGTGAAGCATCTCCAGTGTTAAGTGGAGTCAAGTCTTTTTTTTTTTAAGAAAATGTCTTACAGTGTCAAAACATACTTTAGAATAAAAGTATACAAACTTTAAATACTCCAAGACTGTGTTCGGGTTGCCATAGTGATGGTGTTTTCTTGATAGCACACACTGCAAGATTTAAGACCGTCTGAACAAGAGAGCAGATCCCTTTTCTCTCTGTGTGGAGTTTGCATGTTCTCCCTGTGCTTGGATGTTGCTTTTTTTTTAACTCAAAACAATTCTGGTGACGTTGTAGATCTTTGTTTTACTGAAAAGCAGTATATTTGTGTCAAATCGTTAATTTTAGCTTTCTGCATGACTTGTGTGATTTGGAATTCATCTTCATCTGTACGTTTTAGTGAGTGAGCGTGATCCCGATAATCCTGTGAATTACTTCCCCAGGTCTCTACAATATATTGAAATATGGAAAGACAGTGGCACAGCAGAGGATATGTAGTGATTTATGGTGAATATCACGTCTAACTGTATTTCTGCTGTTATATTTATTCAGAAATTTCCAAATAACAATTTGCTTTAAGTTCTAGAGTAATAATAAAACTAATATTAAAGTTTGAAAGAGTATTCGCATCAATATTTAATGCGACTCTACTTTTCTCTCTAAAGTGTTGAATACATCTGGCGTTGTCCTCTGGCTCCGTCACTGGCAGGAGGAACTTATGACGGCGAGTTCGTCTTAACGGCTGAGCGTTAACATTCTCCCTCCATGATTTGTTCCACTGCACTGACCTCTGAACGCAGGAGCATCCATACACACCACCGTAAAGGTGGTGAGTGATGTTTCCAGGTGAGCAGTGGACTTCCCCCCCCCTGCCAGTGCGTCCCGGGCCGGGGGCCGGCTCGCAGCCTTTGGTGCCAAAGTCGCAGCCATAATTTGTGGCAGCGGCGCCTCCTCATCAAACACAGCGAGCATCACTTAGTCCAGAAATACTGTGCAGTTTGATCTGCGTGCCATCTTTCCTCACTCTGCACTCTGCAACTTCCAGCCTATTATCAACTCTTTCTTTTAAACGTCTGCTGGGACTTGATAAATGTGGTCAAACCGGGTTATCGGGCTTGTTCTGGGAAGCCTGTGGAGGCTGCAACACCTTCGCTGGAAAAGAAATGATGTGGAAGCTAAATGTTGTTTACTTTTCGGTGGCAGGAAGGAGCGAGCGGAGCTTTAGAAAGCAGACATTGAAAAACATGAGTTCTGTGTTCCACTTTGAGCCCATTCACTGCAGCTTGTCTACTCTTACAAAGCATAGGCTGCAGAGGATAAAACCGGGGAGGGCGGAGCGAGGGAGGGGGGGAGGCTGATGGATGATAGCAGCATCCTGATAAGGCCTTTAAAGCTGATGTAAACAGAAATATTAAACAAAACTATTTTGCATGTAAACTGCACATGCCATGCCATTCGTCTTCCGCTCAGCTTTAATTTTATTAACGGGTGAAAGTTTCCACTCGACGGAGTAATTTTGGTGCTCCTTGTTAACCAGGCGACGCCCCCACGGGGCCCGGCGCCGGAGGAGACACCCGCACCGCACCGCACCGCACCGCACCGCCTGCCGCCGTTTTCAAATTATTTACCACTACAAATGCAATCTGTGGCACTGATTGTCATTTCACCACGGCCCAACAAGAAATTAAATGAAAATGTCAAATGGTAAACAAACGGCGAACAACGCGAGCGCGTCTCCGTCCCCCCACCTCGCCCCCACGTGGCCATGCACACACACACACACACGACGTAAATGCCCCCCGCCGACCCACCCCGTGCACGGCGCCCTCATGCAATATGAATTTCCATTTGTTTAGCTCACTTGGCGCGCGTCCCAGGAGAAGTTTTGAGCTGCTAATGTTTTATTGATGGGAGGCGTGAATTCACCTGAACTCGGCTGGTTTCCTGTTACACGAACGTGCCTCCCGGACAGATACCAAACAGTTTATTTAGAAAAAAAAGCAACAAAAAGAGAGAGAGAGAGCAGAGAGAGAGAGAGAGAGAGAGAGAGAGGAAAGCAGAAAGAGATTCGTAATTCCTGTTGCACAGGGTAAATGTATTTATCTGTGCTTGAAAGAATGCAGTTATTGCTGATTTATTTCTGTATCTTTTAGTATTTCTCGCCCTCTCTTTCGACCCGCCGGCACCTGCAGGCATTTACCTGCATGCTACACCTCTATCTGCCCCCCCTCCCCACCCCTCCACCTCCACCCCTATCTCTCTTCCCGTGTCTCCAGCAGCCGTGCATGCATCCCAGCCATGGGATATTGCTTTTCTAATCTTGCTGACAGGGGACAATATTTATGTATTGTTTTTCAATATCCATTTCTCATGCTCACATAGGCTCCAGTCCGGCCGCGACACAAAAGCATGAAACACACACACACACACACACACACACACACCACACACACACACACACACACCTCCACCCGTCGTCGTCCTCCTCCTCCTCCCTGACGCCTGTGTGCTTTTAATGCTCTTCCTACCACTGACACACATTATTTTTCTATTTTATTTTTTGGAGGGCGAGTAAGGGACAAAGAGTGAGATAGAGAGTCAATAAAATGCACGTAACAGCTTCAACTAATGGGAGAAGTTTGGAAAAGTAGGTAGCTGAGACGGAGGGCAGCGGTCTTACGGTACCTTTATATGACTAAGAGAAAACTAAGACTCTCCGGCATCTTTCGCGCTATTTACACAACGACGGTGCTCAGAGCCACTGAAGATGCAGCTTTTCGTTGCAACAACAACAAAGTTTCCTCCAGAGTGTCGTGACTCCCGGTACACATTCTCCTGGATTTTTGGAGTCGTGACGAGGATGTTCTGTGTGGAGTTTCTTCTCAGCTTCAGCTTCTTCCCACAGTCTGAAAACATGTTTGAGGTAATCTCATCCCTCTAAACTACTCATGTGTCTGTCTCCTCATCCTGCCGTCACCCACCAGTGATAGCTCCGCCCCCCACAATGCCTAACTGAATAACGTATAGACGGAAGGAACTCCTGCTTGGTGCCATCTGGAGATTTTAAAACATAGCGGTACTGACGGATGGCAGTGGGCTTTGTGAAGCATCTCAAGTGACCAACAAAGCTGAATGTTGCATCATCAGCACCAGTGGATTGAGAGACAGTGGACCACTCGCTGTAGAAAGCCCCTCTCACACAGCCAGCAGCACAACATTACCTGTTATCGGAGGATTTACAGGACATGAACTCAAATGCAGTGCCGCTCCTGCTCTTGGGGGCGCCGTTATTGACATGAATGCTAATGAGCTCTTTGACTTTGTCAGAACAAATTCAAAATAAACAGTGACATTTTAAAAAGCTTTGGCTGAGGAACCCTCTAAGACCATTTGGCCTTTCCAAATGAGGGATTTCAGTAATCTACCCCGATTATTGGTGATGCAGGAACTTAAGAGAAGCTCTGAAACCATTTTCAGTCTGAATAGCTCAACGGTCCATCTGCAAACACAGAGAGAGGCTGACAGCCAGGAGATCCAGTCAACCTCACATGCATGTTTTCAGACATGGGGTGAAAAACCATGCAAAACATGAAAACTCCACACAGAAATTCCGGCCTTACCTTTTCACTATAAATCAACCGTGCACTGAAAGTCTAAATAAGCACTATTCAATCCATAGGAAAAAAAAAAACAATCAGTGCCCATAATGTTGTTCTGTGATGATCATAAACAATCACAGAAACTTAAAAATTATGTTATGGTTAACTTCACTTTAATGTAAATGTCTTTAATATTAATGTCTCCCTACATTGACTAGCTTCACTGCTTTGCCGCCTAACAGCTGATCTGGATATGACCATATGAAGCAGAGCTGTTCATCCCTGGTCCCGAAGTGCTGCAGTCCTGCGTGTTTCAGGTCTCTACCAGTTGCAGCACACCTGATGAGGACTCACTACTGGGCTGTTTTACAAGCCTGGTGAAGATATAAACATCAAATTGAGGTGTGCTGAAGCAGGGAGAGACATAAAACTTGAAGGACTGTGGCCCATGAGGACCAGGGGTGAGTGGCACTGAGAGGAGGGAATAAAGAGCCTTCCGATATCATAGAGACTCTACTTTAATTCAGTGGATAAGGAATGATTGCTATAGGTGAGTTGGTCTTGACTTTCATGTATATTCACCAGTTTCACATCCATCACTTAAATATTTCAATAGTGACCAGCAAAAAAATACAAATAAATGTTTAGTGCATTGTGCAGCATCAATCTCCTGTATCTGCTTTCAGTCAAGTACAGAATAACAACTCATCTCGGTCAAGACGAGATTAAAGGACAAGTACGTTAAAGTCAGGTTAATTTTCGAAAAAGGAAAATAAAATCAATGCAGCTGAAACAAGAACATGGAAAGTTCACACAGACAGAGACAGCGGTGTCCACCAACACTACGGCTGAGCTATTTTTAATTTACTTAGAAAAACATTAGTAATTTATGCCTGACATGTTTGTGCAGCCCCCCTTCCCCCGATGAGTGACGGGGGGCAGCGCTCCCATCACCATTAGTCGGAGGCTACGGGACAGACTGATAGTCAGAGCTAACCAGCCGTGAGAAGCTGCTGTCAGACTGGTTTTCTCCGCCGGAGAGACGGGAAGTCTGGCGGGACCTCGACAGTCACCGGGCGGGAATGGGCATCAATCTCTGCAGAGGGTTTTCTGAACTAAAGTCACGGCGTTCATCATGCACAATGCCGAACTACTCATCTGAATGTTTAGCTTTATGTACAGCAATGATTTTAATAATTCTTGTTGAATTTATTACAAGAAATACCTGCACATTGCTTGACTTCTAACCTAATTAAATTGAATCAGATGAATTTCATATCTTTATTGGGATTCTGTACTGCCGACTGACCAGACTCTCATGAGGAAAAAAAAACAACTACAAATGTAAAGGCATTTCAGTATTCACAAGAAACTAACGTGTATGATATACGTACCTGACCAGTCACTGTACTCTCACATACTCACAATATGCAGATTCAGAATATTTAGGTCTGCATAGAGATTTGTGTCATGGTATGAAGAGCAGAATCACCCCACACCGGAGGAATGCCCCCCAGTCCGAGGCCCTGTTCACACAACATTTCAAGTTCAAACTCATTGTCGGAACTTGAGCGTTTTTAAAAAATTCTACCTGGCAAACCGTTTTCAGAAAGTTGTGTTTTCAGTGAAACCATGAAAGTTTCCCTTTTTCACCTAAATGTATAAACAGCTTTCATTTCGCATGAGGTCATTGACGCCGTCCTGATAGTATGTCTCATGTATCCTGCCCCAACGTCCCTCTAATACATATACACCAACACACACACACACACACACACACACACACACACCCCGCACACCCTTTACACATATCTTTCTGTTTCATTTGTCGCTTTGCTTCATTTATTCTTTTTGCCTTATTTCTTGAACTGCTTTATCAGCTGCTGAAAGTTTTCTTCTAGAAATTTCAAGTACGATCGATGCTTCCATTCTAACCATTGCTTTTATTTTAAAGGTTCCTGAATTGCAGTGTGGTTCACTAGTGTCTTGGGGGTCTTTGGTCTTTATTAGAGGCAAGTTGAGATGGAACTAGGGGGAAAAAAACAAAGGTTCTTGATTGACCACAGCTTTTCTCTTCAGGACAATGTGTTTGTTTTGTCTTTGAATCTGTGTTTTCTCCAAGACTGTGATGAAGCAGTGCAGCGTGTAACGCTACTGGAACTCAGATGCTTGTTCTCAGAGGCATGGATCCCCCACTGGCCTCTGTCTCCACACTGCAGGTCAGGAACTCTTCCTGGGCGTTCGGCAGCTCTTCACTCGGGCGCCCGTTGCTTTAAAGCCTCTCTTTGGCTCTCTGACTTTCTCTCTTCCGTCTGTCTGTCTGTCTGTCTGTCTTGCTCGTGCAGCCCGAAGGCCATTGTGAGTCCTCTCACAGCGTCTGTCTGTACAGTTCACCGGTGTCCCTCCAGACCCCCCATCCCCTCCCCACCACCACCACCACCACCACGCTACCCCACTCCCCACCTCCTCCATCTCAGTCCCTGGGGCTCTGACCCTGGCCAAATGTCTGACAGCTCACTAAACAGAACGGCCTCGTGATCCGCATGGAGATAAACACACACACACACACACACACACACACACACACGGTGAATAGAACTCCCATCTTCAGAGTGTGTACTGTCTGGATGACTGAGGGCGCTTAGTGCGGCGTATTGTCTGTGATTAGATGCTTTCGAGCTGAGACTTGCTTTTTAAAGCAGCAACACTTGGTGGTTTATTGATCCTAAGAAGACGCGCTTTGTTTCTGACTGACGCATGGTGTTGATTGCGCAGTATGATTCTCTGTAAATGTGTCTGTTCTTGATCAGTGTTGCATTTCTTGCAAGACTTCTGTCTGCCTGATAGTACAAGCATGCAAAGCGTCTCCCTGACAAAAAAGTGGAGTAGTTTTTTTTTTTCTTTCCTTTCTTCTACGTTTCCTCCACACATAAATATATACACGCACTCACACATTAACATACGCTCACACAAGCACATACACCAGGCACTGACTAAATGATCCATAAACAATGATTTATGAGACATGGGGTGGGGGGAGGATGTGAAATATTCAGGAGTCATTCCATATTCAAGGCAGACTTGGGGTTGCATGGATCGGCTGCACAGCAGCAGGTTATCCACACACTGATGCACTCTATCACCCCGGAGATCGAAGCGTGCGTGTTGGCTTGTCAAACATAAGGCTACAGGGTAAAGGCTCGCGCGCCGCCACTGCATTATCGGCCACCTCATCAGTTTTTACTCAAGGTTAATCAACCGCCTTGCAGGTTAGGAAGGTTTTTGTGGCAAAACAGAAAGAAAAAAACCAAAACAAAGCAGCCCCAGACATACACACAGAAACACGTAAACAGTGCCAACCTGCCCCAGTCCGGGAAAAAAGAAAACATTTAAACTCATAATGAGTGGTGCGTATACCGGCCATGAAAGCTGGTGGAGACCACAGCGATGGTTCCTTGATGAAATTGAAGTGAAGGCTGGTAACCATGTTTTTAAGTTGTATAAACTATTAAAGCGTTGGGACTCCTCTCTGGGATTAGAGGCCTTCCACAATCTTTTACTTTTATGTGCTCAACTGCCACATTTGATTTCCACCACAGCTGAAAACACACCCTCGTTGCTCTCTCTCTCTCTCTCTCTCTCGCTCATCTTTTTTTCTTGTTATTCTTAAATGCAAATTTTTCTGATGTTTTCTCCACCATTTTGACGAAAAGGCAAACATATCTGTCTGTAAGATCATTGATGGGATTATTAGCGACTGCTGAAATAAACTGAGCGGGCCGCAGCGACGCCAGCTTCACTTTGACAGAACTCAGGACTGCTTAGGTTTAAGCCTGTAAGTTCCAGCTTTATTCCCAACCCGGATCCATCTGTCGCAGGTGCCTCTCGGCTCGACCCACAGTCCAGTCACATGCAACTGGTCACTCATTGCCTTCGGATTGATGGGTGGATCAATGGATCGAGTGACATCTGCCGTTTCCACAAAGCTTTACGATTTGCACCCTGGAGTCCCTGTTTAACTTAATGTGACACACTCTGGATGATACTAAGGCCTGAGACAGTGTCACTGCAGTTTATCAGGCAATCAACTGAAAATAGAACACAGGGCTCTGTCCAAACAAACAGTAGAGGCCTCATGGGGCAGTCAACTGTCTAACTGAAATAAAATACACCCTTAAACCTAAACAAAGATGCAAAAAAATGGAGGAAAGGAAGCGCAGGCAGATAAACAGAGAGGCAGCCGGTGGACATGTTCAGTCTCTGCTCTCAGCTCTCTTGTGGATCCTTCTTACAGCTTCCTCTGTCTTTTTTTTTTTAACCCTCTCTCATGTGTTGTTCCTGAACTGATGAGAATCGCCTGCTTGAAGTGAAGAAACCTCACAGCTGAAAAAGGAAGTGAAGGAAAACAAAAGGAAGGGAGGGCATGAAACAAGCTGATGAACCACTAAACACTCAGCTCTCGCTCAAATACATGGATCCTGTCCAGACCACAGTGTTTACATTGAAGAGGCTAAAATCTAATGCAGATTTCTAAAACAAACACTCACAAAAAACAAAACAACTCAATAACTTTCCCTTTTTTCTGTTTTTTTTTTTTGTGCCCACTTTATCTGAACGAGGCTTGCAGTTGCCCAGCCGACACTGGCTGAGAGACAGGCGACCAGTCCATCAGCGAGTAAACAAACTGGAGAGACACACAATCACCCCCACATTTGTTCACACCTAGATCCAATTTTAGACTTGCCAATCATCCAGACACACATGTTCTTGACCTGTTTGAAGTACCTTGAGGAAAAAAAGAAAGAAAAAAAACCACACACACACACAGGCACAGAGGGAACATAGAAGCAAACCAGGAACGGGATTCAAACCCCAGCTATAACCCGGTTCCTTCAAAACTGAGACTATTATTTAAGCTTCCACTGAAAAATTGACGACTCTTCATCGTATCATCATGTGTGGAGTGCCTTTTTAGTTTTTAGTTTGTGTTTTTGTGATGAATTGGCATCTGAAATGTGGCAATTTGAGTCGACTGAGATTTTAAGCATGTAGAAATCCTTCATTTATTCTTGTAGATGAAGTTCTCTGGTGTGCTTGAATTGTCCCTTTTAAAAATCTAAGCTTAAAGACTTAGAGCCCGCTTACAAATTATTTCAAGTGAAAATGCAAACTTTCATTGTGTGTTGGGTGAGAGAAGCCTCTGGAAACAAGACTCTCTGGAAACACTCCAGTTTTTCGCCTGGTTGACGGCAGAAATGCTGCTAATGCCGGAAAGAAAAAAAGCTTATTTTTAACGTACTAAGTAGATGAAGAACGATGATCGGCAACCTCCAGAGTGGCACGACTCTAGTTTTATAGTTCATATTGATTGTTTATAGTTTCATTTCTTCAATTCATTGTCTGTCCATATGAATGTCTGTACACTCCTATTGTTAATCTTTATAACATGTTGTTCTCTGCGTGTGTGTGTGTGTGTGTGTGTGTGTGGTGTGTGTGTGTGGTCGACGCCTGACCTTGTGTGCTCACTACACTGCCTGAACAGACATCACTTTCAGAGTGTTGTGGCGTAAACGTGGCCCAGCAGTCCTGCAATCGCTCACATTCCTGTGTCTCACAGCGAAGCTGGTTTTCTTCTCGTGTAAGTGGGAGTTGACCGTGATAAAAAAGAGAGCCGGTAAATCCTCCCACAGAACTGAAGACCTCCAGGTTCCCGCTGACCTGCTGCTTTCTGTTTTCCTGAATGAACCCAGAAACGGTTTAAAGGGAATCGATGTCTGATCTTAACACACGTCACATCGATGCGCCGCTGTTATTTATCATCATCCTGGTGGAGTTGAAATAGATTTCTTTAAGCTTTTTAAGTCATGCAACCCCTGCAAAGAAACTTACATATCAAACAAGATTAAAAAAAAATATTCTTCTTTAATATACAAACAATATGGAAATAACTTGCACTGCATAATCACGATACATTAAAAAGGCTGTTCTACTCCAAAACAAATTATTGTCCTTGTTTAATTTTCTAAAGGTTAACTGCAAGCAAATTGTAATTCCTATTGCTTTATGCTCTGATTTTAAAAGTTAGTTAAGAAGGCTTATAAATGATTGTTTCTTTTATTATATTTACCCTCACCCCCCCCCCAAAAAAAACAAAGAAAATAAAACAATCCAAATAAATATGCAGCCTCGCAGCTTGACTCTAATTTCTCAGTGTCCTTAATTCCTCAGTAGTTTACTGTTTATTCTTTGATTAATTACTGAAATTCTTAATAAAAGGTGGCAACCGCTTCGGGGAGGCCGGTTCTCATTTTTCTTCGCTGTTTGCAAAGTTTGGCTAAGTTGGCTAATTGGTCCCATGGGGATGTCTGCAGCTCGCAAGGTGTCTGAAGGTCTTCGCTGGTACGTTGCACCGCGAATTTGTTTCTGTTTATTTGTAAATATTCTAATTATGATGTTGACACATTGAGCAGAGATTCTGACACCTCCATGTGCGCCGGGCCTCGGGTGGGAGCCGCGAAAATAAAAACCCTCCAGTTATCGTTCAGCTATTTAAAGCTTCCACCGTGAGCCGAGTTCAGCTGAAGCTGCCAGTCGGAATATTAAAATTCCAGCGTTCCACTGGGCGCGGGCGGCCCCGACCCATCTGTGGAAGGTCTGCAGAAAGCGTGACCCGAGAACTGCCTCCATGTCTTTCATCAGGGCCGCGTCTCGCTCTGCCGAAGACACTCCAGCTTTGTGCTGTTCAAAGCTTTTGGTCAACGTCCCATTTATTGATTGATTGACTGATAAGACGATGACCAAAACAAGGCGTCGCATGTGTTTAGTAGAAACAGTTCTGCATCCTCAAAGCTTTGGAGGGTTTATAGACTAAAATCTCAGGTTGTGTTTGGTGCAAAGTCTGTGTGGAGTGCAGGAGGAGAGCATTATTTTGTTGTCTCTGATCAGAATCAGAATCTGAAAGATTTATTGGCCAGGGTTTGACAACAAACTAGGAATTTGACTCCGGTTTAGCCGCGCTCTCAGCAGGGTACACAGATGAATACCAGAGTATAATACACAAAAGGATAGGGACAGATCAAAAACTCAGTTAACTAAGGTTAACACTCCTGAGAAAATAAATACCCAAGTAGAGAGGCATAATCACAAGTATTTACAATGACACAGATAAAAACTAAAACCCAAGAATATATCACATTTATCTGGCAAAAGGAACATGATGTCCAGTGCAAAGTGCAGGTTATGGAGAAGAGAGGCAGAACATTACATAACGTTTGGTATGTGCTCTTTGTACAGCAAGTGTATTTATGTCTGTTTGTTTGTTGCTCTCTGGTCCTCTATTTTGATACCCTCACCCCAACAGGAAGAGCAGAGGGTCTCTGACTCTGTTTCTGCAGAAAGTCTCCTCTGAAGTCCGGTTCTGCAGGGTTTTTCCTGGTAGTTTTCCTGTAAAAGTGCCTTTAAATGACAGTCTTGTATTGGTGCTATAGGAATGAAAATGAATGATGAATACAAGTGAAGTGCATCAATATTATTGACCCTACATCATTATCTGATTAATCTGTCACCTTATACTGTATATGTAAATATAAGTTACCTGTCTTGTTTTAGCCGATAATTGGAATGTAAACACCCCGGCAAACAAAGACATGTCACTTCTGGATCCTCGGGGACGAAATCAGAGCTGACAGCGAATGTTAGAGAGCTGTACTTTGATTTATCAGTGAGAAGTGGGTGGAGGGACTGTCCTAGCTTTATATGAACACACCATCCATGTGCTTGTGTGAAAACTTAACAAACATGTTGTTTACTGAAGATGTAGTTCCTGCCAGTTCAGATGGAATCAGTTCTTTATATTGAGCACCTTTGTTCTGTAATGAAAAAAAAAAAAAAGAAAAAACATCTCCAACTGCACATAAACTTCTGTATCATGACACACTGTATATGGAACTCAGTTTTTAAAAGACAAACGTGTTTACCGGGATAGCTGATGTGTGTAACCTTCAATCCATTAAATCCTTGTTTTTTGTTTTTTTAAACATATTTTTATTAACATTTTTAAGTCACAAAAACACACCACAAACATCAGAACCCAGAACACTTTCCCCCACAAACATCAAAACACAAAAGCAGAAGGCATGCGTCGAAAAACCTCACAGCAAAACAAAGATATCAGGCAGGCGGTGGCAAACTAAAAATGAATGTGTCCAGATATTTCAGTCCATGATAGACCGTACAGACCCTTTCATAGGGCCTGGGACCCGTCCTCCCAATACAGTCCAAAAAAGGATTCCAAATGTTGAAGAATTTGAGTGGATTGTCTTTAACCCAAAAGCTTATGGTGCTCCTGATCCAGAATGAGGTACTCGGACAGTGTCCAATATCCAGTGGAGGAGAATACACCTCCTGGCACCGAAAAGAAACACCTGAAGTAATTTCTGTGAGGTAGGATTGAGGTTCGTAAGTTTGTGAGTTGAACACGAGATAAGAGATAACTTCTTCTTAACAATGAAATCCATTTCTGTTACAGACATTATTCCAGAAATCAGACACAAGGGACAGTCAAAAATACAATGCAAATATGAACCTTCATTAATTTTACATTTATGACAATATTTTGATAACAAAGGATTAAATTTATTACATCTCACTGGTGTAATTTGAAGCTGATGTACACTTTGAACTGTAATTCCTTGGCTTTGTTAGTAGATAGGCAACCTGAGGAGCTCTGCCAGACCCCATCCCTCTCATCCTCACATATTGTAACACCAAAGTCAGCTTCCCAGAGGGACTTCACATGTGCAGTGTACAGGGTGCTCAGGATTAACAGGGCCTTATAAATCTAGTAATAAATTTCTTGGGGATTAGAGTGTTGAAGTACAGCCTCTATTGTTGAGAGGGAGAAAACCATTAGTGTGTAATTTCGTAGCAGAGGAAACAAAGCTGTGTACCTGCAAATATCTAAAAAATTGATTCTGTTGAAGTTTATATTTTTCTCTAAGTTGGTCACAAAGACATCATGATATTATTCATTATAAGATCACCTATAGTTTTAATACCACTACTGGCCCAAAGGGTAAGGAAGTGGTGCTCAAAGCCAGGAGGGAAATCAGGATTTGAGTGGATGGGAGTAAGGAGAGAGAGGAAACCCTCTTGATTTTCAAATTTCCTTGCCAGCCTCCAAGTTTTTAAGGGCATTCTGTAAGATAGAATTTTTTCTTAATGTTAAGACTAACCCATTTCTTAAAAATATACAGAATATTACGAAGAGGAAGAGGGCCACTGGAAGGGCCTCCAAGGCTAGCCAGGTGGAGTCCAGGGTCATCTTTAAACCAGTGCCAAAAATAACTGCACAAACAAGCAATTTGGTAACGCTTAATATCTGGTACTCCAAGACCTCCCTCCTCCAGGGGCGCTGCAAGACTGTAAGCTTTAATGTTGCTCTCTGAAAGAGCTGTTGAGAATAGAGATTGATTTCCGTGTTAAAAGAACAGGGATCTCGGCTGGCTAACGCCGCCTGAATCACAAGTGAGATTCGGGCTGGGAACCACTTGTTCACTTTCTCGTAGGGGAGGAGCAGTTTAAAATGTTCCGCAGCTGTTGACTGGGCGCTGCGCATGCTGTCAGTCTGGGGCTGTTCAAACCCAGAGCCAATCGTGTCAGTTCTAGGCCGCTGACATAACTGCCGAGCGACAACAAACCAGGAAGAAGAAGAAGCATTTACTTCTTTCGCAATGGGCGCCGGACGATTATTGCCGTTTGTGTAAAGTAAACATGAGGGAAAGGGGACCCCGCGTTTATGCACACTCCACAGATATGTTTGTGTGTTGTTGTGTGCGCGCAGTCGCTTAGTGCGCGTCATCGTCTAACTGTCCCTCCCCGTCCTGTGATTGGGTCCCAGACTTAGGGACAAATTCTCCTCTTGGTCGCCACACTGCCCTGGACATCAAAATGAAATGAGGCGCAGGCAGGATGGGAATTCCCAGGCTAACAGGGATCATTTGGAACGGGTACAACAGACGTGGGAGCATGCTCATCTTGAAAAGATTCACTCTTCCCAAAAGGGACAGAGGCAAGGCTGTCCATCGAGCAGGGTCTTCTTTCACTCTACAAATCAGGGGAACAAAGTTTGCTTTATACAGATCATGAATTGATGGAGTAATTTTTATACCTAAATAAACAAATCCAGATGGGGACCAGCGAAAAGGAGCGGAGCAACTGGAAGACCAGGACAGTCAGGGGTCAAGGGCATCGAAATCCTAGTTTTTTTGTTTTTTTTTTTAATTATAATAATTTAGATGCCAACATCTTTGGGAACGGTTTTGTCTCTGCTTCTCCCAGTCGGCATGTGTTTTCAATCCTGATGCTCTGTCAGTACAGGGGGTCAAACCAGCCACTTTTTAATGAAGATAAGAAAATTAAAGAACAAAAATGAATGAGAAAGTGAATTAATTCTTGTTTTGAAAATGTAAGACCTAAAACTCGAACCTAAACTTGAAAACATCACATGGAGCCAGATGGAGGGACTCCACTCAATTTCTTGGGAGACGTCAGTGTAAAATGAAATTTTATCTTCAGTAAATGTATTAAAAATAAGTCATGATCATTGTGGAAAAAAAAAAAAAGACCGCATTGTGAAACCTCTAAATGAAAATTTTAATCTGTCTTTTCAACAGGCATCTTCCCAAATAGGATGAAGGTTGTGCTTCTATACAAAGATGGGGAGAAGCATATGTTTAAAAATCATAGACCAGTGTCAGTATTACCTAACTCTCTAAAGTGCTTCAAAAAAAAAAAACTAGATGAGGTAAGGAAAAGAAGCAGTATTTGAATGAGAGCCAGTATGGATTCCGTTCAGATAGAAAAACTGCTTCAGCTGTAATGAAGATCATTGACAGCATAGTAACTGCAACTGACAACAAGAAAAGCACACAATTGGTGTTTTTATCGACTTAAAGAAAGCATTTGATACAAATGAACATTCCATTCTGTTATCAAGGTTACATTTATATGGCGTGAGAGGCATCGTGTCAGACTGGCAAAGCAGTAACTTGGATAACAGACAACAGTATGTCAGTGGAAAGGACCGCCGACCCGACCCGTACCGAAGCTGTGGAAATGAGACTCATGTTCAGTCTGCTAATAACACATCCAGTCATGTGCAATGGGGAATACCACATTGCACAGTTTTGGGACCAAAATTAATTATATTTTACATTGACGGTATCTGTGATGAATCCAAGTGATTACATTTTGTCCTCCAAAAACAAAGGTTCTTTTCCAAAGACCAGATTGGTATTTAGTTATTTACCTGACGGTTTCGGCAGCTGTCAGCTGTCTTCTTCAGAGTGTTTGTCACGTGATGTTTGGAAAAGAACCTTTGTTTTTGGATTATAACTTGGAAGACCAATGAACCTTTTTGGACTACATTTTGTCCTATTCGCAGATGACACCAACTTTTACCGCTCTGGAAATGATTTAAAGGAATTGGTAAAGAGTGTAGAACAAGAAATGATAAAACTAATTAGGAACGGTTCCATATTAATGAATTATCATTAAGCCTAAAGAAAAATACATTTATGAATTTCGGCAAAATCAAAAAAGATGAAAATACTGTCCTGTCAATAGCAGGAACAAGCATAGAGAGAGTTCAGGAAATGAGGTGCTTGAGTTTTGACTGAATGAAGACTGACTTGAAATCATACATCTCACGCATACAAAAAAATATGCCATCTTATTTTTTAACAAAACTTTTTAAACTTAATGAGCTTGTTGAATTACAGACGTGTGTAGTTATGTTCAACGCAAAATTGAAGTGCTGCCAACAAATCTATGAAAAAAAACATATCCTTATTGAGAATGAAGAAGAAGAAAGGTCATTTTAGAGTAAAATTGGAAAACATCTAAACAAATGTGCATTTCAGTGGTGGGAGTGAAAATGTGGGGCTCTACTTAATGAGCTAAAGCAGTATAAAAATATATTCCAGCTTGTAAAAGTATTTAAAGGGAAAACGATGAAGTGATATGAGCACTTATAGAAAGAGAAACGCAGGATCTTTCTCTATTAATGTCTGGTGTTGTAGGCAGGAGTCGTCCTCCTCATCTGATAATTGAGTTGACAACAGGTGTTTCTTCAGCTGGTGTTTTTAGCATTTGTTAATTTATTTTATGTAAAAATTAATGATAACTCGGAATCAGAGTAATTTTTTGTAAAGGGGCCAGAAAACATAAGATTTTCTTCATCCTCCCTCCCTTTCATCGCGTTGTGTAAACTATACAGATTTGAAGATGCTAAAAAACAAAATGTTCTGTTTTTGGAACACGCCCAAGTATGAAGTAAATAAAATTCAGCCTGTATGTGACCAGCAGTCGACACACCCCCTTCACAATAGGCCATCACTGTAATGTATCACCAGTTAGTCACAGTTTTTCTAACATAAATATAGTCTTATATAAAAGAAGAGTGATCCCTAAATATTGTGTGGTGTAGTATTAAATTGTTTTAGCATGAAATAACTTTGCATTCAGCAGGTATCAGCTGAAGCTTCGTAGCCATGAAACCAGCTATTTAGTGGAAAAATTCTACTGTGAGCAACAGCGAAGCTTTAATGTAAATAAACCTGGTACAGAAAATCACATCACAACAAGTCCTTCACTGTTAATTTGTCTGCTTTCCCAAGGCTAAAAGCTGCAAGGCCTTCAGAAGATGTTTGGAAGAGTTTAAAAGATCCCCGTATATTCTCCCGTCAGGAGTCCACCTTGGGAGCCGTTTTTTAAAACTTCTGTTTGTTGTAGGAACAGAAACCCAAAATGCAACTAAAGTTTACCAGTTTACTCTGGAAAATTCCGTTGAGTGAACAGGATCTTTTACTTTTTAACAAAGATCTGACCTCATGAATATAAGTGGTTCAGATTACTTCCAGTGTGCAGTAATGCAACCCGGACTTCACTGAATACAAACACTCAGAACTGATCATCACTGTCCGGTCAGTCTGCTGATAAGAGAGCAAATCGGTCATGCAGGCGGAAATAATGATCAAGAAGTTGGATGGAAGCAAAAAGTGAGCGGAGAACTTGTTGTGTGGGTAAAGAGATGCAGTCCTGCTCTTTTCAGGAGTTGAACAGAAGAAAGAAAACAAACTTCTTAAATACTGTGTAATATGTGACTCGGGTTGCGTTTGAAGAAAAGTTCTCCCGGTCGGCTGTGACCGGTCGCAGCTCCCTGCTGGCGTGAGGCCCTGAGGGGAAATGTTAAAAACTGAGCTTCGCTTGTAGAACATGCCGATTCGCTCTGTTTCAGTCTGCAGTGTTAAACTCAGGTCACATCGCTTTTGGAAGCGCTGCCATTGTGAATTTAAGCCGGTAATATACAGCGGGAGAGGGGAAGGCGGAGAGCGTGCGGTTCAGGTGAACGTCTGGAAGGAGCGCACGCCGCTCCACGGGCTCGCCTCGAACTCCAAAATAAATTAGCCGCGATGATTGTGCCGCAGCGTCTGGCCCAGCGCTGACTTGTGGAAGGCAGCGGGCCTCTCATAAAGGGAAACGCTTCTGAGGTTCATTAATACGAGACGCTGGAAAGCAGAAGCAGAAATTGTAGTCGGAGCAGGATTTGAAGTGAAGCCAGCGGAGGCAACGCGCGGCTCCAGAGACAGAAAGCTTCCACCACTTCACCGCCGCTCGCCTCTGCGCTTCCTCCACAAATCCCTCACATTTATTTCACTGTTTTTCCTTATTGAAACTTGCGAAGTTTCCTCTGGAGACGAGTTGGAAATGAAAGCAACGTGGCATTTCTCCCACTTTTCGCCCTTTTATTGAAGAGTTAAGATTGCATGAAAGAGACCAAAAACAAGCAGGACGCGTGTTCTGTCCTCCCACCATCATGTTCCCCGGCTCCCCCGGCGCCGGGACAAAGCATCTTTAATGAAGCCTGGTGAATTATTCAGAGGGTGAACGTCAGCCGCCGTGTTGCACCAACATGTCATTATTCTGTCATGAGCTCTACTTTACTAACCCGAATTAAAAATGTCAGCGGTTGACCTTAATAACACAAGGTGGGACGTTAACTTCTGCCCCCGCAGGTACACATCGTCCCTTCATGACTTATTTAAGACGGAAGCGAGATGTGGCGTTTCCAAATAAATCTGAAGTCAACTTTATTGAAAATGAGTCAGAGATAAGATTCAGCAGTTTGTTTGTTTTTTTTCATATTATTAAAAAGCTTCTCCTGTCAGGGAGGACCGGAGGTTTAATGGACAGGAACAGGGCCGTCAGAACCTCGTGAAAAGACTCCGAAAAGCCCCACTGTGGCTTTTACGGCATGCATTATGACGGCT
The DNA here is from genome assembly GCF_902148845.1 of Salarias fasciatus. NCBI lineage: Eukaryota > Metazoa > Chordata > Actinopteri > Blenniiformes > Blenniidae > Salarias > Salarias fasciatus. Next base: position 39,179,666 of record NC_043750.1, on the reverse strand, counting down.
TTCCTTCCTGGATGTATTGACGTGAGCAACATTATCGAGGAGGCATTCATTCTCCACGTTCAGCATTTCAGGCTTTCAGTGGAGCGAAAATGTTTATTTGAATATTTCAGGTTTGGACTTGGCAGCACACAGAACAGATAATGAACCAGACAGTCCATCCACAGCCACATATAATGTGTATGAAAAGAGAAATGGCAGTAAATGTGTGCAGATATCGGCAATGATTGTTTAATGGAAGGGGAACTTTTATCATGATCATTTACTGTTTGCATAATTTTGTGTGGGTTTGTGGATATCTGCACTTACAAAGGATCTAGTTTGGCTCAAGACGGCAATATAGCGCCAACTAGTGGTGGGAGAGGAACTTTACAGTCAAGCAGTGCCATATTAGTGGTGAAGGAGCAGAAATGTATCCAGCCGTTCCAGTACAGACTGACAGTGTTGTTAGATTCAGTATCAGGACATCCGGGAGGTGAATACAGGTCAAAGTTAAGGTTGGTATCCAACAGATAGCAATGTTCAACCATCAGAACCTTCACAGAAAGAGCTCTTTATTTATTTCCACTATGTTAGGTTCCTCATAGTAGAAGGATGTTTGTTTTCAACTCGCCGTCTGATTTGCACTATGAGCAGCTTTTGCATGAATTCCTCTCGAGGTGATCCCGTGATGTGACGACTTGTAGAAAATGCGATTTTCTCCTCCAAATAAGAGAACAAGATACAACATGTTGATACACCCAATCCTGGGATTGTTCTCCAGGAAGTTCAAATATAGCAACACCCACAAAAACACAAAAAAAGATGGATTTGTTATTTTCTTCTTGCGACTGAGCTTCTCTTCTGGAGAGAGTCCGCAGTTATATGCTGAATTATCCCATTTTTATTTCTTGGGGAAAAGGTGGTTCCAGTGAAAGCAGTTTCCAGTAAGATGTTGGATTGCGGTGGTTGTGAAACACGTTTGTGTTTTAAATATTCCAAAGCTTTGACGATGCAGTTTATAACATTTTATTTCCGTCTGCAGCAGTGAGTCGTTCTAGTCCTCGTTTACACGACAGTGTTTCAGTCATATATCCATTTCAGAAAAGCTTTGTGTTTACACAGAAACACTGAAAACAATGTAGTTATCACCGTGGGCCACTAGTGGGTGCTGTTGACTGCTTTTTAAGGAAACGACTCACGTGAAGAGAACGCAAACGAAAATGGATGAAAAAAAAGAGTTGTTTTCACTAAATGGAGCCATTAAACAAAATGCATGGATTTAAGCAGAATTGAGCCATTTATTGACATTAATCCAAAAATTTATTCACAGTAAAGCAGAGAACACATCTGAATTCACAAAGAAGACTTCCTTTCATCTTAGTTTCTAATTTGAATGTGTAGCAAAGTAAAAAAAAAAAGAAAAAAAACAACGAAGAAAAGAAAAACAGGACAGAGTTAAAGAAAAACTTAAACTGTGAGGAGTTTTTTCAGCCGCTGTGATAAACTGCCAACAAGTCAGTTACATAACCGGGTTTGAGGAAAGTAATTAAGAATGAAATTGTTAAAGTCAAGATGTGCAGAGGATGATAAATTTTCCAAAAACTACAACTGAAAACACTGGAACACACCTAATCTTGCAAAAAAAAAACAAAAAAAAAACAAAAACAAAAACCCTGTACACAAAGTCTGGATTTGTTTCTGTCATCGGATTCAATCTAAATGTTTTCAGCATCAGCATCAGAAATATGAGCCATCTGCTCTTAGATAAATGAAAAATGCTTTGAGAGAATGGGAAATCAGTTCTTCTCAATATTTTTCAATTTGCTCCAACTTTTTTGTTGGTGACCTTGTTTTCACACTGACAGAAATGTGGTTTGTTCCACTGTAAGCAAAGAAGCGGCAGCGTTATCGACGGAGCTGCCGAAGTGCAGCAGAGCCGGTCCTGTGACCTTCAGCTGGATTCAGGGTTTCTGTGGCGAGATGGACCGCCGGAACAGCTGGCAGCTCCGTGTTTCTAAGAGTTGAGTCAGTTTTCGAGTCAATTCTGAATCAACAGTTGACGTTGGTGCAGTTTCCTTTTCTCTTTTTGACATTTGAATTGTTTTCTGCTGCGAACTGCAATGATCCGGTTTTGTAATGGCCATGTTCATAATATTTATGCACTATTACATATCATGTCAGTATAATTTACAACATCCCAGTGTACGTAGAGCGTTAATGTCAAACGTGTTCTAATCCTTATGTTATTCTTCATCCGTAATGAAAAGAGAAGTCTATGAAAAGTAAAACTGCACATCTGACTAAATTGCAGCGGCGTTGAAAACTGAAAGGGGAGATTGAGATGAGTGAAAGTTAATTATGCTGGTAATTAGAAATGGTGAAGGGTGGTCACTGGCCATGTTGATCACACACTGTGAATTGATTCGGCTCAATTACAGAGTTGTTTAGCAAACAGTTCCTGGAGGATGTCGTCCCGTTTTTTTGCCAATTCGCCACCCGTTTTTTAAAGGCAGGCTGCTGGTGTCATGGCAGAGCTTCTAATTATGGATGAATGCCTTCTGGCGCCTTTTGTCAGCGTTCGCTCATCTGTATCTCGATGTGAAAGTTGAATGTCGAAGGGAACACGAGCAAATATGAAGGATTGTTTTGTTGCTTTTTGTTTTTACCTGAAACATTTCTGGCTCCCTCTTCCTCATCCGTCCTGTTAGGTTCCATCTTAGTCTACCAGTAAGGGGTATATTGTTAAATATTGATCGCAGGACAGATTGAAGGAGAGAGAGAGAGAGAGAGAGAGAGAGAGAGACCGAGAGAGAGAGAGACAGAGAGAGAGAGGGACTGCAGCCAGGATAGAAAGGAGCTGCCTTCTGTCTGGGCCCAGCCACAGATGTTTGCAACACAATACCACTGCAAATACAGAAAGCTCTCTACAAGTCACACACACACAGACACATGCAAGCACACACACACACACACACACACACGGCTGCAAACTGTGTGAGAGCGATAGTGAATCAGTCTCTTTCACATTAGGCTATAATTGGCAGGAGGCTGGACGAGGCTATCACTTATCCTGTCACTGAGCAATTGTTATGGGTAATGGAAGCTGTGTGCACGTGTGTGTGTGTGTGTGTGTGTGTGTGTGTGTGTGTGTGTGGTGTGTGTGTCAGCATGTTTGCAACTCTGTGTGGGAGAGAGTATTTGTGTTCTTGTGTTGATGCCAGTGTGTGTGTGTCTGTCAGTCTGTATAGTGTGTTTGCTCGAGTGTGTGTGGTGTGTGTGTGTGTGTGTGTGTGTGTGTGTGTGTGTGTGTGTCAGCATGTTTGCATCTCTGTGTGGGAGAGTGTGAGTGTGAGTGTGTGTGAGTGTGAGTGTGAGTGTGTGTGTGTGTTGAGTGTGAGTGTGTGTGTGTGGTGTTGTGTGTGTGTGTGTGTGTGTGTGTGTGTGTGTGTCACTCCAGGCAGCAGATGGAACTCCATGCTAATTGGGTGGAGATCAGTGGGGGAGTTTGGAGCAGACTGACCCGGGGCTGGGCTGCAGCTCCCGGGCTTGGCTCCCTCCCACCCCTGGCTCAGCGGCTGCTGCTCTGGCTTTGCTCGAACCAGGCGTCTCTCCATCACTTCATCTGCCCGTCCATCCGTGGATAACCCCTTCTGACCAGCAACCTGCCTGTTTGTTCATTTGGGCTCTTCCCTCTGTGTGTTGCTCATTTGTCTTTACGCTTCTTCGTTTTTAAAATAGCTTTTCTGTTGTGTGTGTATGTGTGTGTGTGTGTGTGTGTGGTGTGTGTGTGTGTGTGTGTGTGTGTGTGTGTGTGTCATCTTGAAACATTTGCCATGTGGTACCCCACGCTGTCCACTTCAAACATCCTAGCAATGCAATACTGATTCAATTCCTTCCCTGTTTACGCCAGATTTCAACTGAAAATTCACAGTTTTTGAGTTTTCGCTGTATTTTCAGTAGTTCCAGGCAGCGTTGTGAAATCATTTTTGGGTTTTCCAAACTTGCTTTGTGGATTCTGTCTTGTTTGAATTGTTTGTGTCTTTTTATTGATTCTCATCCTGACTTGATGATGTGGAGATCCCGGCTCCCGATGGGGGGCGGCGGACCATCTGCTGCAGAGCTGCTCCTTCAACTTGTTACTAATGCTTGTCATTTATGACTCTGTCTGCATGTTTGATGCCATTAGCACGGTGCAGAAGGAGCCTGGGATCAGATTAGTGAATAGCTTCAACACTTCAGATGTTGAAATCATAAAAGATGTTGTGACACTTTTTTGTCCCGTTCACTTCATCATCAGACACAGACGAACATGACTGTCAATAAGGAAATATTAATTCAGCATCTCTACATCAATAAAATCAGGGGGTTTTCTTCCATTGGCAAAATGAAAAAGCTCAGGCAGGGGTGTCAAACATAAGGCCTGTGAGCCAAAACCGGCCCACAAGAGGCTCCGATCTGGTCAAACCACCAAGACCAGTTTAAAGATTTGTGAACAAATTTCTTCTGAATAGCAGACAGAGCGCGACACAGAGCCTGGAGCCGAGATCTCGATGATGCTACCGTGAGAGCGAGTTTCCTGGTTGCAAACCAGCCTCAAAGCCATGCTGTCGATGCAACAGCTAGACGAAGACTTTCAAGGACATTTCACTGGATTCTGCACCAGAGGGTTTCATTAAAACTGGTTTCATGTTGGGATTAAAGCCATTTTCATTCGAAATTGATTATTGTAAAAATATCATCATTTTATGTCTCTGTTTTACTGGTGGGGCCCACTCGAGGTGAAATTGGGCCTAATGTGGAATAAAAGATGTCTGACACCAAGTGCATCATGCATTGTGTAATATACAGCACATGCATGGCATTTGCACATTTGCAGTGTAGAAGTGCTGCATGTTAGAGTGCATGTAACGGTGCATGCTGTCACTGAACGGGCCGCAAGACAAAAATATCTTAAATTTTTCTCAGTCTGTGTTGCTTGTGAAACAAAGTTCCCTCCAGTTGCAGTTTGCTGTGTCCTTCTTGTTCTTAGCAGCTGCTGAGTAACATTTGGAAAGACTTGTTTTTGTTGACAGACCTTCAGATGGACTCCCGCACCGCCCCACCCACCCTCTCCCAGATTAAATAATCCTACAGAAACAGAATTATTCAACTCTGACATTTTGCACTCTCGGCTCCCCTCCCACATGGCAGGAGTTCACGGCTGGGGGCCCTAATTTGTCTGCATGTGTGTGCGGGGGCGGGTAGGTGGTTGTGTGCCCGGTGCGTCTGAGTAGTCTGTTATTATTTGATGGCACCCAGCGCGCATTTATCCATTATTCATGCCATGCCGATGGGGCAACTTTGGGCCAAGGCTTTGGCAAAAGCACGCCTTAACCCTGCATTATGTCTCCCAGCTCGGGTGTGTGCTCTTGTGAGTGTACATAAGCGTGTGCGAGTGTGTGTGTGTGTGTGTGTGTCACTTCAGAATAGACTCATTTTGTGACAGTGCCAGTGCCAAGCTGGTCACAGTGACACCAGGAGAAAATCAAGCAGTTGAGAAAATAGTCTGTGTGTGACTGGAGGCCAGTGCTTCATTTTTTTTTTTTTTTTTAGTCAATGAAGAGGGATTTGAACGTGTGCTGACTGCCTCGGTCCCTCGCAGGCCTCTCGTCTCAGCTGTCCCCCAATGGTGCCATGAAAACATTGGCATGATAGGCGCAGAATATATTTCATCTGTGGGTTTTTGGTTTTGTTTTGTTTTTTTTTGGGGAGACACTGGGATACAGACTTCATGTGAGAAACAAACGCAGCTTCATGTTCTTCTGAGATTAACTCAGCGTGGTGCGACGCCACTGTGAAATCGTTCAAAAGACGAGTGATTTGACTTGACGAGAGAAGCACGCGCAGAACGTCCTCATCTTAATGAGCAATCTAATCCAGCATTGGACACCTTCAGCGCGGTGCCTTCAAAATGTACATCGCCGCTGTTTTCCAAATCGCCGTCCTCACGTTCCACATTATGCGTCCTTCCAGCTGAAGGTGTGATGTGAGTACAAGTCCGATGCTGTGCCGACCTCGGGGGAAATAAAGGTGCAGCCTCATCTTAACAATGCCATTTCTATTCCTCTGCAGTAAATGGAAATGCCTCTGACTGCGGATCATGCGGACTCGCGGGACTGGGTGAGGACTGGGAGTCCTTTGACGTAAACATCTGATATTAGTGTGAAGACGGCCCGTTGCTGCCTGCGTTTAGCGTTTCCTCTCAGCAGCATTAACGGCACACGGCGGGGTGCTGAAGCGCCGGGATAAATTAAAATGACCCCACCGGAGAGTTGCTCTTTAACGTGAAGTATGTCGTTTACGGTGAAACGTCTCGGTAGTTTAATTCACCTCCATACTGTTCCAATTAATACTGGTTACTCCCGCTCTGCTCGTGAAATACTTCATTTCCATATATTGCATCAGCAGTTAAGAAAATGATGCCACAAAAGGGAAAAAGGTTGTTAATCATGTTAGGAGGTAATTGATTCTGAGTTTGAAGTGATGGTTTTACATTCATAGTCAAGCTTTGAATCTCATTATGAAACTGATGTAGGATTATAAACCGTGAGCACTTTTTTTTATTGATTTAATCTTTCTTTCTAATCATCATTTCTAATTTGATACAATGAACTAGACTCAATGATGCTAGAATGTAATTTTAGGTTTATTCACTTTTGACTAAATCAGATTGATGGACAGTTTATTATTTGTCATGATCAGAGGAGGAGGAAGTGGTTCCCCTCAGCAGAAGCGCTGCTCCCGCACCACTGGTAACTAGTTCTGCACATGCTCAGTAGATGCACTATAAGAAAAATCTTTCCCTCAGAGTGTCGTGTCTCCCAGTCTGTCAGGGTTTTATTGTCTTTACAGTGTTTGACTGGAAGCTGCTGAATGTTGGAGACCTGGGATGATGAGAGGCTGATGGTGTTTCTGTGATGAACCACTTGGATTATCTGGAAGGGATCTTGTTTACGCAGCTGATGCCTCATGGGGAAATTCTTCCTCCACCTTCAGCCCATCCAATTTCATGGAGCGTCGGACTGCTGGCGAGATGCTCGGGGTCAAGAGTCTTGCTCAGGGAGCCACAGCGGGAACCGGTCTGCTGTGGGATTTGAACCTGCGAACGTCCAATCCCAAGTCTGCTTATATCCACCCACAAATGTCTGATTGTGTTTATTAAATTCAATTCAATTATCTATAGTGCCAAAACAACATTAATTTCAAGGTGCTTTTACAGAGAAAAAACGACAATTCCATGTGATAAAGTGGAGGAGATGGAGGAAAGGAAAAGTTCCCCTTTAAAGTAAAGAATTCTGCAGAACCAGATTCAGAGGTGGAGCCTTTGCTGTCCTGTTAGGGCTTCAGGAAACGGGTAAGACAGAGAAAGAGCCACAAAAACCCTTTTTGTTAACCCTCTAAATAGAGCTGCAGGTTTTTAGAGGTTCTCCACTCTTCATCCAGCGTTGGCAAGGAACTCTGCAGCTTTTGTGTCTTTAATTGAATCAGTATCCCACTTGGATTTAGTCAAAAGTTGGTCAAAGCCTTCAAAGGACTGCCATTTTATTCTCCTGCATTGAAGGTAGAAGCTCAACACAAACTCAAAATGTTCAATGAACTCGAATAGAAGCATCAAAATGAATAAACTCGGATGAGACTGGTTTAGAAGATGGATGGATTGGAAAGCTTATTTGATTCAGACACACTCCGGTGGAGTTTCTGTGACTGCAGCTCATTTTTCAACTCTGCTTTCTCTGGATCTAAACAAACAAACTCAGTCAGATCCTTTCAGATGGTTCCATAGTGCTTTTAGGCGAACTTTGGTCTCCTACAGATTCAAGTATGCACCATATGAACAATCCAAACCCTCGAACCGACAGGTATTCCGCCTGCAACACGACTGTTTTGGTGCAGACGACTTCTTCCCTCTCTCGACCCATTGATTTGTTTCCTAAGTGGCGGCGAGCTCTTGGCGGGTTAAAGTATCGCTCGGGGAACATACAGTCAAGCATGCCGGATTGTTGTGGAGCAATGCAACAAACTTTTTTTGACTTCACGTGCATCATTGAGTTGGTTGAACAAGTTCTCAAGTGCACCCCTGAACTCTTGTGTTGAAGCCCTCATCGTCTAAATCCGTGATTCACCAAGGCAGCCGAAGAAGCAAAAGGCCGTCTGCGTCGGCCCACTTCAGGTACTCCTGCTGAGCAGATTGACTGAATGAAACACAGCTGCAGCTGCACAAAGACAGCAGAACGGATGGAGAAGAGAACCTACTGAGCTAATTAATGGAGGTTTGAATGCAGGTTTATTATTTCATCACTTTTTATTGTTGTTGTTGTTGTTTATTGTTGTTAGAGGTAAAGAAAAAAAAAATCATTCAAAATCTTAAATACCATGAATACAATG